>NC_134235.1:137843883-138468883 GCF_965152275.1 Natator depressus | reverse complement strand
ATCTTGGGTGCTAAGGGCGGTGGCGCATGGCTCGGGACCCCCCACGGGTGCTGGGGAAGGGGGGGGGGCTGGGTGGCAGTGCACAGCCCGGGACCCCTGCCGGTGCTGGGGAGGCAGGGCCAGGCAGCGGCGCGCGGCCTGGGACCCCTGCCAGTGCTGCTCGGGGGCAGGGGAGGTGGTGGCCCGGGACCCCTGCTGCTGTGGGGAAGGGAAGTATGGTGGCCTGAGACTGGCCCAACAGCGACTGGTGCGGTTGGCCCAGAGGCCAGAGCCAGCTGCACCGGCTGCTGCAGAAGTCATGGAGGTCCCGGAAAGTCATAAAATCCGTGACTTCCGTGACAGACTTGCAGCCTTAAATATAGTTGATGTTCTTGGAAAGATCTCTTGTTTTCGCATTGACTGGAATAAATCACAGGCAGTGGATATATATGAAAAGACCACATTCTTCTCAGTTTCAGCATTTTCCATTTTAAATATGCAAGGAAATAATTTATGTACGTATTAAAATTTGTCCTAATAGTCCCGATTTTTTTTCTATAAATATGGGCTATACATTTAAAGAAATTTCCATGGATATAGGGAACTGGCGTCTCCTCCGTCTATCCTTACTAGGGAGATGAGAAATAGCTAAAATGAATATCTGCTCAAGATTGACTTATATCATTAGCCTATTGCCTTTCATTGCCTCTCCCTTGCTCTTTGCTTGAATAAATAGGCCTATCATGCAATTTCTATGGGATATAAAACAGCCTTGTTTGTCACACGAGACCCTTAAAAAATCCTGGGCAACTGGAAGCATGGGGTTGCCAGAATTGTATCTATATTATCTAGCATTCCAAATGTGTCCTATTGTAGGATGGTTTCCCTCCAGCAGCTCTGTATATGTACCGGCCTGGTTTGATATTGGAAAAAAAAACAAACAACCTTAGCTATGCCATTCTTTTATATATCTTAAGAGGCTACCCACACTCTTAAGGAAAAATCCAGTCTTTGCATCTACATGGGGCATCCTGCAGTGCATTAAGATAACTACAGCATCCAATATTACCAACTCTCTTCCTGTACTACTATGAGATAACCCATGTCTCACAATCAAGGCCAACTCCAGGCTTAAGTTTGGATAGAAAAAGGACTAACATAAATTAGAGATATAATACAAGGTGATAGACTGGCCTTCATTTATAAGTCTAAAATATCAGCTACCGCTGTCTCACAGTTCCTTCGTTCAGCGGAAATGTTCAAGGATTCATGCAAGGATAGGGCACACTTGATGTGTTGCAACTCTCTCACTTCTAGAAAAACATGTAAAGAAATATGGAATCAGAAGTCTCCTTGTAAAAATTACTTATAGGTTGCTTAATGGTTCAGAGTACCATCTCAACCTCAGTCTCAAAGAAAAATGGGGAAAAGAACTTAGCCTTACTACCACAACAGAAACCTGGGAGGATATCTGGCTTAATGTGAAAGATACTTCAAGTTTTTATCCCTGTGATTCTTTCAAGATATTAAACAGATACTGTTAGACTCCAGAATGTTTGTTTAAGGCAAGATTGCATCTCCAACATTCACCATGTGTTGCCAAAGAGCCACTTGCCAACCTTTCACAAATCCTCTATACTCGTCAAATGATGCATGTGTTCTGGAACACCATATTCAGTGGTCTCTCAGAAACTTTAAGTGTTGCTATCTTTCCCTTCTCCAAGCTTGTGTATTTTAAGGGTTCTGGATGACTTGGTATTACCAATTAACATTAAGAAATTGATTGCAGGAACTATTTTAGTGGCCAAAAGAGTTATTTTGAGAAATGGAAATCTGCAATTCTTTCCTGATACACTAACTGGTTTACTGAGCTCTCTACTTCTGCATTTATGGAAAATATGACTCTGTCTAATAGAAACACTTGGAAAAAATATGAAGATATCTGCTCACACATGAAAGTATTGCATACATTTGCAGTTTAGTATATATTAGTCCCCGATACTCATAGGTTATGACTCATAGGTTATGTTCTCACTTATTTATCTATTTAGTCACTTCAATAACTGACGCCCTGCATGACCTATACAGGTCCAGGGGTTTTGTTTGTTTGTTTGTTTTTGTTTGTTTTCCAGGTTTTACAAATAATGAACATTGAATTTTTTAATTTATATTGTGATAGACCCAGGCCAGTTGGGTACAGCAGAGTAGCAGAAGGCACTGGATGAACAGTTTTCTGTTCCCTGACTGACTAGAGCAGGGGCTGCTCCAGGCTAATGAGAACACCTGACTCCAATTGACCTGCAAAGAGTCAGGTGAGGCCATTAAGCTAATGTGACCACCTGACTCTAATTAAGGCCCCTCTGATAATATAAAAGGGCTCACTCCAGTCAGGTAGAGAGGAGCTGGGGAGCCAGAGGAGAGGAAGTGTGGCTGAAGGGCTGGTTAATGAAGACACCCTCAAGTCATTAGTAAGGGAGCCCTAAGATAAGGGAGAAGCAGGAGAGCTGTGGGGAAGTGGCCCAGGGAAATGTAGCAACGCCAGCAGTAAAATGTTGGCTGCCAACAGCTGCTACCATTAGGGTCCCTGGGCCGGAAGCTGGAATAGAGGGCGGGCCCAGGTTCCCTCCAAACCACCACTACAGAAACACCTCCTGGGAGGGGCAAACGGGCCCCTGTCAGGACAGGAGGCTAAACTGTTTTGGCATGAGGCTGGAGGAGCAACAGAGGCTGTGGGAATTCTCTCACCAACTTCCATTGCTGGCTTATGATGAAAAGGGCTCAGTAGACTGTATCCCTGGTCCTAGAGAGAGAAGGGATACGTGGAGGGTTGCAGTGAGCCTCTGAAGCTAGCATAAACCGCCTGGAAGCACAGGACCCACGGGGACAAGGTCAGAGCTCTGCCACAATATGCTATTTCCATCTTGTGCATGTATTTATATGTTTTGTTTTGTTATGTGTACTTTTTATATACAAACAATAAAAATATTTTAAAAAATTCAGACTGAGTTCCAAAACATCACACAATACCTTTACCTTAAATTCACCAAAACTTTTTTAAAAAAAATATTCCTTGAACCAAACAGAAGTCAGGAATATTAGTAAACTACAGAGCAGTTTGGCAGTATTATTGGTCCTTTTTAGCTCTTAAAAGTGATGGTTAAAGCTTTGGATACTTCCCTTACTGCAAATTTTGCTTTTTAGTCAGGGTAAATGGAATGCCATCTTTGTTTCTTTTGATAAAGTATGTTAGCAAGAGTGGTATGTACAGAAACAATAGGAGATTTTTCATCTTTTGCTATCCCAGCAAGCCTTGGAATGTAAGTGTAGGAAAAGCAAGTGGGCTATGATATTACAACCCATTAGACTTATTCACCTCTCCTCTTCATACTCCACAGCCTGCTGAAATAGCTCTGAGATAAAATTAGTTGTACACTGAGCACCCACTCTGTGTTCAAGAAGAATAATGTTCATTTTCAACACTGACATTCTTAACATTTGCAAGATTCTTTCCTTTTATGCTCTCAATCCTTGTGCCAACTTTTCAATGATTCATATAATACAACATGGTAAGCAAAAGATCTTGGGTCACATCCATCCCTTGTATAAACCCACTCTGCAATCAAAGTAGATTTGACACTGGCCCAAATTCATCCTAGTGCTATTTTTATAAGGAATCACATTTAAATTAACCAATATTTAAAAGAAAAAAAAATCACACTTTGGGAGAGAATTAAAAAACACATTCTCTTTTGATGAACCAAGGGACACTTTCTTTACAATTAGCTATTTTACCCATATTTTTAA
Source organism: Natator depressus (assembly GCF_965152275.1). Classification (NCBI taxonomy): domain Eukaryota; kingdom Metazoa; phylum Chordata; order Testudines; family Cheloniidae; genus Natator; species Natator depressus. Next base: position 138,465,100 of record NC_134235.1, on the reverse strand, counting down.
AAATAGCAACAGCTAAAAAAATTGGAAAAACTATTATGTTATACAGTCATGTGAACCTTCCAGAGTCAGTTTGCTGGGTTCAGAGACAATCTTAACTATATGGGATCACTTGGATGTTCAAATTCAGGAGTCTTGGATGTCTTTAAGGGATTACAATGGCTTGTTGTGTGAAATGGCAGTGTTTGGTATAAGGGTGGCCTTTGAATTCATCAGACTTCAAGAACAGTTTTGTTTGAACGGGTTTATTTCACATAGGTCTATTCTGCAACTGAAGTTTTACCCACTATTTTGCTTTCCTGCTCCCTTATAAAAAATCTTCGGGAAAAAAAACAATTTATTTACCAAGCATTCTCTGATTTTACAAAAATATAAAGTAGACTAACAAAATTTATGCCAAGGTTTCAACTATTATCTGGCCAGGTTTTTTACTTCATTTTCATACCAATTTGACAACATAAGGGCAATCTGGTTGCAGATATTTATCTCTTTGTAGCAAATTCATTGTTTTAGGTTACCATTTCAGCTATGTCTATATTTGATTTTTATGTTTTTAAATACTCTTGTGAAGAGCCCTGACACTCATGCATTGGGCCCTTAGAGCCTTAAATAATTAAATGAAAAATGAATCCATTGCAGGTTATTTTTAATCTTTTGCTCTATTTTCTCCCTTTATCTCTCATATTTATTTCCTTGCTTTACAACAATCCCTGCTGTAAGTGCCAACCTGAATGGCCAGATTTAGTACCTTTTAACCATGTGGACTTCTGTAGAGCTTATAAAATGTGAACACATGCTGGCCATAATGACATTTTATTTGGCTCACTCCTTGATCCACTAGTTATTTTAAGCACCGTTTAAGGTCAATAACTCTATGAAGTTTAAGTAACTACTATCAGCTTTCTGAAGCCAAGTGTGCATTAAACTGTCATGTGTGATCATGTCCTTATATATTTTCCCCTCCAACTCTCTTCCTTCCTTGGCTTCTAACAAAGCTCAGCATGATTATCTATTATCAATAAAGTCTGTAGGCAAAATTCGATGCAGGTTCCTTTTCTGCAAATAAGGTAGCATCTCAGTAGCCATAATCCAGTAACCAATGGAATTCCTCAATAGAGTGTAAATCCATTCTTCAGTGGCATACTTGAGGGTGGCCCGTCCTCTGGGCAAAATATTTTTGGGTCTCACTCTCCCCTATGAGGGAACAACCTATGTAAGAGAGGAAATGCCACAATTTTCAATCGTGAAGTCTTCCCACTTATTCTTCCATTGTGGCAGGAGGAAAAATATGGTTTTCCTTGAGCCCCCTCTTAACGTGCACATTCTGTTTTACTACCTCAACCCACTGGCTCCCTGCTGCCACCTGGACTGCAGAGCTCCAGCAGAAACCATGACTCAAACGAGTCCTTCTGCCCTGTTGTCCCTGGTAATCCTTATCCCCCTACTCTGGTAAAACAGGTTCCACGGCAACGAAGAGGGAAGCAGTCTCAGGTAAAAGTAATTAATTTGTTTTCTCCACTGGATTTCAAAGTGTGGGAGAAGAACATTCTCTGTTGTCCAACTGCATAGAGGTGGAAACTCACAGCTGTCCTACAGAAGGGCTTCTGTGGTGTGAATGGAAAGAAAGAGCATGCCACACAGGCAGAGCTCCCTGCTCCACCAGCACAGCCTCCTTTTGTACATAGAGCCTAGGCCCTGTAAGTAAAGACCAAATTCTCCCACTGTAACCAGACCCTGTGGTTGGTCAAAAAAAATTAAAAAGGGCTCCCCACTTTATGGGCTTAGTCTGTTAGCAGAATACACCAAAAAAAAAAAAAAAAGAAAAGAAAAAAAAAGAATCCCCATCAAGCCCCTTCTTCCCAGGTCCCAGACTCATTGTTTTGTTTTTATTTTTAACACAACAGCAATTATAACAAAAGAAATTAACAGTTTTAAGAACAGTCAACTTTCTCAGCCATCTCTGCTCAAGTATTTGCTTGTTGATTGCCTAGATAATCTGAACTCCCCAACCACACCCAGGCAAGGCCAATAGGTTATATAGTACCTAATAAGACCTATCGGCCAGACAAAACTAGGTGTTTAACGCCTGATGGTCTTGGAGAAGCCCCTGTAGCAGAGACAAGGGAAAGGGGTGTTTTCTCCTGGGAACCATTTTGGAATTTGGTGCTGTTGACCCTGAATCCTAATGGGTCATATTGTGTTTTCTTTTCCCTTCTAGACTGTGAATGGTGAATATGACTGCAGTTTGAAATCAAAAGCCCTGCTATCTTCTGGCTTGCTAAACAACAGAAAAAATGGTTAATGACCTATCATAATTGTTCTTCAAAATGTGTTGCACATGTCCATTCCACTCTTGGTGTGTGTGCGCCCTGCACACAGTTATCAGAATTTTTTCCCTCAGTGATACCCATCAGAGTGGCTCGAGCACCCTCTGCTGCTGCGCACCACTGGCCACCGCTATAAAGGGCCAGGTGACACTAGGGTTGCCAGGAGACCTGTTTTCGACTGGAATACCCAGTCGAAAAGGGACCCTGGCGGCTCTGGTCAGCACTGCTAACCAGGCCGTTAAAATTTATTTACGAGAATTATTTGGGCATAAGCTTTCATGGGTAAAAAACCCACAAAAGCCAGTAGGAGAACACTTCAATCTTCCTGGACATTCTATAACAGATTTAAAAGTAGCCATCCTTGAACAATAAAACTTCAGAAACAGACTTCAAAGAGAAACTGCAAAACTAAAATTAATTTGCAAATTTAACACCATTAATTTGGGCTTGAATAGGGACTGGGTGTGGCTGGCTCACTACGAAAGCAATTTTGCCTCTCCTGGAATTAATACCTCCTCATCAATTATTGGGAGTGGCCACCCTGATTGTATTGGCCCTGTCAACACTGGTTCTCCACTTGTGAGGTAACTCCCTTCTCTTCATGTGTCAGTATAATAATGCCTGCATCTGTAATTTTCACTCCATACATCTGAAGAAGTGGGTTTTTTACCCACAAAAGCTTATGCCCAAATAAATCTGTTAGTCTTCAAGGTACCACCGGACTCCTGGTTGTTTTTACACAAATAACCATATTATTGTACTATAATGACATACATATTGCAGTAACAGTTTTGGGTCACTGCTACTGAGCACTTTACTCTTTCTTTCAGAAGGGTATGATGGGAGTGAAAGAAAATTGGTGCTTGTGTACCCACGCTCCTGAGGTCCATTCCTAACAGTCTTTTTAAAAAACATACTTAGTACTACTCCAAGCAAAAGTATTTAATATCAGCATATGCTTTCGTATTGTGCAGTTAAATTTGGATACTATGTTTCTACTTTGTGACAGGGGAAATGTTTAGTGTTGTCAAGCTAAAATTCAAGGTACGCTAGTGTAGGCTGAGAGTTACCTTTCTTTTCATCCATCATGTTAGATCACAATCACTGTGTTGCAACTCTCAGACATGGGCTGACGTTCTCACAGTTTTAATCCTCAAAAGCAACTGCTACTAAAACAGAGGCCTATGCTTTTATTTACAGGACACATTCCAACCATATTTTCTACTATATGTCCCTTTAATAAATACAATTTGTCATATTCCATTGCCATTTAGACTTTTTTTTTTTTAAACTCCAAGATGTTGATGTCTGTGAGCTGGCTTGCTGATAAAGCTGGATTAATGTTTGAGGGCTATATTACATTAAGAATCATAAATCTTTTAGGGAAAAACAACTTAGAAAGTGAATCCCCTTAAGTATTATGCATAATTTAATACAAGCCTACTTAAGAGGTCCCTGAGGGTCTTTGTTACCTTTTTAGATACAGACGAGTTTTATTGTTTTATTTCCTTGTAATCTATTCTATCATTAAATTCCTTACATATACGATGAAGCATCTCAGAAAGTTTCCTTGGGTTAAAAACTTTAAATAAAATATTAATATCATTTTTTACCTCTTTATTGTTGTTAGTGCCATACATTTCCATAGCAAAGGCTGCATTTTAATGACTATAGGAGAATAGTTCCTAAACTGGAATGTGGGCTCCACTGGGACAAAGGAGAGGGGCAACGAGAAGAAACAACCCCAAATCCACCTTCCCCCCCGCACTGCAAGTATGCTTCTGCAGCCAAAGATGGCCCTTTGAAAGCCACTCATCCTCCCTCCTTCCTTCCCTCCTCCTGTTTAATATATTTAATGCAAAAGGAACCTGGGGTGGGGGGTGACAGAGAGGTGGAAGGCAGAAGGGATTTTTGAGGGGAGCCAAAAGTAAGACTTGGGGAGTAAAGAGGCTATCAGTCATGTGAAGGCAGACTACCAACTTGCTTTTGCAGAGAGGAACTGTATCAGTTTTCTGGTACAGAAAAGCCCCTCATATCTAGCAGCACCAATTCTCCTATATCCCCCTGAGCTTTCTTGATGCATGACCTACAAAACAGTAAAAAAACAAACCCTGTCATAAGAGTGGCCATACTAAGTCAGACTAATGGTCCATCTAGCCCAATATCCTGTCTGAGCCAGATGCTTCCAGGGAAATGAACAAAACAGGGCAATTTTGAATGATCCGTACCCTGTCATCCAGTCCCAGCTTCCGGCAGTCAGAGGTTTAGCGACCTGGAGCATGGGGTTGCATCCCTGACCATCATGGCTAATAGCTATTGATGGACCTGTCCTCCATGAACTTATCTAATTATTTTTTTAACCTAGTTATACTTCTGGTCTTCACAACATCCCTTAGGAACAAGTTCCACAGGGTGCCTATGCATTGATAGATACAAATTCCAGTCTTTTTCAACTGCAAAGGATTGTGGGACATGGTAGATTGTGCGTGACTTTTGACTGTTTGGAGGAAAAGGGAAGAGAGGAAGAAGAAAAAACAAAGAAAAAGAAAAAAGAAGAGGCAAGACAGACAGAATGAACATCAAAAAGGAGTGAAGCTGATAACTGTGCTAGGGTAATAGCATGAAGGAATATGGAGAAGGAAAATGTCAATCCACCAAACCACTACAAGAGGAACTACTGTTTTAAGCCACAAACTGTAGAAAATTGAAATTTATAACATTAGCTCACAAGTACAGATTTGTATCATAATTTACTTTTCACTTCCACCACAGCCCTTAGGAGAAATCCTGCACTAATTGAAGTCAATGGGAATTTTGCCACTGACTTAATGGATACAGGATTTTACCCCTTATTTCTTTCAAATAATTTTTTCAGGGCTCAATTCTACATTGCTTACACATCCAAATCTCCCAATTTAAGACCTGATCATTCTGCCCTTGAAGACAGTGATAGATTTGGCATTGATTTCAAAGGAAGCAGGACTAGACCTTTAAAGAATACATAAGAATATTGTATTTCAGTTTTCAGAATCAGCTATATTTAAGATTTCACCTATTTTGTTAAGCATTGACACACATATTTTCTAACCAAGAAAAACAAACTGTATTTTCATAAATCTATTTTTCCAGACTTTATAAATTATCAGGAAGATTGGGTTTCTCAGTGGCAGTGGTTTTAGGGTTTTTTAAATGGTTTTGTATTATTTCTTTCCAGAATGAGGGGGAAATAAGTAAAAACAGGGATTTCCCAGAAAGAACCAAGGTTATCTTCTGCAGTCTGAGACAATGTTAAGTAAAATAGCTATAGAAGGAGCAGCATAATTCACAAAAGAAATTTTCAAAATCATATACTGTATTCAGCAATATCCAATGAATTATTTGAACTGATATTGTTCAGCAATTAACTGCTGGTAACAAATTTAGGCACAGGGTTTTAGGAAGACTGAGATGTTTAAACAGATTTCTCCTGAAGTCAAAGAAGTCTACTTCTGTGCATCCCAAGTTTTTACAAAACACAATGTGAGAAATGGAGCATAGTATCTCACGAAGTATGTATCTATGCTTACGACATAAATTGTATATTTTTTTAAAAAAATCACGGATACTGACCATGCTTCCATAGGTATGAGAAGGACATAGGTGATTTACAGAAACAACATGGAAACTTAATACAAGGAGGTGATTTTTTTAACATTTCATTGACACATTTTCTTTCTTTATCTTTCACTCTCTTCTGAAGTGAGCTATCTGCCAGTAGCATTTATGACAATTAATTTTAAAATTATGAAAGTTGGTTATATGGTAACTGAGTTTGCAAAAGTTACTAAAGCACCCGTGCCTCTTTGGGAAACTCATTTAAAATTCGTCATACTATAAATGCCTATGAAAACATGTTATAATTGCATGGGTGGCAATGACCTATTAAAACCTAATGCAGTGGTTAAATTTATTCCCCTCCCATCCCTAATCATTTTGGTGTTTTCTAAATAAATGGTTCATTAGTTTTCCACAAATATAACAGTTATAAACACACATTATTAACGTCAAACTAAATAACAAAAAAATCAACACTACAATCTTGTTTTGTACATCAGAGACATGTAATTCTTCAGAATCACAAACACAAAGTTCAAAATCATTAAAGAGACATTTCAAAGTCTATTTAAATATAGTAACTTGGAAAGTCCTCAGCTATTATTTTACTAATGGTTTTTCTATTGGGTTTGTACAAAAGATCCAGGACTGAAGTTGTCTACTGGGCCCAAAGTCCAACCAGTCAATGTATGGCATCCGGCAGCCCTCATACTTCATTTCTCCTTTGCGTTACTCAATCTGCTATATTTTACATATATGATTCTTAATAGATTATATATTCAGTAAAGTTTTTCCAAATAAATTATAATTCTGCCTCTTTACTGTCCACAACATCTTTTCCATGGGTGTGAGTTTATCAGTATTTTAATCAATCCCAAATAGAATAGGGTAGGCCATCCCTACAAAGCAAAGTTATTTTCCTGAATTTAGCAAGGAAAATGGTGATGTGAATGAATTTTCTTTCTATTTAAACCATTGACAAGTGAAAGTGGTGAATATGTTTAAGACTATGTTTAAGGCAGTGAGAGCATTTGTAAGAGATGCCTGGATCCAGATGTTTTGGCACCTGGATATAAGTAACTGCATTTACTTGTGTCCTGCTGAATTAAACTCCTGAAGCCTATTAAGTAATTTTGTAATTACTGCTTTTGATTTATTTTTATGTTTTTTCTTTACCTTTTTAATTCAATTCATTTTAATTCATGAAACAGCAAAGGTCATTGTAGTAAATTGCATGTATAGCCTAACTGATGTACTTCTATACAGCATAATCCTACAGAACATACTACAGTAACTTTTAAAAATATATATATAAAGTCTCATTTTAATCTGAATGTTTAAATAGACTAGAACTTCTAGGTTACTAGAGTTAAAGGTCATGTTATGTCACAGAATAGGTAATCTTTTCTAGCTTTGAAATAAGGTCCTTGGATATTTCCATTAACTTGACTTCATAAGGATTTAATCATATTTAATGACTCAAACAGATACAATGTATGATTTTTGTAGATGTGCTTTTTTAAAAAAAATAATTTACAAGAACAGATTCTGTGAGAGAAACAGAGTATGTAGGAAGAGAGATCTTCTGCACATTTTAATAATTTTTATTTTTGTTTTATTTTATTAATGTTTTATCTTGAGAAGTTTTAAGGTATCTCTTCTTTATCAGGATGCGACCTTACAAAGATAAGCTGTTTGATTTTTGTCCTAGTTTCTAAATATGAAGATTACTGTAAATTGTCTTGTTTATAAGAAGAATGGTGACATCTGGCCCATCTTCTCTTCTTTCTTCTTTCTCCTTTATGCCACTTTTCCTGTTGACGGTCGCAGTGGCAGCATAGAGAGTAGGGAGGACCAGACCTCCCTTTCCTCTGCAACAGGTTCCAGCTCCTCCTAGGGGATTCCCCAGCGTTCCTAGGCCAGCCAGGAGACACAATCCCTCCAGTGTGTCCTGGGTCAGCCTCGGGGCCTCCACCCAGTGGGACATGCCTGGTAGAGTTCCAACGGAAGCCTCCTAGGGGGCATCCTTATCAGTTGCCTGAACCACCACAGCTGGCTCCTCTCGATCCAGAGGAGTACCGTCTCTACTCCGAGGGTCTCCTAAATAGCTGAGCCCCTCACCCTGTCTCAGAGAGCAAGCCCAGCCACCCTGCAGAAAAACCTCATTTCCACCGCTTGTATCTGCAATCTCATCCTTTTGGTCATTACCCAAAGTTCAGGACCATAAGTGAGGATGGGGACACAGAGCAACCTATAAACAGAAAGCTTTGTCCGAGAACTCAGCTCCCGCTTCACTACCAAGTATAGGTACAGCACCCGCATCACTGTCACCAGTGCACCAATCTGCCGGTCAATCTCACGCTCCCACTTACTATCACTTGTGAACAAGACCCCTAGATATTTGAACTCTTCCACTAAGGGCAACTGTTCCCCATTTACCTGGAGAGAGCAGCCCAATTCCTTCCAGGAAAGGACCAGGACCTTCAATTTCGAGGTGCTGATTCTCATCCCAGCCACTTGAAACTTGGCAGCGAAACGTTGAGTGAGTTTCGGAGATCACATCTGGTCCTAAACTGTTTACATTTATTTTACCTTGCTGATGGATGAATGCTGAGAGGCTGGTAGTTGCTAGGGTCTTTTCAATCCGTTATCTTTATAGGATTTAGGGTCAATTTTCCATAAACTGGTTACATATTTTCATGTCAAGACTTTTTCACATGGACATGGCCTTGTCAAGTTCAACAAGAGTGGCCTCTGTTCTGTTTTTTCTATTTTATTTATTTATTTTTTGGAGGGTGGGTGTCACGGACCTAGTCTCTGTGGTATGCAAAGCAATGGGTTTTTTTAAAAAATTGGTGGCTTAAGCAGGACTTTCCCAAAATCAAAGCTCACTAACAATGACCTAATTTAAACAATAACTGACCAACTTGTGTGGCTCCATATTGATTTGCTCAGAGACTTTCAAGGGAGGCACTGCAAGGTGGAGTAAGCAAAGATTAAAAACTATAAGAAATAAATGGAAGGCCAAGAAGCCTTGTTTTTTTGGGTCAGCAAACCACCTGAGGGATGACTGACATTCCTGAAATCCTAAGGTCAACCACCTTAAAGAAAGGAAGCCAGTTCATCTACAAGAAGGCTACACCAGCCTTTGACCCGTCTCCCTGCACATGAAGGATGCCACTAAATGCTGTGCCAGCAACATCACCATCTAGCTGCTGGACTGCAATTACAGCTCCTGTTCTGTGACAATCAAGAAGGCCATGAAAACTGAAGTGTTAGCAATCCCCCTGTTATTTTACGTATCTTATTTTTCCTTTTTCTAATATTGTCTTTTGCTTCTATTAAAGCTGGGAGGCAGTCCAGCCTTTTTATTCTCTCATTTTAGGGTGTGGAAGAGAGGTTGTGTGAATGCATGTGTGTATGAGCACCCATCAAGGTCATAAAGGGAAGGCACCAAAAAAAGTTCCCCAGTTTCAACAGCCCTAACCAAAGTCTCAAGGATATTCATTAAAGTATGTTCCATATTCTGTGTTTAAAAGTCCTAAGGAACTTTATAATGAGACAGAGTGTCCTCCCACTGAGCTGGAGAGGGAGGAGTCACTCTGTAATCCCAGGTGGACAGAGCCAGATCAGGCTTGCCCCTCCCGCCGGAAGCCAAGGGGCAGGACAGGAAGTATAAAAGGCAGAGCCACCAACCCAGTTGAGTCTGAGTCAGGGAAGGGAGCAGACTTATTCAGGCCACTGTAGAGCCCTGGAGCTGAACCAGCGCTAAGCCACGCCTTGCCCCCAGAGAAGATTGACCCAGGTGAAGAGCTGTCAGGTCTGTTGCTCGCCGCATATCCTGAGGAGACAGAGGACGCCTGTGGAATGCAGGTACCCAGCAAGGGGATCGTAAGAAGTGGCCAGGGAAAACAGACTTTAGTCCAGTTGGGTTGTTGCTCGATTCTATGTCACCATGTTTCGGTTGGATCCTCGCTGACCCAGTGACGGAACACTCTGCTACTGGTAGGTCCCTGGGCTGATACCTGGTGAAGTAGGGTGGGCCCTGGTTCCCCTACTCCCTGCTGCCAACCCCACTCCTGGGGTGGCAGCCTCCCCACCTTAGGCCAAGAGGCCTGCGTCTGCCTGCCATCTGCCAGAACTGGGTCGTCAGACTGTTTATTTGCTCTGCCCTGCTGAAGGGCTGAGCTATAAAACTGTTCCTTTGCTCTGCTCCACCTAAGGGCCTGAGCCTTAAAACTGCTTGGTTGCTCTGCCCTGCCTAGGGCCCAAGAGCCTACACTGTTTGCTGGCTCCGCCCTGCCTGAGGGCCTGAGCCTCAAGACTGTTTGCTGGCCCTACCCTGCCTAAAAGCCGAAGCTCTAATCCTTCCTTGGGGTGGCACCCCAGAGATGTAGTGAGGCAGAGTGGCCTCCCACTGAGCTGGAGTGGGAGGGACAGTTGCTAACCCTCTGCAAACTTAAACAGTCATACATAATATTTGGTACATAAGATTTCTCAAACTTCTGCTTATCCAAGAGTTTTGTTAGAGTCTGTACAATGCAATCTGGGGAGAGGAGACTGTGGAAGGGTTAACCACCACACTGAAACTGAAATCTAAAGAAGAAGCTTTATAATTGGCTCTGAGGTTGTGGTTTTAGTATTAGAGAATAATTTGTTTTCAGTATAAAAATATTTAACCAGATCCAAGTTAGACTTGACTGACTTGGGTGAATTTTTTTTAGTTGGGGTTTCTAACCAAGGAGAGAGCCTCCTTTTGAGATCCCTCTTATAAGGATTGATTATTTGCTATATTAATCTGATGATCTGATTAATTTGATTCCATTCCAATACCGAGACTAACTTCTTGACTTGACTTGATGTGATAGCTGTATTGTTTTATTCTTAGTTTAGTTTAGTATTACGAACAGTAGCTTAGCTTTGGTGATAGGTTTTCTTGATTTTGTTTTTGTTTGTTTAAAAATTTGAATACAAGTTATAAAACCGATACTGTTTTATTTCTTTCAATGAGCAACGTAGGTTCATAACGTTAGCATTTCTCAAATGTAACTTATTTACAGTGAACCCATAGGGTTGTGATACAAGTGCCTTCACAACTGGCAAACATAAGCAGCAACAGATAAAAAAATGCTCAAGTTGTGAAGTAGATTCTGCACAATGTCACACAAATAAATTTGGTTAGTTAATGCACCTCTAAAAACTCACAAAAAATTGTTCTTTTTATATGCCCATAGGACCGGTCCTTTCTTGGCACTGCATTCAACTATGCTGTGTACATAAAAAAACATGTAGCTGGTTAAACTGGAATCTGGCTCTGGACAGCAGAAACTAAGCAGGTCTTATGTCTACAGAGGTAGTGAATTTCAGACCATTATTCTGAAAAGGTCAATAAATCCTGGGGCAATTCATGTGGCAGAGAAAGAGAAAAGTTTATAAAATTGGGCCTGATACCCAAAGAGATAAACGGTGTATTATGGAAGGGTTTCTGAGGAGTTAATCTAGATTTACACCAATGAGATCAGAATCTAACCCACTGAATTTCACATACTGTAGGACTAAGAAAGTAAAGTGACACAAACTAAGTAATTGGAGTATTGTTACTCTAGAGCCTTTGATGGGTTCTGGAAGGAAGCAGCTGAAATATTGTTTCCTGAAATATTATTGTTTATATTTGCCTACACTCCAGGAAATGCCATATTGCTACCCTAAAGAATCTTGCATTACTTTTAGAAGGAGAACAAGAACTTTATAGAGAAGAGGTTTGTACGCTGACTAGTCCCGTACAGGGCTCTACTGGATATCTTGTCAACCAAATATAAGTTTTGATTAAGCAGCACAGCTGTCATGCACTTACCTTTGATTTGCCCTTACTGTAACAGGCTCTTTTAGTAGCTTCATCACACTGCCACTCCACTGCCTGAAATACATACCAATGAAAATATTTATAGACAAAGATAAGTAAAGTACAAAACACATAGGAGTGTCAGATAGAGACAGCTAACACAGTCATGTTCATGGTACATAGTTCTTTCACATTAGCAGCTGATATTGGGGAGAATCCATATAATATTGTTATAATGTTTTTTTCCTCAGAAACATATATCATTCTTATTGATGGCTGCTTAGTGACATAGTTAAAGTGTGATTGGTGTTTTCAATCCAGACCTAGCACACACTTACTTACATCAGAAAAAACACAGTCAGCACTAATTAGCACTATTCCTGGCAGTCCTAGCAAAGCAAAGTGATTGAATAAGTATGGAGAGGAAAAGATGCTCTATCCCCAGATCTGTCCTTCTAGGTAGTTAAATGGCCTGCATCGCCATAGCATTTGAGGTCAACTTTGTTGAGAGACATAGTCATCATGTTGTGGGAAAGCGTGCACTGTTGCTGTCCTTCCTGTCAGTATAAATTCAAGAGGCTACCAATCCAGCACTAATCACAAGCACGAAAACTTACATTTTGGCTTGAGAGAAAAAAGAAACATACAAAACAACAGCACTAAAATTGTCTACTATGGAACTAAGGTGATTTAGCCTAATTTCTGTGTTGTCTCTTTGCTTCAACATATTTATACCACAGCTGTAACACTGTAGTGTTAGTGTATGAATTAAACCTTATTATTGCCTGATCTAATATTCAAAAGCTATGACTTAGGAAGTATATTCTTTTATGAAGTAGAGTGTATATTTCAGTGTGTACATACTGATACATGTGCATATTTGCATAATATATATATATATATATATATATATATATATATATACTGTATAATCAAGAGTGCCTTTGATATCAGATGGTACCTTTCACATCTAGGGTGTGATTCATATCTGTTATTTAGATTAAAAGTGTCATTGACTGCATTTGCTTTTTACCAGAAAGAACTTGTGATTTCTTTACTAACTGTTGCAGTTTAACAATTTAAACCACAGTTTGCCCCATTTTCATTTTAAATAACCAAAGCCAACTCATGATGATTTAATGTAGCTAATTTTTTGCAGCTGACCTTTCATGGAGATTGTATTAATAGTAAAAAGACTCTGTAATTAGTAAAAATAATAGGCTGAAAGCCTATTTAAATGAGGGGAAGGAAAAGCCTCCAGACAATACTACACAGTACTCTTTGATTTGCCTTTTCAACTAGCCCAAGAATGAGTTTGTTTATTTTCAGAAAAATAACAACCTTATAACCAGTCCCCCTCATTCCCCAGACTCCCTTCCATTTAAAACAATTTCTATTGCAGATGAATTTCTACATCAGTGGGGATTCACTGAAAACTTCTAAAACAGTCTGGAAGAATCCTTTAGTGAATGACCAGAGCATTTGTAACAAATTGTATCTAGCAGCATGAAACACCCTCATAAGGTATTGTTCCCTTTTTAAATAATACCTTAACTCTTTTGTACAAAAAGCAGTTTTATCTCACAAATGTACTCTATAAAAGACTGTTCTTGGCATACCAGTGTATCCTGGGTTTGTAGAGTATTATAAAGATTGCTTTAGAACAGAGAACTAAAGCAAATACCACCAGGACACAAGAAGTCTAAATGTTGTATAGCAGTATGTGCCAGTGTCTGATTCTGGAAATTTTAACCCATAAAAGCATTGAAGCTTAAACTCTACTATGGTTCCAATGTAGAAAGAGTTACTGGAAGGTCATCAGTGTAGGATGGGGAGTGGAGAGAAAGAAGACATGTTAAGCATGTAGCATATCCTACAGCATGAGTAAACCCCTTATGCTTAACAATCTGTCACACCTTGTATTTTGCTCACTCTGGTTGTCTGTCTTCTCCGGGCCTGAGGAAGATCTTTGTAGCTTGAAAGCTTGTCCCTTCCACCAACAGAAGTTGGTCCAATAAAAGTTATTACCTCACCTATAGTGTCTCTTTCATCCTGGGACCACCACAGCTACAACAACGCTACACACATTGTATCTCACAACACCTGTACCAAGCGGTATATATCACTTTCAATATGAAGAAACTGAGACAGACATTCAGTGACTTGCCCAATGTCAGACTGTAGAGTAGGGACAGGAAAAAGATTAGAATCCAAGTCCCGTTTCGTAGGCCCATGAATAATCCATTCTACTGCAATGCCCCCCAAAAAAAATACTTATGGGAAAATTTTCAAAAGAAGCTTTGTTTTGGGTGCCCATCTTTAACATCCAACACATGGTTTGGCAGAGGTACTCCTCTCACAGATCAGCTTACCACTGCCACAAGTCCACTACCTATAATAGAGAGCCAACGGTATTTATCACAGGTGAAAATGTACTGCACAAGATTTAAAATACCTGCTGCCACAGACCAAAAAAAAATATTATTTTCCCAATTTTAAAGATCTGAAATCCTAAACTGAGAAAGATTAAGTAGATTTCCTTGCAGTTTCATTTATTTTCTAATCTATTGGAATGAACATTGGCTTTGAGAGTCAAGATCACTGAATTCTATTTTTGTCTGATTCTAACACTGACTTGCTGTATGACCTTAGTTCATTTCACTCAGTCTTTGTTTCAAAATCTGCAAAATGGGAGCAATCATATTTACCTACTTTGCAAAGTTGCACAGCATAATTAAGGAATGCATGCAAAATGCTACAAAGATGCAAAGAATGATTACGGTTTGTCAGTAGCAGAGATGGGAACAAAATTCAGAAACTAATTATTCTTAGCCCTGTGATTAATACACTAGATTATATGACTTTTGGGGGGGAATCCTCTTTCCTCTTCCAAAACAAATTCATACAGAAGTGGTCACTTTGAGTTTCCACATACATCTCTACAAATATTTCAGACTCAACAAGTTCCTTTGAGATTCCTATATATTGACTAAACCTCCCAAATTATAAGTTATTGGTAAGTGAGAACTGCCCAGATATCTAGATTTTTTCAGGAGAGAAAAGTCAAAGGCCTGAGAGAGTAGAAACTCAAAACCCAATGGCACAGTTTTTGCAGTCTTTCACCAGAGTATGTAATGGAACTCAGTGCAGGCAAGCCTATTAACCGCATCTGTGGTGTAGCTGAAAAGAAACTTCCCTTTTTTCCTTTCTCAAATATACTTTGAATGAATTGAAATATACATTTAATATTAAGACACTATATGATATTGTCAGATACTGTATTGGGGTAAATATAAGGAAATAAACTGAATAAACTATTTTTATGAATTAAGCTATATGCAAGACAGTGTACAATTAATGGCAGGGTTTACTTTAGGGGCATCCTGCTAGGAAAAGAAGGGGGCTGTGTTCATAGTGATATATTTTAAATTAGTGATGAAGTTAGCAAAGTAAGGATAATATTTGCAATCAAGTATGCTTATGTTACTACAAGTCAGTGAAATATACCAATGCTGGAAATGGATAAATAGATAGAATCAAATAATGTGTTCTAAGGACGGCTGAACACAGAGTTGAATAATGAGAAATGCAACTGTTTGACCATGGGCATAGTTTTAGGGGGAGGGGCAGAAGGGGTGCTGCCCCCCTCCCCAAACTGCAAAACTCGGTTAGGCATGGAATTTGCCCCCCCACTCATGTGCAGCCCCATTGGCCTGACTGGAACTGCCCCCACAAAAAAAATATAGAAGTCAAAGTACACCTATATGTTTGACCACTAACGCACAGACACAGGTCAGCCATATATACAGAGTTCCTAACATTATTGTTAAAATAAGGAGAGCAGAAATGAAAAACCTATACAGCTGTTTTGGCCTGCTGAAGAACAGCAATTTTAAAATGACATTGTGTTACTGCATGTTGGACAGTTAAAACAAATTAAAGATCATGGCAGTGGCGAGGCTTTTATTCAGACTGTGAACTTTAAGCTAGACATTTCAACAGTCAGCAAAGTGCTGAGGAGAAAATACGACTTGAGCAAGCACACTGTGTGAAGTTGGCCAGAGGATGCACTTCAAGAGGGAGCCATGGAAAGCAACTTGCTAAAGTAGGCTGCTAACTGGGGATGAGCCAGCAGGTGTTCAATGTATGTACCACCATGGCCATACAAACAGCTATGACCTAACTAGTCTTACATAAACCGGTAAGGCATAAGATGTTTTCCACAAATATACTGGAATGTAAGACCCAGTTGCAAGACTTCAAAAGTGATGCCTCATCTTCTGATTGGATGGTGAAAGGGGACACAACTTTAATTTTGGCTGGACATTTTAAGTCTTTGTCACAAGCATGAGTTGCCATTTGATTAACCCACACCAGTTTCTCAAAGAAGAGTAAGCCAGTTGTACCACCCAGAAAAAATAGGATAAATTGGTCTGTCTCTGTAAGCACATTGCTTCCTGAAAGCTAAAGACACCTGGAAGGAAGATGACTGTGGTCCTGCGCCAGCAACTTAGGAACCCTCCTGGTGATCCCAAGTACTCACATCAGATAGGCACCTTTATTTGTCTCTTTCTCTTTTCCACTAGTTTGGGTTGTCCACCATCGGACTGGGAAAAGACTATAATGCTGTACCTAAATCTGTTCCACCTGGGTTTACAGTGTCAACTTTGCTATTGAGCTGAAAGCTGAAGGCTGAGCAGAGTTCTGGTGATAACTAATGGACTTTGAGCACCCTTTCAACATCAAAGAACTATAGGGGATAATTACATACTTTGCAGCAATAAAATATTTCAATAATTTTGTCTAAAGATCGGGTGAGCAGTAGAATCTTGTTCAAAAGTTAAATAGTGATATCTTTAGGAAGCAAACTAGATGTATGAAGATGGGTTGGCTCCAAGGGAAACTGAAAGGAATGCCAAATGCCATCCAATTTGTTCAGATACCTTTGCAGAAGGCAAATAGTAAAAAATCTGAAAAGTGCAAAGAATGCTTAGCTGTCCCTTTCATTTATTGGATAAACAATAGTCAAGAAGGACAAAAATCCTTGCTGTCTTCACTGGAAAGAGCTTGTGTGTGTGCGCGCGCGTGTGCACATGCGCACAATCCAATGCAGCAGGATATTAAGTCCTGACATGAATTTTCCAGAGATGCTACAAACTGCAAACAAGAAAAAAAATCTATATACAGTATATTTCAGTATAGCCAGAATGTGCAATCATAACCTTAATTAATAAGAAAGTGTCAGTTGTGTTCAGGATCTGAAAAAGTCATAAAAAGACTTGTTGGTTAGGGTTTCTATTATTAGATGTGATACAGGAGAATAAAAACACATGGCTTCCATTAACATCAATGGGAGCTGCAGTCATGTAACTGAGAGCATAATTGCACCCTGTATAATACCTGTATTGCTGTAGGTAGACAGACAGACACTCATAATGGATGTATTAATACAAATACACATATTTTATGTATACACTTCTCTGAAGTGTAAAAACAAAATGTACTATTACATTTCATAGAGAAATAAGTTAATTAGTCAGGAACCAGGAAAATATGAACAGATCAACATTCCAGACAGATGGTCCAGCACTCCTTAGGCAGATGGCTCTGCTAATTAGATACTAGCAAAAAAATAACATTAAAAAGGTGGTTTAATTACATAATGCCAAAAATTAACAACTCCATGAGCTTTTCTTTTTTTATTATCTGGTTGCTTTCACATCTTACATTATGTATTTCATCATAATGAAATACCTTGGGGATTTTTAGATATAATGGCAACGAGCATTATAACTAAGTGACAGTGAACATACAGTCATCCCACCCTATTGTTCACACCAGTTCAAAAATGAAATGGCTTAGCCAAAACTCTGTTTGGCTAAAGAGGTTTTCAGCCGATGTAATTATCTCTCAGTAAACACATATGCTGGGTCCAAGAGCTGGGTCTAAAGAGGCCATTGAGAAGGGTGTGAGAATAGTCAGTGCAGGGAGATAATGAAGGAACTGATGAGGATTTCAGCAGAAGTAGAGTTAGCAGTGTGGTTGTGCTATTGGTTGTTGCCAGGATTTTTATGGAATTGTTTTGATGTTATGAGGTCATTACCTCCTGTTTACATATAAATTCAATGTAGAAAGATTTACAACTCTCCTTTCACAGAGAAAAAATTTCTCCATATTTCAAACATAGTAATGACTCCTCTTGACTTCCACATACCTGCCATTTTGTCTGCTGGCAGCTACTTTGTTAGAACCATACATTAGCTTTCCAACAGCCTTTGAGAAGTAGCTGAGGCCTGGGGAACATCTTTTCTTCACTGAAAAGCTAGAAGATGATACATGAAGAATGACTTTCGGATGAGATGAGCTTCCTTCAGAGATGAGAAGGGTTCCCTTTTGGCTCATCCAGAAAAGGACCCTGGTTTGAGTTTCAGCTATAGTAATATGCCAGAAGCCTCTACAGGGAATCCAACCACCAGATGGGGAACTCTGCTAATTGGTTAAGTCTATTCTCATATCTGGCCACTAGTTGGCAGACATAACAGCCAGTTTTTCTAGGGGAAAACACTATGTTTTCATCTATTTAGAGTCAGTTTTAAATATCTGGTTCTAATGTGGAAATGTGTTTATATCAATTGCAACCTTTATTCAAGTTTATAGTGTGTTTTATACAGTGAGCTGTGTGAAATATTTTAAATTAATCCTCAAATCATGCTTATGCTCATCTGGTTTTGATGTTGGCTACAAAGTGAGTGAGCCTGACATGATTTAATGCTGTGAACTATGTAAAATTTGAAGTTTCACATGGTTTTGATGGGAAGCCAGGTTTCAACTGAGTTTCAATTTAAACATTTTGATTTAAAACACAGCAAAACTCAAGAGGTGAGAACCTGTATCTGTCAAAATCTGGAGAAAATCTTCACAGAAAGCCATGTGGAATGAAGAGTCCAAGATTTACACACTTTGATTATATCTAACATGCAAAGATACAATTCAGCTATTGAAACATCTCAAAAGGTCAGAATCTAGCACTACATCAGTAGACATAATTGGAATAGAGTTCTTATATTAGACATATCAAGATAATTTTCAAAAGTGCTCAACATTGAGCTACTTCATTGACTTTAGTGGGAACAAATTTAGCCCAATGCTGAGCAATTTTGAAAATTCTACCCACAGTCCTTTATTTCTCCTCTTTTACACTAGTGGAATTCTATTGAATTAAGGGGAGGAAAGAAAAGGGCCTATATATGGCTTGTATGTTTTAAACAATACAAAATACTTGATTTATATTTAATAGAGACAGGTTCACTACAAAATTAATGTAAGCAGAGTCTGAATGAGCTCTCCCCTGACATCCAGTGGTGATCTGTGAAAAGGACTTCAGAAGCTGATCTCGTTTGCATGGGCACCCTGCCTAGGTGCTCAAAATGATGGGATTGCTTGCCCAAATGGTCACTTTTGGCTGGTGTGGGCTCCCCAGTCTCCTTGTTATTGGGGCAGGAGTAATAAAGCGTTGTTATCCTTGTTGTGCGAATCAAGAGCAGCAGAACTGCACTTGGCATTTCCCAGTTGAGGGACTCACCCTCAACTATATGGCACTCTAGGCAGGGGACATAGGTTCCAAAGCGTACTGAATTGGGGGAGGAGGATCAGGATTGGCACTTGTACTTGGTGGTGTGGGCCTTGCTCAAGAGCCCCAGACACCATCTGACCCTTCCTCTCTCCACTGTGTAATAACAGAGCTAATTTACACTCAATTGAGAGTCTTGTTCTATGCTGCAGAGCTGAAATCACTGATACCTAGGTCTAAGCATTGGACCTGCTTTGGGACAGTGTCTCTGATGCAAGATGACAGGTTTCAGAGTAGCAGCCGTGTTAGTCTGTATTTGCAGAAAGAAAATGAGTACTTGTGGCACCTTAGAGACTAATAGATTTATTTGAGCATAAGCTTTTGTGAGCTACAGCTCACTTCATCGGATGCATTCTAAGGTGCCATAAGTACTCCTTTTCTTTTTCTGATGCAAGAGACTGCCCAGTGTGCACCAGCAGTGAGGCTCCCCCACTAACAGCTAAAATTACTAAGAGCTATGTTAAATGTGGGGCCCTGAAGACATCTTGGCGTGGCTGGTGGAGAGGTGCGGCCAGCAGGGCAGCTGGTGGAAATGCCAGAGTAGAGCCCTGCAAAATTCAAATAAGACTCCTGAATCAGGCATGTTCAGCTCTGGCTCCAAAAGTTTTGGGTGTTAGAATCTATTGTTTTGGATTGTTTTTTTCCCTTTTTTTAAGATCTGATTTTGACATTGAA
The DNA here is from genome assembly GCF_965152275.1 of Natator depressus. Taxonomy (NCBI): domain Eukaryota; kingdom Metazoa; phylum Chordata; order Testudines; family Cheloniidae; genus Natator; species Natator depressus. The sequence goes on along the minus strand of NC_134235.1, from coordinate 138,445,035 downwards.
GAAAAAAATCCTCAAGGCAACATTGTATTGAAGCAGTGTAATAATGTTCTTGCAATCCAAAGCTTCTCAGACAGTAAGTAGACAGGAGTAAGGAGTAAATGCTTTCATCACCAAGCTTGGTCATATGGTTGGATCATTAGCTGCCCTGGGCCCCGGTACTGACGGGGAGTACAACATGAACATTGATCCATGCCCCCCAAAGAAACTGCAAAATTATGAAAATCATATTACAAAAGAGTGATTAGAACTCTGCATACACTTAGGCTAGACTGTGATTTGGACAATGAATTTCCTCAACAAAATAAGAGGACTCCTATGCGGCCTACTTGGTCCGTAAGTCCAGGCAAACAGGAGTAAGTTGTGCTATATGGCTGCTTGTTCCCTCCATGGAGAAAGGGTACAAAGGATGAGCAGGGAGGGGCAGGGAAAGGGTAGAGCCTTGGCTTTATCACACACTTGCTGTCCCAAGTAGCTGAGCTAGCATAGGGCGCACGGAAGTAGGGATTAGCCAGTCACCCTACACTATCCCAACCCTGAATCAAGAGGAAACCAATGCCTAAGAAGGATGTTGATGAGTCACAAAGTTTCTTCCGGAGGGCTGCAGCCTATGTACTAAGCCTTGGCCCATGACTGTGTTTAACATCAGCAAATAGTCTTTTACAGATTAAGATTAAAAAAACCCAATGAGTTAGAGGCCTTATTTTAAGGCAGAGAAAAATCAGTTACCACACGTACAGGAGGATGAGGTAGACGAGGCTTTCTTTGGACAACTAACAGAAGTTTCCAGATCACAGGCCCTGGTTCTCATGGGGGACTTCAATCACACTGACATCTGCTGGGAGAGCAATATAGCAATGCACAGACAATCCAGGAAGTTTTTGGAGAGTGTTGGGGACAACTTCCTGGTGCAAGTGCTAGAGGAACCAACTAGGGGCTGTGCTCCTCTTGACTGGCTGCTCACAAACGGGGAAGAATTGTTAGGGGAAGTAGAAGTGGGTGGCAACCTGGGCAGCAGTGACCATGAGATGGTCAAGTTTAGGATCCTGACAAAAAATATAGACCCTGGATTTCAAAAAGCAGACTTTGACTCCCTCAGGGAACTGATGGGCAGGATCCTCCAGGAGGCTAGTATGAGGGGGAAAGGAGTTCAGGAGAGCTGGCTGTATTTTAAAGAAGCTTTATTGAGGGAGCAGAAACAAACTATCCCGATGTGCAGAAAAAATAGCAGATATGACAGGCGATCAGCTTGGCTTAAGAGAGAAATTTTCGGGGCGCTTAAACACAAAAAGGAAGCTTACAAGCTTACAAGAAACTTGGACAGATAACTAGGGAGGAGTACAAAGATATTGCTTAAGCATGCAGGGGTGCAATCAGGAAGGCCAAATCACAACGGGAGTTGCAGCTAGCAAGGGATGTGAACGGTAACAAGAAGAAGGTCAAGGAAAGTGTGGGGCCCTTACTGAATGGGGGAGGCAACCTAGTGGCAGATGATGTGGAAAAAGATGAAGTACTCAATGCTTTTTTTGCCTCGGTCTTCACAGACAAGGTCAGCTCCCAGACTGCTGCACTGGGCAGCACAGTATGGGGAAGAGGTGAGCAGCCCTCAGTGGTGAAAGAACAGGTTAAGGACTATTTAGAAAAGATGGACATGCACAAGTCTATGTGGCTGGATCTAATGCATCTGATGGTGCTGAGGGAGTTGGCTGATGTGATTGCAGAGACACTAACCATTATCTTTGAAAACTCGTGGCGATCAGGGGAGGTCCCGGACAATTGGAAAAAGGCAAACCTAGTGCCCATCTTTAAAAAAGAGAAGAAGGAGAACCCGGGGAACTACAGACCGGTCAGCCTCACCTCCGTCCCTGGAAAAATCATGGAGCAGGTCCTCAAGGAATCCATTTTGTAGCACTTGGAGGAGAGGAAGGTGATCAGGAACAGTCAACATGGATTCACCAAGGGCAAGTCATGTCTGACCAAACTGATTGCCTTCTATGTTGAGATAACTGGCTCTGTGGATATGGGGAAAGCGGTGGATGTGATATATCTTTACTTTAGGAAAGCTTTTGATATGGTCTCCCACAGTATTCTTGCCAACAAGTTAAAAAAAGTATGGATTGGATGAATGGACTATAAGGTGGATAGAAAGCTGGCTAGATCATTGGGCTCAACGGGTAGTGATCAACGGCTCGATGTCTAGTTGGCAGCCGGTGTCAAGCGGAGTGCCCCAGGGGTCTGTCCTGGGGCCGGTTTTGTTCAACATCTTCATTAATGATCTGGATGATGGGATGGATTGCACCCTCAGGAATTTTGTGGATGACACTAAGATGGAGGGTGGGAGGGAGATATGCTGGAGGGTAGGGATAGGATCCAGAGTCACATAGACAAATTGGAGGATTGGGCTAAAAAAAACCTGATGAGGTTCAACAAGGACAAGTGCAGAGTCCTGCACTTAGGACGGAAGAATCCCAGGCACTGCTATAGTGGGGACCGACTGGCTAAGCGGCAGTTCTGCAGAAAAGGACCTGGAGACTAGTGGATGAGAAGCTGGATATGAATCAACAGTTGTGCCCTTGTTGCCAAGAAGGCCAATGGCATATTGGGCTGTATTAGTAGGGGCATTGCCAGAAGATCTAGGGAAGTGATTATTCCCCTCTTCGGCACTGATGAGGCCACACCTGGAGTACTGTGTCCAGTTTTGTTCCCCACACTACAGAAGGGATGTGGACAAATTGGAGAGAGTCCAGCGGAGAGCAACGAGAATGATTAGGGGGCTGAGGCACATGACCTACGAGGAGAGGCTGGGGGAACTAGGCTTATTTAGTCTGCAGAAGAGAAGAGTGAGGGGGGATTTGATAGCAGTCTTCAACTACCAGAAGGGGGGGTTCCAAAGAAGATGAAGCTTAGCTGTTCTCAGTCGTGGCAGATGACAGAACAAGGAGCAATGGTCTCAAGTTGTAGTGGCGGAGGTCGAGGTTGGATATTAGGAAACACTATTTCACTAGGAGGGTGGTTAAGCACTGGAATGGGTTACCTAGGGAGGTGGTGGAATCTCCATCCTTAGAAGTTTTTAAGACCCAGCTTGACAAAGCCCTGGCTGGGATGATTTAGTTGGAGTTGGTCCTGCTTTAAGCAGGGGGTTGGACTAAATGACCTCTTGAGATCTCTTCCAACCCTAATCTTTTATGATTCTATGTTGTAAGTGACCTTTTAACATTTTTAAATAAGTAGAGTCATACACTGTATTGCAGAATACAGCATAGCATATCTTTTTTTTTTGCTTTATTCTATTTCTTTAGCTAGTAACACAATCAATTTCACCATTGCTCTTGCTTATTCCTTACTTCACTAATATCTGTTTAGAGTATATTCACATTATATTTATTAAGCAAATTTGCCCATTGGACTTTATTGAGGGCAGTCTGGATTCCTTTATATAGTAGCACTGATTCAAAATTCTGGGGGAAAAGATAACAGTAGGACACAGCAATAATAAAAAAAACTAATTAATAATAATAAATATTATTCAAAAATAATAATTGGTCAATAACTGGAGATTTATTAGACAATGAAGAGACAGAAAATAGTTCAAAGAAAATTTTAAAAAATGAACAGAAAAATGAGGAAAGAGAGGAAGAAAATGACCATTAATATTGTCAATAGACAAATGAATGGCATTAAGAAGAAAGAAAGCGGGATGTCAGGGAATAATGAAAGAAATATAGGAATGACCAATTTGTGCAATGAAAAGCCAGTGAAGAAATAGGCATGTCAGTAGCAAAGGGAAGCAAAAATGAGACATACAGTTTCCTTTTGAACTGAATGAAGTGGTCAGTGAGAGGATTTAAGTCCAATATACATTTCATTGCAAAAACAAGTACATGGACCATGATTTTGCTGTTTAAAATAACTTGCTGATATATGAGATGTTTAGAAGGTGAACTAGGCAAGATTGAACAACAATATGGGTGGCAAAACTAAACCGCTGATTAAAGATAACAAAGTTTCCAGTGCAAACAACAATAATTATGAGAGTGATATTGACAGTGGGAGAAGTGGAAAGAGAAAGAAGAAAGAAAATAATTTCTGTTTTGGTCATATTTAATTTAAGATAACTTGCTTGAAGATGAGAAAAATTAAGATAACCTGCTAGAAACAAATTTATGAGTATGAGGGGAAAAGGATGGAAAAGAGGAATACAACTGAATGTAATCAGCATTGCAACCTCTGAGACAAGACAATGTTACCAAAAACGAAATTATAAAGCAAAAAGAATAGGGGATAGAGGAAAGTGCCCTGGGGGACACCCATCAAAACAGGATGAGAGAAAGCTATTTATTGTAACAGGATACTTTGAAAGATCAGTCATAAAAGTATGAAGAAAATAACTGCAGCAACTTTAATTTGTGGTATACCTGCTCTGTGAATAAATTGTACAGATACAAAAGGAACCACAGAGAGGAAAAGAAACAGTAAGGAAGACAGATAAATAGAAGATTGAGGAGGGTTAGGATTAATACTCCCTGACAAAATGAGAAAAAGGGCTCGAACAGGAGTGTAATATTAACTACCTATTCAATAGAAGTAACGGAAGGGGAGAAGCCAATAATGCAAACTGAAATCCCCAATTACAATTTCCTGATGGAGATTTGGGATTATGGTGATGTTCGTATAAAGACTGAAAGTAATTCCTTTTCATTTATTATGATTCAGGGGGACGGAAAGGTTCAGAACACTGGCAAAAGATATGGTAGCTTTCACTTTTACATCACATATTCAAAATTGCTCCAGGCTGGTAATTACTGGAAGTCAGTGTTGTCTAATAGCCTTTTAGACAGTTACTTATGTGAAATGAGTTGGCCATCTCTGTCCAATTTCTAACTGGCAGTTTTATCAGCATCAAGGGAGTCTTACAGGAGTTTCCTTCAAGTCTAGATTGACCTACAGTGACCGGTAATTCTAGGACAGCAGGGTTTGCTACTGTCTATTCTTTATCTGTTCTGTGGTTAAAGAGGATTTCAATCCTTTGGACTTTCAACCTGTGACCTTTTATCAACATTCTAGTTCATTTTAAAAGTATTTTACATACATATCAGAATAATGATGGAGACAATGACAATGAAGTTGGAAGTTTCTTATTCCTGAAAAAGCCTTACAACAGCCACGTACACCTTCATAACACGTAAGTGTCACCATTACAGAGAATGGGTGCCATTTTCTACAGTGCCTAAGTCACATTTTCAAAAGTGACTTAAGACCAGATTTTCAAAGGTATTTAGGCACATACAATGTGGCTAGAGAGATGCCTAGTGAGATTTTCAAAAGTGCTTAGGTGTCTAACTCTGACTGGCATCTAGACATTTTTGAAAATCCCAGTAGGTGTTATCTGCATCTTTAAATGCCTAAATACCTTTGAAAATCTGGCCCCAGGTACCCAACTCCCATAAGAGCAATTGGGCTTCCAGGCACTTTTGAAAATTCCACTACATGCTTCTTTAGCACCTTATGACAGATTTCAGAGTAACAGCCGTGTTAGTCTGTATTCACAAAAAAAGAAAAGGAGTACTTGTGGCACCTTAGAGACTAACCAATTTATTTGAGCATAAGCTTTTGTGATGCATCCGATGAAGTGAGCTGTAGCTCACGAAAGCTTATGCTCAAATAAATTGGTTAGTCTCTAAGGTGCCACAAGTACTCCTTTCCTTTTTTTAGCACCTTAGAAGACCTTTAAAAATCAGGCCCTCAGCCACTTAGGCACCTATGTCTCATTGAAAGTTGGAATCTTGATTTTGAATTTCTCTCTTTAAAATTATCACTTTTTGTTCTAACTACAATGTTTTAGCAATGTTTTGAGTTAAATACATAACTATGTACAACCTAAACTTTGAGATAGTTTGTTTTTCTTTGGGGGGGGGGAGATAAAAAGACAAAGATTGATAGCATTCCAGCTTTTTGCAACATCTGTTTTTTGAGGAGTGTCAGTAAATAACATACTACTGACAGTTAAAGAGTCGTTCCTCATAAATTCAAATGGGAATTTTTAAATCTTTATATGGATGAAAAAGCGGCTGAATTTTTCACTTCCACCTAAATGGCTTTATGATATTCAGTACTCTAATTATGCAAACTTGGTCATGTTGGCCTCAGTTCTGCAAAACACTTGAGCACAAGCTTAATCTTAAACAAATTGGTAATCCCATCCTTTTGAAACAAGGTACATAAGTATGTTATTAAAGTTAACTACTGATTGAATTTCCAAGGTACTTTCTATCATGTAACTAATCTGTGGTTCCTTAAAAAGTTTGCTAGAGTTAATCCAATCTCAACAGCAAATAAATTATTTTGCAAGATTTCCAAAATATCTTAACAGTCGAGGACAACCAATTTCATATAGAATAAACCCTGACAATTAGACTATTTTCTTATAACCATTACAGTGCTGGAAACTAATATGACTTCCCACAATCATTTTACTATAATTTGTGCAATGAATAATTGCTCTTTTATTTAGTAGTGATTTCTCTTTATAAAAAAATTAGTCTGATTAAACAAACAAGAGCAATTAAGGAGCAATCTGTTTGTCAACCATGTTATAACCATTCTGCTTGTCATCTACTTCATAATAGCAAGCACTCAAAGCCAGACTAATTCCTTTCACAAACCGCAACCCTTACCATAAACAGGGAGATTATGAACCCCTTTTATCTGTCACTTTGTGACGTGGTGATGCCTGCACAAAAGGAACTATATCTGATTTTTGTATTTGCTTGTCTATACAAGGATTTTTAAATGTTTAACTCATTTAAAAGAAAAAGAAAACTTTGATCCTAGTGTGAACAGATGCTCAGTTTTCACAAGGACTGCTTGGGGCCCACACTGGGTTCAGTGGTGTTCAGCAGGACTTTGCAGGGGCACCAAGAAACATATAAATACCATGACAATCCTGACTGCTCCCTTACCTTGTGATTATTAACTGGCTAATTTCTTGTAGGCTTCACAACACAAGAAGGACCTGAGGAGGGATTTGAATAAGAAAGGGTATTATTAAGTTTGGGAAGGCAGTTCCATAGGAAGAGTTCTGTACAGAAGAAAGTGCAGAGATGATCACAGTGAACAGGGCTATAGGGCTGGCATCACAAGCGGGGGGGGGGGGGAGGGGTGAGGAGCAATGTGAAAAAAGGGAAGTTGGGATAAATACAATTAAAGTTATGCTGGGCCTCAAAGGCAGTGGCAAAAATCTTGAACTTCATGTGGTGGAGACAGAGCCAAGTGGCTGGAGTAATTCAAGAAGGAATTTTGTAAAACACTCCCTAAATCTATATGATTCACATAATCCTATGTGGTAAACCAAATTAAATAAAACTTATTTTGGAATCATCTGTATTATCTTTTCCTCATCCTGTCTCTTCTCTCTGCCTCTCTATTTTTAGTTCTGGTTCACAGTAGTTGCTGCACTGGAAGAAAAGTGGTACACTCCTGCACTTGTCTCACAGAAGATGGCAGCTCAGAGGAATTACTGATCCTGCTGTTCTAGTCTAGTTCTATTTTAAGTATAACTATAAAAGGCTACAAAAGAGAGAGCTCCAGCAACTCAGAATGATAGTTTGCTGTTATATTTCTAATGTGTAATATGGAAAGATAAATATTTGTCAATTCTCTTTTTGGGGCAAAAGTGTGAATAATGTCTATTTGTAATTAATAAGATCTTTTTTTAAAAAAATGATTTAACTAGTAACAGCAAAATTTTGCAGAAAAAGTGAAAATACACCTTTATTTCTTACAACAGTCTGATGGCTCAAGTATTATATGTAGCAGCATTCCCAAATATGCACTCTGATGTATTTGTCAAGATCTCCAGATGTTTAACAATGGCAGTGTCTAAATTCATTAATGGAGCTTGATCAATTTTTTAAAATATTTTTAGGATTTGAAGAACTGTGAGTAATTCTGATACATGTTATTCATATTCAGAATGGAGCAATAGTCCCCAAGTAGTGATTTTGATTAGGGCTGTTGATTAATCACGGTTAACTCACGCAATTAGCTCAAAAAATTAATTGCAATTAAAAAATTAATCGTGATTAAACGAAGTTTTAATCGCAGCGTTAAACAATAGAATACCAATTGAAATGTATTAAATATTTTGGATGTTTTTCTACATTTTCAAATATACTGATTTCAGTTACAACACAGAATACAAAGTGTACACTGCTCATTTTATATTATTATTTTTATTACAAATATTTCCACTGTAAAAATGATAGATAAAAGAAACAGTATTTTTCAATTCACCTCATACAAGTACTGTAGTGCAATCTCTTTATCATAAAAGTGCAACTTACAAATGTAGATTTTTTTTGTTACAAAACTGCACTCAAAAACAAAACAATGCAAAGCTTTAGAGTGTACAAGTCCACTCTGTTCTACTTCTCGTTTAGCCATTCGCTAAGACAAACACGTTTGTTTACATTTACAGGAGATAATGCTGCCCACTTCTTATTTACAATGTCATCAGAAAGTGTGAACAGGTGTTCACATGGGACTTTTGTAGCCGGTATTGCAAGGTATTTACGTACAAGATATGCTAAACATTCATATGCCCCTTCATGCTTCAGCCACCATTCCACAGGACATGCTTCCATGCTGATGACGCTCATTAAAAAAAAATGCATTAATTAAATTTGTGACTGAACTCCTTGGGGGAGAATTCTATGTCTCCGGCTCTGTTTTACCCACATTCTGCCATATATTTCATTTTATAGTAGTCTCAGATGATGACTCAGCACATGTTCATTTTAAGAACATTTTCGCTGCAGATTTGAAAAAACGCAAAGACGGTACCAATGTGAGATTTCTAAAGATAGCTATAGCATTCAACCCAAGGTTTCAGAATCTGAAGTGCCTTCCAAAATCTGAGAGGGATGAGGTGAGGAGCATGCTTTCAGAAGTCTTAAAAGAGCAACACTCCAATGCGGAAACTACAGAGCCTGAACCACCAAAAAAGAAAATCAACCTTCTGCTGGTGGCATCTGACTCAAATGATGAAAATGAACATGCATCAGTCTGCTCTGCTTTGGGTTGTTATTGAGCAGAACCTGTCATCAGCATGGACGCATGTCCTTGGAACGGTGGCTGAAGCATGAAGGGACATATGAATCTTTAGCGCATCTGGCATGTAAATATCTTACAATGCCGGCTACAACAGTGTCATACGAACACCAGTTCTCACTTTCAGGTGACATTGTAAACAAGAAGCAAGCAGTATTATCTCCTGCAAATGTAAACAAACTTGTTTTTCTGAGCGATTGTCCGAACAAGAAATAGGACTGAGTGGACTTGTAGGCTCTAAAGTTTTACATTGTTTTATTTTTGAATGCAGTTATTTTTTGTACATAATTCTACATTTGTAAGTTTAACTTCCATGATAAAGAGAATGCACTACAGTACTTGTATTAGGTGAATTAAAAAATACTATTTTGTTTGGTTTTTACAGTGAAAATATTTGTAATAAAAATAAATACAAAGTGATCACTGTACACTTAGTATTCTGTCTTATACTTGAAATCAGTATATTTGAAAATGTAGAAAATATCCAAAAATATTTAAATACATAGTATTCTATTATTGTTTAACGGTGCGATTAATCACATGATTAATTGCTATTAAATTTTTTAATCGCTGGACAGCCCTAATTTTGATACTAATGAATTCAACTGTGAAGCAGAGGAGAAGCTAAAGTTCAGAGTGGCAGGTTTTTAGAAGTCTTAAAAAATCTGAAGCCTGCTGAAAGCCCAGCAGGTGTATGGTTGTTTCTTTTTATCCACAAGTGTAAGGCAGCAAAGGCTGTGGAGGACACAGGCCTCATGAAAATGCTTGCATCAACAGTCAAGTTTACTTCACTCTGAAAATAAGATGAACAAACAGCTGGAAGATTTAAAGGAACAAGTCCCAAATACAATCTGACTACCTCTTTAAAAACTCTGTAGAGCGGAATAAAAAGAATTGACTTTGAATTGCAAATTGACAGGGCTGGCCTTACCATGAGGCGAACTGAGGTGGCCGCCTCAGGTGCCAGATTGTAGGGGGGTGCCACTAGGACCCAGAGTGTAGAAAATTGTGTCTGCTGCTGGTGCATATGTAGTCTCTCTGCTCTAGATGCACGGAGATGGTGGAGTGCTGTGCTGGAGGAAGGAGGGCACAAGAGACATAACAGGCAGGCAGGAGAAAAGGTGAGAGGGAATAACAGAATGGAGCAGGAGCTGCAGAGAGAGAGAGGAGGAGAAGCCTCTTATGTACCTCTCTAGCACCCGCCAGGAGCCTTGACTGATTAACACCAGCTTCTCAGGGAGCTTCCTGTTTCCTGCTGCTTCTCTGAACCCACTTGAGGAGAACAGGCAGTCAACTGAAGTAGTAGGAGCCAGTTAGGCCCTTAATACGCTGATATGTTCCCTCATTCAGGCCCTGCTACCAGCCTGCTTATTAGTCCCCTTCAATTGAGTGTTGAGATCCACTATAGCTGGCACAGAACAGCAGTCATGAGTGAAAGAAGAAAATGCCCCTCTGGGGCAGCATTCAGAAAAAGAAAGAAAGCAAAGGAAGCTTTTCTATCTAAGCAGGAAGGAGCTCTCCTGAGATACTTAGACACAAATGTTCATGGTGAGCCTTCCGGCCTCAGTGAGGATGTGAGTGGTGAGGAGATGCCTGATCTTCCAGTTAGAGTGCAGGTGACCTGGCAGATACTGCAGCATCCATATCTCCATTTCAAATGAATGTAACCATGCACGTTCCTGAAGAAAAGTGTAGATCAGAGAAGAGTGTGGTGGAGGTGCAAGAAACAGCTGCTGCTGAGTTTAGTTCTTTAAGTCTAGATGATCCAGGACTGTGGACCCACTTGAGCAGTAGCCTGAGGGACTTCCTTGTACTGCATGGGCCACAGCAAGTGAAAAACTTCATGTTCCCCAAAGACAGTGAAAATAGAAGTTTCCATCCATTGGGGTGTGAAATCCCCAATGGTAACAAAGTGGAGAGGCCATGGCTTATGTACTCAAAAACCCAGAATGCTGCATACTGTTTTTGTTGCAAACTCTTCCAGTCTAATGTTCCAGCCACATTGGGTTCTACAGGAACAAAGGACTGGAAAAATCTGGCTAGAAATATGGCATGCCATGAGAAGGCAGCAAATCACCAGAGAACATTCCATAGGTGGAAAGATCTTGAGATGAGATTAAGGTTAAAGGCCACCATAGATGATCAGCATCAAGAGAAGATTGCATCAGAGTCTCTTTACTGGAAAAATGTTCTGAAAATGTTCATTGCCATTGTGAGAATGCTTGCTACCCAAAACCTAGCACTGCGTGGCACTTCAGATCAGCTGTATGTGCCAAACAATGGAAACTGCCTTAAAATTGTGGAGCTGATGGCTGAGTTTCATAGAATCATAGAATATCAGGGTTGGAAGGGACCTCAGGAGGTCATCTAGTCCAACCCCCTGCTCAAAGCAGGACCAATCCCCAATTAAATCATCCCAGCCAGGGCTTTGTCAAGCCTGACCTTAAAAACTTCTAAGGAAGGAGATTCTACCACCTCCCTAGGTAACACATTCCAGTGTTTCACCACCCTCCTAGTGAAAAAGTTTTTCCTAATATCCATCCTAAACCTCCCCCACTGCAACTTGAGACCATTACTCCTTGTCCTGTCATCTTCTACCACTGAGAATAGTCTAGAACCATCCTCTTTGGAACCACCTCTCAGGTAGTTGAAAGCAGCTATCAAATCCCTCCTCATTCTTCTCTTCTGCAGACTAAACAATCCCAGTTCCCTCAGCCTCTCCTCATAAGTCATGTGTTCCAGACCCCTAATCATTTTTGTTGCCCTTCGCTGGACTCTCTCCAATTTATCCACATCCTTCCTGTAGTGTGGGGCCCAAAACTGGACACAGTACTCCAGATGAGGCCTCACCAATGTCGAATAGAGGGGAACGATCACGTCCCTCAATCTGCTCGCTATGCCCCTACTTATACATCCCAAAATGCCATTGGCCTTCTTGGCAACAAGGGCACACTGCTGACTCAAGTTTGATGCTGTACTCCAGGAGCATCTGAGAAGAGTCACCACCCAAGAAATGTACACACACCACTACCTTGGAAAAACAATTCAAAATGAGATCATACAGTTACTGGCAACAAAAGTCAAACAGAAGATTGTGGCAGATCTGAAGTCAGCAAGATATTACTCTGTTATTCTGGACTGTACACCTGACATCAGCCATACGGAACAAATGACTTCAATGGTGCGTTTTATAACAACAGCAGAACCTATGAAAATGTCCCTGCAATGGTGACCGTCAGAGAGCATTTTCTAGAATTTATTGACATTGATGATACTACAGGAGCTGGTATGACAAATGTGCTTCTTAAAAAGCTGGAAGATTCGGGAATTGCGACAGCTGATATGAGAGGTCAGGGCTACGATAATGGTGCCAACATGAGAGGAAAGAACAGAAGAGTGCAGGCACTGATCTGAGACTTAAACCATTGAGCTTTTCTTGTCCCATGCAGTTCTCATTCATTGAACTTGGTGATCAGTGATGCAGCATCAGCTTCTAGTGAGGCTGCTGAATTATTTTATGTAATTCAAAGCATCTATGTATTTTTCTCTGCATCAACTCATCAATGGCAAATTTTGGAGCAACATCTGGGAACATCCTCTCTGACACTGAAACCACGGAGTGCCACACGATGGGAAAGTCGAGTGGAGGTGATAAAGCCTATCAAACACCAAATTGGGATGATAGATGATGCCATAGTTGCCATGATGGAGGATAACGCTATGACAGGAACTGTTCCTGGGAGAACAGTGGCAGAGGGAAATGGAATCACCAGAAACATACCTAACTTCAAATGTCTGTGTGGCTTAGTGTTGTGGCATGACATACTGTTTGAAATAAATGTTGTAAGCAAGAGACTCCAAGGTGTTGACCTTGATATATCTGGTCAATGGAACAACTGGACAAAGCAAAGTCATACCTACAGTCTTACCGGTCAGATGAAGGATTTCAAAACGTTCTGAAGAGTGCACAGAAGTTGGCAGAGGAACTTCACACTGAAGCTATTTTCCCACCCATTCAAGAATACAAGAGTCACCGAAGAGGACATTTTGATTACAAGGCATGGGATAATCGCGTAAGAGACCCCAAACAACAATTCAAAGTTGAATTCTTTAACCAGGTGCTAGATTGTGCAATGCAGTCAGTTGAAGAACGTTTCATGCAGCTCAAGGAACATAGCAGTACATTTGGGATGTAGTATGATATTCCAAAACTCCTTACGATACCTAAAGAAGACCTACTATTTCCCCATGTTTTATTCCCCCCCTCCACCCCCCACTGTTCCTCAGACGTTCTTGTCAACTGCTGGAAATGGCCCACCTTGATTATCACTACAAAACGTCCGTCACCCTCCCGCTCTCCTGCTGGTAATAGCTCACCTTAAGTGATCACTCTCCTTACAGTGTGTATGGTAACACCCATCGTTTCATGTTCTCTATGTATATAAATCTCCCCACTGTATTTTCTACTGAATGCATCCGATGAAGTGAACTGTAGCTCATGAAAGCTTATGCTCAAATAAATTTGTTAATCTCTAAGGTGCCACAAGTACTCCTTTTCTTTTTGCGAATACAGACTAACACGGCTGCTACTCTGAAACTAGAGACAGTGTTGAAACATGATGACATGACTGATATTGATGCGAGTGATTTAGGTGATGAACCGAAAACCCTTTCAAGATACATTTCAGCATGATCAACTCCAAAGGCTGTTCTGGAATATATGTGCACAAATAAGATGACCACCCTCTTTCCAAATGCTTTTGTTGCTCTGCGCATACTTCTAACACTTCCTGGAACAGTTGCCAGTGGAGAACGCAGCTTCTCGGAGCTGAAGTTAATAAAAACACATCTACGCTCCACAATGACACAGGAGAGGCTGGTCGGCCTTGCAACCATCTCAACAGAGCTGGCCCAGGCTGTGGACCTTCAATAGGAAGCAGTTCAAATCTTTGCAACCAAGAAGGCATGAAAAGCACCACTTTGATTATGCAAACAGATAAAAATGGCAGTGTTTATTATGCACACAAGAAAAGTTACATTTGCTGTTCAGGCGTTTGAAATTTAAGTGTTACTTAAAATTTTTGAACAAGGCATTTTAAGTTGTTAGTTCTCCTTTATTAGGTTGCAGAGCAGTACAGGAAGAAGGCAGAATTTAGACCTTTTAAAGTTTTGGCCCAAGCGAGGGGGCATGGGGGTGTCTTTTGAGCTCCCCACCTCTGGTGCCAAAATGTTGTAGGCCGGCCCTGCAAATTAAAAACCAGTTACCCATCCTGAACAGTACAAAATGCATTTTCAGTAGTCCACTGCTGAATAAGGTGATCCAAATGACTTATAAGAGTATACTATCTACACTCCAACTGGAAGTGTAAAACCACTAAAAATCTAAAAACTGAATAACATTGGCAATCCCAGTATCAAAAATGTATGTTGTCTAATTTTTAAAATGGCCATCTTTACTTGACCTAAAATAAAGTTTGCAAGACCTATTTGTGAATTCATAGTTAACAGTAAACATGAATACATGAATAGGAGAAATGTGAATAGGAGAAAAATCAAGGGACAATAACCAAAAAATATCCTGAAGTAAAACAAATAATGGCTATAACCTGGAACAAGTAAGAAATATACGAAAAACAGTCTCCTCCGTCACATATAAAGAACATGATACAGACATCTGCAGAGTCAAATGATGCTCAAACACATTTGTGGCAATATCCCTGAGAAGAATTCTCCATTGGAGAATCACCCATCCTCTTTGCAATTGGAAGCTTGTATATAGTTTGCCAGGCTGGCTGGTTTAAGTCTATCACCAGCAGCTGTCTTCTCCATACCATATCGCGATAGCCAACAAACATTCAAAAACGACAGATCTTTGCCACAAGCACAGACAAGGACTTATGGCCTAAGCTATTAATTCAGAAGACCACTAATGGCAAGCAAGCTTCCAGGCTTGTCAATATCCCAATCCACAGCATGAACAACAGGCAAAAGACCAGAAATGTGAGTATAATCAGGAATGGCTCACTCAAGAAGGCAACTGTCCAGACTGGCAATACTGACCCAAGGACGCATTGATTCCATCTCTGATAAAACTGAGAAACCCAGCCAATGAAATGAAAACCAACCTTGACAGCCAAGATCTCTGCTAAGACCCATGTAAAATTAGTTAAATCAATTAAATGAATCAGGTTTTTACACCTGCTGCAATAAGGGAAGAAACTAAGACTCCTAGACACAAGACCAGGAATCCGCATGGCAGGGTTATAAACAAGAGGCTCAGCAAGCAGCCTGGGAACTCATTTCACCTATTCCCCAGCCCCTTGCTCCAGGGACTGACTCCCCAACCCCGCTGTGCCCCGATTTCCCCTCCCCAACCCCTCACTCTGGGGATGACCCCCCTACGTCCCACTGTGCTCTGATTTTCCCACCCCGTCCCGCTGTGCCCCGATTTCCCCACCCCAGCCCCTTGCTCCAGGGACCAATCTCCCCTCCGTCCCGCTGGGCTCCAATTTCCCCCCCCCGAGCCCCCCTCTCCACATCAACTCCTCCCAGTGTGGCTCTGCAGACGGCAGGTGAATCCCAGGGAATCGGGGAGCGAGCGATGGGGGGGGATATGTGGGGCAGGGGCTCAGAGGAAGAGGCGGGGTATGGGCATGGCCTCGGGGAAAGGAAGGGCAGAGGTGTTCGGTTTTCAGGGGTTAGAAAGTTGGCAACCCTATCCCAGGCACAGGGTCACCATTCCCAGGGGCAGCCTGCCTCTTCTTAGGGCACTGATTAACCAGATGTGTCAGACTCCCACAACAAAAACAAGCCATGTCCTCAGTGGCAACAAGCACAATGTAGTCACAGTCCCCAGTCCTATACTTCAGAGAAACTTTTAGAATTTCGGAAGCATTGTTTAATATCAGATAAACCTGCCTATGAAAGGACAAGGCATGCCGAACCTGTGGGGCTTTACAGCCCAAAGCAATCCTTCTGAGAGTGCTCGTGATCTTACTGCAACTCACCAAGTCTCTAGCCAGTTGCTCATTTCCTAAGCAAAGAGGAACATGCGAGACGGTGACTTTAACAGCAAGTGTTGAGAGGGGCACGACAGGGACAAAAAACACTTCCCCCAACAATTCCCTCCACAACCACCTGCTCAACAAGGCTAAGCGTGGGAACAAACACAATAGCCTGGCTCATGCAAGAAGCACCCAATCACCTACCCCACAGCTAGAACACACACTCCACAGAGGCAGCGCCTGGGGGCAAAATCCGCAACCCATAGGCCACAGGTTAAACTCTCATAATCTACAACAAACTGAGGTCTCTGCCTCTAGACGGCTGGCAAAAGTCTGCTAAAATGGAACAAATCCTGAAATTAAATGCACAACAACCACAAAACTAAACACACACACGAAATTATCTCAACAGAAAAAGACAGAACAGCAAAGCACACCCACTCTCATCCTCACTCCCAAACACTCCCACAATCCTCAAAGAGAAGGTGAGAGGTGCTTTTATCTTTCAAAAGGCACCTACAATGTGTGAGAGACTACTGCCTTCCAAAAGAGGACACCTGAGTCTTAAAATCAGACATGACCTCCACAAAACCTTCTTGATATATTTCCTCTTAAGATACATTTAGGCCTTAATCCTGCAGCTTTTTCCAAGCAGGTATACACCTGTGCATGCATGGAGCCCCAGCAAAGTCAATGGGACTCCGTGCAGAGCCAGTTGCATGATTGAGACCTTAGTGCTCATGAAAGACAATAGATAGCCTAAAATTGACTTACCACCACCACCACCGCCCCCATCCTCAAAAAGCATTTAAGTTGCCCTAAAAGGACTAATAGACACCACTGAATTCATGCTTACTGCCTAGGGCAGTCAGGGAAACAGAATAGCAACTGAAGATGCACTTCACTGTATACCTCAGGGGGAACTGTGGAGACATCCTGAAGTGTGTGATAGAGAGCAAGATGCATCCTCATTCACATTGGGCGCTGTTAACTATACAGCTCCATGTTTTCACAGCCACAATAATTGATATACAGGCAATCGTCAAAGTAGAATGGAAGTCCTCTATCAACAGAATGAGACAGCATGGGCAATTTTTCCCCATACTGTCTCACCTGTTAGTCTCAACTCTGAATTAAAAGACCCAACTCTACAGTTAGGACAATGATTCAATCTCCAAATCCACTCAAGGTAAGCCTTTCTGCTGAGGCTGCCAACAAGGAATGATGCTGATGTCAACACTCATGCACTAGGAACTGTAATGATATCACCCACTCATTTCACAAAGTCATACAACAGCCATCCGACAAATGTTGTTAACTACCAACCTGGGTTGGATTTAAACTGATGAACTAGAGGTGCAAAAGATACATAGTTATTCAGATTTATAGAAAGCTAAAAAGATTCCACACAGTCTCTAGATGCCCTTGACATAAATGAAAAATATGTCTTAAGGGTACATTTTAAGATAATTCACCATCAGTATATCTGGCAGCAGAACAACTCAAATCCTCTTTCTCCCCAAAGAATTCCCCACCCTTTCTATTTCCACCCCCGTTTTCAAATGCCTGGAAAAAATACGAGCTTTGCGTGGCCCTTTATGAACATCCATAGCCATCCAGTCCAGCACCTAACTTTTTAACCTACTCTAAACCTACTCATTATCCTTCTAAAACTAAAAGCAAATACAAGATAATAAAGGACCAAAACTGCTTCTAAGTGGACAAAAACGGGGAGTTGTGTTCTGTTATTTAATTTGTCTGTATTATGAATATTATTTTTGTGTTACATTTCTACTAAACCTTTAACTAAGAAAAAAACAACTCACAACCTTTGCAATATACCTATGGTTAAAACTGGCAGAGTCATAGATCAGAATAAACGTCTCATTTATTAGTAAATGGAAGAAAGACAGATATGCCTATAGAAAAACAAATACCATGTGAGATACACACTGATGTGTGATACGTGATTGAATTGTAACTTGAGCCACAGATATTCAGGAGCTAATGAAATAGTGATATGGGCTCTAACTGAACATTATACAGTCTTCTTGTCTGTAGTAGGACCCTGGTGAGAGCAACCACTTGGTTACTGGTTACAGATAAACAATTAGACTAACCCAAAGGAGCAGACAAGTGGCCTGAAAACAACAGACTTTGTCATATGTACAAAAATGCCAATTTATTTAGATAAATTCAGTTGTACGAGTGAAGTTCCTCATGAGTGTCTGTATATATGTAAGTTTTCCAAGCATGAAAAATGAATTGACTTTCAATGGATGTAGTAAAAGGATTAGAAAACATGTCTTATAGTAACAGATTCAAGGCGCTTAAGCTATTTAGCTTAACAAAAAGAAGATTAAGGGATGCCTTGATTATGCTCTATAAGCTTCTATATGGGGAACAAATATTTGATAACGGGCTGTTCACTCTAGCAGGCAAAAGCATAACAAGATCCAATGGCTAGAAACTGAAGCAAGACAAATTCAGACTGCAAATAAGGTGTACATTTTTAATAGTAAGGGTAATTAATCACTGGAACACTTTACCAAGGGCTGTGGTGGAGTCTCCATCACTAGCAATTTATAAACCAAGATAGGAAGTTTGTTTTTGTTTTTAAAGATATGCTCTAGTTCAAAAGGAATTATTCTGGGGAAGTCCTCTGGCCTGTGTTCTACAGGAGGTCAGTCTAGATAATCACAATGGTCCCTTCTGGCCTTGGAATTCTGAGTCTATAATTTTTTGTAGGTACATCTAATAATTTCCAAAGTTTTGGTTTTTGTTTGCTAAAAGTTTTACCACAACTTACACTATCCTAGGTTTTCGTAATTTGTTTTTCTAAACCCTGAACATTCTTTAAGGTTTGTTTGTTGTTGTTGTTTTGCTTTATTTTTTTATTTCCCCCCTTAAGCTATTGCTGTATATTTGCAATCCAGTTTAAAGTTTTTTGTGGGAATTAATTTTAACAAAATAGAGAAAAATACTAATACACCTGACACACAGAACTAGTCTCCACAGTGTATGTTAATTATGTTACATCCCAGATAACTATGTTAATTAGCATATCTTGGTCTCCAACTGACTAAAAATAAATTCGTTCTCTTTGAGTACTTCTTCAAGACCTTCATAAGAGATAGTTTGGCTTTGAACTTTATTAATAAAAGGTCAGCATCATCAGTATAGGGAGGTACAGTTTGTAGTCTCATTATAGTTCTTTAACCCAATCAGTACTGCAATGCACTAGAAAGAAGGAAGTGCTCTGCAGGGAACCAACTCCATATAAAATGTAAATTATTTACGGCACAGACCACATGTTCATAAGCACCTGTACCACATCTAGCATAATGAGTATCCAAACGTGAGTGGGACACCTGGACACTACTGCAATATAAATATTAAGTTACACACAGACACACCTATGTTAAAAGAACATTGAAATCATACAGTCAAGCACTTAAGTGAGGAAATGCCAGAATTAAGGTTGCCTGTTCAACCTAATTCAGCCCCCTTGCATGTATGCATTATGACACAGTCTTTAACTTATTATGATCACATACACTTTTACTATTTTTTCCGCATGACCCCTACCTCATTCAGTGCACAGGATGAATGGTGCTGTATTTCATTTTACACTCATTGTTCACTATGAGGCCAAAGTCCCGATTTTACCACACTATTCAAACCCTGCTGCAAAGACAGAATTATTAAGTTCATAGAATCACAGAATATCAGGGTTGGAAGGGACCTCAGGAGGTCATCTAGTCCAACCCCCTGCTCAAAGCAGGGCCAATCCCCATTTTTTGCCCCAGATCAACTAAACGGCTCCCTCAAGGATTGAACTCACAACCCTGGATTTAGCAGGCCAATGCTCAAACCACTGAGCTATCCCACCCCCCAAGTTCCTCATGGGCTGTTCTATGGCACTGTGAAGGTGACCCTCACCAGCAGCACTGCCTAGGATTCAGGCACGGGTGGGGCAGGTGGTCCCTCTTTCTGATATCTGCCTTTTCCTCTACAACCCTGTCCACTGGGATCAGATCCTTCTTTTGTGGCTCAGCCCTCCTGCCAGGTCCTGTGTTCCAGTCCACCCCTTCTGGGTTATACAAAAAGAAAAGTCCAATAACGGAAAAGTCTTTCGGCACCCACAAGGGCTTCAGGGCGTTCTCCTTAGCTTTGGGGTTAAGGTCTGGACCCTTGTTTGATTCAGGACTTTCCCCAGCTGGATTCCCCACTGAGGGAGAGATGCTTTTTGTTACCCCACTGTAGTTGTGCAGGTGGCCCACTCCAGCAGAGGGGTGGGGCAGAAGCAGCCAGGGAGGCTATGGAAACCTGCAGCTAATTAGGGAGAGGCTTGTTAGGAGCCAGACAGGAGACAGCTGCTGGGGCTAATTAGGGAGAGGCTTGTTAGGAGCCAGACAGGAGACAGCTGCTGGGGCAGCCCAGATATAAGGAGATGCCCAGCAGAGCCGAGGGGAGTCTCTCCCTGACAATGAAGGGAGGAGGACTGGCTCCCAGGGACAGCACCTGAGATAGAGCAGTGCTGGGTAGGCTCAGGGGAGCAGAGGGCAAGCTCTGGCCTGTTACCTGCTAGGCTGCAGGCCCCTGCCAGAATGGACCAAGAAGGTGTAAGGGCCAAGTGTAAGTCACTCAGGGATGATAGGCAGACAGGCTGCCACTAGAGGGTCCCTGAGTCAGGTCCCAGAATAGCATGCGGACTTGATCCCCCCCACCCCCACCCCCTTGCACTGCGCCTGGCTGCAGAGGAGCATGGCCAATACAGACTGCAACTTGCTGCTGAAGTGAGGGGCTAGACTTTGGGTTGTGGTTGGCCCTTGCAGCAGGTGCAAGCCAAAGGGCTGCCGTGATCTCGGGAAGGGGTGAGAAAGAAGTAGTGGGCACTGCCGGAGGCAGTGTCCTGAAGAAGACACCACCGAGCAGGAGAGCAACACGGGTCTGAAACAGCAGAGTAGAGCAGACAACGGGCAAGACACCACCCGGAGAGGGTGCTCTGGAGCTGAACTGGCTAATTACCAGAGCAACCAGCAGGAGGCACCTTTAAGAGTTGGTAGGGGAGCCTGGGTCCACTGTCTTCACCAGGCTGCGACCCAGGGCCATGCATGTGCTTTTTGTTACGTCTGTACTCCCATTAAAAGCAATGGGTCCATTCAAAAGCATCAGTTTAAGCACAGGTGTGTGTCTTTGTTCGATTGGGGTGAAAGTGATCAAAATGATAATAGACACACAATTTGTTAGCTTCTGATAATCTCTCTGTGTACTTGTTTGTTTCCTTTTTAATTTATCTCTGTCTGTTCTCAAATTTTTACATTTTTTAAAACTACATTTACTGCTCAATTTTTAATTTTTTAAAAGTTTGTTAATATTTTAAACATTCTGAATAAAAGAGCGTCACACAGCACGTATGTATGCCTATATTACCTGCATAGTGGGTAAATGGAGTGATTTGTGTTTTGAAGGAGGAAGTTAAGTGTGCACTCTTTGAAGGAACCAAGAGCTCTCCAAGAAGTTTTCAGCATGAAAAACTCAGAAAGCAGCACTGTTGACAGCAGCTTTTCAGTGCTAATTATCTAACATTTTCAGTGTGATGGTACAATACAAAATGTCAGTGTCATCTAGGGAAATTGAATAAAAAAGCCATATGGGCTTAATGGTTTTGTTACTATCTTACAACAAGTTCCATGAAGGATGCTGAAACAAATGTAAAGCTAAGTAAAATCATCATACAAAGGAAGAATCAAAAGTAAGATACAAAATGTAACATAGGCTTTGGCCTTTGCATTTTGTCTTTCTAAATCTTTTCCTTTCTCCTTCTCTTACTAAGTCATCATTAACTGTACTGCTCTTATGTTGGCTTAAAAATCAGCAAACATGTTGCTGCACTGGGTGAACTATTCCTGCCCTCACCAGTTTAACCCCTCACTTCCAGATAGGTCTCTGTACTGGAAAAAAGCATTCTGTTAGAAAACATGCTAACTAACAATTTCACTAACAAGATGTTAAACACAACTAAGCCACATAGTGCAGACATGGACAAATTGTTTTGAACACAATTTGTCCCTATCTAAACTAGGTGCTAAATAATGTTTAATATTGTGTTAATTAAACCATGTTACTTAACACATTTTCAAACCCAATACTCTTGCTCAGTGTAGACATGGCTTGCCAAGAGTTACAGTAGAAAGAATGCCAACTTTCCAAGTGTCAAGAACTAAATAGGAATCTCAATCATTTGACTGTTGTCTCTTGTTTTCACATGGAGGGATTGGCATCTAGAGAATCCTGGGAGGAGAATGGAGATCTGATGCAAGGGGAGTCAGGACAAGCATTCCTAGTTGGCAACTGTCTAAATACTTTTAAATGTGTGCTTCCAAATTCCTCCCACCAGCACCACCACAAAAACATTTTACTTTGCAAAACTTGAGATGTTTTAGGATTTGGAGCCTTTTGGATTTGATTCTAAAACTGAGATTTCCATCTGCATAATAACCCTAGAGAGTGGAACAGCTCCTGAATTTAAAGAGGTTAACCCGCAGTGTGCTCATAAGGAGGAAACTCTGCAAGGATACACAGTGTCCTCTACATCCTTGCAGTAGCCAAGCACAATTTCAGCATGGGTTACCCGTGTCATCAGGATACTTGGTGAGCAAAACACCTCAAAGGGGAGCAGGAAAATGTGGGATGGGGCTATGAACACCCTTCAAACACTAACCAGTGCTGGCTGGGTATACAGACTGGGAACTAGGCTATATCCACTGCGAGGTTACAGCAGCAGGTAAACTCTTGATGCAGAGCTGTGATAAATTATAAATAATCCCAAAGGTAGCCGCTGTAGGACATTTCTCTACACTTAAAGGAATACTAGGACTGCTGTATGTCTCATGCACTTGTGCTAGAATGGTGGAAGTCCCAAAAAGTGGGAGATTTCTGCCCCACACACCAAATAGTCACATACTCCCATCAAAACAGGCATAGCTGTTTCACATTTCATAAGCACAAGGCATTTCACATACTTGCTAGAATAAGCAACATACAGCTGCCTTTTCAGACATATAGTCAATAGGGAGTCTCTGTCTACTTGTAATTTACATCATCCAGCTAACTCAGAGATCTGTGTCACTGAGTGCTCAGGGACATTTACAGTATTTCTGACCTCTCCCACACATGCATTCTTTTCATTTACAACAGATACAAAGTTCATATTAAACTTCATTTAATAACTCATCCAAATACAATGCAAGCTATTGATATTTTAGAAATAGCCTTTATTTTATTTAACGGTTTCATAAATAGGGCCCTACCAAATTCACGGTCCATTTTGGTCAATTTCACGGTCAGAGGATCTAAAAAATCATTTCATGATTTTAGCTATTTAAATCTGAAATTTCACAGTGTTGTAATTGTAGGGATCTAGACCCACAGAGAGTTGTGGAAGGGTTGCAAGGTTAGGGTGGTGGTGTGTGTGTGTGTGTGCGGGGGGGGGTTGTGGTACTGCTACCATTACTTCCGTGCTGCTGCTGGTGCCAGTTTTCATGGGGGGAGACCAGATTTCACGGTACGTGACGTATTTTTCATGGCTATGAATTTGGTAGGGTCATATTCATAAGAGCAAATATGAGAAAACACTTTGAAAGGTAATTACTTATTATGGAGGCACAGAGCACAATTCAGGTTGTTTTTGAAAATGCAACTAATGGGGGAATTTATTCCAGTGGGGGGGGAAGTGTGTGTTTTGATAACAAAAGAATAATAAATGTTACATATGAACGTCTCATAAATGTGGTCAAAAATAAAGTTGTTAGTTTTATTAAACTAAAAGTCAGTGAATTTGTTATTTTATGAAAGATTAAATACTTTTTAAATATTGAGAAAAAATAATTTTGGAATTCCTGTATTTTTAGCAATTGTTGCGTTTTGTAAATGAAGTTCAGAAGCCATATTTCCATGGCAACACAGTATGGCTTTGAATAAAAGTATATGAGGAGTCTACAGCAAGCAACAAGTCCGCCAGTGAAGTGAAATCACACAATTGTTTGACCACAGTTTGGATGGCATAGAATAACTGAAGTCAGCTTGTGACATTATTATTAATTATTATTATTATTTGCATTCTGGTAGTTCTCAAAACCCTCAGCCATGGTCAAGGCCCCATTGGGCTAGTGCTTGCACAAACTTAGAATAAAAGATTGCCCATGACCTGGAGAGCTCATGATGTAAAAGACAACAGAGAGACTGGGGGAAGAGACACAAATTCTTCCCAGTTTCCTCTTCACATAACAACCGCCTTCATAAATGCATACTAGTGGGGTATGAATTCTAAATCACACCAGCGTATCACACACTAAATGGTCCCAGCTGGCCTGGAATGCACAAAATGTTCTCTAGCATGCACTAATGTACTCCTGCTTCAAACAGCACTATGTTAACGCGCATTAGGGAATTTTTAATACAAGGGAGCAGGGTCTACATGGGCCAGATAGTGTATAACATATTGGTAAGCTTTAGAAGTCACACCCCACTGGTTTGCATTATTACATTGTGTAGACAAGCCTTCAGTTTCATTCTGGGAAGACTGTGATGGGGTATAAACCCCCCACAATGGGCAACAAGGAGTTAAGGAGCTGCTGTGGGCTCAGCCAGCCCTGGCCCACCATACCCACAAGAGGTGCACAGACTGGGGAGGAATTAAGAGGGGTCAGAACAGCTCACTTAGGGGCAGGCCAGGGAAGAGAAAGGACCTTTTCCTTGTAGCTCCTGAGGAAAGGGCTGAGGGAAGGCAGGATCTTTCCAATCCACAACTGCCTGAAGGTCTCTTCTTGAGGGAAGGCAGCACCTGCTTCTCTTATACCTGGAGAGAGAGGCATTTTCCCCTCTCACCTACTAACCCAGTTTATTTGTGTTGATTCTCTGTGCTTTATTATGGACTACCCCTGAAGGGGAGAGACTTGGAACTGACTTGCCCGGAGGCCCAAGACACGAGAGGAGGCAGCTGCCACCCCTAGAGAGAGAGAGAGAGCTGTCATGCTTCAGAAGGAGAAGAGGTGCCAAGTGGCGAGCTGACCTCCTTCACACCTTACTGTTACAGACTGAAAACTTTGGGCAAGAGCGGGTGATAAGAAATGGCCCAGGGAGGGCAGTCTTAAGGCACTCTTTGGTGTCAGACCTTTGATAGCCCACACAGTGCCCTGGGCTGGAGTGGGAGGGCCCAGGCTCCCTTACCAAAACCCCTCTCTGCACGTTGAAAGGCCTAAGCCCTGACCATTAGGCAGTGCTCCCCATGAGCAAAAACCATCATAGAAACACAAAGAAAACCAAAAACAAATTGCCAAAATTGTCTGAAGATAGCTCTCTGCCACTAGGATAACTGAATTTATGCTGAGCAGGGGCTCTCACACTGGGGTTTGGGACCCCTCAGGGAGTTGCAAGGTTGCTACATGGGGGGTCACGAGCGGTCAACCTCTACCCCAAACCCCCTTGCCTCCAGCATTTATAATGGTGTTAAATGCATAAAAAAAGTGTGTTTAATTTATTAGGGGGGTCGCACTCAGAGGCTTGCTGTAAAGGAAAGGGGTTGCCAGTAAAAAAGTTTGAGACCCATTGCGCTAGAGGTTGTACCAGCATAATTATTTCAGTTAAAAACAAATCACACCACTAACCAAAATAGTCATATTGATACAAAAATGTGTGGATAGACCAGGCCTTACATTCCTACATAAACTGACTAATTTTCAGAAGCGCTAAATGCCCAGCAGCAACTATTGACTTTACAATTATTTACCTTTAACATATCAAAAAATAATATATCAAGTTGCAAATAACTAATTAGCACTGACTCTTTGATTTGTACAGGAACAGCTTAGCAATATGCTTAGCAAAAGCTCTCCCTGTTCCAGGGCTAAATTCTGCAGTTCTTCCTCGAGGAAAACTCCTAGAAAAGACAATGGGAGTTTTGCTCAGATAACACCTGCAGAATATTGCCTCCATTTTTCTTGTTATTTTTATAGATGTGTAGGTTTTAAGGGCAGAAAGGACCATTATGATCATTTAATACAACTTCCTGCATAACACAAGCCATATGAAAGGGGTCTGTTGGCCCCTTATTGAAACTTTTTGGTTGGCCCTCTCCCAGTACTAGGAGAAGGAGGAGGCCCAAAGAGGCGTCAGCTTCCTGCGATTGACAGATCCCAAGAGCCAATGGGGAGAGGCCAACACTCCAAGTCAGCCAGATTAAAAGGGTGGAGAAGCCAATGAGAGAATTGAAAATCCATGGCCTGTCTTCTGTGTGAGCTGTGGCTGCATGGGCAGAGTAAGGCACAAGAGGGAGAATGGATCAACCAGAGAAGAGCTGAGGAGAGTGGAACAGCGCAAGGAGCAGCCTAGAGTGAGTGAGCTGGAACAGCAGAGACCAGTGATGGCGAACCAGGACCAACCAGAGCCGGGATAGCAAAAGGCCTGCTGTGCCAGAAGTAAACTGGAGCCAAGACCAGGGAGTAGCTGGGGAGAACAAGGTGGAGACCCTGGGCAGGGATGGCTCTGTGTAGAGAGATGTCACCAGATGAGAGGGCCTTGAAGCCCAGACTCTGATGGGGGATGTGAACCTGATCGGAGGGCCAATACTGGAGAGAAGGGTCCTGCCACCTAGAGCCTGGGGGCATGTAGCCACCACCAGAGAAGGTGTCTTACCTGTGGTATCACTGCACCACAGCCAGGTCCTTGGAAGGAGGCCTGGGATGTGTAAGGAATAAGTTGAATTTTCTGTAGTTCCAGAACCTATTGTTTACGGGGTACCTTTACCGTCCTCAATTTTTTTCCTTATTTGTTTGCAGTTGATGTTTAATAGATTGGGTGTGGTTTAAACTCAATGTGCTGATCACTATGTAGGGAAGGGGCCAGTGAGGAGAAAGTACCGTGGAGTGGGGACACCCTAGACCCATGACAAAGCTGGGGATTAAGCTTCCCAAGGATCCTGGGCCCAGCCCTATCAGGGTTATGAGGACTCCTCTTTCTCACTCTCATATGGCAGGGTCCTCAAGTTCAGGCAGACTTCCAGGTAAAGGCACTTGGCGTGGGGACTCAGATCCTTTCACCAGCCGATTCCACTGGGGTGGCAGAGAAGCCAGAAAAATTCCCCACAATAGCAGGATCATTCCCCCATTTACACATAGAACCTCCCCCAGTAATTTCTACAGCAAGCCCATTTTAAATATACTGGTCATGAAAGAACATGATTAATTTAAAAACACAGACCCCCCAAAAAGAAAAAAATGTAGACATCCTGTTGTTGTAAATGCAAAATAAACAAAATAATCATAATATACTGTTCTTGTATAGTGCTTTCATCAATAAATGTCTACCTAGTTAATGAAGGAGGACAAGCATCACAATCCCTATTTTACACATGGAAAAACTGTGACAGAAAAGTAAAGTAATTGGCTGCAAGTCATACAGCATGGCAGAGCTGAGAATAGTTTGGCGGTCTCCTGACACCCAACCCACTATCCTATCCACTGGACCATACCAAGTAACGCTGTAGGCTGCAATTTTCAAAGGGGCCTAAAAGAGTTGGATGTCCAACTCCCACAAATTTTTTCGATAGGACTTGGTCCCTCAGTTCCTTTAGGTTCCTTTGAAAATCCCAGCTATAACGTACATCTTGATTAATGACCTTTAGGTTCATCTAAAGTTGATTTTAGGAATGAGCATCCTCTCTCTCTCTCTCTCTCTCTTTATTTATATATATATATATATATATATATACACACAGAGAGAGAGAGAGAGATCTTATAGTTGTTCACTTGTAATTTTACTGTTTTGTTTTTTGTATGCATGTTTGTATTTTGTAGACAAATAAATGGTCAGTGGGAATGAATCGGTAAACGTCCTGTACTCATATACTAAAAGATCTAGGAAAAATAACAAAATTAGAAAGATGTCACTTAATGATTCATGAGGCTCTTAAAGTCTGATAT
Organism: Natator depressus; assembly: GCF_965152275.1. Classification (NCBI taxonomy): domain Eukaryota; kingdom Metazoa; phylum Chordata; order Testudines; family Cheloniidae; genus Natator; species Natator depressus. The sequence goes on along the minus strand of NC_134235.1, from coordinate 138,416,942 downwards.
TTTATGAACCACAAACTATTTTTGAATTCACAGAATTAATTTGTGTTCATTTCCTATAATGTAGACACTTTTTTAAAAAAAGGAATGTATAAACTGGAGCAATTGAGCACAAAAATGCAGCATCAATTAGAGAGAACTTTATATTTTACTTACAGAAAAGCAATTAACCAAAATATCAAAGTTCCAAGAACAGTGTTTTTCATTAAAAAGACGGTTACTTACCTCCCGTAACTGTTGTTCTTTGAGATGTGTCGTTCGTGTTCATTACAATTAGGTGCGCACACGCTGCGTGCATGGATGTCGGAAACTTTTTCCCTTAATGGCTCCAGTCGGGACAGCAGGGGAGCCCGCTAGAGTGGCGCCCTTATGGCAGTGTATATAGTACCCTGCCGGCCCAACCCCCTTCGGTTCCTTCTTGCCTTTGACTCCGACAGAGGGGAAGAGGGTGGGTATTGTAATGGACATGAACAACACATCTCGAAGAACAACAGTTTTGAGAGGTAAGTAACCACCTTTTCTTCTTCGAGTGATTGTTCACGTCCATTCCAATTAGGTAACTTCCAAGATTACCATTGCAGGAGGGTAGGAGTCATGGAATGATTGAAGAACAGCTCTGCCAACCACTGCATCATCTCTGGCCTGTTGGTTGACAGCATAGTGGGCTGTAAACATGAGCACTGAAGACCAGGTGGCTGCTTTGCAGATCTCCTGGATGGGGACCTGAGCCAGGAAGGCAGTTGAAGATGCCTGCGCTCTGGTTGAATGGGCCGTAATTGCGGGGGCTGGGACCTTGGCCAGCTCGTAGCACATGCAAATGCAGTCTGTGATCCAGGATGATATGGGTTGCACAGAGACTGGGAGGCCCTTCATTCTATCAGCTATGGCGACAAACAATTGGGTTGATTTGCGGAAAGGTTTTGTGCGCTCTATGTAGAACACCAAGGCTCTTTGGACATTCAGCATGTGTAGGCTGCGGTGTCTCGGGCTCGTGTTCGGTTTTGGAAAGAACACCAGCAAGCAAATGTCCTGTCCTATGTGGAATTGGGAGACCGCCTTGGGGAAAAATCTGGGGTGCGGTGTAAGGGGGTTTGGAGGTGAGAGCTCTCAGCTCGGACACCCTCCTTGCCTATGTAATGGCCACCAGGAACACCACCTTCCAAGAAAGGCAGAGGAGGGAACAAGTGGCCAGGGGCTCAAACGGTGGGCTCATGAGCCTGGAGAGGACCAGGTTTGGGTTCCAGGTTGGGACTGGTGGGCGAGAATACGGGAACACCCTCTCCAGCCCTTCGAGGAATCACCCTACGATGGGATTTGAAAACATCGAGCTCCCAGACTCCCCTGGATGGAAAGCTGAAATGGCCGCCAGGTGCACTCTGATGGAGGAAAGGGACAGACCCTGTTGCTTAAGGTGTAGGAGGTAGTCCAAAATAAGAGGGATAGGAACGTGGAGAAGTTGAAGGCGCTTGGGTTCACACAAGCACAAAAACCTTTTCCACTTTGCCAGGTAGGTAGCCCTAGTGGAAGATTTCCTGCTATCAAGGAGAATCTGTCTCACTGACTGAGAGCACTGGCTCTCCATGGGATTTAGCCATGGAGTTTCCAAGCCATGAGATGCAGAGAGTGCAGGTTTGGGTGGAGGAGGCACCTGTGGTCCTGTGTGATCAGATCCGGGTAGAGGGGCAGGGCTATCAGGGAGTCTACGGACAGCTCCAGGAGGGTCGTGTACCAATGCTGCAGTGGCCAAGATGGGGCGATCCCTGTGAATTTTGAGAAGGACCTGGTCGCCCTGTCCCTGCAAATTTTGAGAAGGACCCAGTGGATCAGACGGATAGGAGGGAAGGCATACTTCAGCCTCTTACCCCATGGTATTAGGAACACATCGGCAATGAAGCCCAGACTGTGGTTTTGGAATGTGCAGAACTGAGGGCACTGCCTGTTGCTCTTGGTGGCACAGAGGTCTACTTGGCAATAACCCCACTTTTGGAAGACTGACTGTATGATGGCCGATCTCATCGACCACTCGTGTATGTGGTATGACCTGCTGAGGCAATCCGCCAGCTCGTTCTGTACCCCTGGAAGGTAGGATGCTTCCAGCTGAATGGATCGGGTTATACAGAAGTCCCAGAGAAGAAGAGCCTCATTGCAGAGAGGAGAGGAGCAGGCTCTGCCTTGTTTGTTTATGTAGAACATGGCGGTGGTGTTGTCTGTCAGGATTGTCATGCTGTGAAATTGCAAAGTGGCATGAAAGGTCTGGCAGGCTAGATGAACCACCCTGAGCTCCTTCAGGTTGATATGGAGAGGTCTCTCGTCCCTTGACCACAAACTTTGTGTCCTCAGATCCCCTAAGTGTGCACCCCAACCCAGATCTGACACATCTGTTACTAACGTCAGAGAAAGCTGGGGCTTGGCGAAGGGGACCCCTGCACAGACCACTGGTCGGTCCAGCCACCAATGCAGGGATTCTAGTACCTGCCCCGGGATCATCACCACAAGGTCCAGGAAGTCTTGGGACAGACGGTGTGAGCCACACTTGTATGGGTCTGAGTCTCAGTCGGGCATGCTTGCCACATACGTGCATGCTGCCATATGCCCTATTAGCTGCAGGCAACACCTGACTGTTGTGGTGGGATACTGAAGCATTGTTTTGACAATCTGCTCTATGGCTTGAAACCTGGGCTCTGGAAGGCTCTCTTTCACCTGTACTGAGTCCAGGACTGCCCCTATAAATTCTATCCTTTGGGTAGGTATGAGTGATGATTTGGGTACATTGAGGAAGAGTCTCAGTGTGTGAAAGGTGTCCATGACCATTGTCATGTGGGACTGGACCTCATCCTTGGAACAACCTGTCAGTAGCCAGTCATCGAGGTACGAGTACACTCAAACTTGCCTTTTCCACAGGAAGGCCGCCACCACCGCCATGCATTTCGTGAATGCTCAGGGGGCTGTGGACTGGCCGAACGGGAGAACCATGAACCATTAGTGATGCTGGTTTATGACAAACCGGAGGACGCGTCGGTGTGCTGGATGAATGGCAATATGGAAGTAGGCATCTTTCATGTCGAGGGCAGCGTACCAATCTCCCAAATCCAGCGATGGGATGATAGTGCTTAGGGAGACCATGCGGAACTGGAGTTTGACCATAAATTTGTTGAGTCCGTGAAGGTCTAAAATGGGTCGAAGACTCCCTTTTGCCTTGGGGATTAGGAAGTAACGGGAGTAACTTCCTTTCCCCTTAGCTTCTGTGGAACCTCCTCCACCACTCCTATCTTGAGGAGCAAACAAACCTCCTGCATAAGAAGTTGCTTGTGAGGGGGTCCCTGAAGAGGGACGGAGAAGGTGGGTGGGAGGGAGGGAAGAAGAAGAACTGGAGGGAGTATCCCACCTGTACCGTGCATAGGACCCATCGGTCCAATGTTATACGGGACCATGCACAGTAGAAGTGGGATAGCCAGTTTAAAAACCAAGGGGATGGATCTGGGTACTGGGTTGGTACACTGTCCTCAAGCGCGCCTTCGAAACCCGTGATTGTTTCCAGGCTGGGGTTTATTCTGGCCTTGGTTAGGTGCGTTATTCTGCTGTCTACGCCTGTTATTTCTGCCCCGCCTGTGATACGGCTCCTGTCCGGGATAGGGGTGATACTGTCTCTGCTGTGGAGGCTGAAGCCTGAAGGGCGTTGTCTGGGTTGCCGGCATGTGCATCCTTAGTGATTTCAGGGTGGCCCCAGAATCCTTAAGGTCATGCAGCCTGGACTGTGTTTGCTCTTTGAAAAGGCCTGAGCCCTCTAAGGGGACGTCTTGGAGGATGTTTTAGACCTCTGGACGGAGGCCCGATGCCTGGAGCCACGCTGAGCGCCGCATGACTACCCCCGAGGCAATGGTTCTGGCCGCAGAGTTGGCTGAATCGAGGGAGGCCTGTAGCAAGGTCTTAGCCACCGTCTTTCCTTCCTCAATTAATGCAGCAAACTCAGAGTGCGAGTCCTTGGGCAGGCAATCCTTAAACTTGGACACAGCCATCCAAGAGTTGAAGTTATGTCTATTAAGAATTGCCTGCTGGTTGGCTATGCGTAGCTGGAGGCCCCCGGAGGAGTAGACCTTCCTACCTAAGAGGTCCAAATGCTTGTCCTTCTTCGCCTTTGGGGCCGAGGCTTGTTGGCCCTGCTGTTCCTTCTCATTGACTGCTGAAATGACTAGGGAACAGGGAGTCGGATGGCTGAACAGGAACTTGTAGCCCTTGGAAGGGGCGAAGTATTTCTCTTCTACCCCCCTGGCCATTGGCATGATGGAGGCCCGGGTTTGCCATATAGCGTTGTAATTTGTCTGTATGGTCTTTATGAGAGGAAGCACAACTCTGGAGGGACCCTTGGGAGCCTGGATGTCCACCATCGGATCCTCCTGCTCGACTGTTTCTTCCACCTGGAGGCCCATATTGAGGGTGATCCTGCGGAGTAGTTCCTGATGAGCCCTGTGGTCAATTGGTGGCAGTCCTGAGACTTATGTACCCGCCACCGCCTTGTCTAGGGAAGACGAGGAAGTGAGTTGCTGCTGGTTGCCCTCATCTAGACCCTCCTGTGTGTTCCCATATGCTGGGTCACTTCAGGGCCCAACGGGGCTGACACCTCTCGGGCATTGGGCCTGGCATCACCAGTTGGTCTTGGGGTTCAGGGGCGGCCTGGAGCGAGTGGCCTCCCTTGCCATTGAAGCATGTCTGTGTGGCTACCTAGAATGGTGTTGCATGGAGTGCCTGGACCTGGAGGCTCTGGAGATGGTGCCCTGTTGCTGATGGTAGGCCCATGGGGTCCAGAAGGGCCACTGAACCAGAGGAGGCCACTGTGGCTGCCATGCTGAGTGGAATTCTCTGCTGGCCACAGTCTAATGCCTGCTATAGCTGGAGTGACCGAAGTCGACCTCGGAGACGGAGGATGCCGACAGAGAGGACCAGGGCAGTGCTGAATGTTGAGCGACCGTAGGGTGCCGCAAGGTGCAGGCCGGGGAGTGGTACCTGGCTGACTGGGACCGCAAATGGAACTAGGAGTCTTGGGATGGTGCCTCTCACTCGATGACGGTGAGGCTGTCGGTGCCAAGCTCTGGTGCCGGGCAACCAATGACGTTGTGGACCAGCATGTAGTTACCGCAGGTACTGGTGATAGGTTCACCTTCGGTGCCTTAACCTCACGCTGGGTTGCGGGCGCCAGGGAGTAGCAGGACACAGAGCTCGAACAGGAACAGTGCCATGTGCATTGCCGGGATGGTGACCTCGAGCAGCGCACCATTGCTGACTTCCGTCTGGATGGCACCCTCTTAGGCAGTGCCGGAGGCTACTCCCTGCAAGGGAGGGGGTTTGGCGCTGACAGCTCAATGAGGTCTTTCACTGCCTTGAAAGTATCGGGCATGGAGGGGTATTCACGGACCTCCTCCAGACATTCATCAGCACTGAATTTGCTGGGTACAGGACTCAACAAGGCCTGTGGCGCCAGAGTCAATGGTGCCAGTTCTTGGCTTGGGCCCGCAATCTGCCTTTGCATGATGGGAGCTTCTCTGAGTGGCTTAGCAGCTCTTTGGAGAGAGCACCCTCTTTCTCCTTCCTTGTGACGCTTAGTCGGTGCCAGAGAGGTCGACCGGTGCCGATGTTGGCCGTCCCATCTCGGTGCCGGCAATTTATGCTGCCTGGGTGCTGCAGGATCGCGCACGGATGCCGGGGCACTTCGCACCGACAAAGCCGGGGCCAGTGCCAGTCGGTCTGGGGCCAGTGGTTGTAACGCAGCCTCCATGAGCAACTGCTTCACGTGCAAGTCTCTTTCTTTCTTAGTGCACAGCTTGAAGGCCTTACAGATTTTGCAGCGCTCTCCCTGATAAGCCTTTCCCAGACACCGGAGACAGGAGTAGTAGGGGTCACTGTTAGGCATAGACTTGCGGCACATGGCGAAAGGTTAGAAACCCTGGGCTTGCGGCATGCCCCACAGCCCAAGGCTGGTGCTGGAACTAGCTTCCAGACACCTGAATACAATGGTATTTAACTAACTGATAACTGTCTAAGAACTACTCTAACTAGAAGACTGAAAGGCTGAGGGATCAGTTGCAAGTAAGAGAGAGAGAACGTTCCAACACTGCCACGGACGGTAAGAAGGAACTGAAGGGGGGGTCGAGCCAGCAGGATACTATATACAACGCCATAAGGGCACCACTCTAGGGGGTCCCCTGCCGTCCTGATGGGAGCTGCAAAGGGAAAAAGTCTCCGACATCCATGCATGTGGCGCACGCACACCTAATTGGAATGGACCTGAACAATCACTCGAAGAACCACCTATATTCCTCCTGGTTTTGATGTAGACACTTTTCTGGCTCTTTCATGGAGCACATGGCAAGACAAGTTCACCCTTTCCTTAGAGTTCGTAAAGTTTTCCAATATGTCATCATATAATAACAGTAATGCCTGCTCACATTAATGGTGATACTGATTTGACACACTATCTAATTAAAATGAGACAAAACTGGATGATTACTTTCACATGTTTTAAAATAAATATTAAAAAAAAACCCATAACTTGAGCTGTGTATTATAACATCACCATTGGAGACCCTGTAGTTGATGAGCTCTGCCCACATGAGTAGGTATAATTATAGAAAAAGCCTATCTACGTGTATTCATCAGACAGTACTGCACATCTGACATGGTGATGTATTATTCAAGTGCTCCTGCTGGAATCCTCCATGAGCACTCTGACTCCAAATCCAACAGCTGAAGAATTCCAAAAGGAGTACCGAGATGGCAGAAACCATGAGGAACAGACAAATTATTAGATTTAACTTAGACACAAAATGTGCATGGCCTATGGCATCAGTATATATATTCTTTTCAAAATGATATTTGGCATCAAATGTTCTTTTGAACCAATATATCATTTGCTTTCCAACTAAGATGTCATCAGACTGAAAGCCAAGATGAAGATGTAAAAAGAGAAAACCCAGTTCTGTGCTATCCAATCCCTCTCATAGGATTTGTATTGGACTGGATTCATCAGTAGATAAAATTCTGCCAGCTCCTTGGAATAAAAGTAGGTTGAAACTGAAGTGAGTTCAAGAGGCCAGTGGGAGTCAGAACACCATTCAGCTGCTTACCCACAGGACAAAGACACAGGCAACTCTAAGAGCTGCCAACATAAATGACAGAGGAGTTTGCCAAGGACCAGCTGCAACTGTTTTTAATCACAAAAATATCTTCCCAGGTGGCTACCCAGCCTCTGTGAGAGTCAGCTAAAGTAAAGGATGAGATGTGGTATAATCTCAAACAAAAAAAAGGTGTTTTAACTTGTAGTTAATGTATGACAATAGGATTTTATATTTTGAGAAACAAGGTTAAAACACATTTTAGAATTTTTTTGGTAGACACCCAGAGAAAAAAAAGTTTTATTTCTTCTCTTCTAAAAGAGAAGTACATGTGTGTGCTTTGTTTGTTTCCTATGTTATCTATATACATTGCTTTGAAAGCACTCTATTCATTTCCCTGTTGAAACTTTCAAGAGATATACTCTAGCTCAGTGGTTCCCAAACTTGTTCCGCCGCTTGTGCAGGGAAAGCCCCTGGTGGGCCGGGCCGGTTTGTTTACCTGCCGCGTCCTCAGGTTCGGCCGATCGCGGCTCCCAGTGGCCGCGGTTCACTGCTCCAGGCCAATGGGAGCTGCTAGAAAAGCAATTCTGGGAGCCCACATCCCAAGTCTATGTCCCAGTCATGTGGTAGCCTTTCATGCTGCCCATCCTGGGCTGGTGGGCGGGGCCCTGGGGAGAGGGTAATGTAAGGCCCTGTGGGTTTAGCACCCAGGCCTGCAGAGCTACCAGGCAGCTGACCTCTCCAGTAGGCAGGACTTCCCTTAGTCTTTGTCCATAATGGGCCATGGGCAATGGCATGCAAGCTGGTTACAGCTGCTGTTGGGTGGCCTACTAGAGAGATCCTGATTGGCTTCCTACCCTATATAAACACAAGGGATGTTTCAAGAAGTGTCCAGACAACAGTGAGAATTTCCTGTGGCTGCTATGACTATTCTAACTCTTGAACTCCTGACTTCAACCTTGGCTTGATTTGGACTTTGACTCCTGACCCTGAAACCTGCCTTGGACTCTACCCCTTGGTATCTACCCTAGCCTGGAACCAGACTATGAACTTCTCTGATACTCCCAGCCTCAGGTTTGACCCTGCTCTGACCCTTGATTCTGACTGTCCTTGCCAGGATCCTGACACAAAGGTTTTTCATTCCTGTTATTTCCAGGGATGTGGATTTCCTGGGTGGCAGGCAGGGAAGGCCTTCAAGGAAGTAAAGATTGAGTGAGACATAGAGGTGTGTCTCCTTCATCACACAAAAATGACAGAAGTTATAGGGGGCTCAGTGGCCATAACAGTAAGGAGGCAGCAATGGTCTCTTCTTCTCCTCCTCCTTCATCTCAAGCTCTGCCTTGTCTGGATCACTAACCATCTCAGACTCTGCTGCTGTCTACTGATATCAGCACTGCACTTGGAATGGACAGGTAAATATTCTTCAGCGGACCATTGCCCAAACAGCATTCCAAAAATATTCAGCTGCTGAATAGCATAGATGTGTTGTATAGCAATTTCCTTATTTGATTCTACCTACGAGTGACTGCTCATACACTCACTGAGATTTACTCTACACATTTTTAATTGCAAGAAATATTAAGTCTGCAGTAAGATCCTTTAACAGAAAAAATACGGCTAAGAATTTTTATGTATAATTATTTACCATCAATAAACATGTTCCATGCCCAATAAAGTCCTAAACTCACCACAAAAAAGGAAGAAGGCAGCTATCACAAAACCAAAAACCCAAAAGAGACAAAAACAAACTGCTTTCGCTTTTTATTTTTAAGACGATGGAGTATTGTCAATTAGTGAGCGGGTGATTTGCAACCAGGGCTCCAAGGTTCTATTCCCAGTTCTGCCCTGAAATCACTGAGCAGCTAGATCATTTACACTCTCTGGGTATGTAAAATAGGTATTATACTAATACTTACCGCCCTGCAGGGGTTTTATGAGTTTTAATTATTGTTTGTAAATCCTTTAGAAATCTTTTAATGAAATGTGATAGCCACAACTAATCCATTAGGTCAAGATTTTCAAAATTAGGAGCCTAAGGCTCCTACATCCATATTTAAGCACCTAAAGACTAATTTTTAAAGGTCTTGAGCACCCACCAGCTCCCACTGCAGGCAGTAGTGAAATACTGGGTGCTTAGCACTCAGACCACTTAATTAAGGGCCTGATTTTTGGTTCCTGCTTTTGAAAAACTTGTCTTAATCAATTAACAGGTTGTTGTTGCTGTTAATTTGCCTCTGTTGTGGCAGGCCACTGGCCAAAGCCCTTTATGGAATGGATCCTACACCCCCATTGACACAAAATATGTTTAGCCCAAGTAAGAATTGCATATTCAGACACTACGTATATTATTTAATGTTGTGGAATTTCTGTAAATTAACAGGAGTATCTGGCCCTTATAAGCCCATAGGCTAAGATGTTCACAAGTTACAAATTATTTTAATGAGGCAGGGAAAAGAGGAGGAGGCAGCAACAGGAGGTAAACTACAAGCTTCTGCAGCTGTCAGGTAGAAAAGTGAAACGTTCAGGGCCCTCATCATCATCCCTCTATTCTCTAGCCTCCCCAGTGTCAAAGTATCATAGGTTTCAAATTGGAGAACTGAGAATTTACCTTTGGCCTTTAACTTATGAAGGAAAGGTCCTAAATTCCCCTATTTATCAAGCTTAAAAGGGTGTATGGGTCATACATTTTGTGATTAGAGACTTAAGAGTTTAAACTTGAAAGCTACACAGTCTGAACACTATACTGTAAGGAGCTTGTTATCAAGGTAAAGTTGATAATGGAACTCAATGTATTTGTGAGCCATGATTTTATAAAATAAATGACCTAGAACCTGAGCAGGAGGAATTCAAAAAGCAACCTTGAAATAATGATGAATTCCCCTCTACAAATGTCCAGATGATGTGGAAAGTAGTGGAATAAGTGCAAAGGACAGATACATAGTGTGGATAAAATGATGATATATAAGTCTATGGAAGCTATGGAAGGTTTGCTGATATTATACACTGCAGGACTCTCACTGCACTAATTCCAATAAATCTTGCTAAGCCTTGAACTTGGTGTTCTGCTTCTGAATTCTCCATTTCACACATGGTTTTGAATCCCCATGTCAAAAAATGGTAGTTAGAATGTAAAATGTGAAATCTTCAGGTAGATTTGTAAAGGCATAGGATAATCTTACACCACAAAGAGGACTTCCCTGAAGAGAAACCTAATTTTGTAAGATTTGATTATTTATGTAATATTTCAACCCTGAACTTCAGCAGGGCTAATATAAAAACAGAGGAGGACAAGTATTAGATCATTGTATTTGTCTTACTGATGATGAACATATGCAATCACTGTTAAAATGCCATGTGAGATCACCTATTTCCTTGCATGGGCCCTTGTTTGTACAGGAAAGCATGTGGCTTTGAAGTTTCATATTGTTTAATAAGTTATTTTAACACTGAATATTTATTAACATTTACTAATATGAAATACAAAAGCCCAACCCCACTGCAATAGGTGTTCCACTCTTTTCCTATGAAAATCTGGTAACCTTACAGATGGAAAGTAGGTGACCTTTGGGAGGAGATTGGGTCAGGGTAACTAGTCAACATTGACCTCTATCTTAAAGTAGTTCTAGATAAGAAGTAAATCATATATTACATGCTTAAATGCTCAAAATGATGCTTATTGAAGTGTAACAGGCTGAAATGGAAGAAGATTAAATAATAAGAATGTTAGGTTTTGCTATAAGAGAAAGACCTATTGTTTTAATGTGAGACTTAGTGTGACAGGCATGACAGGTGTGGGATTCAGTTATCCAAAGCAGGCCTAAGGATATAACCTTAGGTCATATAATCGTCTGCTCATGCCGGGTCACAAACAAGTGACACACAATTAAGTGACAGGTTTCAGAGTAACAGCCGTGTTAGTCTGTATTCACAAAAAGAAAGGGAGTACTTGTGGCACCTTAGAGACTAACCAATTTATTTGAGCATGAGCTTTCGTGAGCTACAGCTCACTTCATCGGATGCATACTGTGGCAATTGCAGAAGACATTATTATATACACAGACACCATGAAACAATACCTCCTCCCACCCCACTCTCCTGCTGGGCTATTACCAGCAAGAGAGTGAGTTTGTCTGGGGGGGGGGGGGGCGGAGGGTGAGAAAACCTGGATTTGTGCTGGAAATGGCCCATCTTGATGATCACTTTAGATAAGCTATTACCAGCAGGAGAGTGGGGTGGGAGGAGGTATTGTTTCATGGTGTCTGTGTATATAATAATGTCTTCTGCAATTTCCACAGTATGCATCCGATGAAGTGAGCTGTAGCTCACGAAAGCTCATGCTCAAATAAATTGGTTAGTCTCTAAGGTGCCACAAGTACTCCTTTTCTTTTTACAATTAAGTGGTGTACCTGGTCTTTTGTGAGGTAATTTTGTGATTTGAGGAATTTCAGGGGGCTTTTGTAATATAGTAACTATGCAGATAACTGCATTAATTCACATAATTTATTAACACAAATGGCTTGTGTCAGCGATCAAAAGTTTAACCATAATTAGCCAGAATACCACACATGGACAGGGTCTGAAACCTCATCAGATATGGTCCTTGAAATGTATGTGTGTGGGGGGCGGGGGATGAGGAGAAGAAATAGAAAAAGGTGTATAAATATGTGGTTCCCCTGTGGTTCCCCTGTTGTTGGGACATAGGACAACAATCTGGGATAACTGTGCCGGAAGCCTGGCCCAATGCCTTCCTATTGGGGTGATCTCCACTTACTGTTCCTTCCATCTTTGTTACTAATGGTTTCCCTAAGGTTGTAGGTATGCACAATGTAAGACTGTGTGCATGACCAATGCAGGAAACCACTTTACTGTACTTATTTTATTCTTATACTTACGTACATTTTTCCTATGATTTCAAATATATTTGTCTGTATTAATTAAAGCTCTAAGTTTGTGTGCTTTACCAATTTATCATTTTTAACTCTAAGTAGCCACCTAAATAAAGAATCTGTTTTTGTGACAGCTGGACTTTGCACCGGAGATTAACCCTAGCCATAGGTTTGAGGGTCTCTAGCAAACAACCATGCAAAGGTGGCAGGTGCCTAAAATAAGAGGTGGAGCTGTAGGTGCTAGAGACCCTCAAACCTATGGCTCAGGTTAATCTTCGGTGCAAAGTCCTTATTGTATCGATCACTTTTTTCTTTAATGGTTTGCATAGCAAGATCAGCATCTCATCAGCACAATGACTTGCAAGTTAACTTTGACTTCCCATCATTGCCTTACTTGCCTTTTTGTAGTCAGAGTGCCAGGGAACCTCACTCTGTCACTAACACAACAAATGTTTTTTCAGTGTAAAAAAACCCCAAACCCATTGTCTTGTTTAAATAATATTTTAGAGAAAGTTCAGTGAACTTATTTCTACAAGTTTAATTTTGATATAATCAGAAAATCTTTGATATTAATTATGATCCTCTTTGGCCCATTTCTTCAAGTGGGAAGATCAGCGTCTGTTTAGATATATTGTATTTAAGTATTTATCTTGTGTAATGATTAAAAAAAACATTTTTTTTAATTCAGATCTACATGCTAAAAACATTTGCTGCTCTGCTCTGGTGCACATTATGACATCCATTCATAATAACATGACTTCACCACTGCAAGAAACAAATCCCATGATGCACTTAGGTCTAGAATGAATGCTCTTCATCTCTGTATTACATTTTCCCCAATATCTATAGGAACTCAAATATCAACACTGCTGCTTGTCCCCTAGACATACACAATAAATATACTACACTTTCATTCTAACTACTGACTAATGGTGTTGGGCTTACATGAGTGGAGCTGGACCAGTGGCTCAATGGTTAGCCAAATACAAGGACACATGGGAGACTTAAGGTTCAGAGAGACTTTCAAAGATAAATAAAGTAAAAGAACACTCTACGTGATCTTTTCACTTTTTAATTATGCCTGGCTATAGAACAACATTGCTTTGTTGAACTACTATGCCTTTCATCCCAGTGACTCTATATCAAAGACTGATGGTAAATAACATATGATTAAACTGACTGGAATGAGAGGCATGTCAGAAAAAAGACACAGGTGGCAGTCTCACATATTCCATCTGGATCAGCTAACCAATCTGCTCTGACCAATGGTCCATCTAGCCCAGTATCCTGTCTTCTGACAGTGGACAATGCCAGATGTTTCAAAGGGAATTAACAGAACAGGGCAACTATCAAGTGATCCATCCCCCGTCATCCAGTCCCAGCATCTGGCAATCAGAGGCTTAAGAACACACAAGAGCATGGGGTTCCATCCCTGATAATCTTGACTAATAGCCATTGATGGATCTATCCTCCATGAAATTATCTAATTCTTTTTTGACACCAGTTATACTTTTGGCCTTCACAACATCCCTTGGCAATGAGTTCCACAGATTGATTGTGTTATATGAAGAAGGTCTTCCTTTTGCTAGTTTTAAGCCTGCTGCCTCTTAATTTCATGGGGTGACCTCTGGTTCTTGTGTTGTGTAAAGGGGTAAATAACACTTCCTTATTCACTTTCTCCATACCAGTCAAAATTTTTTAGATCTCATTCTTTGTAAATAAACAAGATTGCATAAAAAACCACCACATTTAACTCCATCAGCAATTTCTCCTCCTGATAGAAACAATCCTCAACCACCCCCACGCCAAACTGGCTAACCGCTCAGGTCAAAAGGGGTAACAATATTTTATGTAAAAGCTATTTTAGGCTATTCTTTGAGGTTTTGGTGGCTCCCTCTGCACCTCTTATAGCTTGGACACGTGGAGATCAATTGTGTTCCCAAAGAAGTTAATGGCAGTACAGCCATCGCCTCTCTATTGTCTCTCTATTTTAACATAGTTTTTCATATATATATATATATATATATATATATATGAAATAAATATGAAATAGAATATATATAGGGGGATAGAAAGAGTTCTGATAGAGCTATATGACCAAGGATTCTCTTGGCAGACAGTCCTTCTAAAGCCTCATCCCTCAAAAGGCATTTTCCACAGCATGGAAAGGGGATAAACACCTACATGTATGCTGCATATGTGTGAATTCTGTTGTATCTGAAAGAACTGCAAGCAAACAAGAGAATCCAGTCATTGTAGTGATCTGATAGTATTTTTGACTGTTGTTACAAAAATAAACAGTGATATAAGATTGTAAATTATATGTATTATTTTATTTATATCCATCTTTTTAGAAGTAAATAATTCCCTTTTACAAAGCTCTATTGCCCTTCTGGTTCTCTGCAGATTAATCTGTTCTTTACACCAAAAGCTGATAAGAGTTTTGTTAAATCCGCTGGGTCACAGTGTCATGCTTGCTCATAGAAATAGTCAAATAGAATGCAATTTACTAGAATTTAACCCTTTACTCCTGGGCATATTCCAATAATATGAGATAATTGTTTCTTCAAATTAAGTAATCAAACAAGTCATTGGTCTCTTAGGGAAAGTAAGTTAATATGGAAATGTTAGCTGCATCTGATATTATGGAAAACAATCCATTTACCACATTTGACTGTGTCAGATTAAGAATATTTAAATACAGGCTATTCGGGACTAGCCGAGAATACAGAGAATACAGGCTATTCGGGACTAGCCGAGAGACTCTACTAGTTCGAGAGAGAGGCTGGGGAGAGCAGGTAGCTTGGGGGAGTCAGTAGAAAAGGGCGCATGAAGGGAGCCAAGAGACTGGAAGAGGAGGGACAGAAGAGCAGGGGGAAGTGAAGAAGTGGGGAAATCACAACGATGGCAGAGTTAAGGTAGTTTGGATATCTTACATATGAGTTTCCATACTTTTCAAATATACACTTTTTTGTAATATATTTGCTTGTGAGAAAGCTAGAATTGTAAATATTATTAATTTTTGTTTCATTTTCAGTGGTGATATGGCTTGCATAGACTTTTTTTTTTTCATTTTATTTCCACAGTAACCTGGTTTCAACAGACTTATTTGTGTTGCTTTGCCATTATAATTTCATCTGTGGTGCACAGAGTAACTTCCAACTGAGGAAATCTAGCACCGTTGCAACAGGCTTGGTCAGCTAGACATTCATTCCTCATCACCCCACCTGGTAACTAGAGAATGGTTTATAACCATCCTGAAATTGACCAACTGTGCTGGGAATATATGACCACCTAGTTAGCGGGACGTTAACAAAAAAATCACTACCCGATAGCTATATATATGATGGCCATGTCATAAAGGAAACTGCCTAAATACATGTTAGCATGTGAAATTCTCCACCCAGATCCCATTTTGTGAACACATATGCAACAATCTGGGGGTACAGCTTATTCCACCACCCTTATTCACATTGAGTAAAGCCATATTCTCCAACAAGTGCTATTGAAATTAATGTGAGTAAGGGTTGTAGAATCAGGCCTAACGTATTCGACATAAATATGTAATGAGAGAGTTTTTTGCTGTTCTAATAAAATACAGCAATGTTATTTCTTTAGATTTGCACAGACATTTTAGTAAAGCTGCAGTGATAAAGCTAGGTCCCATTCCAGTGAATGAGTAAAAAATTACATTACAGAAAACTTTATGATATGATATGTACTCAGCAGTGCCAGAAGTATTCAGACATAGTATCTTGGTCATTCCTTTTTCTTTTTTTTTCTTTTTCTTTTTTTTAAAAGCAAGGTATTCTGATGAAAGAGCATGCTAAATTATGCAACAATAATTCAGATCAGCATGTTTCTGTAGACATTCTATGAGCTACAACTGCAGTGACGTTGCAGACGAAAGCTGCATCAATGGAAACATTCTGACTGCAGAGCACATCAGCAACCTGAGTGCCTGCCTCCAGGGCAGAGGTTTTCAAATTATGGGGCACACAGCCCTAGGGGGAATGGAGGAATGTTTGGGGGATGTGATGCACAAGGCATGTTTTACTTTAAAAAATAGTATTACTAAAACCCTACTTAATTTGCGATATTGCAGAAATTGCAGATCCCACAATATTAGGCTTCCACCGCAATTTTGCCAGCTGCCTAGGGTCCTGCTGTCAGCCTTGGGCAGCTGACACTCCTGCTATCAGTCCACGCATGGTGGGGTTCCCACTGTCAGCACCCCACTGACATAATTGCGGTGGAAACCTAATATTGCGAGATCCACAATTTCTGCAATATTGCGAATTAAGTAGGGCCTTAAGTAGGAGTAAACATTTTACAACTGATTTAATCAGATGTACTAGTTTGGCCGATACAACACTGTTCACGCAGTACACAGGAGTGTGGTACAATGTATTTAATTATAAGCCAATGATCATTTCTACAGCATCAACTACCTTTCCTGTCTTCCAGTTTAGTGTATCCTGTCATTACAACAAGCAGTTGTGCAGTGTTTATTCTGCTGATGAACATAACGAGTGGGGTCCCGTGGAGATCAGTTCTGGGTCAGGTTCTGTTTAATATCTTAATCAATGATTTAGGTAGTGGCACAGAGAGTACACTTATAAAGTTTGCAGACGATATCAAGCTGGGAGGGGTTGCAAATGCTTTGGAGGATAGGATTAAAATTCAAAATGATCTGGACAAATTGGAGAAATGGTCTGAAGTCAATAGGATGAAATTCAATAAGGACAAATGCAAAGTATTCCACTTAGGAAGGATCAATCAGTTGGACACATACAAAATGGGAAATGACTGCCTGGGAAAGAGTACCGCAGAAGGGATCTGGGAGTCAGCAGTAAAACACTGTTGCTTAAAAAGCGGACATCATTCTGGGATGTATTAGCAGGAGTGTTGTAAGCAAGACATGAGAAATAATTCTTCTGCTCTACTCTGTGTTGATTAGGCCTCAACTCGAGTATTGTGTTCAGTTCTGGGAGCCACCTTTCAGGAAAGATGTGGACAAATTGGAGAGAGTCCAGCAAAAATTATTAAAGGTCTAGAAAACATGACCTATGAGGGAAGACTGAAAAAACTGGGTTTGTTTAGTCGAGAAAAGAGAAGAGCGAAAGGGGACATAAGTTTTCAAGTACGTAAAAGATTGTTTCAAGGAGGAGTGAGAAAAATTGTTTTTTCTTAACTGCTGAGGATAGGACAAGAAGCAATGGGCTTAAATTGCAGCAAGGGAAGTTTAGGCTGGACATTAGGAAAAGCTTCCTAACTGTCAGGGTGGTTAAGCACGGGAATAAATTGCCTTGGGAGGTTGTGAAATCTCCATCATTGTAGATTTCTAAGAGCAGGTTAGACAAACATCTCTCAGGGACGGTCTAGATAACACTTAGTCCTGCCATGAGTGCAGAGGATTGGACTAGATGACCTCTCAAAGTCCCTTCCAGTCCTATGATTCTATGATATTTTTTCATATCATTATGTGGTTAAAAATGGATCAGTACTTATTGCCAAAAGATTGTATATTCTCACACAAAAGGCAGAAGCTGAAATGGCTAAAGTCAATACAGAAAAAATATCTGCAAAACCAAGAAAATATGATGAAGCATAGCTGGATTTTGGTTTCACTTCCATTGCAGTTAATGGAGAAATTAGGCCTCAATGCAGTGAGTGCAGCAACTTTAGCATACGATAGACTGAAGCCAACAAAATTAAGACACCCTTTAGAAGCAAAGCATGGTGATCTGGTAGTAAAAAACAGAGATTTTTTTTTCAAATGAAAGCTATAAGAAATTAACAAACCAAAAAACACAGTGAAAAATGTGCATGTGCTTAAAAAACATCATATCAAGTTGCGTACCACATTACCAAGAAGATAAAGCCATACACAACTGGGGAAAAATGGATTCTCCCAGAAACAATTGATGTTTGCAGGACAATGCTTGGTGACAGTGCGTCAAAGAAATCAAAAAATGATCCGGCTGTCAAACAACATGGTCAGCCACCAAACTTCTGAAGGCATAGGTGATCTCTCAATTGCCATCCAGTTTATTTGCAATCCAGTTGGATGAAGCAATGGATATATCAAAAGAAGCTCATTTAATTGCTTATGTTCAGTACTCTCACAAAACATTGGAAGATTTTTTGTTCTGCAAACCAATTAAGATGCGTGCAACCAGATCTGAACTGTTTAACATTTTAAACGCCTTCCTAACTTCTCACAAGTTGAAGTGGGAAGCTTGCATCTGAAAGCCAAATTTCTCCATGTATATCGTGGACTCATTGTATGATGCACCAGGCAATGTCCCCTCTAATTTTTGCCATCCATGTGCAGAATAAATTTTGTTATGTGCACTGAGGTATGTGCGCCACAAGTAGAAACAAAAAACCTAGATATAATATATATATTTTAAAAGTTACCATAGGGAGAATTACTCCAGTCAGGACAGGTTAGGCATTTTAGAACTCACTCTTCTAAAAGAATTAAATTTAAGTGTAAGAGAACAAAAATATGAAATGCATAGACCAGTCAAAACACTAAAATAACACACTTGGAAAGAATAAAATGATAGAGAATATACGTGCATTGCAGGAAGTACCAAGAAGTAACATCAACAACAATACAAGTATGTGTTGGGAGATCTGTGTGAAAGAGACAGAGTGTGTGTGTGTGTGTGTGTGTGTGTGTGTGTGTGTGTGTGACACAGTGACACACACAGTGTGTGTGTTTGCGACAGATTGTGTGTGTGATAGTGTGTGTGTGTGTGACACAGAGACTCTGTGTGTGTGTGTGCGCGTGCATGCGTTGGCTGCTGGGGAAGTTTCTGAGAGATGCCATGCGCTGTCTCTTTAAGACACTCATTGAAAGCTCTCCTGCTCTGTCCCGAGCCCTGTTGTCTCCTCTCTCCCACTCTGCAGAGATTGGGTACAAGGGCGGGGGGGAGAGAGAGAGAGAGAGAATGACACAGACTGTGTGAGCTGGCTCTGGAGAAATCTCAGGGTATGTCTACACTACGAAATTAGGTCAATTTTATACAGTCAATTGTGTATGTCCCCACTAAGCGCACTAAGTCGGTGGAGTGTGTCCTCAATACCGTGGCTAGCATCGACTTATGGAGTGGTGCACTGTGGGCAGCTATCCCACAATTCCTGCAGTCTCCACTGCCCATTGCAATTCTGGGTTAAGCTCCCAATGCCTGATGGGGCAAAAACATTGTCGAGGGTGGTTTTGGGTACATGTCGTCAGTCAGACAATTGTTTCACGCCTTTTTTACTGACAGGTTTCAGAGTAACAGCCGTGTTAGTCTGTATTCGTAAAAAGAAAAAAGAAAAGGAGTACTTGTGGCACCTTAGAGACTAACCAGTTTATTTGAGCATGAGCTTTCGTGAGCTACAGGTGCATCCGATGAAGTGAGCTGTAGCTCACGAAAGCTCATGCTCAAATAAACTGGTTAGTCTCTAAGGTGCCACAAGTACTCCTTTTCTTTTTTCTTTTTTACTGAGTTACCCATGCAGATGCCATACCATGGCAAGCATGGAGCCCGCTCAACACACCGCTGCTGTTGTGAGCATTGTGAACATCTCGCACATTATCCTGGAGTATGTGCAGAACCTGGCTAAGAGACACTAGCACAAGGACGATTGTGATGATGACATGGACATAGACGTTCCTGAAAGCACGGGCTGTAGCAATTGGGACATCATGGTGGCAGTGGGGGTGGTTGATACAGTGGAACGCCGATTCTGGGCCCGGCAAACAAGCACAGACTAGTGGGAATGCATAGTGTTGCAAGTATTGGATGATTCACAGTGGCTGTGAAACTTTTGCATGCGTAAGGCCACTTTCCTTGAACTTTGTGAGTTCCCTTCCCCCGTCCTGAAGCGCAGGAATACCAAGATGAGAGCTGACCTGACAATTGAGAAGCGAGTGGCGATAGCCCTGTGGAAGCTTGCAACTCCTGATTGCTACTGGTCAGTCGGGAATCAATTTGGAGTGGGGACTACTGTGATCCAAGTCTACTGTGGGGACTGCTGTGATCCAAGTAGCCAATGCAATCACTGATGTTCTCCTATCAAGAGTAGTGACTCTGGGAAATGTGCAGGTCATAGTGGATAGCTTTGCTGCAATGGGGTTCCCTAACTGTGGTGGGGCGATAGATGGAACACATATCCCTATCTTGGCACCGGACCACCTTGCCAACCAGTATATAAATCGCAAGGGGTACTTCTCAATAGTGCTGCAAGCACTGGTGGATCACAAAGGACATTTCACCGACATCAACGGGGGACGGCCAGGAAAAGTGCATGACGCTCGCATCTTTAGGAACTTAGGGCTGTTGGAGCAGTTGCAAGAAGGGACTTACTTCCCAGACCAGAAAATAACTGTTGGAATGTTGAAATGCCTATAGTTATCCTTGGGGATCCAGCCTACCCCTTGCTCCCATTGCTCATGAAGCCGTACACAGGCAGCCTGGATAGTAGTAAGGAGCAGTTCAACTTGGGGGGAGGGATAGCTCAGTGGTTTGAGCATTGGCCTGCTAAACCCAGGGTTGTGAGTTCAATCTTTGAGGGGGCCATTTAGGGATCTGGGGCAAAAATTGGGGATTGGTCCTGCTTTGAGCAGGGGGTTGGACTAGATGACCTCCTGAGGTTCCTTCCAACCCTGATAGTCTATGATTCTATAGGCTGAGCAAGTGCAGAATGGTGATAGAATGTGCCTTTGGATGTTTAAAAGCTTGCTGGCGCTGTTTGCTGACTAGGTTAGACCTCAGCACAACCAACATTCCCACTGTTATTGCTGCTTGCTGTGTGCTCCATAATATCTGTGTGAGTAAGGGGGAGACGTTTATGGCAGGGTGGGAAGTTGAGGCAAATCACCTGGCGGCCGATGCTGAGCAGCCAGACACCAAGGCGATTAGAAGAGCACAGCTAGGTGCGCTGCGCATCAGAGAGGCTTTGAAAACCAGTTTCATGACTGGCCAGGCTACTGGTGTGACAGCTGTGTGTGTTTCTCCTTGCTGCAAACCCGCCCCCTTTGCTGATTTTAATTCCCTGTAAGCCAAACACCCTCCCACCTTCGATCACAGCTGGCAAAGGAAATAAAGTAACTATTGTTTTGAAACCATGCATTCTTTCTTTATTAATTAAAAAAAAAGTGAGATAACTGGCAAGTTAGCCCGGGTGGGGTGGGATACAGGAGGAGGGAAGAACAAGGCCACATTGCTTATTGTAGCCACAATACAAATCAAAACTGTTTGAATGTCAGCCTTCCGTTGCTTGGATCATCCTCTGGAGTGGAGTGGCTGGGTGCCCGGAGCTTCCCCCCCCGTGTTCTTGGGCATCTGGGTGAGGAGGATATGGAACTTGGGGAGGAGGGCAGGCAGTTATACAATGGATGCAGCGGGGGTCTGTGCTCTTGGAGCATAGAAACATTTGCACCTGGGGGGAGATAAAAAGGGAGAGTAAAATTTAAGATGATACATTTCTGAGAACAAAAGGGTTCACAGCTAATCAAGCAATTCAGAGCACACGTTCTTTAGGTACAAGGTCACATTTTGCCTTTTATATTGAGCGCCTGCCGGTATGGTGACACATCACACACAGCTGGGCAACAGAATTCGGTTTCCAGGCAGCCATGGTAAGCCTTTTGGTACGCGGGGTTGGCTTCTTCCGTCTTCATAACATGTGGGAATGGTTGCTAACTGCAGCGCCATCCTCTCCCATAGCAAGCAATGCCGGTTGGGTTTCACATTTAAAAGGAGGGGCTGCGGTTTTCGGGTGGATGTGAAGCGCACACATCTCCCCCCACCCCGCCGCATGGCTATTCTCTGGGATGATCCCTTCACCCCTCCCCCTGCCACGTGGCTATTCTCCAAGATGATCCCTTTTAGCCAGGTGCAAACAACCCAGCATGAACGGGGTTCTTTTACTGTTCCCTTACAAAAATTCCCCTATTTCAACCAGGTGACCATGAATGGTATCACTCTCCTGAACCCAACACAGAAAGATAAAGACCGAATATTGCTTGAATGCGACAAAAACCCAGGACCATTCGCTGCCATGTTTTGTGCTGCAATGATTCCAAACTACTTGCTACTGGCTTGGTGTGGTAAAGTGTCCTACCGTGGAGGACAAAATAAGGCAGCCCTCCCCAGAAACCTTCTGCAAAGGCTTTCAGAGTACCTCCAGGAGAGCTTCATGGAGATGTCCCTGGAGGATTCCTGCTCCATCCCCAGACACATTAACAGACATTTCCAGTAGCTGTACTGGCCGTGAATGCATCCCAATTCTTCAGGGCAAATCGAACATTAAACACTATTGCTTTTAAACCCTGTACTGTAGTTACAAATGTACACTCACCAGAGGTGCCTTCTCCGGCTTCAGGGTTGGGGATCCCGCCTTGGGAGGGTATTGGCTCCAGGGTGATGAAAAGGTCCTGACTGCCGGGGAGAACGGATTCACCGCTTGCCTGCTGTGCATTCTCCTCCTCCTCCTCCTCTTCCTCATCCACAAAATCCTCATCCCTGTTGCGTGAGACTCCCCCCTTGCAGGTATCCACGGACAGTGGTGGGGTAGTGGCAGGGTCCCCCCGTAGAATGCCATGCAGCTAATCATAGAAGCGGCATGTATGGGGCTCTGACCCGGAGTGACCGTTTGCCTCCTTTGTCTTTTGGTAGGCTTGCCTGAGCTCCTTAACTTTCACGCAGCACTGCTGTGTGTCCCTGTTGTAGCCTCTCTCCACCATGCCCTGTGCGATTTTGGCATATATATTAGCATTTCTTCTTTTTGATCAGAGTTCGTCCTGCACAGATTCTTCTCCCCATACAGCAATCAGATCCAGTGTCTCCCTTTCGGTCCATGCTGGAGCTTGTTTGCGATTCTGGGGGGACTGCATGGTCACCTGTGCTGCTGAGCTCACCACGCTGACCAAACAGGAAAATGAAATTCAAAATTTCCCAGGGCTTTTACTGTGTACCTGGCTAGTGCATCGGAGTTCAAAGTGCTGTCCAGAGCGGTCACATTGGAGCACTCTGGGAAAGCTCCCAGAGGCCAATACCGTCAAATTGTGTCTGCACTACCCCAAATTCAACCCAGTAAGGTCGATTTTAGTGCTACTCCCCTCGCCGGGGAGGAGTACAGAAGTCGATTTTAAGAGCCCTTTAGGTCGATGGAACGGGGTTGGTTGTGTAGGTGCATTCATTTTAAAATCGACCTAATGTGGCTAAATTCAACCTAACTCCATAGTGTAGACCAGGGCTCAGAAACAGTGCATTATCTCTTTAAGAAAGGCACTCAGTCACTCACCGTTCCAGCAGCTCCAAGCCCTGAGTCCTGAGCCAGGCTGTGTTCCCTCTCCCCTGCTCTGCAGAGATGGGCTTCAGGGGTTGGGGGACACCCTGACATCAGCACACACACACGCTCTGCATAGCCAGCAGGAGGGTCCCAGGAGCAGCTGAAGGATGGAGCAATGTGGGGGGAGGGGCACCTGAACACATGCCACTCTGTTAATCATCTGGGCGGCATTTGAATATCTCCTGGATGGCCGCCGAAGCACACAGCTTACAGGGAACACAGACTCCGGGAAGCCATTGCAACTCGAAACATGGATTGGGAACTTACGCAGGTTCTGTGTTCTGCTATTAAAATTGTGAACTTTATCAAGACACAGTCCACCAAGGCACATCTCTTTGCAATGCTTTGTGCAGAAATGGAAGCAGCGCATGATGCGTTGTTGTTTCACATGGAAGTCAGTTGGCTATCCAGTGGTAAAATGTTCCAACTTGTTTATGAGCTGAGAAACAAAGTTCACCTTTTTCTAGTGGATTTGAATTTCAGCAACACAGAGAAATGGTGTGATCTTCACTGGCTTGTGCTTTTGGCTAACCTTGCTGATATTTTTGACAAATTGAATTCTCTAAACATCTCATTGCAAGGAACGGAAAATACTATTTTTGACCTGCACAAGAAGATATCGATATTCAAGAAAAAGATCAAAACTAGTTTAAGCATTCCATTCCCATTGTTAACTGACGCTATCGATGAAAGAGAATCTGAACTATTGAATGTTGTGGACCCAATCAAGAATCACTTGATTTGTCTCAGAGTCAGTCTGGATAAATATTTTCCCGATGGAAATGCACCTATGAATGACTGGATTATCCAACCTTTTGTAGTTGAGGCAGTGACCTTGTTCCATCTCTCAAATGACATTGAGGAGAAGCTGATTGAACTTCAAAGTGATGGGACACTGGACATGCAATTGGGGGATTGTTGGTTGAAATTTGGCTCAGAATATCCAGCTTTGCCAAAGTGTGCGATCAAAGCTCTTTTACCATTTGGCTTATCTTATTTGGGTGAGATCGGATTCTCTGTGCTGGCTGTGCTAAAGACAAAGCACCATTCGAGACTGGAAGTAGAGGACAACCTCACAGTGTCAGTTTCAAAAATCTCCCCACAAATTCATAAACTGTGCACAGAGAAACAGGCACACCTTTCACATTAGTGTATCTGTATATTTGAAACTTATAGGGGTAGGTAATATAATTAAAGATGTGTTAAGGTCTCTTATAGGTTTATGAATAGGCTATCAAGCATACTTTTGCACATGTCTATTTTTGTCTGGGTTGGGGGGGCAACCAAAAAATTGTATCTCAAAGGGCGGAGAGGCAAAACGAAAAAAGTTTGAAAACCACTGCTCTAGAGATGCTAGAAGGACACCTGCACTGAAGGGTGGCACATACATCTAGTTTTTGGAGGTGAAGTGTGTGAATGCCAGTCCATAAAGACACAAGCAGTAGCTGCAGTCCTCCAGCTGGTGCAGAACAGGGCATTCCTTGCATTCCCTTTCCTTACATACATAGAACACAAAGGTAACAATAGTGGCTGCTCCCTGTGGAGGTGTAAGCTCTTTGCATCCTAATCCTCCTTTTTATATCTGGACGAGACCTGACAAAATTGGCATATACAGTATAGTGGACTCCAAGTGTGCAAAAATCATGAGTAATCCCGTTCCCCGCAAACAAAACAAAAGAGATTAGCTGAAAAATCATAAGACGTTTAAGAAAAGTAATACATTTTGGATAGGGCTCTCGATTAATAGCAGTTAACTCACGCGATTAACTCAAAAAAAAATAATTGTGATTAAAAAATTAATTGCGATTAATCGCACTGTTAAACAATAGAATACCAATTGAAATTTATTACATATTTTGGATGTTTTTGACATTTTCATGTATATCGTGTTCTGTGTGTGATACAGCATGGCCAGAAGGCATCAGGAGAGTGATATAGGAGAGATATGTAAGTCCCAGGATGAGGAGAAGCCTTATTCCCTGTAGAGGGAAGAAAGGTTTCTATAGATTAATTAAAAGCACCTGAAGCCAATTAGAGCACCTGAAGCCAGTCACCTGATAAAACCCCCCAGCTTCAGTCAGCCAGGGGAAGGAGTTGGAGCAGAGTGGTTTGGAGTTGGAGCAGAGAACAGTTTGAAGGAGTTGGAGCAGAGTGTAGTTTGGAGGAGTTCAAGTAGAGGAGAGTTGGGAGAAGTGCCATGGCTGGCTAGAAGACCAAGACCCTAGGTAAAGAGACACCCGGCTTGTGCAGAGAGGGCAGGCAGGAAGCCCCACAAGCTGAAGAGCAGGAGAGGGAAGTAGCACAGGGGAAGGAAGCACTAGTTCAAGTGGTTTACCACTATCCCTAGGGCCCGGGTCCTGCCCTCTCCACTACCCTTCTCTGGGTTGCCAGTGGAATGATAGATACCCTAGTTCAGGGGCAGAAAACTGCACCCTGAAGCCCCCCACAAGAAAAGGAAGCACGGGACCCATCATAATCGTACCGGCAATTTGCCGCATGGTTGTAATTTAAATCAGTTTATATTATTTTTATTACAAATGTTTGCACTGTAAAAATGATAAACAAAAGAAATAGTATTTTTCAATTCACCTCATACAAGTACTGTAGTGCAATCTCTTTGTCATGAAAGTGCAACTTACAAATGTAGATTTTTTTTTGTTACATAACTGCACTCAAAAACAAAACAATGTAAAACTTCAGAGCCTACATGTCCACTCACTCCTACTTCTTGTTCAGCCAATCCCTCAGACAAACAAGTCTGTTTACATTTACAGTAGATATTGCTGCTCTCTTCTTACTCACAACGCAACCAGAAAGTGAGAACAGGCTTTGCAGGGCACTTTTGTAGCCAGCATCGCAAGATATTTATGTGCCAGATATGCTAAACATTCATATGCCCCTTCATGCTTCAGCCACCATTCCAGAGGACATACTTCCATGATTACATATGTGACTGAACTCCTGGGGGAGAATTGTATGTCCCCTGCTCTGCTTTACCCACATTCTGCCATGTATGTCATATTATAGGAGTCTCGGATGATGACCCAGCACATGTTGTTCATTTTAAGAACACTTTCACTGCAGACTTGACAAAACACAAAGAAGGTACCAATGTGAGATTTCTAAAGATAGCTACAGCACTCAACCCAAGGTTTAAGAATCGGAAGTGCCTTCCAAAATCTGAGAGGGACGAGGTGTGGAGCACACTTTCAGAAGTCTTAAAAGACAACACTCTGATGCAGAAACTACAGAACCCAAACCACCAAAAAAGAAAATCAACCTTCTGCTGGTGGCATCTGACCCAGGTAATGAAAATGAACATGTGTCGGACCACACTGGATTGTTATCAAGCAGAAGTCATCATCAGAATAGAAGCATGTCCCCTGGAATGGTGGTTGAAGCATGACAGGACATATGGATCCTTAGCGCATCTGGCACATAAATAGCTTGCAATGCGGTTACAACAGTGCCATATGAATGCCTGTTCTCACTTTCAGGAGACATTGTAAACAGGAAGAGAGCAGCATTATCTTCTGCAAATGTAAAGAAACTTGTTTGTCTGAGCAATTGGCTGAACAAGAAGTAGGACTGAGTGGAGTTGCAGGCTCTAATATTTTACATTATTTTATTTTTGAATGCAGGTTTTTTGGTACATAATTCTACATTTGTAAGTTCAACTTTCATGATAAAGAGATTGCACTATAGTACTTGTACACCTCTACCCCGATATAACGTGGTCCTCGGGAGACAAAAAATCTCACCGCGTTATAGGTGAGACCACGTTATATCGAACTTGCTTTGGCCCCCGCTGTTCCTTGTTCCCTGACCGCCCCCTCCAGAGACCCCCGTTCCTAATCACCCCCAGTACCCCACCCCCTACCCAACCCCCCTGCTCCCTGTCCCCTGTCTGCTCCGACACCTATCCACACCCCCTACCCCCTGACAGGAACCCACCGGCAGCGGTGGAAAGCGGAGCACTGCGGCTGGGAGCTGGAGGAGTGGAGCGGGCTGGGGCTGAGCTGCTCTGCTTCCGCCGCTGCCGGTGAGTGCGGGGCGGATCCCTTCCCCCAAGCCCCCTCCCCCGACCAACACGGCTGAGGCCGGGGCGAGGGAAGTGGAGTGGGCTGCTCCCAGCCCCCCCCCCGCTAATCCCCTGGGCCACTCTGGAACTGGGGGCCCCCCAAAAGTCCCCCCCACAGCTCCTGCCTCCCAGAACTGGGGGGTGGGGAGGCTCCTGACCGCCCCGGAGACCCTCTGCCCCTTATCCAACCCTTCGGCCCCAGCCCAGCCCCTTAACACGCTGCTCAGAGCAGCGTGTTGGAGCTTTACTGTGTTGTATGCGAACCCATGTTATATTGGGTCGCATTATATCGGGGTAGAGGTGTATTAGGTGAGTTGAAAAACACTATTTCTTTTGTTTTTTTTACAGTGCAAATATTTTAATCAAAAATAAATATAAAATGAGCACTGTACACTTTGTATTTTGTGTTGTAATTGAAATCAATATATTTGAAAATGTAGAAAACATCGAAAATATTTAAATAAATGGTATTCTATTATTGTTTAATAGTGTGATTAATCACGATTAAATTTTTTAATCGCTTGACAGCCCTAATTTTGGGGGTTTTTTTATTTTCTTTCTGGTTTTTGAGCCTTTAGGGGTACAACTGGGGCATCTCTTCTTGATTTTGTCTGCAACCATTAGGCTAGAAAGTCTTTTAAATAATAAAAAATGGAAGCGGGGATTCTCGGGTTATCCCATGACACTAGGACTAGATGTGGTTGGGGTTGGACTAGATGGGGGTGGGGGTTTGACTAGATGACCTTCTGAGGTCTCTTCTGTGTTTCTTCTATGATTCTAGGAGCTGGGGCTTTAAGAAAAAAACATGAGAGTTGATGAGACTGAATATATATATGAGAGAGAGAGAGAGAGAGAGAGAGAGAGAAAGACAAGGAGAGTGTGGCCATTTTTGCTGATTAGATTGCAAACATTACCGAGCATAGGCTGCATTCATTTTATACAACACTGAGCACATTTTTGGTCTTTACGAATAATAAATAATTATTGAACACTAGTAGTATGCTCAGTGCTGTATGAAGAAAGGAAGGTACCATCACTGCTGCAGACACATGAGTATATCCTATTGAGTACAATGGAGAAGATGGCACAACGGAAAAGTGTCTCTTTGAGGTTTTTGCCCTCTTCTTGATCTCTTTCACAATGTGGCTGCAGGACTAATGCATTCTCACATAGTCCTCCTCTTATTTTATTTTTTTTTCTTTTTAAATGTGGATTCACCACTGACCTTAATAAATCTCAAGCAATAAAATTCAGTCACAAAAGAGAGACAGGCTGAAGTTGCAGTTTCAAAGTGGTGCAGTTAGCTGTAACAGAATCATTATTCAAAGGCATTACAGAGGAATTGAACACAATGAATGTATAATTACATTCAATTAAGCAGAATCTGTTTGAAAAATAAAGTTTGCACTTTTCTCAGTGAAAAACTTTTATTAACAAATCAACATCTCTTTAACATGATTTAAAAATCCTGAAAAAAGTTATCTTGGGCCTCCAATTTAATTTATAATGTAAAATATTGCATGTAACATTTACAGTATGAAAATACTCATTGCAACAGCTACATTATTTTCATTAGTAATTAACTGATTTCTTTTCACTCTGCCCCACTTACATAACTTTGCTGGAATTAATTCACCTAATGCTGCTTGTCCTGGGATATATTATATAAGTACTGAATCCTTAAATTTTGCCAGTTCAGTTGATTAAAAAAAAAAAACCTCTTTCCTATGCAGATCCTTTATATGTCCTTGAATATAGAGACCTTAGTATCTAAGCCACTCAATTATTTTAAAGAAGTGCTGAACTGATGGTGCTTTTACTTATTTCCAAGGTAATTGTGATCTCCAAGAAAGAAATTACAAGACCAAGAAGTGGTTTCATCACTTTTTTTTCCTCATGATCATCATAATAAAATTATACATAAATTCAGGTGTAAATATCCACATTTTACCAATCCTAGATAAAATTGCTAAACCTTTCCCTCTCCAAGGAGGGCATGCCTCTTTAGCCTTGTCTACACGACAAAATTACTCCAATTTTACAGAAGTCGATTTTTGGGAACAGATTGTATAAAGTCAAGTGCATGTGTCCACACTAAGAACATTAATTCGGCGGTGTGCATCCACAGTACAGTGGCAAGCGTCGACATTCCGAGCGGTGCACTGTGGGTAGCTATCCCACAGTTCCCACAGTCCCCGCTGCCCATTGGAATTCTGGGCTGCGCTCCCAATGCCCGATGGGGCCAAAAATTTGTCGTGGGTGGTTATGGATAAATGTCATCAGTCAACCATCCCTCCGTGAAAGCAATGGCAGACAATCATTTCACACCCTTTTCCCTGGATTGCCTGAACAGACACCATAGACAGCAAGCATGGAGCCCATTCAGCTCACTGCAGTAGTTATGACCATAGTAAACAGCTCGCGCATTATAGTGCAGTTTATGCAGAACCAGAACCTGAAAAACCAGGCAAGGAGGCGATGGCAGTGTGGTGACGAGCGTGATGAGGACATGGACACAGATTTCTCTAAAACTGCGGTCCCCGGCAATTTGGAGATCATGGTGTTAATGGGGCAGGCTCATGCTGTGGAACGCCGATTCTGGGCCCGGGAAACAAGCACAGACTGGTGGGACCGCATAGTGTTGCATGTTTGGTATCATTCCCAGTGGCTCTGAAACTTTCGCATGAGTAAAGGCACTTTTCATGGAATTTTGTGACTTGCTTTCCCCTGCCCTGAAGCGCAGGAATACCAAGATGAGAGCAGCCCTCACAGTTGAGAAGCGAGTGGCAATAGCCCTGTGGAAGCTTGCAATGCCAGACAGCTACCGGTCAGTCGGTAATCAATTTGGAGTGAGCAAATCTACTGTGGGGGTTGCTGTGATGCAAGTAGCCAACGCAATCATTGAGCTGCTGCTGCTATCAAAGGTAGTGACTCTGGAAAATGTGCAGGTCATAGTAGATGGCTTTGCTGCAATGGGATTCCCTAACTGTGGTGGGGCTGTAGAAGGAACGCATATCCCTATCTTGGGACCGGACCACCAGGGCAGCCAGTACATAAACCACAAGGGGTACTTTTCAATGGTGCTGCAAACACTGGTTGATCACAAGGGACATTTCACCAACATCGACGTGGGATGGCCGGGAAGGGTTCATGACGCTCGCGTCTTCAGGAACTCTGGTCTGCTTAAACAACTGCAGGAAGGGATTTACTTCCGAGACCAGAAAATAACGGTTGGGGATGTTGAAATGCCTATAGTTATCCTTGGGGACCCAGCCTACCCCTTAATGCCCTGGCTCATAAAGCCGTACACAGGCACCCTGGACAGTAGTAAGGAGCTGTTCAACTATAGGCTGAGCAACTGCAGAATGGTGGTAGAGTGTGCATTTGGATGTTTAAAGGGTCGCTGGCGCAGTTTACTGACTCACTCAGACCTCAGTGAAACCAATATTCCCATTGTTATTGCTGCTTGCTCTGTGCTCCACAATCTCTGTGAGAGTAAGGGGGAGATATTTATGGCAGGGTGGGAAGTTGAGGCAAATCACCTGGCCGCTGAATACGTGCAGCCAGACACCAGGGCGATTGGAAGAGCACAGAAGGGAGCACTGCGCATCAGAGAAGCTCTGAAAACGAGTTTCATGACTGGCCAGGGTACCGTGTGACACTTCTGTTTGTTTCTCCTTGATGAAAACCCGCCCCCTTGGTTGACTCTAATTCTCTGTAAGCCACCCGCCCTCCCCCTTCGATCACAGCTTGCTTGCAAAGGAAATAAAGTCACTATCATTTAAAAACCATGTATTCTTTATTAATTGCTTATAAAAATAGGGAGATAACTCACAAGGTAGCCCAGGTGGAGTGTGGGAGGAAAGTAGGAGGGAAGGAAAAGGTCACTTCAAAACTTGTTGAATGACAGCCTTCTGTTGATTGGGCTGTTCACTGGGGTGGAGTGGTTGGGTGTCCGGAGTCTCCCCCCGCCCCCACCCCGCGTTCTTGGGCATCTGGGTGAGGAGGCTATGGAACTTGGGGAGGAGTGAGGGCAGTTAAACAGGGGCTGCAGCGGCAGTCTGTGATCCTGCTGCCGTTTCTGAACCTCCACCAGACGCCGGAGCATGTCCATTTGATCCCACAGTAGCCCCAGTGTTGCATCCTGCTCCTCTGATCTTCCTGCCGCCGCCTCTCATCTCAATTGTCCCTCCTGTCCTCAAGTTCATTGGCCACTTTCCTGTACTGTGCTACTGTGTCCGTCCACACATTCTGCTGAGCTCTGTCAGTGCCAGACAACTGCATGAGCTCAGAGAACATTTAATTGCACGTGCGTTTTTTTGCCGCCTTATCTGAGATAGCCTTTGGGACGGAGGAGGGAGACTTGAAACATTTGCAGCTGCAGGAGGAAAAAAAGGGGAGTGAAGTATTGAAAAAGATACACTTTACAGATCAATGGCTATACTCTTTCACGGTGAACACTATTCACATTACATAGCACATGTGATTTTGGTACAAGGTCGCATTTTGCATCTTATATTGAGTGCCTGCGGCTTTGGTGTTAGAGATCACACACGCAGTGCCGAGCAACAGAATTTGGCTTGCAGGCGGCCACGGTAAGCCATAGTCTTTTGGCTTCTGCAATCTTCATAAGAGCAGCGGCCTCCTTTCCCATACCAAGCAAAGCCCATTGAGTTGGCCATTTAGTTCTGCGGTTTTCATGTTAACGTGCAGCAGCAGAATCTAAACTAACCCCCCTCCCGCCCCATCCAATTCTTTGGGATGATCGCTTTACCCCTTCTCTGCACTTTGAAGTCTTTAAACCATGATCTGAGGACTTCAATGGCTCAGACATAGGTGGGAGGTTTATTGCAGGACTGGGTGGGTGAGATTCTGTGGCCTGCATTGTGCAGGAGGTCAGACTAGATGATCGTACTGGTCCCTTCTGACCTTAGTATCTATGAATCCCCCCACCGTGTGGCTGGTATCAGAGAAGATCACTGTTAGCCAAATGCGAATAGCTCAGCACCAATGACCCTCCCGCCCCCTCCGCAACCACTTCGCTAACTGCAGGGAGGATTTCTTTTCAGCCACAGGCAAACAGCCCAGTAGGAACAGCCACTTCTGAATGTCCCCTTGATTAAATTCCCATATTTCAACCAGGTTACCATGAATGATATCACTCTCCTGATGATAACACAGAGAGATAAAGAACGGATGTTGCTTGAATGCCAGCAAACACCGGGACCATATGCTGCTAGGCTTGGTCATGCAGTGATACCAGATTACTTGCTACTAGCATGGCATGATAAAGTGTCCTACCATGGAGGACAGAATAAGGCTGCTCTCCCCAGAAACCTTCCGCAAAGGCTTTTAGAGTACCTCCAGGAGAGCTTCAAGGAGATGTCCCTGGAGGATTTCCACTCCATCCCCAGACACGTTAACAGACTTTTCCAGTAGCTGTACTGGCCACGAATGCATCCCAAGTCCTCAGGGCAAATTAATCATTAAAAAATGCTTACTTTTAAAACATGTATTATATTTTAAAAGGTACACTCACCAGAGGTCCCTTCTCCAGCTTGGTTGGGTTGGGAGGGTATTTCATTCAGGGTGATAAAAAGATCCTGGCTGTCAGGGAGAATGGTGTGCTGTGTGCTCTCCTCAAGCTCGTCCTCCTCCTCCTCATTTCCCTGTCCGCAAAATCCTCAGGCATGATGGAGAGTACCGCATCATCGGAGTCCCCAGACAGGGGTGGGGTAGTGGTGGCGGCCCCCCCTAGAATTGCATGCAGCTCAGCGTAGAAGTGGCATGTCTGGGTCTCTGTCCTAGAGCATCCATTTGATTCTTTGGTTTTGTGGTATGCTTGTCTGAGCTCCTTAAGTGTCATGCGACACTGTGTTGCATCCCTGCTGAAGCCTCTGTCCATCATGGCCTTGCAGATTTTTGGAAATGTTTTGGCATTTCGTCTTTTGGAATGTAGTCCTGATAGCACGGATTCATCTTCCCATAAAGCGATCAGATCCAGTACCTCCTGTTCGGTCCATGCTGGAGCTCTTTTTTCGATTCTGGGACTGCATGGTTACCTGTGCTGATGAGCTCTGCATGATCTCCTGTGCTGATGAGCTCGCCTGGCCAAACAGGAAATGAGATTCAAAAGTTCCCAGGGCTTTTCCTGTACACCTGGCCAGTGCATCCAAGTTCAGAGTGCTGTCCAGAACGGTCACAATGGTGCACTGTGGGATAGCTCCCGGAGGCCAATACCATCGAATTGCTTCAACACGAATCCTAATTCGAAACAGCGATGTTGATTTCAGCACTAATCCCCTCATCGGGGAGGAGTACAGAAATCGATTTTAAGAGCCCTCTTTGTCGACAAAAATGGCTTTGTTGTGTGGACAGGAGCAGGGTTAATTTGATTTAACACTGCTAAATTCGACATAAACTCGTAGTGTAGACCAGGCCTTTGTATGGAAAGATTACTTCCACAGTTAATTTCAAACTGAATTACCCTAAATATCTTTGTTATCAAAGGATGAGAACAGATCATGTTATAGACACTGTACATTTGAGAGTTCCAGTGTCTCCGTAATGACCTAGGATTTCTAATTTTTGTGTTTTGTTCCTTATTTTAACTTATAGAACAACATAGCTGACAGGCAATAAAGTATTAGAATGATTCTTTAGATTTATAGCACACAATAAATCATTTCCCAGGACCAAAAGGAAGCATCTCATGATGATCCAGAATTGTGAAATCAGGAAGCTTGTGCTGAAACCAGCAAATCTCATGTACAGCAAATAAATGTAGGTCTAGAATTAATCCTGTGATGGACCACAATCAACATATGGTGAGTCAACTGAGAAGCCTTGTATTAGAATGCATACGAGTGCCTACATAGCCTTCAGTCTCTTTATGTCTCAGTATGGTGGCTCTTCTATAAACAAATAAATACAAATGTTAAACTCATTCTTTTTTTTTTAAATCGCATATATTTCCAATTTCTTGAATTTGAGAAATTACATAGGTTTATTCTCCGTGAAAAGTGCATGTATTACTCCTGGGGGAATTCTGCACCACTGCACAATGCAGAATTTGTGCAGCATTACTGTTCTGCGCAGAATTTAAGTTCCCCTGAAGAATTGGTGCTGCGGAGTTTCTGGACACCACTCGGGGCAGCTGGACCCAGCAGAGCCCAGCTCTCAAGCACAGGACACTGCCACAGGGAGAGGGAGGGCAAACTGGAGGGTTCTTAGCAGCTGTGGTTCCCAGCAAGTCCTGAAGGAAGGAGGTGGCATGCAGGAAACTTCATAAAAGCCCAGGACCCAACATCAGGCTGTTTCTCTCTCTGGATGCCTGGGCTCTCGGGGATAGGAGATGCAGGTGTCTGGGCTGGGCGGGGGTGCCCCACAGCTGGGCTCTTGTGGGTAGGAGGTATGGGTGTCTCAGATGGACAGGCAGAGTTTTACCCCAAGATATGTCCAGCTGGCACATGTGACACACCCAGACTGAGACGCTGCACAAAAGCATAGCAGAGAAACAGGAACTGGGTTGTCCTATGATACTCTCTACTTCTGAGGGAATTTTTTGTTGTTGTCTGTATTGTTACAGACATATTTGCTGACAGTATTTTGAAATAAATTACCAAAATAATTGAAACTGGTGTGATTACGTTATGTTATTTTGAGAAATAAAAATGCAGAATTTTAAAATTTTTGGCACAGAATTCCTCCAACAGTAACATACAAATCAGTGGAATTTTAACTCTGAAGGGAGAGCATGCCTCATATGACCTAAATAAATGCAATTTTAGAAGACTATAATGGTTGTAAAATGAGTATGGAAGATATACGTATATGTACATGCATGTTTTCACATGCACAGTATTTCTTGTGTTTTTCAAACATTATTAGCTTTCACGTTTAGCCATGCATTCTCAGGTATTAATCATGTCAGTTCCTGAGTAGAAATTATTAGTATATTTATACATTTATAAAATGGCTGTACTCTAGTATCTGGGTGCTATGCAATACTTAAAGAAAAAAAACAGATAAATTTTGGAATCCACCTAACACATGACTCAACAATAATCCACACCCTGATCTTATAATGGGACATTCTTGCTCTGATAGTGACTGGTGACATTTCTAAACTAGTTAAAAACCTGATTAAATAAAAATGCCTTCCACTGTGCCCTGAACATTACCAAAGTCCATTTTAGGCAGACTGTCACATGGGGCAGGTTTAAAAGTGAGGGCACAAAACTAAGAATGCTTGGCCACAGGTACTATAAAGCAGGAACTCAGGCATGGGCAACAAGAGCAACCCAGCAGATCTCAGCTACAACGAAACACACAAGGAGGGCCCTACAGCATTATGACGATCATAGTTAATATTCTGATTGTACCCAGACACAAACAGGTATGCAGAGCACTGGTGTTATCTGTTCATAGTAAGCCACCCCATCTGAGAGGAATGCAACATTTTGCACTAGCTGCTTTTCAAGGGCAGCTATTTCTCTAACATTACGCAGTATTTATTCACTATATTGAATCCCTATGTAACTCAAATAATCCCAAATATGAAGCAGAACTCAACAAGAAATAATGTAGATGCTTTTGATACATTGTGACCTCTCTGTTCATTATTTAAATAAAATGTTTTCACCTTGTCTGCCTACAAATAATTCCTAAAACACAGTTGCTGTTGAATGATTTATTATAGGAAACTCATTCATACATTCAAAATATGACATTTTAAATCACATATAGGTTTTCAATTTTAAGAAACAAAATGAATTTTACATTTTGACATTATTTAGAGCACCTGACAGTATCTCATCATATTATATTACCATTACGGATGGGTGAAATGATTTGCTCCAAAAGCTGATGTCAACACTGGAGGAGAGGCGGAAGCCTCCTCAAAACAAGAATGAGTGGTGGGGGAAAAGTGGAGGAAGAATGTCCTCAAAAGATCTGGATAAGAATATCTGAATTAAACTCTGAAGAACTTTGGCTCACCATCACTAGTTTAGATCAAGGTCTGGCTTCCTATCTCCAAGGGTCCTGGAACATGTTTATTGTGGGGATGCTGAGAGCCACTGAACCAAACTGTAAACTTGTATATAATGGAAACCACTTCAAGTCAGGAGGTGCTGCAGCACCCCCCGCAGCCCGAGTTCCAGCACCTATGCCCAACTCTGGTCAAAACTACAGTTCTGGACAGGGCTTGTCCAATACCTGTAGAAGCATCTGTTGAATTAATCTTCTATGATTGGAAGCATCTGAAAGTGTAAATATTAATTCATCTACTAGAGTTGTTGAATGAATCTGTACAAGATTGGAAAATAAAGGGCTTTGTGATCCCTGTGATGATCTTTTTAAAAATGATCAGCAGGATGTATGGAATAGGATCAGTGCCCGGAAAAAAATCGCAAGCAAGCATGTACAGTATAGCTCCATGTCAGTGTCTGTAAAAGGTTCATTAATAGTCACACTTTGGGGGCATAAGCACTGAGCGGCACAAGCGCATAAGCTACTGCTGTAGTAACCACTCCACACAGGCATATTGTGTTAAGTGAGCAGGGGACCTGCTTTCAGCCTAGACGTTAATATTTTCTGCTCTTTTCTCACTATCTTCCCTGACTATTACACTTTTTGAATAAAGAGCCCACTTCTCAAAGGATGGCCCAAGTGCCAGAACAAGTACTGCCTTGTTCACAAACAATGTGGCTCTGTTCCAGAAGCAGTGAAAATAAGCTATTTGTTATTTTTTTTAAAAAAAGTCTTCTGGGTAATTGGAGAAGAGCAGCGCTATTGCCAAAACTTATTAAAAAAAAATTAATGTCTGCTTATCATTGCTGCTATACCACAGCCACATCAGTATCACACAACTCAGTGAAGATGTAAGCATTAGTGCTACGTTCTTTAAAAAAGAAAAAAAAGATACAGGCAGTTTGAAAATTGGCCTCAGACACATTTATTTATATTGTATGCAATAGTATGCGGCTGGGTGACCCTCATTTACACAAGTGTAAATCAAAAATAAATCCAGTGAAGTCAATTGAGTTACATCTCTGTAAAACCAATCAGGCCCTTTTTGTGTGTATACTGTAAAATTTATGCACATACTGATTTTGCTTTCTTCTAAGTTTGTCACCAAACTAAACCTGGTATGTCCAGGTGACCTTGATGTCCACTTTATCTTGGACCATAAGTACAAGTACTTTACATTACAAAAAAAAGAAAAACTAAACTTTACTGTAGGTGAAATGAAAAATTTCAGAACCTATTTTACTTTCTGCATTGCCAAAACAAGAATGGAAAATTTATGTAAACCAACAGCAAATACAAGCTGACAATGTGAGACAGGAATTAAAAAAGCTAAACTTCTCTTGGATAAATGGATGTGTTCAGACTCATTTGTTTAGAAATCTACTTGTGTTTATATTTCAGTACTGGCACAAATCTATGACAGATTGAGTGAATAAATGACGAACAATGCCCTGCTTTCTTTTTCTTCTTACCTCCCTCACAAAATGCTGACACCAACAGATAAACCAAGGTAGCAGCAGAGCCCTGCCAGTTTATCAATATTCTTTGGTTTCACAGTTACTCTCTTTTCAAATTTAAGTGATGAATTTCAGCTTCCAGATTACCTAGAAGCCAAGTGTAAATGAATAACAAGTGGGGGAAAATCCATCAATAAAACTGTCCTTCTAGTCTGTAGACTGTACAGAGTAATATTTCACCAGGGGGGCTGCACATCAACTGAGACATTCACACTAAAAATACTCTCCAGTACCATGTGTCAAAATCTTTTTGTACAAGGTATAACTTTCACTTTGGGCACCCATAGGATGCACTGAGCCAAAATGCAGGCCATAAGCCAAATGTGACGAATAGTGTTTTACAGTAATAGCCACTCTCTATATCAATATGTGGGTGCAGCCTGTGGAGACTACAGGTCTCAGCATATAACACTTCATCTTCAGTAGACAAGCAGCATTGCATGGTGGGATTTAGTTTCCACAGGCCATACTTGTAAATAAATACTAGGATAGCTTCAAGATAGTATATTTTATGTAAATTAGGTGTATCCTGTGGGCTAATGTGGCCATTTGGATAAGGTTTAGCTAGCCCTGAGCTACATTCACTTATGATCAGATTCATTCATGGTGAAACTCCACTGGCTTCAATGAAATTATGAATTTTGCTCACAAGTTTTGTTCGATGAACAAACATTTTTGTTATAACAAGCAAAACAAAACCTTTTGAATTCATCTCTAACGTTCCAGTTACCTCCAGTTTAATTAGTTTTTCACCTCATGTACAAGCAAACATTATATCTGTAAAGAGAAATTCTACGTACAGAACTGACAAACAGGCACTGTGATTACAGATATTATACAGAGGGTTTTGCTTTGTTTTAACCTCTCTTCAGACCCACCCCGTGGAAGAAGCAAGGGGGTTAACCTTAAGATTTACTGATCTCCATTAAAGGAGCAGAGATCCCATGTCTTTGCTCCCGCTCTATCATCCATTGCTCAGTACCCAACCCCTTCTCCTTGGGAATGCAGCTGTAGTGTAGCTATGCTGCCAGAGCTTTCCTTGCTTCATCTCTCCCGGGACTCCCAAAAAGGGGATGGTGGTGATTACTTTGTGAAGGGGGCACAGATAGCTCAGTGCAGCCACAAACATCATTACCAGATTTGAGGATTCACTAGTGTTTGGGGAAGATCTTGTGAAGCCCACCTAACCCAGCCCTCCTCCTGCTTATCTCCTCCTCATTCATAGATTCCTGACCTCATGAAGGGAGCAGTGTGGGGTACAATGCAGAGGTGAATGTAACTGCATAGGTGGCTGACATTCCCTTCTGCAAAGGAAAGCACAGAGAGGTACTCTCCTTGAGTAGATTTCAGAGATAAGATGACCATAACATTTGTCCCAGTTGGACTGGAGTTTAAATTGGGGACCCTAAAGTAGTTTTCAAACCCAAAGTCTTGAGATGGGATGTCAAGAATCATGCTGTGACTAGGTAAGCCCTCATGCTTTCTGGTGTAGAGTTAGAAAAGGAACTTT
This sequence comes from Natator depressus, assembly GCF_965152275.1. NCBI lineage: Eukaryota > Metazoa > Chordata > Testudines > Cheloniidae > Natator > Natator depressus. The sequence continues at coordinate 138,377,457 of NC_134235.1, read as the reverse complement.
TCTACAGCTGACTTCATGCACAGTGAGTTTTCCTGAAGGCAGAATGATAAATCAGCAGATTCCTTGCTAGTATTTTATCTGTGATCACAGACACCCATAAGTACAGTCACCGACTAAGTAACACACACAAGAAAAATAATTGAACTGAGATGAAAGGAGTGACAAAGAATCATCATCAAGGTGTTTTATTTAGTTGGCAACTTGACAAATCAAGGAGATGAAATTATTAAAGAGCAATTTCCCTATTTTTATCTCTGAATTCCTACTGAAATTAGTTGGTACATATAGTAACTGAAAAATGTTTAAAATGTACAAGGTAAATTCAGTATTACATCAGTATAAATGAAGGTTTTTGTGATCCCCAGAATCAAAGTAAAACTGATTTTGAAATTTCTGGATAGAATAATTGCTTTAGGATTGTATTTCTTAGTTTATATGTAATACATTGTTGAGGCAACAACAATTTGGAAGTCAAATCCTATTGAGGAAAATAGAAAAGAGTAGAAGCTCTGGAAAGTCAAGGTAAAAATATAATCAGGAAGGCCAAAAAAGAATTTGAAGACCAACCAGCAAAAGACACAAAAACAAAAGCAAACATTTTTTTTAAATACATGAGAAGCAGGAAGCCTGCCAAACAATCAGTGGGGCCACTGGATGATTGAGGTGTTAAAAGAGCACTCAAGGAAGATGAGGCTGTTGCAGAAAAGCTAAATTAATTCTTTGCATCAAAAAAGATATATTAGAACTGGAAAAAGTACAGAGAAGGGCAACAAAAATGATTAGGGGTATGGAACAGCCTCCATATGAAAAGAGATTAAAAAGACTGGGAATGTTCATCTCAGAAAAGAGACAACTATGGTGACATGATAGAGGGCTATAAAATCATGAATGATGTGCAGAAAGTAAATAAGGAAGTGTTATTTACCCCTTCAAACAACACAAGAACCAGGGGTTATTCAATGAAGTTAGTAGGCAGAAGATTTTAAACAAACAAAAGGAAGTACTTCTTCACACAGTGCACAGTCAACCTGTGGAACTCACTGTCAAGGGATGTTATGAAGGCCAAAAGTGTAACTAAGTTAAAAAAAAATTAGATAAGTTCATGGAGAACAGGTCTATCAATGGCTATTAGCTAAGGTCAGGGACACATTCTCATGCTCTGGGTGTCCTTAAACCTTCAACTGCAAGAAGCTGTGACTGGACGACAGGAGAATGGTTACTCGATGATTGCCCTGTTCTGTTTATTCATTCATTCCCTTGGAAACATCTGGCACAAGCTGCTGTCAGAAGACAGGATACTGGGCTAGATGGACCGTTGATCTGAGGCAGTATGGCCATCCTTATGTTCGTAACAGGAAGATAGTTACAAACTCTGACTCTAAGGATTCAAAAAGGGGTGGGAGGAAAAGGAACAGTGTCTGTGGAAAGCTATACAGAAGGAAGGCTCAGGGAGACAAACAATCTCCAAGGTCTCGTCATGGAGTTCTCCCCATATTCTTTCATCATACTGATTAGGGTTGCCAACTTTCTACTGGCACAAAACCGAACACCCTTGCTCACCCCTCCTCTGAGGCCCTGCCCCACCCCTTCTCCGAGGCCCCTCCCCCACTCACTCCATCCCCCCTCCCCCCCGCCGCTCGCTCTCCCCACCCTCACTCACTCGCTCATTTTCACCGGGCTGGCTCAGGTGTTGGGGTGCAGGGGGGGTGAGGGCTCCAGGTGAGGCTGTGGGCTCCGGGGTAGGGCCAGAAATGAGGAGTTCAGGGTGCAGGAGGGGGCTCCGGGCAGAGGCAGTGGGTTGGGATGCGAAAGGGGGTGAGGGCTTTGGCAAGGGATGCGGGCTCTGGGGTGGGGCCAGGGATGAGGAATTTGGGGTGCAGGAGGGGGCTCCAGGCTGAGGCAGGGGGTTGGGGTGTGGAAGAATGTATGGGCAGTGGGCTGGGAGTACGGGTTCCAGAGTGAGGCCAGAAATGAGGGGTTCAGGGTGTGGGAGGGGGCTCAAGGCTGGGGAACAGGGTTGGGGTGCAGGGATTGGGGGGGTGAGGGCTCTGGCTAGCGATGAGTGGTTTGCGGTGCAGGAGGGTACTCCGGACTGGGATCGAGGGGTTGGAGGGAGGGAGGGGGATCAGAGCTGGGGCAGGTGTTTGGGACACGGGAGGGGAGCAGGGGTGCTGGCTCTGGGTGGCGCTTGCCTCAAGCAGCTTCCAGAAGCAGCGGCATGTCCCCCCTCTGGTTCCTATGCAGAGATTTCCTGGCCAATGGGAGCTGCAGAGCTGGCACTTGGGGCGGGGGCAAAGTGCGGAGCCCCCGGATGCCCCTACGTGTAGGAGCCAGAGGGGGGACATGCCACTGCTTCCAGGAGCCGTGCAGAGCCACAGCAGGCAGGGAGCTTGCCTTGGCCCTGCTGCACAATCGACCAGCCTTTTAGTGGCCTGGTCAGCAGTGCTGATATGCTGGAAAATAGTGATATGCTGGAAAAGGCCCTTGGGAAGCCTTTGTTAAAATTCTGTCACAAAACTGAAAGGAGGGCTGGAGTTAGTTCTTGGTGTTTAATGGATTCCCACCCTCTCTAGTTTATGCCAAATCACCCGTGCCAGTGATAAACACCCTCATGTTCATAAAAATATGTCTAAAGAGCAAATACTATGTCTTCAGAGTGCAACAAGTAGCAGGTATTTTCCAAAACTTTTCTCATGGAGGGTACTTTCTCCTGCATCAGGTCTCTGGCATCTTTCATAAACATTTAATTCCATTTAAAGAAAACACTATACTCTTAAAGAATGACATTCTCTATAAGAATTTTTCCAAAAGGCATATCTTCTATTTGTCAACTATTTCAAGCTATACAGGCACACATTTACTTGCAAAAATGAAGGCTCCAATCCTGAAGACCTTAATTTCAATGGGATTTCTGCCTGGGTTAATACTGTGTAAAAGCTTCAGGTGTACACCCCAAAAATACTTATATCCAGTAAACTTCACTATTTAATCTAAGCTGTAAGCATTAATTACTATTTTTATTATCAACCCATTCAAAAAAGAACTTTTCCTATGTTCTAAGAGCTTCTGCCAAAGTTTAAAAATACAGTCAGTCAAAACAAAACCCAGCAGCAGTCCACAACAATAACAGTCAGCCTCTAAAGCAGTTCCTCTCCCACACAACATCCTTTCCCACAGATATTGGCCCAGTCTGGTCTCTGCCTCTCAAAATGCCAGCATCATCAATCCAAGCATTCTAAAATCTTGATTCAGGCCTCCAAAATCATGACATTGTTTTTAACCCAATGAGGTTTAAAAAAAATTAGTACTTTTTATTTGCCTTGCTTTTGAGGGTACACTTTAGGGTACACTTGGGTCATGTTTCCAAACCATCATGAGGGTTAAAACCTTACTTTTAAAAAAATGAACACTGAGCTATTCAGTGCACATAACTCTAGGAGGTGTGACCTTAATAAAAATATCATGACACTCATGATAAAATAGTGAGAACTGGCAACCCTGAATAGACAGGCCTTGTGGTCAGCAAATCTGGGGTATTTCAGATTAGGGGGAGTGGATTCCAAAACTGAGGGTTGTTCAAGGATAACACCCTGCCATAAGGCCAGTACCAAATGGATGAGAAAGGCAATTTCTCAGGTAGGTAGATCTTGAGCCATTTAGGGCTTTATAGGTCATATATTTTTAATACATCTACATGTCACAAACATCGTAAAATTTTACAAGCCATTTACTGTATTTCACTTTCAACAGATCCAACAGAAATGTTGATAATGGCTACAAATGTTGTGTCCTCTGTTCAGTCTCACAACTGCTTAAAGGAGAACATCTTTATGACTTCACCATCAAATTACTCTGTGTTCATTTGCAGAACACCCACAGATCTATGAGCTCAAGAGAGGCACCATATTCATTTATTTTTAAAATGAACTCTCTTGAAAAAAATGTTATATAGTCAAGACATTTCTTACTAACATCCCCTCTTGACTTCTGACACCTATTATTACTTACACAGTTATGTGGATTTACAACTTTTCAAAAATATGTGAAAAATACCCAGTAGACTGACTTAGTGCTGCCTAGATAGCTATATATGCAGTCAGTATATATACACAGGAGAGAGAGAGAGAGAGAGAGAGAGAGAGAGATGATGTCCAGTAGATTTCTTTTGCCAAAAGTTTTTACCTTTAAGGACAAAATTCCACAAGGGTTAAAAAATTGTTTTTAAAAGGGTACAGTATAAGTAACCTTTATAATAATGAGGCCTATAAATGTTATGTCCTGTTCTGAGGAGTGAAATACCATCCTACAACTAGTACCTTGTAAGGCTTTTTTTCCTAATCCATAATCACCATACAGTCATTGTTCCAAGAGTCAGCTTTGAACTTATTTTACTTATATGCTTCCCTGGCAGGAGATTAAAGGGCTTTCAGCCTTTTTAACTCCTCTTTATCCCCTTCACAAAGAGAACTGCTGAGACATGTCAAATGCTAGGTTTCAGAGTAGCAGCCGTGTTAGTCTGTATCCACAAAAAGAAAAGGAGTACTTGTGGCACCTTAGAGACTAACAAATCTATTTGAACATAAGATTTCTGGTTCACTATAGACATTTTCATAGTAAAGTTGCTAACCCAAACAATAGGACTTTCCTCTAAAGGAGAGCACAGAACCCTGACATTGGATGGCAGTTTCAATGTGTCAGCAATGAGTGATGATGACTTACTAGATAAGACCCTATCTTATGTTTAGATACACTTCTTGTCTCTTGTAATCTAATTCTAACGATCACTTTTACAAGATGTTAGGGCTCTCTGCTCTAATGGAAGTGCTACCTTTTTGATAAATGTTAACCTGCTTTTCATTTCCTCGGTGGAGATTTACATTTCAAATGGAGTTTTTAATGAAGGATAATAAATAGAATGCACCCTATATAAAGATTTCCTCTCTAATCAATACATAATATTTCTTTTTAACCAATAAATGTGAATGTATCCTTTGCAAATTTATTAGGCAATTGCATGAAACAGGGTGTAGTTATTTTATTGTATTAATGATTTTAAAAATAATTATTGTTACTATAAAATGGCACTTTGTAATGATAACATTTCTATTTTATAAGTTTAAAGACAAATTTAAATCCAAGAATTCCAGCTGTTATCTTGCTGTTGCTAAATGGCTATTATCATTTCTTTAAACTTAGGCCAGGTCTACACTACAAATTTACATTGGTATAATTACATTGCTCAGGGGTGTGAAAAATCCACACCCTCGAGCAACACAGTTGTCCAAACTAACCCCTGGTATACACAGAGCTATGTCAATGGGAGGGCTTCTCCTGCTGATGTAGCTACTGCCTCTCACAGAGGTAGATTAACTACCCCGATGGAAGAAGCTCTCCCATCAGCATAGTAGCATCTTCACTGAAGTGCCGTTGCAGGGTTTTAAGTGTAGACCTGCCCTTAGTCTGAAACTCTGGACATTTGTGATAACAATGTGTGGCCCTACCTAAGGGCCCAGTCCTGCAAAGCAAAGTACGTGTGTAGTCCCACTGAAGCTTTTGGGAGTACTCAGGCATGTGCACAAAGTTATTCATGTGCATTAGCCTTAAGGATCAAGATCTAAATCTCAGCACTCTCTACTCTTTACCAGATTCTTAGATAAACACTTCCAATTAGTAGGTCAAAATAAATTGACAAGTTAGTTTAGGCTGAAAAACAAACAAAAACTTTGAGCCAATTCTCACAAAATAAACAAAGCTAGAACAATCTGTTCAGCAACTGATGAAACAGGTGGTGAATTGGAATATTCATCTCTGTTCTGATGCCTGTAGCATCTCCTGTGAGTGAGGAAGATTCAGCTATTTTCCTCTTCCCTCAGAAAAGAGGCAACATAAAGATAGATCTTGAGAAATTTCCCAAAATAATGAACAACAGATCTCTGGGCTGGATCGTCTCCATCCCCTTTGTGTTCTTAGTGTGCTTCACTGCAGACTTCTTACTGCTAGATATTACTGAACATACCCTCTTCCAGATGTGAAAATGTAGATTATTAGCTGTAAACCAGATGCATGTTCTTACGTAGGCTGGTTCTTGTAAAGTAACCAAAGTGATCAAAGCAGGAAAGAAAATTAGATTGAAGTTTTTGTGTCATTATTATGACAACAACAACTGTGTGAAAGCAAAGATGTAAAATTGACAGGTGAGGAAAAAAAAATTCTGCCATTATGTAAAGTTTCAAAGTGTTCAGTCACTTAGAGTTTCATTCTTTGATTTTGATTTTTGTGGGCTCCCCCTGCCTGCCACCCAGGAGCTCTCGGGAACTATTAAGAAGATTCTAGGAACTGCTCAGTCTGTTGGCTGCCATATTGATGGCAGACATCCTCATGATGTCATCGATGACATCAACAGTGGCACAACAGAGTGCCCAGCTAGCTAAGACAGAAGCCAAGAAGAACTCTGAACATGAAAGCTGATGAAGATTTTTGTGACAATTATGAAACCTCAATAAAACCATGAGAACTGCACTGAGTTTCAGTACGATTGATTAATTAGTGTTGCCAAGTCTTGTGATTTTATCACAAATCTTGTGATATTTGGTATTTTTCTTTAACCCCCTGTTCCTGTACTCATTTGATTATGTGAGTCTCAGGGTTCTTTTTTAAGTTTCTAGCTCTCATGATTGTGGAGAGAAGCTTGAAAATATGAAGCATAAAAACCAGAAATTATATATATATTATTTTTAAGACAGATAATCTCATGATTTTTTAACTATTGGGATTTACAATAATGTGATTTCAAAGTGAAAACATAAAGTAGCCCAGATATGCTTGAAACTGGGTCCAGGATCACCCGAAAAGCTTATGAACATCAGGCACACATTTTGTATTTCCGTATCGTAACACATTAGCCAATTTAAATCAAATTCAGTAAAACAATTTTTAGAGCCAAGAACTCAAAAAGGATGACAAATACTTTTGCTTTGGCAGTGTGTGCATGGAAAGAATACTGCAGTACTGCTGTAAAAAGTAAAGAGATTCAGAGGCCAGTGTGAATATAAGGCTCAGATACATGACAAATTCTGAATGTGGACACTTCCTATGTCCTTGCAAAGTTCAGGGGGGAAATTAATTAATCTGAGTTTTTTTCTAATCTTTTCTTGAAGCCTGAAGACTTGGATTTCAAGCTCTAATAACTTAGAAAAGCAATTAGCTGTATTAAATAAGGCAAGCAGATTAGTTTGTATTTGTTTATCACAACCCTTGTTTTTCCCTTGCTGTTTGCTGTTCCTTAGCAAATGTGAGTACACTCCTTCATTTACAATTACAAAGAAAGGACAGATGCTTTTCAAACAGGGATAATGGATTCTTAAGAGAGTTTCACAACAAAACCATAGCAGGGTGCTCAGTTGCAAGTCAGACCACTTCTGCAGTACAGCAACCATTTCTCTCCCCATCCTCCATTTTGTAAATATTAACTCTCACTAAAATCATAGTAGATACTGAGATAACAGCAGGACTGTATGGCCCAGGACAAAGGCTAATCTGGATTAAAATGAGTAATGTGATTTACATAATGAGGGGCAACAAAGATGACAAAAACAGCCATTCAGTCTGCTGTACCTGTGAAGCATCTGAATATCTTGATTAACAGCTTTGAAACATCTTTCATCAAATCAAAACCAGGAACTAATTGAGACAGACAGAAAAATATATTGCACATACCTGGATTAGAGATAGATCCTCAAGATGTAACCTGAAGAGGTAATTTCTAGGGTGAAAAAGAAAAAGAAAGAAATTTTTTACTAGTGCTTTAAATAGCAGGAAAGCAATAATTTACTAAAAAGGTATGTGGTTAGAACAGGGCTGGCATTCAAGGTTCTTGGCTTCTATTCTGAGCTCTGCCACTGACTCAGAGAGAGTCTTTAGGCTAAATATTAAGGGACATTTCAAAATTTAATTCTAATTTTGGGCACCTAAGCCTGTTTTTTCAAAGCTGCTGAGTATTCACAAATCCAGGTGAATTGAAGTCCTATGACAAACAGACATCACATTTTTGAAGTCAGTGCAGTTGTGACCACCTATATCAGGACTGAAATTTTCATTTAAAAAAATATTTTCACACTATGCTTTTAACCTACAATAATGTTTATAATGAAAACATTATAAACTCAGTCAACTCCTTATGAAATTAAACAAGAGCAAACATGTGTGCCTCAGGGCTACCCTTTTATTTTATTTGCTGAGTTGCTAAAGCACTTCCCATTTATCTATTGTTTAGTAAAAGCTAACAGCTTTACCTTGCCATGTGTTACCACCTAAAGCTCCTACTGAATTTGATGGGAATCGGGAATGGAACAAGATAAAGACATGGCTATAAGTCACTGTGTGTGAAATCACTAGAAAATATGAGATAGAGTTCTCAAGCAGATGAATTTGTATGACTGAATACAGAGCTTGAAAATTTCCAGCATGTGCTTGTACAAAGACTACGTTTTGTAGCATAAATGAAATACAGGCAGTCCTCAGACTTATGGCACAATTAGTTCCTGAAAATTGCATCGTAAGTTGAAACGTCGTAACTCCCGAACCGCAAGCCACTCCATTCTATTACCCACACCCTAATATCTTAATTCTACAACTCCTAGTGAGAAAGATGCAGAATTAAATAATTCCCCATCTCTGAACGAACCAAATAATGCTACACCCTACACGTATATCTAGCTCAGTAGTTCCCATCCCTTTGGGTGGGTAATAACAAATTCCCCTATTTGTGACAGTTCTGCACCAGGACTCTGCCATTTCTCATTGCTGCATTTCCCTGTTTCTGATTGTTTTTTGCCAAATCCTTCTCCGTCTCCCTCCTTTTTCATCTACTTTTGCTCTACATTTTCACCCACTATCCTCTACTTCTTTCCTCTCTTTCTCTACCTTTATGTGAAGTCTCTAGTTCTCAGTCTCTCTGCTTTCTCCCCTTCTCCCTCTCTCGGTCATTCGCATCACCTTCTCTTTCTTCTATCTCTTCCAGATTCCTCCCTATTTTCTTCTCTTTCTTTCCTTTTCCCCCTCTCTCTCAATATAGCTCCCCTGTTTTGGTCTACTTTTTCTCTATTCCCTAGTGCAAAAGTTGGTACCAGGTGAAAAGTTTCTCCACGGACTATTCTCCAAAAGAAGCAAGTCTGCAGGCCCTTACTTAAGGCTCTTCTCATGGCCACTAAGTGGCTAAAGGGCCAGATTTTCAAAAGGTATTTAGATACCTAAAGATACAGATAGACGCTAATGGGATTTTAAAAGGTGCCTAAGCAGGTTAGGTGCCTAACTCCTATTGAAATCAATAAGAATTAGGTGTATAACCTACTTAGGTGCTTTTGAAAATCGTCATCATCGTCAGCTATCCCTCAATACAAGGATGATGTCTGACAGGAGAAATGTACTGATGAGAGTAAAAATGGCTGAGAATTCAATCCAGGCTCTACAGGTTTTTCCACCTATATGAGAGGTGGTTGCTTGGAGAGAGCACAACTGCTGGCTGGGATGCTATACACTTTCCCTTCCTCCTCTGCCATTTCTCAGCTTCTTGAGCAAGGACATTCTCTTCAAAACGGGCTGAGGCTTGATGTATGATGCAACGCCATTGCAGTCTATTGCCAGCCAGCTCTTCCCAATTCATGGCCTCCATTCTTAAGATACTTTCAGGGTGTCCTCTAGCATTTCCTCTGTCCCCCGCAAGTCCTCTTACGATGACTAAGTTGAGAAGAGAGGACTTGCTTCAGAAGACAAGTATCAGTCATCCGCACACAATAACCAGCCCCGCAAAGTTGATGTTTCATAATCTTCGCCTCAACACTGGTGATATTAGCTGAAGAGAGAATGGTGGCATTGGTGCGATGGTCTTCCCATCTGATATGGAGAATCTTCCTGCAGCAGTGTTGTTGGTACCACTCCGGACACTTAAAATGGCTTCAGTATGTCACCCATGTCTTGCACACACAAAGAAGAGTGGGGATGACTACTGCATTATAGACCGGGATCTTAGTTTACATCCGCAGATCTCCGTCAATCAAGACGTGATGAAGCAACTTTCTGAAGGATGAGCTGGCACAATGGATCCTATGTTTGATCTCCATATCTAGATTGGCTGTCTGGGAGAGGTGGCTACCAACATTTTCCAGGAATTCACCACTGATGACAATTTGTGAGAGAAGGGGGGAAACTTGTGCTGGGGCAGGCTGGTGGACCACTTTAGTCTTCCCAATGTTGAGGGAAAGTTCGAGGCTATGATAGTCACCTGAGAAAAGATCTAGGGTGGATTGCAAGTCAGCCTTGGTGTGCACGAGGATAGCACAGTCATCAGCATACTGAAGGTGTGTAATAACAGTCCTGGTGACCTTAATTTTAGAATGAAGATGTCACAGGTTGAAGAGCTAGTCGTCCATGTGATACTCAATCCCTATTCCAGAAGAAAGGAAGTCATGAATAAGAAACAAGATCATGGGAAGACAGAAAAAAGGGTTGGGGCAATAACACAGCACTACTTAACACCAGTACAGATGATGAACTGGATGGTGGCAGTCATCCCATTATGAAGTAGCCTGAGAATGCAAATGAACTTCAATGAACAACCGAGCCTAGACAGCAACTTCCATAACACTTCATGATTGATGGAATCAAAGGACTTAGTTAGGTCAATAAATGCCATAAACAATGGCTGGTGTTGTTCTCTACATTTCTCTTGGATCTGTTGAGAAACAAAAATCATGTCAGTGGATGTCCCAACATGGTCTGAAACCACATTGGGATTCCGGAAGGACGTCTTCTGCAAGAGGGAGGAGACAGTTCAAAAGGATGCGAGTGAGGAACTTCCTAGCAATGGAGAGGAGGACAATGCCTCGGTAATTCCCACACATTGACTTGTCCGCTTTCTTTAAAATTGTCACATTATCATTCTTTAGGTCAGGTGGTCGTCTCCTTGAACTGTTACCTTGTTGTGGTGGAGAGGCTTGTGTGTCCCAATGACCCTCAGAACTATGTTGTCCGGAGTCTTATAGTCCTGGGAGAGTCACTCTTGGCAAACAGTTCTGAAGTGAGGTTCCAAATGAAGTGCGGTCCAAACTTCAAGACCCCAACAGTGGAACAGGTGTGTTTGAGGACCTGTCAGTTCTCTGCAGCTGTGAAGGCAGGTGAGGGCAACAGTACGGAGACCTCCGGTTGTCATGGACATCCCTGCCACCAAGTCCAGGGCTCCTTCCTTTCAAGTTTTGAGAGGTTGCTGCCAGTGCACCGCCTCCCCATGTTAAAATATTTCACACATAGACCTCTGCCAAGGGTGTTAACATCTCCTACTAACAAAGTCCTGAGGTGATGGATGAGTGGTGTCGGGGACAGGAGCAGTGATATCTGGAGTCCCTAGTCACAAATCTGCATGCAGGCAGCGGCCATGTGTTGATCGTCTTGCATTTGGAATTTTGAGACAGAAATCGCAAAAGCGCAATTCCGTAGCTGCGCCCATGACTGAGCAGTCCTTTTCAGGATTACCGCTGCTCACCCTGAATGGGGGAGGGGCTAGAAAAGATGCCTTAAACATAGGCTTTCTCTCGCACATCCCGGCCTCATGGCCATGTCCAGGGGGATCACTCTACCTACAGTCGGAACATACAAAGCAAAGAAATGAAGTTTGCCAGTTGGAATGTTTGCAATCTCATGGGTTCCCCGAGCAGTAACTGTCCTGAAAGAAGAACTGCCATAACAGCTAGCGAATTTGCAAGATATTATACTAATATTGCTGCCCTAAATGAGACCAGTCAGGCAGATGAAGGCCAAGTGAAAGAAGATGGAGGTGGCTATACCTTATTTTGGAAAGGAAAGTCATCTAAGAGAGACGTTAGTGTTAGTTTTGCCATCAAGAACAAGATTGCTAGCCAGCTTTTAGAACTCCCTATGGGTATTAATGAATGTCTCATGACTTTTTGTCTTATGTTTGGTAACAATGAGTATGCCACGGTCATCAGTGTGTATGCTCCCACACTTGATGATGATGGAAGACAAAAAGGAGCAGTTTTACTGTGCTCTTGATGCAGTCCTGACTACCACAGAAAAGCAAGTCAAGGTTATCCTCATGGGTGACTTCAATGCAAGAGTTGGGTGACACACCGAACTCTGAAGGGGCACCACTGGAAAAGAAGGGGCAGGAAATGTCACGTCTAATGGCATTCTCCTCCTCAGCAAATGTGTGGAGCATGATTTGCCTATCACAAATGCCATCTTTAGACAGAGGGAGAAATATAAGACCACTTAGAACCACCCAAGTTCCGGACACAGGTATCTTGACTATGTCATCGTCAGAGCCTGTGATCGTACTGATGTCCATATTATACAAGTTACAAGAGATACGGATGACTGCTAAACAGATCATCGTCTGGTCAGATCAATCATGAACATATGGCTTGCACCACAACACTGTAAACAACTAAAAGGAATGCGGAAGAGATTTAACATCAGGGCACTTCAAAATCACATTAGTCATGAGACCTTTCAGCAACGCATTATCAAGAGGCTCTCTGACCTATCTGACAACATCAATGATATCCAAACACACTGGGAGGTGATCAAGATCATTATTCACAAGGCATGTGCTGAAATCCACTGGATATTCCACTATCTATCATCAGAATATGTTTGATGAGAACAACAAGGAAATCCTAGCACTTGTTTATCACAAGAGAAGCGCATTTTGCGCTTGGCAAAATAAAGACTCTAGTCAGCAAAAACAAGAGACTTATCATTGGCTAAAAGCTGTAGTTCAAAAGAGGCTGTGTGACATCAAGAATCAGTGGTGGGAACCAAAGGCCATGGAAATCCCGAGCTTCGCTGATCAACATAACATGAGAAGCTTTTTTCAAGTAACAAAAGCCATCTATGAGCCAAATTCATGAGGCACAGCCCCTCTGTGATCTCAGGACAGCTTCCCCCTTCCTAAGTACAATGTAGTTCTTAAGCAACATTGGAAGAAAACAAACAAGAAATTCCCTCATGTGGAATTAGATTGACGCCCTCCCCCCCCCATCATTTAAATTCATAGCACAGAACACGAGAGGAAAGTGATCAGGAACAGTCAGCATGGATTCACCAAGGGAAGGTCATGCCTGACTAATCTAATCGTCTTCTATGATGAGATTACTGGTTCTGTGGATGAAGGGAAAGCAGTGGATGTATTGTTTCTTGACTTCAGCAAAGCTTTCGACATGGTCTCCCACAGTATTCTTGTCAGCAAGTTAAAGAAGTATGGGCTGGATGAATGCACTATAAGGTGGGTAGAAAGTTGGCTAGATTGTCGGGCTCAACGGGTAGTGATCAATGGCTCCATGTCTAGTTGGCAGCCGGTATCAAGTGGAGTGCCCCAAGGATCGGTCCTGGGGCCGGTTTTGTTCAATATCTTCATAAATGATCTGGAGGATGGTGTGGATTGCACTCTCAGCAAATTTGCGGATGATACTAAACTGGGAGGAGTGGTAGATACGGTGGCAGGTAGGGATAGGATACAGAGGGACCTAGACAAATTGGAGGATTGGGCCAAAAGAAATCTGATGAGGTTCAACAAGGATAAGTGCAGGGTCCTGCACTTAGGACGGAAGAATCCAATGCACCGCTACAGACTAGGGACCGAATGGCTAGGCAGCAGTTCTGCGGAAAAGGACCTAGGGGTGACAGTGGACAAGAAGCTGGATATGAGTCAACAGTGTGCCCTTGTTGCCACGAAGGCCAATGGCATTTTGGGATGTATAAGTAGGGGCATTGCCAGCAGATCGAGGGACGTGATCGTTCCCCTCTATTCGACATTGGTGAGGCCTCATCTGGAGTACTGTGTCCAGTTTTGGGCCCCACACTACAAGAAGGATGTGGATAAATTGGAGAGAGTCCAGCGAAGGGCAACAAAAATGATTAGGGGTCTGGAACACATGACTTATGAGGAGAGGCTGAGGGAACTGGGATTGTTTAGTCTGCAGAAGAGAAGAATGAGGGGGGATTTGATAGCTGCTTTCAACTACCTGAGAGGTGGTTCCAAAGAGGATGGTTCTAGACTATTCTCAGTGGTAGAAGATGACAGGACAAGGAGTAATGGTCTCAAGTTGCAGTGGGGGAGGTTTAGGTTGGATATTAGGAAAAACTTTTTCACTAGGAGGGTGGTGAAACACTGGAATGCGTTACCTAGGGAGGTGGTAGAATCTCCTTCCTTAGAAGTTTTTAAGGTCAGGCTTGACAAAGCTCTGGCTGGGATGATTTAATTGGGGATTGGTCCTGCTTTGAGCAGGGGGTTGGACTAGATGACCTCCTGAGGTTCCTTCCAACCCTGATATTCTATGATTCTATGAACACTTGAACTAATAAAATGACTGGTAGCAGTAGAAGGCTGTTATCCTTCATGTGGACCTTCCAATAGAGAGGGAGGGGGATACACACTTTGCCAGTGGATTTCATAGATATTTGGTAACAGGAGAAGAATGTTCAGATTCAGGACTCCTGAGTTCAAGTCCAGGTTTTAATAATCATAAACCCTTCTACCACTGTGCCCCCAACCAGTCTGTCCCTTTCTGCTTCTATGTAGCTCTCTCATCTTCCAGCTCTTTCTCCCCGCCCCCAATCGGTTGGATTGATATCAGATTGGAGGGAGGTCTCAAGTGTGGATACATGGGAATCTGTTCTGGATCCAATGTTGTTTAACATCCGTATTAATGACCTGGATGTAGGTATAAAGAGCATGCTGATCAAGTCTGCAGATGACACAAAGCTAGGTGGGAACCTACACTTTGGAGGATAGAGCTAAAATTCAGAGGGATCTTGGTAAGTTAGAGAACTGAGCTATAGACAACAAAATGAAACTCAACAAAGACAAATATAAGGTGCTATACTTAGGGAAGGAAAACCAAATGCACAAATACAGAACAAGGAAAAACTGGCTTGGCAGCAGCACTGCTGAGAAGGATCTGGGAGTTGTGATAGATCACAACCTCAACATGAGTCAGCAATGCAATGGAGTTACAAAAAAAGCAAATGCAATTTTAGGTTTCATTAACAGAGACATACAAGGCAAGTCACAGGAGGTGATAGTATCACTCTTCTCAGTGATTAGGCCTCAGATGGAGTACTATATCCAATTTTGGTCATCAATGAATAGAAAGGATGCAGACAAACTGCAAAAGATCCAGAGGTGAGTGACAAAGATGATGAAAGGGATGGAATGCAAGCCATATGAGCAAAGACTGAAGGAACTAGATATGTTTACTTTGGAAAAGAGGAGTTTAAGGGAGGATATGATGGCAGTCTTCAGATACTTGAAAGGCTACTATGAAAAAAATGGAAAAAAAGTTGTCCTGCCCTCTCCAGCAAAAGAGAACAAGAGGCAATGGGTTCAAACTACAGCATAGCAGATATAGATCGAATCTCAGGAAAAAATTTCTTACGCTAAGAACAGCAGGACAACAGAACACACTGCCTAGGGAAGTCGTGGAAGCTCTTTCCATGGAGGTTTTCAAAAGGAGGCTGGATAGCCACGTGTCTTGGATGGTTTAGATACAACAAATCTTGCATCTTGGCAGGGGTTAGACTAGATGACCCTTGCAGTTCCTTCTAACCCTATGATTCTACGCCTTTCACTCTGCTTCTATCCACCTGCCCCATCCCTTAGCTCTTGGTCCTCCCGCAACTCGGGTCATCCGCACCCTCTGCTCTGATCCACCTCCTACCCTGGTTCTCGCCATCATCTGGCTTTGCTTCCTCAGCCCCAACTCTGGTTCTTGGTCTGCTCTCCTAACTGCTTCTCTACCTCTCCCTTGCTTCTGCTCTCAGCTCTTGCGCCTGCTACACCAGTGTTCAGGATAGTCCTGCTCAGCCCCTGCAGCCTTTGGCTGGAGCATACCCAGCATAGAAGGACTCCTGGAGATTTTAGCTGCCAAACTTCAAACAGGTCTCTACTGAGTACATTCAAATGAGATTTTTCAGAGGCTTGGCCAAGTATGGGCAGTTTTCAGTTCTCAGAAACTAGGTGAAACTTAAAAAAAAAAAAAAAGACAAAGAAAAAATCAGCCTGGCACAGACACCTGGCATTAGTGTGACCAGACAGCAAGTGTGAAAACCAGGGACAGGGGGTAGGGGATAACAGGCGCCTATATAAGAAAAAGCCACAAAGATTGGGACTGTCCCTATAAAATCAGGACGTCTAGTCACCCTACCTGGCATGGAAAAAAAATCTCAGCCTGAACACTTAAAAGTCTGGCAAATGAAAACCGGCAACCGTAACTGTATGTGATGCTATAAACTAGGTGGTACTAAAAACTCTGCCCATAATTAAATAGCTAGAAGTGTGGCTGTATGAATAACAGAAAAAAACATTTTTGTTTGTAAACATTACCTTTGAAAGATTCATAAAGAAACATACATGGAAGCCACCAGTGCCATTTTTGTAGTCAATTTTCAGAGCAAGCTTGGACAGAAGTATTCCAGTTCTTTATCCAGTTAGATGAATTTATCAAATATGTCATGAAAGTGAGACTGTCTCCACTTTTTACTCTGAGGCATTCCGCACACATATTCATTTTACTGTCAAAATAGATTTTGTAGTGGAGCATCTGTAACAGCTTAAGGATTTCAGCATATTATGGTCTGAGAAACACAGTACTATGTTTTGCATCTTTCTACTACTCACTTTTTCTTCATTTGGAAACTAATGTATAGACTTGTCTGAGATTGATTAAGAGATGATTTCTGGGTATAACCAGCTCTGCATTGTCCATTTCACTCAGACAACCCATAACCAGTGCACACTGAATGAACAACATTTGGCTTGAATCTCACAAGTTATATCCAGTGGATATCCAGCAAGAGTTCAGAGATCCTGGACTAGAACTTCTGATTTTATCATCTGTGCAAGTTAAATTATAGCTAAATAAAAATACAAAATTAATCTAAAACTAATTTCCACCCAAGTCTGAAATAGCCCAGATCCACTGACCTTCGGAATATGCTGCAAGACACATCTATTTACATGTGCTACTGTGAAAAGCAAGCCTTTGAGAGAAATCAGATGTGTGGGGGAAAGGGGAGTTTGATGTTCTGTGGGCAATCTAATTGTGTTCTCATAACTTTGGCAAGGGCGTCTAGAGCCTTGGATAGATGCCCTTTTTATTTTTTTGTATAAATCTAACAGTAATTTTCCTTACAGAAACAACATAATCATACATTTAAATGTGAACTCACGGTTCCTACTGGAGTCAAACAAGAGACTTGTTACACACATACAGACACACAGACTGAACGTCTACTTAACAGCACACAGCACAGATGCATAGCACGGAAAATACCACATCCAGTTGAAACTGGGTGCACACATGCATTGGTTAAATTTAAGCACATGAGTAAGTCCTACTGGCTTCAGTGCAACTGCTCACATTCTTAAAAATTAAGCAGATACTGAGAACTGGTCTACACTACACAGTTAGGCAGCTTACATCAACCTAATCACATCAGAGTACACACTACAGCCTTGTCCCACAGATATAAGTGTCCTACTACACTGACATAACTCCACCTTCCATGCGAAGTGTGGGGCTTATGTCAGTGTAGTTAGGGTGATGCAGTGTCTGCGTAGACACTGCGTTACTTACCTTGGCTGTCTTGTCAATTTCAGGGCTCCATGCTGGAGAGAAAGTCAAGAAACCCTGGCTCCCTGCTCCCAGCCGGGCTGCTCCCCTGGACAGCTGCTCCCCTACACCCCCCACAGTGGGAAGGTGAGACACCCAGGCGGCTGGGGAGCCAAGAGCCTGGGGAGCAGCTGGGCTTCCTTAAGGGAGCTGCACAGGGCTGAGAGCACTGGCTTTCAGCCCCCCACACCAGCCCTGTGTAGCCCTGCTGGCTGTAAGCTGACCTAACATTGGTCAGCTTAAGTCTGTTGTGCAGACGTGCCCCAAGTGTTTGCAATATGGGACCATACAACAGAAAGAAGGCATAATCCATATTGAAACTTGGCCAGGATATTGGTGCTAGCACCCTAATTCTTTCAAATGTGTCATGGATCTTTAATGACCACAAGTGGTCAGGACCTCAATTTTATATCTCAGTCAAAAGCTGAAATACATATACTGCACAGGATTGGGCTGTGTCTGAACAATGAAAGCATTTCTGTCCTCCTGGCTGAATAAAATATTCCAGAAGAGAACCACCACCATGCCCAGCTTTCTTTATAAAACATGCCTTTTGTACATATGTAATTTTTAATGTGCATAATTATAGGAAAGATTCATGACCTATTTAATAAGAGGTGAAGTGCTAAGGTGAGTTTGTTTCTGACATGTTCAAACTGCATGCAGAAAGCAGACTTTCAAAGGCAAGAGCTCAGGAGAAGGCAAAAGGAAGAAACAAGCATTTGTGACTGGCACATAGGAGCTAATGCAAGGAAATCATTGGAGAGATCCAGCAAAGATAGATTTAAAAAATTGTACACTGCTGCAAGATAGTGTTTACACAAAGTTTCAGCAATATATGAAGTGCAAACTAAACTGAAAGAGTCACAAAACATTGCATGAAGTCTTTTCAATCTACTATATATATTTTGTCTTTTTAAAGACTAAAAATACATGTGTAAGCAGGGGAATGGTAAGCAGGGGAATGGTACCGCTATTGTGGCGAACTTTCCTGGCTTATACACTACCCCAGTGAAATGGGCTAACAAAAGGATTTGAGTTCTCACTCCCACTCCCTTTACGCAGAGGCCCGCCTGACCTCAAGGGCTCCCCTTCCACTCTCCTGTGTGGCAGAATCCTCGTAACCCCAACAAGGCTGGGCCCAGGACTCCTGGGGGCTCGACCCCCAACCTTGCCATGATCACGTAGTGTAGTGGCTAGGGTGTCCCCACTAAGGGGTGCTCTCTCTGCACTGGATGCTTCCCTGACCCACTGATCATTACATACAGTTCAAAGCAAATGCATTTGATTAAACAGCAATCAATTTTTAAAAATAAGGAAAAAATGGGAGAGGTTAAAGGAAAACATGTCACCCCACTCTGTGGCACGGGGACATCACAGCCAGCATCTCTGGAATGTAAGGGAAGTTCAGTCTGTTCCTCACAAGTCCCAGGCCCCTTCTCAGGCCCTGGCTGTGCTGCAGGGATGCTGCGGGTCTGACACTTGCTCTGGCGGTGGCCACACACCCTCGGGCTCTAGGTAGCAGGACCCTTCTCCCCAGCGTCGCCCCCGCCCCATTGGGGTTACGATCCCCATCCAAGTCTGGCCAGCCAGGCGTCTTGGCTGGAGGCGTCTCCCAGTGCTGGGCACGCTGCCCAGGGTCCCCCTCACTCTCCCCATCTGCTCACCACACATGGCACTGGACTGCTCCAGCCCCAGCTCCACTCTGCCTCAGCACTGCTGCTGCTCTGCCTCCAGCTCCCTGGGCTGCTTCTCTGGCCCCTCGGGCTCTGGTTGCTACAGCTCTGCTCCTAGCACAGGTCTGCTCTACGGGCTGCTTCTGTAACTCTACTCAGGATATGTCTACACTACGAAATTAGGTTGAATTTATAGAAATCGTTTTTTTAGAAATCGGTCTTATATATTCGAGTGTGTGTGTCCCCACAGAAAATGCTCTAAGTGCATTAAGTGCATTAACTCGGCGGAGTGCTTCCACAGTACCGAGGCTAGAGTCGACTTCCGGAGTGTTGCACTGTGGGTAGCTATCCCACAGTTCCCACAGTCTCCACTGCCCATTCGAATTCTGGGTTGAGATCTCAATGCCTGATGGGGCTAAAACATTGTCGCAGGTGGTTCTGGGTACATATCGTCAGGCCCCCGTTCCCTCCCTCCCTCCGTAAAAGCAAGGGCAGACAATCGTTTTGCACCTTTTTTCCTGAGTTACCTGTGCAGACGCCATACCACGGCAAGCATGGAGCCCGCTCAGGTAACCGTCACCGTATGTCTCCTGCGTGCTGGCAGACGCGGTACTGCATTGCTACACAGCAGCAGCAACCCATTGCCTTCTGGCAGCAGACGGTACAGTACGACTGGTAGCCGTCATCGTCATGTCCGAGGTACTCCTGGCCACGTCGGCCAGGAGCACCTGGGCAGACATGGGCGCAGGGACTAAATTTGGAGTGACTTGACCAGGTCATTCTCTTTAGTCCTGCAGTCAGTCCCATTGAACCATCTTATGGTGAGCAGGCAGGCGATACGGATTGCTAGCAGTCCTACTGTACCATCTTCTGCCAGGCAGGCAAGAGATGAGGATGGCTCGGAGTCCTACTTCTGCTGAGCAGCCATGAGATGTGGATGGCTTGCAGTCCTTCTGCACTGTCTGCTGCCAGCCAAAGATGTAAAAGATAGATGGAGTGGATCAAAACAAGAAATAGACCAGATTTGTTTTGTACTCATTTGCTTCCCACCCTCCCCCGTCTAGGGGACTCATTCCTCTAGGTCACACTGCAGTCACTCACAGAGAAGGTGCAGCGAGGTAAATCTAGCCATGTATCAATCAGAGGCCAGACCAACCTGCTTGTTCCAATAAGAACAATTACTTAGGTGCATCATTTATTATTTGAACCCTCCGTGAAGTCCTGCCTGAAATACTTATTGATGTAAAGCCACCCCCTTTGTTGATTTTAATTCCCTGTAAGCCAACCCTGTAAGTCATGTCGTCAGTCGCCCCTCCCTCCATCAGAGCAACGGCAGACAATCGTTCCGCACCTTTTTTCTGTGCGGATGCCATACCAAGGCAAGCATGGAGGCCGCTCAGCTCACTTTGGCAATTAGGAGCACATTAAACACCACACACATTATCCAGCAGTATATGCAGCACCAGAACCTGGCAGAGCGATACCGGGTGAGGAGGCAATGTCAGCGCGGTCACGTGAGTGATCAGGACATGGACACAGATTTCTCTGAAAGCATGGGCCCTGCCAATGCATGCATCATGGTGCTAATGGGGCAGGTTCATGCTGTGGAACGCCGATTCTGGGCTCGGGAAACAAGCACAGACTGGTGGGACCGCATAGTGTGACAGGTCTGGGACGATTCCCAGTGGCTGCAAAACTTTTGCATGCGTAAGGGCACTTTCATGGAACTTTATGACTTGCTTTTCCCTGCCCTGAAGCGCATGAATACCAAGATGAGAGCAGCCCTCACAGTTGAGAAGTGAGTGGCAATAACCCTGTGGAAGCTTGCAACGCCAGACAGCTACCGGTCAGTTGGGAATCAATTTGGAGTGGGCAAATCTACTGTGGGGGCTGCTGTGATGCAAGTAGCCCACGCAATCAAAGATCTGCTGATATCAAGGGTAGTGACCCTGGGAAATGTGCAGGTCATAGTGGATGGCTTTGCTGCAATGGGATTCCCTAACTGTGGTGGGGCCATAGACGGAACCCATATCCCTGTCTTGGCACTGGAGCACCAAGCCGGCGAGTACATAAACCGCAAGGGGTACTTTTCAGTAGTGCTGCAAGCTCTGGTGGATCACAAGGGACGTTTCACCAACATCAACGTGGGATGGCCGAGAAAGGTACATGACGCTCGCATCTTCAGGAACTCTAGTATGTTTCAAAAGCTGCAGGAAGGGACTTTATTCCCAGACCAGAAAATAACTGTTCGGGATGTTGAAATGCCTATAGTGATCCTTGGGGACCCAGCCTACCCCTTAATGCCATGGCTCATGAAGCCGTACACCGGCAGCAGTCAGGAGCTGTTCAACTACAGGCTGAGCAACTGCAGAATGGTGGTAGAATGTGCATTTGGACGTTTAACAGGTCGCTGGCGCAGTTTACTGACTCGCTTAGACCTCAGCGAAACCAATATTCCCACTGTTATTACTGCTTGCTGTGTGCTCCACAATATCTGTGAGAGTAAGGGGGAGACGTTTATGGCGGGGTGGGAGGTTGAGGCAAATCACCTGGCCTCTGGTTACGCGCAGCCAGACACCAGGGCGGTTAGAAGAGCGCAGGAGGGCACGGTATGCATCAGAGAAGCTTTGAAAACCAGTTTCATGACTGGCCAGGCTACAGTGTGAAAGTTCTGTTTGTTTCTCCTTGATGAAACCCCCCGTCCCTTGTTTCACTCTACTTCCCTGTAAGCTAACCACCCTCCCCTCCTCCCTTCGATCACCGCTTGCAGAGGCAATAAAGTCATTGTTGCTTCACATTCATGCATTCTTTATTCATTCATCACACAAATAGGAGGTAGCCCCGGAGGGGTGGTGGAGGAGGGAAGAAAAATGCCACACAGCACTTTAAAAGTTTACAACTTTAAAATTTATTGAATGACAGCCTTCTTTTTTTTGGGCAATCCTCTGTGGTGGAGTGGCTGGTTGGCCTGAGGCCGCCCCACCGCGTTCTTGGGTGTCTGGGTGTGGAGGCTATGGAACTTGGGGAGGAGGGTGGTTGGTTACACAGGGGCTGTAGTGGCAGTCTGTGCTCCAGCTGCCTTTGCTGCAGCTCAACCATACACTGGAGCATACTGGTTTGGTCCTCCAGCAGCCTCAGCATTGAATTCTGCCTCCTCTCATCACGCTGCCGCCACATTTGAGCTTCAGCCTTATCTTCAGCCCGCCACTTACTCTCTTCAGCCCACCACTTACTCTCTTCAGCCCGCCACCTCTCCTCCCAGTCATTTTGTGCTTTCCTGCACTCTGACATTATTTGCCTCCATGCATTCGTCTGTGCTCTGTCAGTGTGGGAGGACAGCATGAGCTCAGAGAACATTTCATCACGAGTGCATTTTTTTTTCTTTCTAATCTTCACTAGCCTCTGGGAAGGAGAAGATCCTGTGATCATTGAAACACATGCAGCTGGTGGAGAAAAAAAAAGAGACAGCGGTATTTAAAAAGACAGATTTTATAAAACAGTGGCTACACTCTTTCAGGGTAAACCTTGCTATTAACATTACATACATAGCACATGTGCTTTCGTTACAAGGTCGCATTTTGCCTCCCCCCACCGCGTGGCTACCCCCTCAACTCTCCCCCCTCCCCGTGGCTTACAGCGGGGAACATTTCTGTTCAGCCACAGGCAAACAGCCCAGCAGGAACGGGCACCTCTGAGTGTCCCCTGAAGAAAAGCACCCTATTTCAACCAAGTGACCATGAATGATATCTCACTCTCCTGAGGATAACACAGAGAGATAAAGAACGGATGTTGTTTGAACGCCAGCAAACATACACTGCAATGCTTTGTTGTATAATGATTCCCGAGTACGTGTTACTGGCCTGGAGTGGTAAAGTGTCCTACCATGGAGGACACAATAAGGCTGCCCTCCCCAGAAACCTTTTGCAAAGGCTTTGGGAGTACATCCTGGAGAGCCACAAATGCCAGGGCAAATTAATCCTTTCACATGCTTGCTTTTAAACCATGTATAGTATTTTAAAAGGTACACTCACCGGAGGTCCCTTCTCCACCTGCCGGGTCCAGGAGGCAGCCGTGGGTGGGTTCAGGATGTCCTGGCTCCAGGTCCAGGGTGAGAAACAGTTCCTGGCTGTCAGGAAAACCGGTTTCTCCGCTTGCTTGCTGTGAGCTATCTACAACCTCATCATCATCATCTTATTCTTCGTCCCCAAAACCTGCTTCCGTGTTGCCTCCATCTCCATTGAAGGAGTCAAACAACACGGCTGGGGTAGTGGTGGCTGAACCCCCTAAAATGGCATGCAGCTCATCATAGAAGCGGCATGTTTGGGGCTCTGACCCGGAGCGGCCGTTCGCCTCTCTGGTTTTCTGGTAGGCTTGCCTCAGCTCCTTAAGTTTCACGCAGCACTGCTTTGGGTCCCTGTTATGGTCTCTGTCCTTCATGCCCTGGGAGATTTTGACAAAGGTTTTGGCATTTCGAAAGCTGGAACGGAGTTCTGATAGCACGGATTCCTCTCCCCATACAGCGATCAGATCCCGTACCTCCTGTTCAGTCCATGCTGGAGCTCTTTTGCGATTCTGGGACTCCATCATCGTCACCTCTGCTGATGAGCTCTGCATGGTCACCTCTGCTGATGAGCTCTGCATGGTCACCTGCAGCTTGCCACGCTGGCCAAACAGGAAATGAGATTCAAAAGTTTGAGGTTCTTTTCCTGTCTACCTGGCCAGTGCATCTGAGTTGAGAGTGCTGTCCAGAGCGGTCACAATGGAGCACTCTGGGATAGCTCCCGGAGGCCAATACCGTCGAATTGTGTCCACAGTACCCCAAATTCGACCCGGCAAGGCCTATTTAAGCGCTAATCCACTTGTCAGGGGTGGAGTAAGGAAATCGATTTTAAGAGCCCTTTAAGTCGAAATAAAGGGCTTCATTGTGTGGACGGGTGCAGGTTTACATCGATTTAACGCTGCTAAATTCGACCTAAAGTCCTAGTGTAGACCAGGGCTCAGTCCCACTCTCTCTGATCCAGGCAATTCCAGCTCACACAGAAGACAGGACACACCCTAGCCTCCTGACTACCTGATGAGCCTGCTTGCCCTGTCAATCAGGCTGACCTGGAGCATTGGTCTCTCCCCATTGCCCCTGGGGACTGTCAGCCTCAGGGTCCTGATTTTGCTTTGGCCCTTCCCCTTACTTTTAGTACTGGGAGCTAGCTAACCAAAACACCCCCAGAATTTTAGTAAGGGGACAACAATCCCCTTACACATGCATGTAAGCTTAAAATATATCTTGCTCAAAAATATTCACCAGTGAATTTACAGATACTAACACTCCATTTTCATCAGATTTATTTCTCCTTTCATTGGACATACCCTCCACCTACCAGTATCACTTGTTCTTCCTTCAAACAAGAAATTAAGATATTAAGTTAAGTTGCAAATTCACTGTCCACGCTGGATGCCTGCTTTCTTCCCCCCCTCTCAGAGATATACTGAGCCACAATTCACAGCACATGTAAGGAGGTGCCACAGACTGAACTTGGAGGGTTTTACATAGTGTACTCTATCCCTCTCTACATGAATCAAGTTTGTATTGCTGAATTGCTTAGCAGACAGCTATCTGAGCTCACATTGGTAATTTTCAGGTCAGTGGTTTGCAGAATGTCATGTTATTTCCTTGAGGATATTTCATTTTGCACAATTTGTTATGAATGTTGTGGTGGAATTTCAACACAGGACATCTCATTATTGATTAATATGTTTTATAAATCATCATGACATCAATTTCAATCTTCATTATGAGAAACACAACTCAATTTTAAGTTTCTGTGCCCGAACTACACATGAATTCATAATTATGCAGCAGGACTATCTCCAAGAAAAACAAAACATAGACATTTTTGTGCTATGAATTTACTTGGTCACACAGTAAAACACAAATTTCTTCTCTATTAATATGTGCAGCATGGAATTAGAAATATTGAGTTTACAAGTATTAATGAGGCTAACACATCCATGACTATATAAATATGATTACTGCAGGTTTTGTAGAGCACAAATTTATTGTTAGAATTCACCAGAAAGGGAGATACTTGGGAAAGACCTAAGAAGAGCATTAGAGTGATAACAAGAGCAAACTGAATGTAATAGCAATTAATATGGTACTCAAAAGAAATGATCAGTGCAATTTTGAGCTGCATAGGTAGTCATTGTGCCACAGACCAGATAGGTGACAATCATTCTTTCAGTACACTATTGAGATTATACCTAAGGTTGCCACTTTTGCAGTTTGTGCTGCAGGACAAACTTGTTGTTTCATGTCACATCACCAAGAGGTACGAAAAAATACTCCCAGGGCATTTTTAAAAGTAGTTTCTTCAGATCTAAGGTGAGATCTCTTACCAAGCATATATGCCTCTTGTCCGTATACAGTGATGATAAAAGCAGTGACGTAAGTTATATGTTAGGACATAAGACCTAGGATTGGAAGGGACCTACTGGGACATCAAGTCCAGTGCTCCTGTTATTGCATGCAACCCTGTCATATAATTAGATCTTTAACAGGGAGTGGTAAATTCCTTTCCCACACATCCTGGGCAATAAGGAGATAAGTAAGTTGATTAGAAAGTGTCTGAAATTAGTAAAGCAGGATAACTTACATTCAGTCGATGAGCAAACCAAATGTGACACACACACCTATGAACAGAATATTTGTTCTGCATTTGGAAAGAAGCAGGATGATATAGTTATCATAAGAGGATGATGAATTACTTTTCCATCTATTAGTAATTAAGAAGGATGTTGAATAGCATCTACTAGAGATAAACATTTTTAAATGAGGAGGCCCAGATACTCTTGCACCCAAGAGTCCTAAAAGTGTAGGTCGAAGAGATCACAAATGGGATGACTTGGGTAACTGAAGGCCAGTTAGACTGATGTCAGTCCTGGGCAAAATAATGGAAAAGTTGATAGAGGATTCAATTAATAAAGAATTAAAAGATGGTAATATAACTAATTCCAGTCAACACGGTTTTCGGGAAAACAGACTGTCAAAAAAATAAATCCCACATTTAATTTTTGGAGGTAATTATATATTTGGTTCATAAAGGTTACTCAGAAGATATAATGAACGTAGACTTCTGTAAAGTGTTTGTCTTAGTACTGCATGACATTCTCATTAAAAAATTAACACTCTACCACATAAATAAAGCACACATCAAATGGACTAAGGACTGGCTAACTGACAGATCTCAAATAATAGTTGTCAGTGGGGAATCATCATTGAAATGGGGTTGTTTCTAGTAAAGTTCCACAGGGATCAGTTCATGACTTGATGCTATTTAACATTTTTATCAATGATCTGGAAATAAATAAAAAAAAATTCACTGCTGATAAAATTTGTGGATGACACAAAAAATTGGTGGAGTGATAAATGACCATCAGGATAGAACACTCATACAGAGCAATCTGAATTGCTTCTTACTGGACCCATTCAAACAAATGCATTTGGATGTATTAAAATGCGTAAGTTATACATCTAGAACCAAAGAATGTAGGCCAGTGGTGGGCAACCTGTGGCCCGCAGGCCGCATGTGGCCCACCAGGGTAAGCGGATTGCAGGCTACGAGACATTTTGCAGACATTGACCATCCGCGGGCACGGCCCCCTGCAGCTCCCAGTGGCTGTGGTTCACTGTTCCTGGCCAATGGGAGCTACAGGAAGCGGTGGCCAGCACATCCCTGCGGCCCGCAATGTCTCGCAGCCCACAATCAGCTTACCCTGGTGGGCCGCATGCGGCCTGCTTGTTGCCCACCACTGATGTATGTCATATGTACAAGATGGAGGACAGTATCCTGGAAAGCAGTGACTCTGAAAAGCATTTAGAGGTCATACTGGACAAGCAGTGCAACATGAACTCCCAGTGTGATGCTACAGCAAAAAGGGCCAATACAAAAATGATTTGAGGGCTGGAGAAAATGCCCTAGGGTGAGAGACTTAAAAGACCTCAATTTGTGTAGTTTATCAAAAAGAAGACTGAGAGGTGACTTGATTACAATGTATAAGCACTTCCCCCGAGAGAAAATACCAGGAATGAAAGGGCTCTTTAATGTAGCAGAGAAAGACATAACAAGACCATCAATTCTCCATCAATTGCTGTCTTCAGCTCAAGCCTGGATGGCTTTCTGAAAGACATGTTTTAGCCAGATAAGTTATTGGGATGACTGGGTGAAATGTAATGGTCTGTGTTATACAGGAGGTCAGACTAAATGATGGTCCCTTCTGGCTTCCAAATCTATGAATGCTCGTAAAAATGCCCTGTACTGAGACCAGAAGAAGCCGTAGCTGTTTTGTCAGCCAGGGCAGTTCCCCCACTTCCGAATGGCAGAGAAAAAAAATACTGATGTGGCTCCCTCTGAAAGTTGGCTTTCGGGGCAACTGCCCTGCTTGCCCACTCCTCAAGCCAGCCTTGCCCCAGGGCCATATTTTCAGAGGTTCAGTAAATTGAAAATTAAGTGGATGTAAGGCTAAATTGGTCTAATTCACAATCAAGTTGGTGTAACTTTCAGAACAAGGGGCAGGAAGAGAGGAGTATAGCAGGAAAAGCAAATAAAAGAAGGATGTAAAAAGTTTATGTTAAATTAGTCCCAACTCACACTTACACTTTTTTTACCACTGCTTCCAGCACTTCAACATGTAAGTTACATCTGTTTAAACTTCCTTAGATCCATTCACTTTCACTCATTGAAGTGGGCTGGTAAGTGTACGTCACTTATGAATTTGCCTTCCTGAGTTCCAGTCTGAAACTGTTAGCAAGAACTTAACAGCTAATTTCACATGTTGGGAAGAAGCATAAGGAGAAAAGCAGTCTGTAAATCTTTGTTTAAACTGAAAAAAATAAAACAGTGTTCTTACATTGAGATAGACAACTTAATATAAAATCCTAGTGGAAACAAAGCATAGGAAGTTTTTACCCAGGGGTCAGCAACCTTCAGCACGCGGCCCATCAGGGTAATCCACTGGAGGGCCGCGAGACATTTTGTTTATGTTGACCGTCCACAGGCACAGCCCCCTGCAGCTCCCAGTGGCCGCAGCCCCAGGGGCTTCTCAGCTAACAGGGACTTTCCCCGCGCCCACTGTTCAGCCTTTCTGGGAGCCTGAACCCCAAATAAATCCGTTTTACTCTGTATAAAGCTTATACAGGGTAAACTCATAAATTGTCCGCCTTCTATAACAGTGATAGAGGGATATGCACAGTTGTTTGCTCCCCCAGGTATTAATCACTTACTCCTGGTTTATTAACAAACAAAAATGATTTTATTAAGTATTAAAAGTAGGATTTAAGTGGTTTCAAGTAATAACAGACAGAACAAAGTAAGTTACCAAGCAAAATAAAGCAAAAACACGCAAGTCTAAGCCTAATACATTAAGAAACTGATTACAGGTAATATCTCACCCTCAGAGATGTTCCAATAAGCTTCTTTCACAGACTAGACTCCCTCCTAGTCTGGGCCCAATCCTTTCCCCTGGTACAGTCTTTGTTAGATCCAGCAGATATCTCAGGTGGTAAGCAGAGGTTTTCTCATGACTAGCAGCCTCCTTTGTCCTGTTCCACCCCCTTTTATAGCTTTGGCACAAGCCGGGGATCTTTTGTCTGTGCTTGGCCCCCACCCCTCCTTCCAAATGGAAAAGTACAAGATTTAAGATGGATTTCAGTATCAGGTGACACGGTCATATGTCCCTGTGAGACCTCATTCTTCATTACGCACAGGCTGGCCCACAGTACACAGGAAGGCTTGCAGGTAAATAAACCCATTCACAGTTCATTGATTCTGAAGCACCCTTAATGGCTTCCACTTAATATTTAGCGTAAAGCATATTCCAGTTATGTCATATTCATAAGCATATTTCTATAAACCTTATGGAGTGCAACATCATAACTAATGCACTTTTTTGATATACTGTATTTCAAACAGCTATAGATCAAAGCGCATTATGGAACTTCTGGTGCATGCTAGCAGGGTCCATATGGCCAGTTAGCACACAGCAAGCTACTGTACTGTAGATTTGCACCCTGGCTTGCAGCGCAGCAGTAAATTGCCATGTAGACAAGCCTGGGACCACACTTAGGGTATGCTTCATTGCAAAGTTAACTCAGGTGATCAGCATCCAGGAACGAGCACCCAGGTGGGCCTAGCTCAGGCATGCGTGGCTGCACTGCAAAGCCACACTCAAGCATGGATTAAGTCCACGTTGGTGCTGCACTTGCTTGTGTCTGTGTGTGACAACATCCAATGATTCTTAGCACTGCATTAAATTGCATCACCCCAGGGGCTTGTCTTCACTATGGGGGTAAATCAACCTAAGTTATGTGAATAACGTAGCTGGAGTAGACATAGCTTAGGTCAACTTACCCTGGTGTCTTCATTGCTCTACATCAACGGGATATGCTCTCCAGTCGACTTCCCATACTCTTCACGGAGAGCTGGAGTACCAGGGTTGACCGGAAAACACTCTGCTGTCAACTTAGCGGTTCTTCACTGGTGAACTAATGGCTGGGCCATCTGAGTAGCTTGGAAGATGGATACCAGGGCCATCCCTAAGGGGTTGCAGGGCCCAGGACAATCAACCCCCCCTTCCCCCCCACCCCAGGCCCCGTCCTCACTCCCACCCCTTCCCCCAAGCCCACCGCCCCTTCCCACCCCTGCTCTGTCCCCGCCCCTTCCCACTTCACCCCTTCCCCAAGCCCCCGCCCTGCCTCTTCCTGCCCCTGCTCTGCCCCCTCCCTGCCCCCTTCCACCCCTTTCCCCAAGCCCCCGCCCTGCCTCTTTCTGGCTTCCGTCCCCGACACCGGGAGCCAGCAGGGCAGAGCAGGGCGGGCTGGGGCCACGTGGCTTGCTGCTGCCAGCGCCAGGCCCCCACTAACTCCACAGGCCACCCTGGACCCAGCGTCCTGAAGCGTGGGGTCCCCCAAAGTGCAGGGCCCAGGGTGGTTGCCCTGGTTCTTCCTATGGATGGGATGCCTCTGACAGACACATACCCAAGGACATGCTATTCAGGAAGCTATCAGAGGGAACAAGACTTCCCAAGCTTCGCTATAAAGACACATGCAAGTGAGATATGAAGCAATTTGGAATTGATCCTGACCAATGGGAAGTCTTGGAAAGTGATCATAATAAGTGGTGCCATTGTCTCCATCAGGGTACCAAAGTCCATGACAGAAGCTGGCTCCTGCAGCTTGAAGAGAATAGAGCCCGCAGGAAGCAAGCAGCTCCCAACCAAGATACATATATTTGCAATAACTGCCAAAAATCATGCAAATCTCGGATTGTACTATTCAGTCACGAGACATTGCAAACCATATGTACATCATAGGCTGCAATTCCCACCATCTCTCACAGACAAAAGGATGCCAACAAAATTAGTGTGAAGAGAGGTACATGTTTCCAAAATAAATGTTTAATTAGCAAAATAAATAAATAAATATATGTTCAAAGTATTTCTTTTTACAGGTAAATTCTTGGCACCTGTCTTTCCTCTCAATCAGTAGCCTCGGGACAGCTCATGAAGAGAAGCACTAAGACTCTCCAGCTGAGAGTAGGCAGAAGCAAGACACGAACTTGTAAAGTTGTCTATTCATTTTTAAAGAGGTTCTTAACCAGCTGTTAGTGAATCCTTTAATTTGCTTTTCCTTATTCTGACAAAAAATGGTAATGGTTCCAGCTAAGGTTCCCACATACATATTTAAGTAAGTGAGAAGGTGTATTAGTGCAGTTCTTCATCAGTCTGATAAGGATTGACTGGGCAATGAGCTACTTGTGAGGAAGTTATGCTTCTTGAAGTAAGACCAATTAACTTGTGAGAAAGACCACAAAACTGCTGATATAAAAATCCTGTGTTTAAAATATGCAAAATATGTCCTAAATAGTCATTTTTAACAGAACTGCATAAACCATAGCATTGAGGCCACTTCTGATAAGCAAGCATATGTTTAAGAGTATCTGAACTATCCAAACTTGAATCCACCAGCCACCTGAATGACAAATCAACTATTCTCAAGGTTTCTTCCCCACTCTGAACTCTAGGGTACAGATGTGGGGACCTGCATGAAAACCTCCTAAGCTTACTTTTACCAGCTTAGGTTAAAACTTCCCCAAGGTACAAACTATTTTACCCTGTGCCCTTGGACTTCCACTGCCACCACGAAACGTTTATCTGGGTTTATTTATTAGGAAAGCGTTGTTTGGAAACGTCTTTCCCCCCAAAATCCTCCCAACCCTTGCACCCCACTTCCTGGGGAAGGTTTGGTAAAAATCCTCACCAATTTGCATAGGTGAACACAGACCCAAACCCTTGGATCTTAAGAACAATGAAAAAGCATTCAGTTTCTGAAAAGAAGGATTTTAATAGAAGTAAAAAGTAAAAAAGAATCACCTCTGTAAAATCAGGATGGTAAATACCTTACAGGGTAATTAGATTCAAAACATAGAGAATCCCTCTAAGCAAAACCTTAAGTTACAAAAAGACACACGGACAGGAATATCCATTCTATTCAGCACAGCTTAACTTCTCCGCCATTTAAAGAAATCATAATCTAACGCATATCTAGCTTGATTACTTACTAAGTTTTAAGACTCCATTCCTATTCTGTCCCCGGCACAAGCATCACACAGACAGACACAGACCCTTTTTTTTTCTCCCTCCTCCCAGCTTTTGAAAGTATCTTGTCTCCTCATTGGTCATTTTGGTCAGGTGCCAGCGAGGTTATCCTAGCTTCTTAACCCTTTACAGGTGAAAGGGCTTTTCCTCTGGCCAGGAGGGATTTTAAAAGTGTTTACCCTTCCCTTTATATTTATGACACACCTGAATGACAAATCAACTATTCACTCAACCAAAGTTGCAAACCTTAGTGACTAAGATAGTAGAGTTGTCAACATGTGACAGAGAAAGGAGTGAAATGGAAGTGTTCAGGAAAGAAGATAGGGAGTTCTGCTTTTGTCATGTTGAGTTTGAGGCAGAGGCTGAACACTCAGGAAAGTATGTCAGAAACAACAGCTGCTGCTGTGGGACACAGCAGGAAAAGTCAAAAAATGAGGGCAGAGGTGAGAGTCAGTGCAGATATGGCACGGTGCAATAGGGTTGGGCTGTGCAGGGAGAAGATGAGATGAGCAAGGATACAGGACAAGTAGCCCAAACAAGAAATTAAAAGAGTGATCAGAGAGGTAGCAGGCCAGGCACTGCACACACAATCATTGGTAGCCCAATAAGAAGAAGGAGTTAAGCAGGTGGGGTATAGAATTACTTTTTTATTGGACTGTGAATAAGAAAGTGATTAGAGCAACCTGAGAATGAAATTAGCACAGTGCAAAAATACATAGACATGAAAACAAACCTATACTAACAAAATGGGAAGTGACTACATATAGTTCCCTCCCAGGAGCCCAAAAATTCAAATTCTGACAGTGAATTTCAAAACTTAACAAACTAACCAGTAATTTCATATGTTCAGCTGATCAGAAGGATTGGATCGGATGCAACTAATGCTAGCACATGCTTATCTCAAACATATTGAACAAAACAAACTTACGCAAAATGAACCTCACTCTTCAGACATGAATCTGATTGTTTCTCTTTGCTGTGAGTACAATGGTTAGATTCCAAAAATATGCCAAACCAGCTCAGATTCAGATGCAAAGTACAGATTCCCTTCCATTCCCACACAAAGGACATTAACTGCTATTCAGCTTACATCCCTTAACTGTCCCTCATTAGGAGACAAGCACCTATTTTAGATTCTACATGTGTTCCAATTATCACCCTTTATTATTTTAAATAATCTATATCAAAATGATGAGTCATGAAACAAATTACTGAAAATGTTGAAAATTAATCTCAAATAATGTAAATTTCCTGCACTAATATATTTTTGATATCACTCATTTTGGGTCATTTTTGTCCCTGAATGGAAAAAAGAAAGTGCATTAGGGATCCACCATTGTTTAGACAAAATGTCAAACCATTTTTGTGTGTTACATGGCAATTTATTTGGGAAGGAGATGAAAGCAATCTTTTACGTGCTATCTAATCTTTAAAACATTTGTTCTTCAAACTAGAAATGTTGCACTGTAGAGTGGATGACTAAGTAACTGTGAAGAGTTCAAATTGTTATGGTTCATATATTCCTATCCACCGCACTCCTCTGAGCGAAGCCAGCGGGCATGACTTATATGCAAAAATGTGGTAGGAAACACTGTGTACATGAAATAGCTACTTAACAGTGAAAATGTAAAACTGCCACCGCGGGCATGATTTAAATGTCTGTTGCAGAAGGGTGAACCAGATGTGTGGTCAGCGAATGATGGAATGAGCCATGTTCCCCTCCCCTCCCCGCTCTCAATACTTATACCACATAAACGTGCCTCCTGAAAACTGGAGATCAAGGATCATAAATTATTGCTGCTCTGAAAGTCATTAGCTTGTACTACACATCTTCATTGACCCATCAAAGGAACATTAGTGGAGAACAATGGCAGATAATCAACAAAACCAAGCTGTGTTGCCAATACTGAAAGTGGTGGTTCTCAAGGAGTGCTGCAGAAGCATGGTAGAGATGTACCTTTATGGCCTTAACCCTGCAGTGTTTCTTCAGTGAATCACAAGGACTCTGCATGGATTTAAAGCCATATCTAATTCCCATTTCTTTCAGCCTTCAAACCTGCAACAGTGTGACACAAGCCATCCAAATGTGTGACATGGGCAAAATGTGGAACACCTGAGTTTTGTTGGGTGTTGTGCTCTAATTTTCAAATTAGGATTTTTAATTATGAAATTTTTTGATGGCTGTTTCCTCACTCTGTGAATAAAAGAAACCAGTTCTGTACTCAATTACTGGAGGGAATGGGGGACAGATCCTAATGCAACTAACTTATACCTCCAAATTCATATGCAATTCAGCCAGTACTGACCTTTCTCTGGCACCAATACAATTAATTCAACCACCCCACTCCCCCAGATAATTCAGACCCAGCATTCCCTTTCTGCAGGGCTCCATTGCTGTTGCCCTCAAGGAGATCCCTACTTCTCTCCTGTTCCTGTCTTCTAAGGAGCAGAGAGCAACAGCACAACTGCCCAGGAGCAGACATTGTTTTCCATGAGGAGAGCCAGAGGGAGCCGGCTGGGCCAGTGTACTTTTCAGAAAAGGGAGTGGAGAATGAGTCAGTCTGTGAAGTGCACAGCAGCACAGGGCACTGTTGTTAACTCCATATAGCAGGAAGTCACCAGACAAACCCTGAAAAGTCGCTAGATGTAGCTGTCTAAACACTCAAAAAGAGTCAAAAATGTCACTGAGCAAAATTTTCAGAGAATTCAACAGAGAATTATATACATATACATACACACACACACAGAGGCGAGTATAGTCACAAAATCATTCACAAACAGCTCAATAGTGTTAGTAGAATCCATTCCATGCTCTTCTTACTACATTCTGTTGCACACCAGAAGCAACTACAAGAGTAAGCTGTCATCATCAGGAGGGCACCCTCTGCTTATTGGGAAGGGCGCTCTGTACACTGCTGCCCAGGTTGGCTGGGGTTGCTTAATTTCAGCTGAGCCTCTCTTTCTTGCCAGCCTGGAATTGAGCTGACAGGTTAGTGAAAGGGAGAGCCCAGAGCCAGGGCATTCGCTTGACCTGAGCTTGGCGCTGCAGGGAGCCAAGAAAGTAGACTTTCCAACCCCGGAGCACCCATGGAGTCGGCACCTATGGTTGGCAACACTGGCTCAGGGCCTGCTCTTCTTTCTGCTCTTGCTCCCACTTCCCTCTGTGAATAACATAGCTTCCAAACCTTTTTGTACTCTCCTCCCCCTTCCTCTACCCAAAAAACTTGCTGGTTCCTATACTCCCTTCCTTGAAGACTCTCTACTCCTTGAAGTGGAGGGGGTTCCCAAGCTGCTCAAGGAAGGTCACCTTCTGCACCCCTACCAGCTGTGTCTGCCACTGTCTGTTCCTGTCCTGGAGGCATTGCCTTAGTTTGCGTGCAGTTGGACAGGGAAGAAGAATCATCTGCAATGCTGAATATACCACAAAACTGTGAACTTGAGAGTTCTTTTCCCTCCACCAAGCCACCTTCTGCTCCTAATGCAAGAAGGCAGGCAGTAGAAGTCATCTCCCTCTGATGCCTCTTAATATTAAAAATAACTTCTTTTCTTCCTCTTGTCTTTCTGTGGGAAGGGTTTCAGATGACAAGAGAACACATTTCTCATATCTGCACAGTAGCATTTGATGTTAAAAGTAATGGTTAAGGTATTTTTCATTGTAGAGGTTGTTTCTGAATGTTTTCCAGACTACTCAGTTTGCTGTGGTTCATGGATGGCAACTGCTTTGGAACCTGTGAGTCACAAAAGAGTTGATCTCTTTGTACATATGAACAACCATTTTATTTATTTGTGGATTCTAAGGCCAGAAGGGACAATTGTAATAATCTAGTCTGACCTCCTGTGTAGCACAGGCCATAAAACATCCCCAAAATAATTCCTAGAGCATATATTTAGAAAAATATCCAATCTTAATTAAAAACTGTCAGTGATGGAGAATCCAGCACAAACCTTGGTAAATTGTTCCAATGGCTAATTACTATTGAAAAATTATGTCTTATTTCCAGTCTGGATTTGTCTAGCTTCAACTTCCATTCATTCATGTTTCTCTGTGAGACTGAAGAGTCCATTATTAAATATTTCCTCCCCATGTAAGTACTCATAGACTATAATTAAGTCAACCCTCAACATTTTCTTTGTTAAGCTAAAGAGATTGAGCTCCTTGAGCCTATCACTATAAAAAACCGTTACTAACCTTTCATAACTGTTGTTCTTCAAGATCCATTCCATACGAGATGTGAGTGTGCCACATGCACCATTTCCAGAGATTTTTCCCTCAGTCGTATCCACTGCCCTCTGGAGATGCGTGCATATGCGTCAATATAATTGGGGGTGTCACCAGCCCCGCATCCTCTCAGTTCCTTCTTGCTAGTAATTCCCACAAAAGGAGTAGGAGGATGGGCCATAGAACAGACATGAGCAACACATCTCAAAGAACAACAGTTAGTAACCATTTTTTCTTCTTCAAGTGCTTGCTCATGTCCATTCCATGCTTGGTAACTCACAGTCGGTACCCCCGGAGGCGGTCTCGGAGTTCATGGACAAGCTGACTGCAACACTTCTCTCCCAAAACTGGCATCCTCAGGGGCCTATTGGGTGATGCCATAGTGGGATGCAAAGGTATGAAGAGATGACCAGGTTGCGGCTTTGCAGATATCCTGGATTGGTACCAGCACAAGAAACACTCCTGAAGAACCCTGGGCTCTTGTGGAATGAGTGGTCACAATGGCCGGAGGCAGAATGTTCGCCAGCTTGTAGCAAGCTCAGATGCAAGCAGTTATCCAGGACAAAATCCTTTCAGCTATTGCTACAAAGAGTTGTGTGGACTTATGGAAGGGTTTGGTAATCCTTTCAATATAAAAGGCGAGGGCCCGCTAACTTCCAACATATGGAATCGACGTTTCTCAGAGTTTTTTTAAGGCTTTGGAAAGAAGACAGGTAGAATTGTGACACCACTTTTGATAGGAAGGCCAGTTGGGGGGTGCATTTGAACCTTGTCCTTGAAAAACGTCAAGTAAGGTGGTTCTGATGTAAGGGCCTTGATCTCAGAGACCCTTCTGGCTGAAGTGATCACCACCAGAAAAGCGACCGTCCAGTAGAGAAGCAGTAGGAAGCACAAAGCTAAAAGCTTGAATGGGGGCCTCATGAGCCTTGATGGGACCAGGTTTAAGTCCTATGGGGGGATCGGTTCGCAAACCTGAGGATAGTCTTTCCAACCCTTTGAGAAACCGGACTGTCATCTCATGGGAAAATACTTATCTGCTATTCACTGGAGGGTGGAAGGCTGAATTGGCTGCCAAATGAACCTTAACAGATGAAAGTACCAAACCCTGCTTCTTAGGTGGAGCAGATAGTCCAAGATAGATTGAAGAGAAGAATAAGATGGAGAGAGATGCAGTTTGGAGGCTCAGCAAGTGAAACATTTCCACTTGGCCAAGTGGGTCACCCTGGTGGATGGCTTCCTACTGCCTAGCAAGACCTGTCAAATCTGTTTTGAGCAGGCCAAGTCTTCAGGATTCAGTCATGCAGCATCCATGAAGTTACATGGAGGGGAACATGGTCTGGGTGGAACAGCCAGCCGTGGTCTTGAGAAATCAAGTCCAGGCGGAATGGGAGCAAAAGCAGGGTTGCCACTGAGAGGTCTAGGAGAGTGCTGAACCAATGTTGGCACAGCCATGTTGCGGCTCTCAAATAACTCTCACCTTGTCGCATTTGATTTTTAGGAGGACCTTGTGAACAAAGAGAACTGGGGGAAAGGAGTAGAGGAGCCAGTCTGTCCACGAGAACAGGAAAGCATCGGAGAGTGACCCTGGGCTGTGTCCGTGCAGTGAACAAAACTGATGGCACTTTCTTTTCTGCTTGGTAGCGAACAGGTCCACCTGGACAGATCACCACCTCTGGAAGACTGATCTGGTGACCTCTGAGTGAAGGGACCACTCATAGTGAGAGGAAAAGGATCTTCTGAGGTGATCTGCCAGTATGTTCTGGGCTCCGGAGAGATGTTTCACCTCGAGATGAGTAGGGTGCATCACACAGAAATCGCACAGGAAGGCCTCCTGGCACAAGGCCGAAGATCGACCCCCCTCCCTGCTTGTTGATATAAAGGACGGTCCAGGTGTTGTCTGTCAGGACCTGCATCGCTTCACCTGAGATCTGGGTAAAGAACACAAGGCAAGCTAAGGCAAGCTAAGCATACAGCCCTGAATTCCATGATTTTTATATGCAGGGAGAGTTTTTCTTGGGACCAAAGGCCCTGGGTCCTGAGGTTGTTGAGGTGTCTGACACATCCAAGACCAAGGTTACCGATAGTTAAGGGGCAACAAAGGGTACTCTCTTCATTACCAATCTTGGGTCTCTCCACTAGACCGGAGAAGCAAGGAGTGGAGGCAGGACTGTTAGAAGAGAGTTTCCAGGAAAATGGCCTTCAGCCAAATGTCCCTGTCCTTCTTAGTGCAAGGTCTGAAGTCCCTGCAGATTTGGCACTTACCTTTAATGTGAGTTTCCCTCAGACACTTTAAACAGCTAGAGTGTGGGTTACACACTGGCATAGGTTTGATGCAAGAGGCACACGGCATGAAGCCTGGGGACGAGGGCGTGCCCAGTCTCTGGGGCAAAGAGTCCCGGGAAAGAAGCCTTGCCGCAGCAAGAAGGAGCATTCTAGCAACCATCATGGACAGCAAGAAGGAACTGACGGGGTGCGGGGTTGGTGGCACCCCTTACACAGGTGCATATGCGCACAAATCCGGAGGGTGCTAGAGCTGAGCCAACAGTTACCACTGAGGAAGAAATCTTGGCAAAAGTGTACGCAGTACGCACACACCTAGCATGGAATGCACATAAACAAGCACTCAAAGAAGAAGGCCTGTTTTCTAATCCTTGAAATCATTCTTCTAGCTCTTCTCTGAACCCTCTCCAACTTATTAACTTCCTTCTTGAATTATGGACAACAGAACTGGACACAATAGTCCAGCAGTGCCAAATACTGAGATAAAATAACCTCTCATCTCCTACTAAAGATTCCTGTTATGCATCCAATGATCACAATAGATCTTTTGGCCACAGCGTCACACTGGGAGCTCATGTTCAGCAGTTTATCCACCACAACCCCCAAATCTTTTTCAGAGTCACTGCTGTTCTGAATTTTTTCTAGAATGTTTCCCAATTGATTCTATCATTCTTCTGTTTAAATCAGCTGTGATAGGGTTGGGCCAGATGGCTACAGGAGAGTAATTTTTTTTTTGAAGCAAAAAAAGGTATTTTTTTATTTGCATAACACACTTAAAAAACAAAACAACAGCATATACAATGTGTAACACAGCAACCAATCACAATTGTTTTCTCATTAGCTTCAGGGGAGGGAAGTGTTCAAGCTTGCCTGGGCCAGAGCGGGGGGCTTCCTCGACTCTCGTGGTCTTCCACCCTTCCGAGTTACCTAGTGATCCAGAGCGAGGGGGCTTCATCGACTCTCAAGGTCTGCCACCCCCTCGAGTTACCTGGCGTGACGCCCGAGTATCACCAACAATTCCCTCCTCTGAAAGCACCCAACAAAAGGGGCAGGCTGTGGGGTGGACAACCCGGGGGGGGCACGTGCACCCACATGTGAAAGGACCCCTCTAAGGTGGTGGTGTCCGCAGCAGCAATGGCTGGGGCTGGGGTCCCTTACTCTCTCCCCCAGTCAAAGGGTCAAAACAAAGGGAGCCGGACGGGGAAACTGAGCAGAGAGCCTCGGACGGTGCCCACCGCTCCTCAAAAGCATCAAGGGAGTCGGTGGACGCCGCCCAGAGGAACTCTGCCCGGATACGTGAACGGACCAAAGATCGGAAAACGGCCCCACAGTCACAGGAAACTCCATCGGCCAACCTCCTCTCTCTGGTTTTATAGATGGCCATTTTAGCCAGGGCCAGGAGGAGGTTAACTAGGAGATCCCGCGACTTTGTGAGGCCACGGATGGGGAGTGCATAAAAAAAAAAAGGTGAGGGAAAAAGTGCAACCAAAAACGTAATAAAAGATTTGTGAGGAGCCGGAACAGGGGCTGCAGCCTGGCGCACTCCAAATATACGTGTGCCAGGGTTTCCCTCACACCGCAAAAGGGACAAGTATCTGGGATGGGGTTGAACCGCGCCAAGTACGTGCCCGTGCTCACAGGTCCGTGAAGGAGCCGCCAACTGATGTTCCCAACGGGCCTCGGAACCAAGGTGGAATATAGGCTGGCCCACCAGGGCTGCTCACCCTCCAAAGGTGGCAGAAGGTCTTGCCACTTTGTGTCGGGGCGGGACACTAGGGTGAGGGCGTGAAGGGTGTGGAGCACGAGCGTGTATAGATGTTTCCTTGGCGTGGTTTGGAAGCATACCGGCTGCAGTTCATGCAGCCGGCTCACTGTAAAGGGGTGAGGGGGTCGATTGGGTGTACAGGGCAGGGGTCCAATTAAAAGGTCTGGCGGGCCTGGGGTAGAGGGTGGGCGGGGCGTGCCCTCAAGCAGGACCCGGTCGAGGTAAGCTCGAGCAGCAGGCAGCAAAACGGCCTTCACCTCCTGAAGTACGCGCCGGAGGGTATGAGGTCTGGAGAGCCCCATGCGCCGAGCGAGCGTCAGGGGATCCAGCCAGTCTCCCCGGTCGTAGTCCAGGAGGTCTCCGACTCTCGTGACTTCTGTCAGGATCAATCTATGGCGCACTGAGCGGGACTCCGCCACCTGCACACGGAGCTGGGGGTTGTATAGCAGGGGCTCCGTGAGGAGATCTGCTCCCTCGGTGGCTGCCACGGACCTGGTCATTAAAAACCATTTCCAAGTCCGGAGGAGGTCCTGGTAGAAGACGGCAGCCTGGAGAGGTCTCGTGGAAGACCTCCCGGACAGAGATAAAAGAGCTGCCGCTCATATCGGAGCCCTCGGATGCGGCGCAGGATGGCGTGCACCAGTATGCTCCACGCCGAACTGCCTGCACTATAAAGGAGCCTCTGTAGGGCCTGGAGGCGGAAGACACAGACCTGAGTGTGCAGAAACTTCAGGCCCTGTCCTCCTTCCTTCGGGGTAGATGAAGAACCCCTACAGGGGCCCAGTGCATTCCTGACCAAAAGAACCCCAGAATCGATGTCTGGAGGTTGGTCAGGAAACCC
The DNA here is from genome assembly GCF_965152275.1 of Natator depressus. Taxonomy (NCBI): domain Eukaryota; kingdom Metazoa; phylum Chordata; order Testudines; family Cheloniidae; genus Natator; species Natator depressus. The sequence goes on along the minus strand of NC_134235.1, from coordinate 138,336,344 downwards.
GGGGCCGGGACCAGGGTGTTGAGCCGGTACCAGAGCTTGGACAGGACTAGTTGATTAAGCACCAGCGCTCTCCCACGAAGGGAGAGACATCGGAGTAGTCCCGTCCATTTCCGGAGCCACTCTATCACCCCGCCCTCTAAATTTTCCCAGTTCTCCGGCGGAGGGGATGCGTGGCGGAAAGGTAAACGCCGAGGTAGAGCAGTGGACCCGCGCTCCACCGGACGGTCTGAAGCGCAGGTGGGAGGGAGCTCGCCTGCCGCCAGTCTCCTACCGCCAAGCCAGAGCTCTTGACCCAGTTGACCCGAGCGGAGGAGGCTGCCGAATAGATGGCCTGGCAAGCCTCCACCCGTGCCAAGTCGCCCGAGTCCTGGACCACGAGGAGCACGTCATTGGCGTACGCCGACAGGACCAGCCGCAGCTCCGGCTCCCGCAGGACCAACCCTATCAACCTCCTGCAGAGGAGGCAGAGGAAGGGGTCGATCGCCAAAGCGTACAGCTGGCCTGAGAGGGGGCACCCCTGCCGCACTTCTCGCCTGAAGCTGACAGGTTCAGTCAGGGTCCAGTTGAGCTTTACCAGACACTCTGCGTAAGCGTACAGCACCCGGAGAAAACCCACAAACTGGGGTCCGAAGCCAAATGCTCGCAGAGTGTTCAGGAGGTACCCATGGTCCACCCTATCGAACGCCTTCTCCTGATCTGGGGACAGGAGGGCGAACGACAGACCTTCTCTACGCCCGAGATCCAAAAGGTCCCAAACCAGAAATAGGTTATCAAAGATACTGTGGTCCGGGACAGCGTAGGTCTAGTCTGGGTGGATCACGTCTGCCAGCACAGACCCTAGCCGCAGCGAGATTGCTTTTGCTACGATTTTGTAGTCCGTGCTGAGGAGCGAGACGGGACGCCAATTTCGTAAATCGCGGAGGTCCCCCTTCTTCGGCAGTAAGGCGAGCACAGCTCGCCTGCACGAAAGAGGGAGGATCCCGCTCTGCAGAGACTCGGCCCAGACGGTGACTAGCTCTGGGCCGAGGACGTCCCAACACATGTGGTAGAACTCCACGGTCAGCCCGTCCATGCCTGGAGACTTATTAGTGGGCCTACGACGGAGGGCTTCCGAGAACTCGGCCAGAGTGAGAGGCAACTCTAGCCGGTCTCGGTCGCTCACGCTGACCGTAGGGAGCTCCTCCCAGAGCACTCTGCAAGCGCCAGGGTCGGTCGGATCCGGGGAGAAAAGACTTGCATAGAAGGCTCAGGCCCTCCCGCACATCTCCACCGGTTCCGTGAGGGGGGTTCCGTCTTCTGCCAGGAGACAGGTGACGTGTTTCTTGGCCCCCCTCGTTTTCTCCAGGGCATAGAAGAAGCGGGAGCCGCGATCCATAACCCGAAGGAGGTGGATGCGGGATCGAACAAAGACGCCCTGGTCCCGATGATCCTCGAGGGCACGGAGCTCCTCCTGCTTCTCCCGGCACACTCCACAGAGGAGTGGGTCCTCGGGACTGGCGGCCAGACACCTCTCCAGCTCTAAGACCTCCTGTTCCAACTGCTCTATCGCCGCATTTCTCCGTCGGCTGGTGCCCTGGGTGTAGTCACGGCAGAAAAGCCTGGCATGCACCTTCCTCAGGTCCCACCATCACCACGCCAAGGGAAAGGCACGTCGCTGCCTTCGCCAGGCCAGCCAGAATTCCCGGAAGGATGTCACGAAGCCCTCATCCTCCAACAGGCTGTTATTAAAATGCCAGTAGGCCGGCCCCGGCCTCTCCGCACAGAGGGAGGCTATCACGGTGGCTAGATGATGGTCAGAAAATAGGGCCAGCCGAATGCTGGAAGAGTGGGCTTGTGAGAGATGGAAGCATGATAAATAAATGCGGTCCAACCGGGAGTGGCTCGACCGATGGGCTTCCACCCGGACAAAGGTGAATGTGGAAGTATCATCCGGGTGGTGGTCGCGCCAGATGTCCACTAGGGAGTGGTGTTCGACTGTCTCCCGGAGGGTGTCCGCCGCGGCCGGGCTCTGCTCGGTCCCCGAGCAGTCCTGTTCCTCGAGGGTGGTATTAAAGTCCCCTCCCAGGACCAGGCACTCGTGAGAATCTAAGATGCCGAGGAAGGCAGACGCCCGCTGGTAGAATTGCAGCCGTTCCGGGCCTGATGTCGGGGCACAGACGTTAACGAGGTTAACCACGAGCCCCTCCATACGGACCGGAGATGCAGCAGGTGACCCGGCACGGCCTCGGCGAACCCTAGCACCTCGGGCCGTAGGTCGGGGGAGAACAGGGTCGCCACTCCAGCCTGTCGAACCGTGGTATGGCTAAAGTAGACCCTGTCCCCCCACTCCAGCCATCAACTGTCTTCAGCGGTCGGGTCCGTATGGGTCTCCTGCAGGAAAACCACAGAGTACCCTCCCTCCCGAAGGAAGAAGAGCACCTGGGGCCTGCGGAGAGCCATCCTACAACCCCGGGTGTTCAACGTTGCGATGGTGAGAGGTGTCATGGGAAGGGTCGGGTGGCTCCTCACTGGCAGGGATGCTCGCATCTCCCAGCGGGTCGCGCAGCAGTCCGTGACCCATCCCGTAGGTGAGTAATTGTTCACAGAAGACGCGGACCCACCAGTAGGCCGCGGCATCCTGCTTCCCCGTCCCTTTACCTTCCCCCATGAGGGCCCTTGTGGCCCGGAGGATTTGAGAAAAGTCCCCCCATAGCTGGAGAGCAAGTTGTACCTTGTTGCGGGAGCCATGGACATCCTCTAAAAACTTCCGCAGCTCTCCTTGCAGCTCATGGGGGGGTGGGGTTATGGTTTCCCGGTTGTTCCCCGGCGGGGCCCTTGGTGCAGCCCCGTGGTCCACTAAAACGGACAAGCAGGATGCGGACCCCTGACGGGGTGCTTGATGGGCTGGAGCTTCTAGGCCCGCCTCAAGCTCTGGGGCGATAGGGGGTGGTGGAGGGAAAATAGCAGCTCCTAATGGGTTGGGGTAGGAGAACACAAAGGTCGCTCCCTGGGGGTCATCAGTTGGGAAAGGGAAGGAGACAGCCCCGGGGGCAGCAATGACATTGCAGGAGGTAAATTAGATAGGGGTAGGGGCAGGGATAGGGGCAGAGGAGAGGTTCTGGGTTTCGGGAGGCAAGCAGCTGGATGGTGGCGCCTCCCGATCAGGCTCAAGGGTTAAGTGGGTGGGGAGGGAGCTCTCAGTGACACTGGGCGCGCGCTCTGTGGTGGATTTAGCAGCCACAGCATCAGGAGGTGGATTATCTTCTGTAGGGCCCCCGCCCGGGAAGGAAGTCGATTGCTCCGCACCAATGGGGGGTGCCCCTGGCGACTCGTGCCCCAGCCACGTGGCGCCAGCTGTCACCTGAGCAGGCTCGGTGGTCGTCAGCGGGGTGCCAACAGCGGCTGAGTCGGTGGAGGAGTCAAGGGGCTCCTCGGAGGTGGGAGCAGAAGCATCAGTTAAGGGGAGGGAGCATGGGGAAAAGAGGGGTGGAGTGAGGTCGCCCAGATCGAGATTTGCTGGCAAAAGGTCGTCCTCCCCCTGGGCGACCGGGGTCAGATCTAAGGCCTTGATCTCCTTGAACATGGAGGAGAGGACACTTTACGCCGCCCCGGGGTTCTCCCCGCCGGCACCCGCCACGACAGTTGCCTCGGGGTTCACGGGGGCTTCGGGTAGCGTCAGGACAGAAGGGGCTTCCTTGAGGGTCTCGGAGGGGAGGGTCTCCCGTGGAGGGGAGACACTACCCTCCGGTGCTGCCACATCTTTCCCGGCTGGCACCGGTGGATGGGACGCACTCGTGGGCAAAGCGGAAGGTTCAACATCGGTGCCCCCCTTCCTGGTCTTCCGCGGGGCCTCGGGTAGATGAGGCAGAGCTCGAGCCTTCCGCTTGCCTCGCTTCCCCTGGACTAGGGCCCAGCCCTCCATGGCATCATCTGGGGGCTGGTTAGCAGGGGTAGTGTCAGGGGGTAAAGGCGATGGCTCAGGGACTTGGGCGGGGAACGGTGCAGCAGTATAAGGGAGGGAGGATTCTCCCTGGGGCAGGCTCTCTCCCATGCCTGGTGGTATCTCTGCCACACCCTCCTCCATAGGCCCCACCCAGATTGTCAGCAGCGAGGGCAGGGCTCTCCCGCTCGTCTGGGCGTTGTAGGGGAGGTGCCCCTTGGGCCTGAGCGGGAGTAGCGGTGATCCGAAGAGGAGGGGGGGCGGGTTCGGGTACCGGGCGGCCAGGGGCATCGGCAATGACAGGGCCGATGTCCTGCCAGGTCTCGGGGATCCCAGGTGCCCCTCCTTGCCGGGCTAAGGGGCAGTCCCTCCGGACATGCCCCGATGCCTGGCAGAGGTAGCACCGGGCCTTCCCCGTGGAAAAGTACACCCGGTAATGGGCCCCCTGGTGGGGGACTAGGAAGGACCCTTCGAGCGCCACTCCGTCACGCGCCGCCGACGGCAGTAAAAGTTGCATTTGCCGGCAAAAGGAAAAAATGTGACAGAGGGTGGGGTCCTTGCAGCCCAACGGGAGAGGGCTGATGACAGAAACAGGTTTCCCCAGGGTGGAAAGGGCGGGTAGCAGGGCAGCATTGGGGAGAAAAGGAGGGACAGAGGTCAGGACCAGGCGGACGCCCAGGTCCTCTAGCAGCTCTAGGGGGACAAACACCCCCCCCTACCGCCAGGCCCCTCTCCACTGCTTCCTGGGCGGCAGCCTCCGATGCTAAGAAGAAAACAACCTTCCCGTACATTTTGGAGGCCACCACAATGGCCGAGGGCCCCACCACCCTCGCCAACACCCGCACGTAGGTCTCCACGTGGAGCGAGGCGGGCACCAGGAGGCATCGGACACCGTGCTTCCTTGTCATGGTGGGAAAGGGGCCCTGGCAGCTATTGATGGTGGCAGAGGTGGTGGGCGGGAGAGATGACGAGGCGGCAGGTGGGGGGGCTGCTGCCACCCGGGCATACGTCCTGGGGGCTGAGGGAGGGACATCTGCAGAGCTGGTGGAGGGGGTAGCGGGGGAGGACGCCGTGGTCGGTGGTGGGGCCGTAGCAGTGGGGGTGGCCTCTGCCATGGAGGGCCCGGTGGTTTTAGCGGGGCCCTTCCCCTTCTTCTTGCCCTGGCCTTTCCCGCCAGCTGGGGGCTTTCCGTAGAGTCTGGAGAGGCGATGGGCATGGCAGCGGCGGAGGTCACCCTGGTGCCCTCCATTGCCGATGCCCTAGCGGGGGCGGTGGCAGGTGATTAACAGGAGTTGGGGTCAGGTAGAAAGGGACAAGCTGTGGGGTGGACAGTTCAGGGCGGGGCGCACATGAACCACCGTACGCTTGTCCAGAGAGTCCTGTTTGGTTGGCTGGCGCTTCTGGCCCACGCGGTGGAATCAGGGCGAGCATCTGAGTCCAGAGGCAAATGTTAGACAGCCAGCAAAGATGGTAGAGTGGGGGGGTGAAGATCATAGTGTGGGGGTTGGGAGGACACAGATGGATTGGGGGGCAGCTCCGTGCCACACCCCCTGTGTCCCTACAAACACAGTTAAGACACAGTCAAGGCCTCCCCCCACACGAAAGCACAGTTCAAAAGTTACTCAGTCTTAGGCCCCCTCCACAGCGATTTGTAGATTCCTCGGGCAGTGTTCCTCTGGTGGACTGCTTTTTCTCTGTCTGTTCTGGGTTTTCTTTTTTGCATTCCAGAAATGCCGGAGCAAGTGATAAGAGTCCTCTGGACCGGAGACGGGTCTGCAGACAAACAGCAAGAGGCGGGGGCTGGGTCCTTCCACTCCCCCCATCTGGGGAAGCGGGCCGACAGGCTCCCCCTCTCTCGCGGGGGGGGCGGTTTCAGCTGGAGTGGCAGCAGCGTCCGAGGGCTGGGGGGGGGGGGGGCTAACAGCCGGCCGGCAGCCAGCCAGCACTCTAGCAACAGCAGAGAAAGAAAAAAAAACAACAAAAAGAAAAGAAAGGGGGGAGAGCGTCTGGCCCGGTCGGGGGGGAACCGAAAGCAGGGGCAAAAAGCAAGGAAAGCCCAGGCCAGAGGGCAGCAGCAGGAGAGCAGGCTAAGTAGGTCCTTTTTCCCGGGGTAAGGTAACAGGGAAGGTTCCAGAACAATCAGGAACCTTCTGGAGACAATTAAGACAGACAGGCTGATTAGAACACCTGCAGCCAATCAAGAAGCTGCTAGAATCAATGAAGACAGGCTAATCAGGGCACCTGGGTTTAAAAAGGAACTCACTTCAGTTTGTGGTGCATGTCTAAGGAGCTGGGATCAAGAGGTGCTAGGAGCTGAGAGTGAGAACGCATACTTTTGGAGGGCTGAGGTGTACAAGCATTATCAGACACCAGGAGGAAGATCCTATGGTGAGAATAAAGAAGGTGTTGGGAGGAGGCCATGGGGAAGTAGCCCAGGGAGTTGTAGCTGTTGCACAGCTGTTCCAGGAGGCACTCTAGCCAGCTGCATTCCACAGGGCCCTGGGCTGGAACCCAGAGTAGAGGGCGGGCCTGAGTTCCCCGCAAATCCTCCCAACTCCTGGTCAGACACAGGAGGAGTCGACCCGGACTGTGGGTTCACGAAAACGGCCAAACTGAGGGCTGCCGTGAAGCTCCAAGGTGAGCAAATCCGCCAATAAGCGCAAGACCCACCAATGTAGAGGAGGAACTTTGTCACACAGCACATAAAACAAAACAGTACAGTCTCACACAGAAAGCAAAATTTAAGACTCATTATTAATGTTTTCTGTAAGTCAGTGTTTATTTGAAAATCTTGCTTGAGTTCAGTCTAGAAACAACTGATATAATAGCACATCCTCTGCTATTTCTTACCTGAGCAAATTTCAAAACTTAGGAGTCATAAAGAACTGACCTTCCCTTTCTGGTTCAGTTTCAGAAATTGTATTGAAATCTTCACTTTTCTTTGAAATTGCTCTTTGGGATATTTTATCAAAACTGAGAATGATAAAGTTCCCCCCATATTTTTCTGAATGAATTTTGCTATGCAGGCAGTTTGTGGAGAATTGTCCCAGGCAGGTAGTTAATTACATTTTGTCACTAAGAACCACGCTAAGGCATCAGTCATTCCAGGAGTTGCTCCCTTGTTTCGGAAGTCCCTTTCCACTAACACACATATATATCTTATTTTGCACAACAGGCTGACAGAAGGAGAACTGTTACTTTCAAAAAAAAAACCAAACAAAACAAAACAGTGTCCCTACAGCTGTGCTTCAGTTTCAATGTGGACTATAAAACAATCTGTTGTTATACTGGAAGTTGTTAATGGCTGCCATCAAATGAGTCTTTGATCCAAAGAAAATCATAGAGCTAATTAAAGCTGATAAGGCAATTGACCACATAGCAAGGCCTGATCAGAAGCTAAATACTGTGGGCTGAGGGGGTTCCCTGATTCCAGATGCAGGACCTTAGGGGATCTTTGGCAAGGTGTGTGTGTAGGAAGCAGAAAGACAGAAGAAAGGCACTTGAAAGCAAGACAAGCAGTTGCAAGCTTGGCTCTGAGAAGGAACAGAGAGACAGAGCTCCTAGGGACACAGAACTGACTGGAAATTATGAGCAAGGAAACTGCCTGCTGTTGTGTGTTCCTATTGTGTTCAGGGAAATAGAACTTTATGTACATTCTTTGTAAATAAAGAAGACTGCACTAAACCAATACCTGATTTGAATAACCAATTTCTTCTCTGAACAGAAACAAGCCTGCAGGGCGACAAATATTAGCTAGCTGCTCAGGCCGAAAGGGGCAATATTGAGATAGAGTTTCCAGTGAGAGAAACTGTGAGGTATTATTCCTGTTGAAAGAAGATGGAACACATAATGGAAGAGCTCACAGAACAAAAAGATGGCCAGAAGAAATTAAAACAAGATCTAAAAAAAAGAGCTAGAGACGTCACAAAAAATAATAAAGCAATACCTGGACAAGGACGGAGAGATGACCTCTGTTTAGAGATACAATCTGTGTTGGGGTAGCAGCTATCAAGTATCAAGGCAGATTTGAAAGTCTAAAACAAAAATTTCCAGTCTGATCTGGCAAGACAGAGAGAGGTGACGAGCAACCTGACTGCAACGGACCAAAATATTTTCCAGATTATAGAGAAGACCAGGAAAACTTTGGCTCACTTGGAACTTGCCAGTACAAGTCCACAAGAGCAAGGATTTAAGGAGCTATCATTTCAGCTCCAGACAGAAGGAATTCAAAGGGTCCTGGATCACAGTGCAAGTCAGCCATCCGAATAAGGAATCAGGCCATCCAGGTGATTTGGGGAAGACAGAGACAAGATGGACCATTAAAAGATACTACCACACCCACATTGTCCCTCTAATATCCTGGGACCAAAACAGCTACAACAACACTGCAAACAACAACTGGGGAAGGCAGGACATTTCCAAAACTTTTCTAACCTGTTTCTAACCTTCAGGGGGGATAGGTCAGACTGTTCTAGCTCAAGTAACACAAAAGCCCATTATCTTACAGGAATAAAACTCCCTGGGTGGATTATTTGGCTCAGTTTAACATCATAGGCCAAATGAACAGGTGTGGGAAAGAACAGAGAAGGAGGTTTCTAGCAGCCAACTTGAATGGCCTGGCTCTGATGGTCCTGCAGAACTTACCCCAGAAAAAAGAATCAGTTATCCAGACCTGCTACAAGCTCTTGATAGGCAGCTTGGAGCCAGCCATTACTCTTTGCGGGTCAGGGCGCACCTAAGAAATGGTAAGAGAGGAAAAAAGAAATCTCACCTGAACAGGCACAGGACCTTGGGAGATTTGTGTTTCTGGTGAACTCAGATACCAGCAAGGACTTCCAGGATGAATTAGCAATGGGCCAATTTATAGATGCTCAACTGGATTTGGGCTTCCAGATCAAGATCAGTGAAAGGAGGCAAAGGACACTACAGGAAACTCTGAAATTTGCCACAGAACTTAAATCTTTCCTTGAAGCGACCAATCAGAAAAGGAAGCAGCTGCTAGTGATGAAGGTGGAAGCTGATTACCATGAGCCCTGTAATACAGCTCTGTGTCTAATATGATCATGAGATGGTTGAATTCAGGATCCTGACAAAAGGAAGAAAGGAGAGCAGCAGAATACAGACACCTGGACTTCAGAAAAGCAGACTTTGACTCCCGCAGGGAACTGATGGGCAGGATCCCCTGGAGGCTAATATGAGGGGGAAAGGAGTCCAGGAGAGCTGGCTGTATTTTAAAGAAGCCTTATTGAGGGTGCAGGAACAAACCATCCTGATGTGCAGAAAGAATAGGAGATATGGCAGGCGACCAGGTTGGCTTAACAGAGAAAACTTTGGGGAGCTTAAACACAAAAAGGAAGCTTACAAGAAGTGGAAACTTGGACAGATGACTAGGGAGGAGTATAAATATATTGCTCAAGCATGCAGGGCTGTAATCAGGAAGGCCAAAGCACAATTGGAGTTGCAGCTAGCAAGGGATGTGAAGGGTAACAAGAAGGATTTCTACAGGTATGTTAGCAACAAGAAGGAGGACAGGAAAAGTGTGGGACCCCTTACTGAATGGGGAAGGCAACCTAGTGACAGATGATGTGGAAAAAAATGAATTTCTCAGTGCTTTTTTTGCCTCGGTCTTCACAAACAAGGTCAGCTCCCAGATTGCTGCACTGGGCAGCACAGTATGGGGAGGAGGTGAGCAGCCCTCAATTGTGAAAGAACAGGTTAAGGACTACTTAGAAAAGCTGGACATGCACAAGTCCATAGGGCTGGATACAATGCATTTAAGGGTGCTGAGGGAGTTGGCTGATGGGAGTACAGAGCCATTATATTACAATATAACAATTATTAGGCTACACATACTAACAGTCCTAGAGAATAGGGGATTCTAAACTGAACCATCCAATTGATCTCAAATGGAGACAGTGGATCAGGCAAGGACACCCATCCTAAGATTGAGAACACTGAGTTTGAAACTTGGACTAATGGAATTCAAGAAAGAAGGCTGAATAGCCGATATAGTGAATGAGCCAACAATTGGTTTGGATTTCAGTATGGCTGATAACTGTGTAGGAATTTCCACTGACAAAAAGAAAACTGAGGTTGTACAGGACTGGTGAACTCCCCAGACGCTGACAGATGCACAGAGTTGTGTACGGCTCTGCTCTTATTACAGAAGGGTTACTTGTGGTATTGCCACTACTGCAGAACCATTGTGTAGGGTGGGTGAAAAAGGGAAACAACGTCAGTGGTCAGCAAAGTGTGAGTTAGCATTTTCAGACCTGAAAAGGGTTCTTGTAACTCCTATCTTAGTCTACCTGTGTCTCAAACCCCTTCTCATATTGGACACAAATGCTGGTACTTACAGATCAGGGGCAGTATTGACAAAGGACACTGAGGATTTGAGAGGGTGCTGGCTTATTACAGCAAAAGTCTAGTTTCGCCAGAGAGAAATTATCGTACTACCCGAAAGGCTCTCCTGGTGATATAATCTATAGAATGTATTAATGACTATATATACAGAAGAATGTAAAAGCTTTCAGCGTCACGTTGGGAAAGTTTGGAATTTAAAGATGAAATATTGACTCGAAAATGTGAAAACCAGCAGGTGATGTGCACAGGTGGCAGCTGATTGTGCAAAAAAAATTGAAAAAAGGAGTTCTGTGATTATCATAATTTTAAAACCTCTGGACATTCTGCAAGTTACAAACCCCTTAGCCAAGCTAAGAGAGAATTTCTACTGGGAAAAAGCAGGCAGGATGTAGAAAATAGGTGCAGGAAATGTGATGCTGTGTTGCAAAGAAGAGTCCCCATAAATCAGAGAACCCCAATGCAGCAGTATTTCATGGGGATGCTCAAGGAGCACATTGATGTTGATGAGTTTGGGCCTTTGAGACAGAGGTTGGCAATCAATAATTACTGGTAGCTATGGACTACTTTATAAAATGGCCTGAAGTTTACCCCATAAGAAACCAAGAGGTTGTGACAGTGGCAAGAGGTTCTAATGAATGAATTCTTCATCAGATTTGGGGTCCCAGGTGAGATACACACTGATCAAGAAAAGGAGTACTTGTGGCACCTTAGAGACTAACCAATTTATTTGAGCATAAGCTTTCGTGAGCTACAGCAAACTGTAAATCCAAGGTGTTTCAGCAAGTTTGTGAGATTCAAGGGTTCCACAAAATTCGGACCATTCCAGTGCACCCACAGTCTGATGGGATGATGGAAAGATTCAGCTGGCTATATTTCTGGAACAATACCAGAGGGACTGAGAACAGCAAAGCCCATTCTTCTTGATGGCTTATAGAACAGCAATCAATGAGAGTATAATGTGTAACCTAGCACGCCTCATGTTTGGGCATGAGCAAAGGACCCCAGAAAACCTCTTGTATGGAAAAGGAGGAGGAATAAAGTAATTTGGGCCATATGGACTAAACAGAAACCCTACAATCCAAAACTGAAAAAGTTCAGATTTTTGCTAGTAAAAATTTGAGTATAGCCTCATATAAAATGAAAAGACTCTATTATGTAAGGTCATATCAGGAAACTTTGAAAAGAGGGGACCTGGTCTGGTTCCGCAATCCTAGGAGAAGGAAAAGTAAGTGATGTGGTGTACAGGCTATAGTTCGGCCCCAGGACTAAACCAAAAGTTATGCGCAAGGAACATCTCAGAAAGCATCAATGCTGTCCTCAGAAACTGATAATGTAACAGTGGAAGCTGAGCAGAGGCATCACTTGCTATGAGGCAAAGGGAAATCACACCTCCCACCCCCTCCAAGACTTGGTTTGCCCTGAACCAGACTTTTCTGTATGCACCATTACATCTTTCACTCCCTGCTGCCCCTAAGACTTTGCAAGTCATTATATAATTACATATTATGTTCTATATGTTGATACTTCTTTGTCCTCCTCCCCCACCACTGAATTTTTCTGAAATGATGCCCCTGAAACTGAGGCTGTAAGAACATAAGAATGGCCATACTGGGACAGACCAATGGTCTATCCAGCCCGGTATCCTGTCTTCTAATAGTGGCCAGGGTCAGCTGATTCAGAGGGAATGAGCAGAACAGGGCAATTATTGAGTGATCCATTCCCTATTGTCTAGTCTCAGCTACTAACAGTTGGACATTTAGGGACACCCAGAGCATGGGGTTGAGTCCCTGACCATCTTGGTTAATAGCCATGGACCTGGCTTCCATAAACTTACCTAATTTTTTGTTGAACCCTGTTATATTTTTGGCATTCACAACATCCCATGACAACTGTGCATTGTGTGAAGAAGTATTTCTTTTTGTTTGTTTTAAACCTATCTATTAATTTCTTTGGGTGACCCCCTAGTTTTTTTGTTATGTGAAGGGGTCAATAAAACTTCCCTATTCACATTCTCAACACCATTTGTGATTGTGTCGTCCTCTAACATATCCCCCCCCCCATAGTCATCTCTTTTCTAAATAACAGTCCAGCTCTTCTTAATCTCTCTTAATACGGACGCTGTTCCATGCCCCTAATCATTTTTGTTGCCCTTCTCTGTACCTTTTCAAATTCTAATATATCTTTTTGGAGATGGGGCAACCAGAACTGTATGCAGTATTCAAGGTGTGGGTGTACTATGGATTTATATATTGGCATTACAGTATTTTCTGTTTTATTATATCCCTTTCCTAATGGTTCCTAATATTCTGTTAGCTCTTTTGACTGCTGGTACACGTTACGGGGATGTTTTCTGAGAGGTGTCCATGATGACTCCAAGATGTCTTTCCTGAGTGGTAACAGCTAATTTAGAACTCATCATTTTGTATGTATAGTTAGGATTATGTTTTCCAATGTTCCTTATTTTGTATTTACCAATATTGAATTTCATCTGCCATTTTGTTGCCCAGTCACCTAGTTTTGTGAGAGACCTTTGTAACTTCACAGTCAGTTTTGGACTTAACTATGTTGAGTAATTTTGTACCATCTGAAAATTTTGCCACCTCACTCCTCACTCCCTTTTCCAGATCATTTATGCATATGAACAGATCCCAGTACACATCCTGGCTAGGGAGGATGAGGTGGCCAGTATTTACCTCTCTCCATTGTGAAAACCGACCATTTATTCCTACCCTTTGTTTCCTATCTTTTAATCAATTACTGTTCCATGAGAGGACCTTCCCTCTTATCCCATGACTTCTTGTGACCTTTTGGTGTGAGACCTTGTCAAAGGCTTTCTGAAAGTCCAAGTACACCAGCTCAAGCTGGATCCCCCCATGTCCTCATGCTTGTTGACACACTTAAAGAATTCTAATAGATTGTTGAGGCATGATTTCTCTTTACAAAAGCCTTTACAAAAACTCTTTCCCAAAAAATCGTGTTTATTCTTGTGTCTGATCATTCTGTTTTTTTACTATAATTTCAACCAATTTGCCTGTCACTGACGTTAGGCTTACCAACCTGTAATTGCTAGGATCACCTCTGGAGCCTTTTTTAAAAATCAGTGTTACAGTAGCTACCCTCCCATCATCTGGTACAGAGACTGATTTGAAAAAATAGGTTACATACCACAGGTAGTACAGCTGCAATTTTATATCTGAGTTCCTTCAGACCTCTTGGGTGAATACTATCCGCTCCGAGTGACTTATTACTCTTTAATTTATCAATTTGTCCAAAACCTTCTCTATTGATACCTCAATCTGGGACAGTTCCTCAGATATGTCACTTAAAAGAGTTGAGACAATCATAAATTCCCAGTTAGAATGGAATAGGTGAATTCTGTCTCCGCTAACACCTCCGTAGAAACAACAGACACTCATCAGGAGCCTGTTGTACAGGGGTTCTCAAACTGAGGGTCGTGACCCTTCAGAGGGTTGTGAGGTTATTACATGGGGGGTCATGAGCTGTCAGCCTCCATCCCAAACCCTGCTTCACCTTCAGCATTTATAATAGTATTAAATATAAAAAAGTGTTTTTAATTTATAAGAGGTGGTCACACTCAGAGGCTCACTGGGTGTGAAAGGGGTCACCAGTACAAAAGTTTGAGAACCACTGCTGTTGGAGGTAGTCCCTCCTGATTTGGCTGAAAAGAGATAAAGGAGAGAAAGGAAAACTCCAAGGAGGATTAGGTCAGAGTCAAATTGATTTGGGTTGATGTAAAAATGCCCTGACAGCAAAACACTAAGTAAATACGTAAATTGTTAAGCTTGTATTTTTTTAAAAAGTTAATTTATTTTCTTTCTGTCTGGGATATTTCATTCAAGGTGCCAACATTTTAAACTCCATCAGGATGATGGGCAGATCGGAGCCTGGGGGTGCTGGTCTGCTGAAAAGTGTTAATGGCTGCCATTAAGTCAGCCTTTGATCTACAGATAATTGTACAGCTCATTGAAGCTGATAGGTGTGCTGAGCACCTTTCTTTCAGGCTGAATGGAAGTAACAATTAAATGCCCCTTTGTGCAGTAATAGCTGAAACAATAGGAAGCTGCCACCCAAGGCAATTGGCTAGACTGATCAGAAATAAAGTTAAGATTCTGTCACAGGTATTGTTAGTAAAAGTCAGTTTGGGGCAATAAACAAAAATTCCTGGAAGCCTATGACGTGTCCCTGACTTTTAACTTAAAATACCTTCGGGGAGGGGGGCAATATTTAGACTGCTGCTGGGGGCTTGCAGCTGCTCCAGCCGCACCACTGCTCCTGTGACAGAAGCAGACTGCCACTGCTTCAGCCCCAGGGAGGCTGACCCAATCCCAGTTGCTGCTCCAGCCCCACCCCAGAAGAAGTCACGGAGGTCCTGGAAAGTCAAGGAAACCCTTGGACTCTATGACAGGATCGTATCCGTAATTAGAAGGTAAGGTGTGTGGACAGAGGGGTTTCCCTGTGACTAGTTGCAAACACAGGGGCAAGGCGGTTGATTGGCTGCAGCTGTGTGTGTCTGTTTGTTTTGAAGGCTGACCTCTCAGTCCTCATCCTCAAAGGAAGCCTGAACAATACCTTCAAAGACAAGCATGGGAACTTAAATTCATAATTCTGCTAGACACTAAAAACCATGGACTTAAGAGACAGACTGGTCGTATGGGTCATTACAAATTTGTAACACACTCCACTGCCTGATAACCCTTAATTGTCCACTTTATTTTAAGTGGTCTCCTACGGCAAATGTGAACCCTTTATGATTAACAATCTATCCCAACTTGTATTTAGCTTAGACTTCCTGGTTACCTTCCCCAGACTTAAAGAAGAGCTCAGTGTAGTTTGAAAGCTAGTCCCTCCCACCAACAGTAGTTGGCAAAATAAAACATATTACCTCACCTGCCTTGTCTTTCTAGAAATAAAAGTGATCATTATTTGAAAAAAAAAATTTAAAAAATTGGAAACTGTTCAAACTACTAAGAACTTGATTTAGTTTAACAACAGTCTTCATTCTACCCTCAGATACATAATACAACTTCTTATTATTGTATTATTATTTATTTATTTGTATTGCAGTAGCACCTAGGAGCCCCAGTCATGGGCCAGGACCCAACAGTATTAGGCTCGGTACAAACACAGAACAAAAAGGCAGTCCCTGCTCCAAAGACCTTACAATCTAACACAAGAAACAACAGGTGGAGAGACAGACAGGTCGATGAGGGAGAACAAGAAATAAATGAAACAATATCAGTTTGCATCACCAGCAGTAATCTCAGCACATCAGCAGCCTAACCATTGTGAACTCTTGTAGACATCATGGCAAAGGCAATTTTAAGGAGGGATTCTGAAGCTTGATTTTAAAGTTGCCAAGCAGAAAATAAAAAGTCTTCAAATTTTATTTGTTTGTTTTTAAACACAAATCTCCACAGTTTTAAAATAAGATTTTTAAAAATGACCATGCTAAGACTTTTCTCTTGAAAAAACTTTTTTTCATCGGGCTTTTCCTGATTTTGAAAGCTGCCATTAACACTATTTTACAATCAGTTTGAGCTCCAGGGCCAAATTTTGCCGGAAACAAACCACACACACCATTCCATTGACACCAATGGAAATTGTTCAGGTATGATGGCAGAATTTGAGCCCTAATGCAGTTCTCAAGCTTCTTTATTTTGTGGACTACTTCTTGAGCTTCCAAAGAAAAATGTGAAGCAGCAACACGCTGCTGGTGTTAGATAGAACCTAGATATTATGTAGATTGGTGCTTTGTAAATGAAAAAAATAGATATAGTCAAAAATATTTTGTTAAAAGTTAAGTTTAGTTGATCAAAGTCTTGGGAAACCAAAGAATTCTACTGCGCTACAGCTACTAGGACAAACCAGTGTCTGCGGACCAACCAATGTTTCACCACTACGACAGAAGAAGCTCTACAGAGCATGCAAGAGTAATTCACTATGGACCACAGTTTGAAAACTACTGCCTTAATATATATCCCATTCAAGAAAAAGGCAGCAAGATTGGACCATGAATAGGATCATAGACGGGGAAAAAGAAGTGCTGTAAAACCATATTTGGAGTTGCTATAAAATGTGTCCTGAACTAAACTCTTCCCACATGGGTTTAAAGCAACTTTACCTCTTACTACTGTAGGGTCATGTTCTGTGTTGATCTCTCACTGACATTAATAAGAGTTCTGAGTTTGCAATGACTACAGGACAAGGCTCCTAAAAGTGAGAATACAGAGTAACTTCTTATGCACCCTGAACCAACCCAGCACTTTAAATCTTCTGTCAGTTATAATAGATGAAACTCTAGTTACATCCAGTTCAGTATGTCTTCATGACTTGATGTAAATGGAGTTGCATAGATACAACTGAAGGCAGAATTTGGCTCACTAGCACTTAACTTCACACAAGAATAATCAACAAAAGCACATAAATTTCTCACCTTGCTCCAGCAATAAGTTCTTTTTGTCCTGGGTCAAATGTTAATTGTGAGAAGTCCACAGCATTCTCTGCTCTGAACACACATAACCAGGGGACAATTTCTAAAAGAATAAAAAGAGAATATACTTGTTACTGCAAGAAGCATAGTTACATTGTATCAGGTAGCAAATATTACATATCAGAGATACTGTGGGGGCGTGGAGGCTTCCCAGTGTGATCCTTTAAGGGGCCATATGAGATTTTCACCACTGTGTAGATAATCTGCACTATAGACCTATATAACATAGAGGGCAGTCACTAAATAAACAGCTGAATGAGGTATCGATGTTTAGTTCTGATTTACAGGCCAGATGTGCTTTTCTTCCCCAAGCACAGAACAAGGCAGACAACAACACAGTGCAGTTACCATGATTCATTAGAGGATAACCAAATGTGAACAAAATTATTTCCTGTACAAGTAAACCACAAATAGCTGAAGACTTTAAAAACCACAATAAAGTCCTGTTGAGCTAAGCATATTAAGTAAAAAGAACTTTATTTTTTACCATTTCCACCAAAAAAAAAAGGAGGGGGGGAGAGAAACATCCATTCAGCTGCTGCATTTTTGTCATTTTTAACATAAACTTTTCTTCGAGAAAAGAATGATGTAGCACTGTGAAATACAGAGGCAGAAGGCCAAAGGGCAAACTTCACAATTTGAGAAACATCAACACACCATTCACACGCAAATTACAGGCAGTCCTCGGACTTAACGACACAAGTGGTTCCTGAAAATTGTGTCGTAAGTCGAAACTTCGTAACTCAGAACCACAATCCACTCCGTTGCGAGACCGAGCATCGTAGAGTCAAAACCAATCGTCGTAAGTCGAACATCATAAAGTCAAGGACTGCCTGTGCACATATAGATCCAGATTTTTGAAATGAAGCACAGATAAGCAATTGTGCATGCCTAACTAGTGGTTGATGTACAGGTGCAAATCAACTATTTCTGCACATATATGACGAGTTGGATGCCACATTAAATATATGCATGTGGACATGGATGATTTGAGCACACAGCATGAGTATTCACACACATTAGGCACACACAATTGTTATTTATAAACATTTAATGTTGTAAAGCTGACCCATTTTTTAAAAATAGCAACAGTACAAAATCCCTGATTTCCTCCAATCTAGAGCTCCGTGAAGCATTTAAAAAAAAATACTTTGTATGTAGCCACCAGGCACTGCTAGCTGAATATACGTGAAGGACCTTGGTTTGTAGGTTTGCATGGTCTGTGCCGCTGTCTGTTTAAAGGCAGGTGGATCTGGGGTAATCAGTCGGTGGTGTCAAAGTGGTGCCTCCAGCTGCTGTGAGAATATGTACACAAAGGGAACAGTTATAGTGTTGTAGGTGGAACTGGTAGTTACTATATTATGGCCCAGCCTATTGTTAAAGCTCCCAACACTTCCCATTATAAGCCTCTGTTTTCACTTGCTGATAACATTGTCCAACTTTAACTATTCGGGCTGAAATTATCCATGTCGGGTGTCTGCCTCAGGCTGAGTATTTTTTGGAAAATTTCAGCAAAAACAGTCCAGCCATTTCCGCAAATGAGATTAGGGAAAAAATGTTGTTAAAGCCATCATACAACCTTTTGTTTGAGAAATTCTAGCATCCCCATGGTTTGGAGCAACAGCTTGATATTTGGCTAGAAGGGGGGACCCTAGTATCAGGGTGTCCCCATGAAAATCTGGCCATTTATAAGCCTCTGAAAAAAATGACAAGTTGCACATGATCAGCAGAGACTTGTAAGATTTTGGCAGCTAATTTCACCATAAAATCCATCTGAACTGAGCATGCTCCAGCCTAAGGCTCCAGGGGCTGAGCAGGACTTTCCCTCCAATGTTGAAGTGGCTGTGTTATTCCTTGACTTTAGCAAAGCTTTTGATACTGTCTCCCACTGTATTCTTGCCAGCAAGTTAAAGAAGTATGGGCTAGATGAATGGACTATAAGGTGGATAGAAAGCTGGCTAGATCATCGGGCTCCACGGGTAGTGATCAATGGCTCCATGTCTAGTTGGCAGCCGGTATCAAGTGGAGTGCCCCAAGGGTCGGTCCTGGGGCTGGTTTTGTTCAATATCTTTATTAATGATTTGGAGGATGGTGTGGATTGCACCCTCAGCAAGTTTGCAGATGATACTAAACTGGGAGGAGTGGTAGATACGCTGGAGGTTAGAGATAGGATATGGACCTAGACAAATTAGAGGATTGGGCTAAAAGAAATCTAATAGGGTTCAACAAGGACAAGTGCAGAGTCCTGCACTTAGGATGGAAGAATCCCATGCACGGCTCCAGACTAGGGACCGAATGGCTTGGCAGCAGTTCTGCAGAAAAGAACCTAGGGATTACTGTGTATGAGAAGCTGGATATGAGTCAACAGTGTGCCCTTGTTGCCAAGAAGGCCAATGGCATTTTGGGCTGTTTAAGTAGGGGCATTGCCAGCAGATTGAAGGACGTGATCATTCCCCTCTATTCAACACTGGTGAGGCCTCATATGGAGTACTGTGTCCAGTTTTGGGCCCCACACTACAAGAAGGATGTGGAAAAATTGGAAAGAGTCCAGCGGAGGGCAACAAAAATGATTAAGGGACTGGAACACATGACTTATGAGGAGAGGCTGAGGGAACTGGGATTGTTTAATCTGCAGAAGAGAAGAATGAGGGGGTATTTGATAGCTGCTTTCAACTACCTGAAA
Source organism: Natator depressus (assembly GCF_965152275.1). Classification (NCBI taxonomy): domain Eukaryota; kingdom Metazoa; phylum Chordata; order Testudines; family Cheloniidae; genus Natator; species Natator depressus. The sequence goes on along the minus strand of NC_134235.1, from coordinate 138,316,868 downwards.
GGGGGTTCCAAAGAGGATGGATCTAGACTGTTCTCAGTGGTAGCAGATGACAGAACAAGGAGTAATGGTCTCAAGTTGCAGTGGGGGAGGTTTAGGTTGGATGTTAGGGAAAACTTTTTCACTAGGAGGGTGGTGAAGCACTGGAATGCGTTACCTAGGGAGGTGGTGGAATCTCCTTCCTTAGAGGTTTTCAAGGTCAGGCTTGACAAAGTCCTGGCTGGGATGATATAGTTGGGGATTGGTCCTGCTTTGAGCAGGGGGTTGGACTAGATGACCTCCTGAGGTCCCTTCCAACCCTGATATTCTATGATGTTGCTCCTGGTTGTTACGAGTAACTTGGTGCCAGACTCAGTAACTGAGGGCAGGGAGATGGTTTCTTCTGTGTTCTCACTTTTCCTGCTGCTGCTGCTGCTGCCCAGGCTGTGTGTAGGAGAAAGCCACCTGACTGCAATGCAGAGGAGATAATAGTTGGACTGGGACAAGGAGCTGCAGCATGGGAAGACTCAGAGTCTGGTAGGAAATACTGGAATTGGCTGGGCAACGAAGGGAAGACTGAGACTCAGATTGGCAGCTCAAAGTGGGAGACTGCACCCGACTGTGAAGGGACACTGGGAGTGGAACAAAGAGCCCTCGGGGATGGAGACTGGGACTGGAATGAGGAGCCAGTAGGGAGGGGGAGAAGACAGGACTGACACAGGGACAAGCTGTAGGGGACAGAGCCAGAATGGATCATGTGCGGGCAGAGAGGCAGAAAGGTCTGTGCTCACTAGAGCATAAACCTCCTTCAGAGTTTGGAAAGGAAACCAAGATCCTGAGACTCAACATTCATTGGATGGATGGTCCTGAAGGAATTAATCAGGGTTGTATGTTGCAGAAGTTGGAAGCTCTGTAGTGAATAAGACTGGAGATTGCAGGAAAAGAAAGGAGTCTCTGAGGGTCTCATGGTTAAACTAATTGAAAACCATGAAGGTGTACTGGAGTCTATCCTTGCCTCTGCCGTAGAGTTCTTGCATGATGCTAGACCAGTCACTTAAACCAATTTTCTCCACAGGCGGTCATTAAGCGTGTCACTTATTTTCTGGGTACCCAACCTAAGACACATTTGCGTAAGTGCTGAGCTCTCACAGCTGCAACTGAACTCACTGGGAGCTGTGCTCTGAACATATAAACTGCTATATGATATGAATTGCTCTGAAAAATCAGGTCCTAAGTGTCTCAAATTGGGCACCCAAAGTAAATGGAAACTTTTGACAGTCTCTCTGTGGCTTGCTTATCCATCTGTAAAATGGAAATAATATCACCTCCTCATCTCACAAGGGTGTTGTGAAAATAAAATCATTAATGTTTGTGACTTAATCAAATATGACAGTGATCAGCATCATAGAAAACGTATGGAGAAATGAGTAACTCTATCTTCAGAGCAAGGTTTGAGTAGTGTACAGTAAATAAGGCCTGGAGCCACACATTTTACAACAAGAACACTTGAAATATTGAGTAGCAGCTCATTCAGTAACCATCATCCTTCCTGTGCACTGAATCAGGCAGGAGTCCTGCAAAAAATAGTATGTGATCATGTAATTAAAGACTGTATCATAATATGTATGCACAAGGGGACAAATTAAGGTTGTACACACAACCTTAAATCTTTCATTTCCTAACTTTTGAGTGTTTGACTTTGCAATGTTAATAATGTTCTTTTAATGTCATAAAAACAATATAGAATCTTGGTGTTCTAAGAAGTCAAGGAACCAGCCAGAATACAAACGGTGAGAACTTCTGTTGAAAGGCATTAAAAGTGATATATTTTGTGAGGGAAGGGATAACGGAGAGAAAAGGTAAAAAAAATCAAACAGCAAATACCTCAGTTTACCAATCAACACCTCCAACTCCCCAGCTAGCCAGTCCCTAAGGTCTTGATAGCCTAAGGATATGACTCTAGTGGTCTTAAAGAACATAGAAGCAAATCTCACAGTTCTGAGCACTCTCCTTGTCTTTGGGCCCTGTGTCGGCCAATGCTGGTGGCTGGAAGATTCACCAGATGAAATGAAACAATTTTAAACAATCACAGGAATCCAAACAAAATAGAAACACAACAAGCTGAGTAATTATGTTAAACATATAATGTAACACAATTATCCTCTGGTGAAGATCAGGGTCTTTGAGTCCTGAACAAATCTAACTCCAGCACTCTGACTGTACTTTCCCTGAGATTTCTCTGAACCTAACTAACCAAATAGATTATGGTTGCAGTGACTTCCCCTGTGGTAGTCACAAAAGCAGGCATCGTACAGAGGCAGTTCAACAGGGCATCTTGGCAACAGAAATACACTGGTCAGATTTCAGACTAGCAGCCGTGTTAGTCTGTATCCACAAAAAGAAAAGGATGACTTGTGGCGCCTTGGAGACTAACAAATTTATCTGAGCATAAGCTTTCGTGAGCTACATCCGATGAAGTGAGCTGTAGCTCACGAAAGCTTATGCTCAAATAAATTTGTTAGTCTCTAAGGTGCCACAAGTACTCCTTTTCTTTTTCCACTGGGCAGTGAGGAAGGTTAGCCTGATGGTTATGCCACTAGCCTGGGACTTAGGAGCCCTAAGTTCAGCTCCCTGATCAGCCACAGACTTTCTGCATGACCCTGGGCAAGATTCTAAGGATATGTCTTCACTACAAGGTATACAATAGTAGTGTAGATATGGTTCTGCGGGCTTCAGCACAGGCTACCCAACCAAGTACAAGCCTCCCAGGGAGCCCTGATATATGCTTGGGTTGCTACCCCATGCCATCACATCTGTACTATTGTTACGCCTGCTAGCTGGATGAGTTCCTATTTGTGCCACAAAGTCACCATCACTTGCAGAGTACACATATAATCTCTTTGTGCCCTGGTTCCCAGCTGTAAAATTAAGCTAAAAATAAGTACTTTCTTACCTCATACGGGTGTTGTGAAGATAAATAAATAAGGCACAGCAGGCAATTGGGATCATTCATAGGGTGTGCCTTCTCTTTTTTACCTTAGCAGGGCAGGAAAGAGAAAGCATGGACTGGAAGGTCAAAGCAAGCATGAGAGCCGTTGAGAGCTCCCTTTGAACTTTGCTTTTCTCTGCTCCCCCCAAACAAAAATTATTCTGCTTCTGTATCATTCAACATTACTTCATCTGGGGGAAAAAGGGAAGAGGAACAGGCTGCAACAACAAATGTTTTAACTTCTAGGGAACAATTTCAAACACTGATCATGCAATGTCTCTCACAGGAGTAGTTACAGCCCCATAGGGGCTACTGTTATAACTTTTAGAACACTTCTGTAAAGGAGAACTAATATCAGATCATCAAACGAAAGCCCCACTGAAATATGCCAGTAAAAATCTTTAAACTATGGGTGAAATTCTGCTCTTAGTTACACCGTAGAAATCCCAAATAAATCCATCATCTGAGGAACTAAGGGTATGTCTTCTCTACCCGCTGAACTGGCGGGCAGCGATCGATCCAGCGGGGACTGATTTATCGCGTCTAGTCTAGACACGATAAGTCGACCCCTGAGCACTCTCCCATCGACTCCTGTACTCCAGCGCCGTGAGAGGCGCAGGCAGAGTCGACAGGGGAGCAGCAGCTGTCGACTCACCGTGGTGAAGACACCACGGTAAGTGGATCTAAGTACGTCAACTTAAGCTACGTTATTTGCGTAGCTGAAGTTGTGTAATTTAGATCGATCCCCTCCTATCCCCCCAGTATAGACTAGGGCTGAGTCAACGGAGTTAGTCCAGAATTGCACCTCATTAGCATCTAAATAGTAAGAATACACAAGGGTTTGGTACTATGCCATGTACATTACTACACATACATGATAACTTTCTTAAAGTGATACAAGATGTTTGAATTCTATGAGGGATAAAAGATTTGAGCATCTAGTTTCTTAGAGTCAGAGGTGCATAAGGTACTGTCAGTGTCTACCAATACATTTATTTCAGATGAGAACCCCATGTAAAACTAATAAATGTAATTAATAATTAACTTCACTTTATTAATGGTCGTCATACCAATGTTACATAACACACTTTACAAAATAATACACTTACAGAATTATATATTGGAATAGTTACATATTTAAACATGTAATTCAATTACATTGTCTACTGCTATGTAACTTAAGTATACTGCCTACTGATCATAGTGAGACAGTTAACAAACTACGACTGTACATTCCTTTTCCTACTCACTTACTTTTACTAATTCCTGGATTCCTGCCATTTCCCTCACCCTATCGCTACTCCAACTTAAAGCAATAAAGCAAAACCCAGCAAAACATGTAACAAGCAAAACTGTGCCAGTCATTACCTTGTTCATACCCAAACCCTCATTTTGTTTGTGTTTTTAGGCCCTGATCCTGAAAACATTTATACCACAATTCAATGGTACTACTTGCATGTTGAAAGTTAAGCATATGGATAAGTGTGTGTAAGATTGGGACCTTATACTGTAAGCTCTCCAGGGCAGGAGCTTTTTGTGTGTTCAGGCAGCATTCAGCAAAATAGGGTCCAATCCCCCTTGGGAAAGACACAGAGCAGACAAGTGCTAGTCGAGTGGCACTAGCAGGGGCCATTTTTTTGGCATGAACTGAGGAGTTCCTGACTTGTAATGTACTTGACTTATATTTCTTTCCTCATACAGAAAAATACAATTTCCTTTTTCACCATATTAATAAATGTACACACTTTAAATGAGGTTCAGGTTTTTAACACAAAAGCTATATAAGTACTGTACTTTCTTGTTTGCAGTGAACCAAAGTGTGATTTTTTAAAAAATTGGAAAAAAAGAAGTTTACCAGAGCTAAAAAGCCTGTAGCAAAACAAATATGCTAAAGTCCTCTCTCAATTTTTTCATAACTTTATTAATGTTACTACATACATTTCACCATGATATTATTGACCAGTGAGTTATTAGTTTTCAACTGATACTGCACAAGGCACATTTTGTACAAAGATCATTATAGTAGTGAGTGGGGTGTGAATACAGGGGTGCATTCAGTCACAGGGTGGTAAAATTTTAAAACTATCATGTGTCATCCCATGGCTTCTCTTGTTATGTTGTCCTATCTGTCACTCTATAGGGGTAACTGCAAAGTGACCATATTACTAAAGTTAAATCAAGATACATTTGCAACACAGTTTTCTTCAGCAAACGATGCTTTAGAAAAATAGCAGTTATTTTTCTCGATCGCTGTTTAAAACTACTGAATTTGCAATATTAACAGAAATCTCTGGGTGGCACCGGTACAATAGATTCACTAATCTCACCAAATACAATTAAAATGTATTTTAGAATATAAAAGTTATTTTCTAACAACATTAAATTAATTTAGACTAAAAATGGTAAAATACCACCCTCAAAATACTGGATAATGGCCTAAAGATAACTTCTATAGTTAATTCTTGTGACAGTTATGATAAATTAGTATCTTCTTCAAAGGCAACAAGAGAAGGTAGAAATATTGGCTGTGATCTTCCACTTTTCATTCACATATCACCCCTGCTGCCAAGGTGCCAGTCTCATTAGCCCCAAAAGAATATATTAAGAGAACATGTTTGGGGCAATCTTTGCAGCACCTCTTTCTTGATGGTCCTAATTAGGTGCACCTACAGACTCTCTAGTCTGACATTTTAGGATTTCATATTCCTAAACTATGATCCAGAGAGATTAGGTTTCTGAGTGATTTTTCTAAAACTAAGGTATCCATTTCAGTGGGATTTTTTACTTAATTTTAAGCTTCACTTCATTAAACAAACATTTCCATAAATAACAACTATACCAAAAAACAGTTTTATGAACACAAATACTAACCTGTGTGCGAAAGAGATAAGAAGAAAGAAAAATGACATCTGCAAATCTGTTTTATTTTACTTTATTGTCTTTGGACTACTCATTTTTTCTCTTTACATTTGCCCTCCCTCTTCCGCTCCTCCTCCCACCTCCTACTGAGTTCTTTCTTTCCCATTTCTACTCACCAATGAATTAAACACACTCCTATTCATAAGTCACTGATTCTCATTGGGAAAAAATCACCTTCTCTGGAGTGCAGCCGGGGAATATGAGCATATACTCTTCAATATCTTCCAACAGAGAAAATGATGATGATTGTATCTCAGAACCCTGCTATACTTTATCTGACAACTTAAGCACATTTCTCTTCTATCCATCTCAGTGGGGCTGAGGCAAGGTATGCCAATAGGCATGCCAGCTTTTTTATGCTTTATTTTGGGTAATATGTGCTGTTTGTTGGCAATAGGTATAATTAGCCCATTTATGGTATGATTTTAATCTCTATGGGGAAAAAATTGAATAACTTTGTGTATCATGTAACGTAAACAACATAAACTACGTGTAAGCGGAGGAATGGTCCCGCTATTGTGGGGAACTTTCCTGGCTTATACACTATCCCGGTGAAATCGGCTAACAAAAGGATCTGAGTCCTCGCTCCCACTTCCTTTACCCAGAGGCCTGCCTGACCTCAAGGGCTCCCCTTCCACTCTCCTGTCTGCCAGAGTCCTCATAACCCCAACAAGGCTGGGCCCAGGATTCCTTGGGGACTTCACCCCCAACCTTGCCGTGGCCACTCCGGGGTGCTCTCTGTGCACTGGAGGCTTCCGTGACCCACTGATCATTATATACAGTTCAAAGCAAATACAATTGATTAAACAGCAATCAATTTTTAAAAATAAGGAAAAAATGGGAAAGGTTAAAGGAAAACATGTCACCCCACTCTGTGGCACGGGGACGTCACAACCAGCATCTCTGGAATGTAAGGGAAGTTCAGTCTGTTCCTCACAAGTCCCAGGCCCCTTCTCAGGCCCTGGCTGTGCTGCAGGGATGCTGCGGGTCTGACACTTGCTCTGGCAGTGGCTACACACCCTCAGGCTCTAGGTAGCAGGACCCTTCTTCCCAGAGTCACCCCCGCCCCATTGGGGTTACGATCCCCATCCAAGTCTGGCCAGCCAGGCGTCTCGGCTGGAGGTGTCTCCCAGTGCTGGGCCCGCTGCCCAGGGTCCCCCTCGCTCTCCCCATCTGCTCACCACACATGGCACTGGACTGCTCCAGCCCCAGCTCCACTCTGCCTCAGCACTGCTGCTGCTCTGCCTCCAGCTCCCTGGGCTGCTTCTCTGGCTCAGAGCTCTTACACAAGCTTTAACTTCTTGTTTCCCAGACCTGAAGAAGAGCTCTGTGTAACCTCAAAAGTTTGTCTCTCTCACCAACAGAAGTTGGTCCAATAAAAGATTTTACCTCACCCACCTGAGATCCTGGGACCAACACAGCTACAGCAACACTGCATACAATAATGGAAACTATACAGAGATGTTTGTTTTGGTAGCTCCAGTTTTTAGTATCTATTGGTGCACAGAATTTTAGGTCAATGGTTCTGCCACAGTCACTATTTAACTCTATTATAATGGAAGTCCTCTAGCTGTTTGTTTGGTTTTTTTTCTACTGGGGTCAAATTCTTCCCATATTTATACCAACCCAATACCTCTGAAATACATGACGGAATGAGATTTCTTGCTGAGTATTAACTGTTATGAACATAATGACAAAACTCCCATTGCCTTCACTGAAAGTATAATCAGGCAATTTTTTAAAATTAACATTAGAAGGAAAAAAAATCCAACATATAAATAAAACGTAAGAAATAAAATATAATATATATAGAACATGTCTCATACACTGCTGATCATCCCTGCAGTCACAAATAGCTCAGCAAAAATAATGTGCCAACTCTGAATGTTTGAACAGTTGAACATGAACCCCACCTAGACTATTAGTAGTTGAAGGTGATACCTTCTATCATTAGGAAGATAATTACCCTTAGATCCCTAGGGGTCCAAAGACTACGTCTAAGATTTCCAAAGGAGTCCACACCTCCATTCGAATTTTTTTAGGGGTCTGCAAATGAAAAAACGTTGAAAACTACTGCCTTAGATCTATGAACTTCAGTATTAGACTGCAACTTCTAGACTGGCGGTACACAATGTGTAATCTCTGGAATCTAATAAGGCAGACTGATCCAAATTCCAATTCTCTAAACTTTTGATAAGGGATGCAGGACACAGAAACTAATGATTCAAAGAGGGAAGAGCCCAAATGTTCTCGCTTCTCTAATGGGTTGGTGAATCACCTGATGTTTGATTGATTGACTTTTCTTTTTAATAACAACTTCAGGGCACAATATTTTCCTGTTCTATAAAATACATATATATTCTCAGCTTTCCTTATAATTACTCAGGGATGGCAAAACCGATTAACTGCATGTTTTCATATATACTGAAAACAGCCAACAAGAAATTTCTGTTCATCTTTCAAGGAAGACTGACTTTTGATTTTAAAACTTAGGTAAATGTATATGCAAATTACATGCAGCCCTTCTGGAAAATTTTAAATGCAGTTCTCGACATAATGCTTAAACATCCTGTCAGACTAACAGAAATTGAAAGTCATGCCATATATCACTGGAAATATAAATTTTAGTGGATGAGAAATAAGGATTTTAATTTGACCCACAAAGCTTCAGATTTGACTTTTGACCTCAAACAATCACATTCAACATTTTAGATTCTCAGGAGTTTGAAAGTCATACTGCGCCATGGTAAAGATCATTTTCTCCAAGTCTACTCTCTATATATTGTCAATGACATGCCCTTCAAAAGTACCTGTTCTATTGATACAGTCCTGGGTTTCACAATCTTATCAGGCAAATTAGCAAATGTTCTGGTTTCCCAGTACCACCTATAGACTTTCTATAGCTCCTCTTGAGAGGACTCATGTACTAGAAATGTTAAGTTTAACTGCTTTACCGATAAGCTTGATTTTTATCGGTTTCTGTTAACAATTAAACTCCGCCCAGTGTCCCAGTTGCCACCCACAACCAGCATCCCAGTGTGCCCATGGTCCCAGCTGCCACCGTGCGCCCGGGGCTCTCTGAGGAAGTCTGGGAATTGATTTTAGCTATGTCATGTTTTTTCTTTTTCTTTCCCAGGCAATGAGGAGGAGGAACTAACCCCACCACATTCAGCTTCTTTCCTTTATCTTTAAGCGCTGATGATAATGTACCCAGGGCTGCATGAGAATGAGTCCAAATGAGAGTGATCCAGGGGCTCAACACAATGAACCTTACCAACCATGTCAGCTTAACCGCATTAATAGGAACCAATTCTCCAAAGAACCAATATGGCTAATTAACCATATTAATGGGAACCAATATTCCAAGGAAGCATTAGGTGCCTCATCAGGCTTATTTTGAGCATGGAGCTGATGGTCTTGGAACCGGGATAGATGTGGATTCATAATATGGCCATGGCCCTCAATACCACCCATTGCTGTGGCTCTGACTTCTGAGCTTGCCATGCTGAGGGAACACTTTTGCCCTTCAGCGTGCAGAGCCAGAAGTATACTCGTGAGGATGGGCTCCTTCAGCAAAGGCCAACACGTGTGAGGTTAAACATTTGTGCTCATTTGGATCTATAGATTTATAATGATAGGCACCGTAGGTTTGGCTCTAATCAAGAAAGCCAGCACCTGCCAGGCTTTTCAACCCCCTGGGGGTTCAGGGTTGAGGGTAGTCTCACAGCGCTGTTCCCCACATTTCAGAGTCATAAAATTCAGCTGCTAATGTTTCCTACAATAGTATAGCTTGGAGGCAATTCTGACATTCCTTTCCAGCACAGGGCATGATGGTGATGTATATGGAGCAATGAGAAGGAGAATGACCTTCCCCCTAGCAGGCCAAACATGCATCTAAACCAGGAAAAATGGCAGAGCAAGAGGCACACCTCTAGAATTCTGGTTTCTTTGTCTTCAGTTCCAGCATATTGGAACCAAGGACAGCAGCTGGGTAAGATCCTTAGTCAAAAGAATGAGAAAATTAAAAAAAAAAAAAAAAAAAAAAGAAAGAAAAGAAAAGCTAACTAACTAAAACCTAATTAAAGTAAGAAGAAGGCAGCACTGGGAATGATCTTTTCTGACAAATCCAGGTCCAGGGACCCAGTCAGATTCTTGATCCATCAGCAATGATGGTTGGAAGGAACGGAGGTGGTCTGAACATTATGCCCCCTTTTTATAGCCTCATCCTCTGGGCCACAAGTGAAGGTGTGGGAGGTGCAAGAGTGCGCCAGTGGGCACTATTACTAGAAGGTTACACTTGTCCAATTTGCACTGTCAGCACATCCCAGGACTGGAATGTGTCGATGCCACTTGAAGAAGAACGCAACCTTTTGCTGTTAATATTACAGCAAGTTATGATGTGGCATTCTTCTTAGTAAAGTGACAGGAACACCATACACTGGATTTTTGCTTTGGGTATGCCACACACTACGCAGAATTTCTTATTGGAAAAAAAAAAAGTATATATCTGTCATTAGATTGACAGGTATGCCGAATACAAAATACTGTAGTCCTCTCATTTTTTGTTTTAACAATTTCATTCAGCTCACACATGATACTCTAAAACAGTTAAATAAAACGAAGAGTTTTAAATGTATTCTCTACTGCTTTATACTTGGATTATCCATTAAAGAAAAAATATGTTGCAAAATATATTGATTACAGATGAAAAAATCTATATGCACTATCTATAGAGAGAACTGTAATCCACTGGATTATAGAGCCAAAATCCCACAGAGAGGATCATAGAGATACGCTGTCTTCACCCCAAACACACACAAAGTTCTATACTCTCACAACAGTTTCCAGAAGCTCAGTAGTGCCTTGATTCTTCTCACACTGAACCTGATTGCAAAACTCCCACTGACTTCACTAGTGCAAGATCAGCCCACAGTGCTCAGTACTTCTCTGGATTAAACTTGTCAATTGTCTCTCTTCCTAACATAGGCAAAAAATGCTTTTCTAGTAGGGCTGTCAAGTGATTTAAAAAATTAATCATGATCAATTGTGCAATTGCGCTGTTAATAACAGAATACCATTTATTTCAATATTTTGGGATGTTTTCTACATTTTCAAATATATTGATTTCAATTACAACACAGAATACGAAGTGTACACTGCTCACTTTATTTTTTTTATTACAAATATTTTCAGTTTAAAAAGGAAACAAAATAAATAGTATTTCAATTCACATAATACAAGTACTGTAGTGCAATCTCTTTATCATGAAAGTTGAACTTACACAAACAAAACAAGCCAGTTGCAACACACGCTTTACTTCTCTACAGAGGAAAAAGGACAGTACACTATCTACACTCCTACATGACAAAGGGGGCTACAACAGTGGTACCCTTAACTCACCCAACAATATTGCTAATCTATCCAACCACACACTTAGCCTTGCAGAAGAGTCTGTCCTATCTCGGGGACTCTCTTTCTGCCCCACCACCCCCAGTACATGATGCAGTTCTGCAGTGATCTGGAAGCCTACTTTCGCCATCTCCAACTCAAGGAATATTTTCAACACAGCACTGAACAGTGCACTGACCTACAGGAACCCTCCTACCAACACTACAAAAAAAGAATCCTGCGTGGACTCCTCCTGATGGTCAAAACGACAGACTTGACTTCTACATAGAGTGCTTCCACAGACGTACACTGGCTGAACTTGTGAACAAACAGCATCACTTGCCCCATAACCTCAGCTGTACAGAACTCAACTCCATCCACAGCCTCAGAAACAACTCTGACATTATAATCAAAGGGGCTGACAAAGGAGGTGCTGTAGTCATCATGAACAGGTCAGATTATAAACAGGAGGCTGCCAGACAACTCTCCAACACCACATTCTATGGGCCACTATCCTCCGATCCCAATGAGGAGTGCTGTAGCTATCTTTAGAAATCTCACATTCCTTGCATTTTGTCAAATCTGCAGTGAAAATGTTCTTAAAATGAACATGTATTGGGTCATCATCCGAGACTGCTATAACTTGAAATAGATGGCAGAATGTGGGTAAAACACAGAGCAGGAGACATACAATTCTCCCCCGAGGAGTTCAGTCACAAATTTAATTAACACATTGTTTTTTAAATGAGCGTCATCAGCAAGAAGCATGTCCTCTGGAATGGTGGTCGAAGCATGAAGGGGCATACTAATGTTTAGCATATGTGGCATGTAAATACCTTGCAACAAAAGTGCCATGTGAACACCTGTTCTCACTTTCAGGTGACATACCTAAGAAGTGGGCAGCACTATATCCCGTAAATGTAAACACATTTGTTTGTCTGAGCAATTGGCTGAACAATAAGTAGGACTGAGTAGACTTGTAGGCTCTAAAGTTTTACACTGTTTTGTTTCTGAATGCAGTCATGTAACAAAAAAATCTAAATTTGTAAATTGCACTTTCATGATAAAGAGATTGCACTACAGTACTTCTATGAGGTGAATTGAAAACTACTATTTCTTTTATTTATAATTTTTACAGTGCAAATATTTGTAATAAAAATAAACATATTAGTTGAGAACTGTACAGGTGAAAACTGTGAGAACTGTATAGGTGAGAACTGTGAGAATTGAACTGGGTTCTGTGTTGTAACTGAAATTGATATATTTGAAAATGTAGAAAAAATCCAAAAATATTTAATAAATTTCAGTTGGCATTCTATTATTGTTTAACAGTGCAATTACAACTGTGATTAATCATGATTAATTTTTTTCAATGGCGATTAATTTTTTTGAGTTAATCACATGAGTTGTGTTTAATTGACAGCCCTAATTTCTAGTGTTTGCCCAAGAAAAGAACACTACCTTAGAAATATATAGTATCTACATTAGTCTTGTAGAATAACTTTGCCTGATCTATTAAGTACTTTCAAATCTTAAAGTCTAGGAACCAGACGATATTCCTGCTCCATTCCCTTTGTCCTGTCACAGCTCCACCATCCAAGAACTATATTTCTGCACGCTTATATGTGTGCATATGTCTATTACTGCGATAATTAAAGGGAATTTAGGCCCTGACTGTCTGAGCCCTTAGGACTCAGACAGTCAGGACTGTAACAGATGTTACAATTACTTATTTTTGTACTTTTCAGAACTAGGGATTTGAATTATTTAGGTTTCACTGGCCAAACATGTACTTTGCATACAGCTACAGGAAAGTGTAAGAGTAAAGAGAAAAAAATTCCACTTAGATGAAAGGGATTTCGGTTTTTCAGACAAAATAGTTTTTACAGCCTTGGAGTGAAGGGAAATTATGCAGTAGCATGGTATTAGCCATTACAACCAATGAGGGGTTTTGGCAATATTTTCCTCTCTCAGTTTGCATCTTAACTTTGTTAAAATTTCACAATGGCAAGCAGAGATGGAAAGGGGCCAAAACCAACCAAAGTACACAACAGGGAATATTATTTCTTATTTTGGAAAAGGCTCCACCTAACACATTTATTTAGTAAAAAGTGAAAGTAAATAAAAGTGGCCTGATTGTCAGAGATGTTGAGTTCTCACCAACTTGGGCCACTGTGAGGCTTAACTCATTCATTTTTGTGAAATACATTAATAGCCTCGGATGAAAAGTGTTATAGAAGTGTAAAGAATTATTACATTAGATATTCCACACTAGAGTATGAAGAAGTCAACTTTTGACATCTCTAGTGTGGAGTACATGCTGTTATCATACTTTACACTTATATAGCACCTTCATGTGAGGATATCAACATGCTTCACAAGTAATAATGAATTAAGGCTCACAAAGGCCAGAGTGCGTGAGAACTCAACATGTCTGACAATCAAGCCACTTTTATTTATTTTTGTTTTTTACTAAATATGAATTTAGATATCTAACCTTAGGCACCCGGTTTAAAAATTATTGGACAAAAATGACTTGCTCAGGGTCACATATTCCTAAACACATAGGAAGTCTGTATGCAGCCAGGTTTCAGAGTAACAGCCGTGTTAGTCTGTATTCGCAAAAAGAAAAGGAGTACTTGTGGCACCTTAGAGACTAACCAATTTATTTGAGCATAAGCTTTCATGAGCTACAGCTCACTTCATCGGATGCATACTGTGGAAAGTGTAGAAGATCTTTTTATACAAACAAAGCATGAAAAAATGGGTGTTTACCACTACAAAAAGTTTTCTCTCCCCCCACCCCACTCTCCTGCTGGTAATAGCTTATCTAAAGTGATCACTCTCCTTACAATGTGTATGATAATCAAGTTGGGCCATTTCCAGCACAGGGAGAAAACCTGGATTTGTGCTGGAAATGGCCCAACTTGATTATCATACACATTGTAAGGAGAGTGATCACTTTAGATAAGCTATTACCAGCAGGAGAGTGGGATGGGGGGAGAGAAAACCTTTTGTAGTGGTAAACACCCATTTTTTCATGGTTTGTGTGTATAAAAAGATCTTCTGTACTTTCCACAGTATGCATCCGATGAAGTGAGCTGTAGCTCATGAAAGCTTACGCTCAAATAAATTGGTTAGTCTCTAAGGTGCCACAAGTACTCCTTTTCTGTATGCAGCCAGAAATTAAATATATATTTCTCAGCTCCTAGTCCATGCCTTTACCACAGGCCTGTCTACCCTCTCCCATGACCCAGACAAGTAGTCACCACAAAATCACACAAGCAGAACACCACTAAGAAACCACGTAAAAATAGTAGTGGAGAGGGAAGGAGGAGAGGGAGAATAAAACAAGATGTGTGCTTTTTGAAGATTTCTCCCATTATTCACTTACGATCCCCTTTGACTGCCATCTGTTTTTCTACTTGTAGGTCATACATGATCATAATCTCTCCTCCACCAGATCCACTGTACACACTGTGACATTGCACCCCATAATGCTTTATAGAAATATGCTTATGAGTGTAAATATGACATAACTGGAATATGTTTTATGCTAGATATGCCATGTAACATATCTTTGCAAAGGTTATGATCTACTGAATATATTCATCCTATTTGTATGCATGTGTCAATTTTATATCTGAAGTTATGAGTGTTGACTCTATGCTTGTATTCAGTGTTTGCTGTAGGAAGCACATAAGGCAGATTTGGTCAACACAGTGTGAAGGGGTTATTCAAGTAATTGGGAGTACTTAACTAACAATGGACTTTGGGAGACACCAATCCACAACTGAGCTTTCCTGGGAACATTCAAACTAACATGTAAACAATGGTGTTGGCCTGCAAAAAGCTGAATCATTCATAGACATGTGACTTTCCCAGGTGGCTAGACACTCCATCTTGTGGCTGTGATGTTGCACAGGAGAACAAAGGGGTTTCCACCCACAAAAGTGAGAATATAAAAGGCCCTGGAAATCCCTCCATTTTGTCTTCAGCTGGCTCAGAAGATAGCCTCTCCATCTCAAAGAGATGCTTGAAAAAAACTGAAACAAAAGACAGTAACTATGGGGGTGTGAGTGATTGCTGGACCCAGACTAGGAAGGCGTCTAGTCTGTGAAAGAAGCTTATTGGAACATCTCTGAGGGTGAGATTTACCTGCATTTAGTTTCCTACTGTATTAGGCCTAGACTTGTGTGTTTTTGTTTTATTTTGCTTGGTAATTCACTTTGTTCTGTCTGTTATTACTTGGAACCACTTAAATCCTACTTTTTATATTTAATAAAATCACTTTTTGCTTATTAATTAACCCAGAGCAAGTACCCTTGGCTCAACAAGACAGAGGTATTGAAGTCCCAAGCTTCCAGGGAAAAGAGGTAGTCTCAGCACATCAAGTGGCAGTCCCAAGGGGGTCTCTGTGACCCAACCCGTCACACACACCCATTCTCGTCAATCTACAATGAAGTACTGAAGACAAGTATACTAGCCCTCAACAGGTATCATTACCAACTAGCCCAACACAAGCCTAAACCCATTGCTATGGGGGTACAGTAAGGGGTGCCACTTACTCACTATTCAGATTCTTCCCAAGCTGAGCTGTTAGAAATTCCAGCATTTCTGTTCTCCTGGCATTGTGAAGCTGCTTCCCTTTCATGAAGCAGACAGAAGCAGGCCCTTGCTGGTTATCTCCTTCTCCAGCTCTCTGTGTACACATCGAGGAAGCACAACAGACTGGGGCACAGAGGCCACTCTTGGCTGAATAAATATCACAGGAAGAATCCTCCTTGGGAGATTTGGAGGATAGCAAGAAGGGCTTCACAGGAACAGGGGAAGTGGCTGCAGGTGTATGGGGACAAGGGGTAATTTCAAGGGTAGAGAGTGCCTGAAGGGTGTGTGAAGGGGCAATGAAGGGGATATTGCTGGGTGAGGGGCATGGAATACAGTGGTGCAGAAAGTTCAGCAGTGGTGGATGGTGCTGGACATAAGAGTTCTTGGGTTTTCTAGAAAAATGTTGTGGTACAAGAGTACAATAGTGAGAGGTTCCTGTAGGCAACAAGGGATGAGAGCACATGTTAGAGAGTGTAAGAAGAGAATGGAGAAAGATACTCTCTAATATGACATGTGTGTGAGACCTTGGATAAGGGATGCAGAAAGACAGAGACCAGAGGAATGATCATTGACCTTGGGGGAACAGAATCCAGGGGAATAGACACCAGGATGGGAAGGGGAGACTCCAGAGAAAGAGAGGAATTTCCATACTACATCTGCTCCATGGTCCTTCTGTTCCAGTATCCTGTCTGTGAAAGTGGCCAGCACCAGAAATGTCAGAGGAAGATGCAGTAGACAAATATGGTATAATCTGCCCCCCAATGTCAGGTTTCATCCTGATCTCCAATTCATAGATTCTAAGGCCTGAAGGGACTACTGTGACCATCTAATCTGTCCTCCTGTATAACACAGGCCATAGAACATCCCCAAAATAACTCATAGAGAATATCTTGTAGAAAAACATCCAATCTTGATTTAAAAATTGTTAATGATGGACCATGTTCCTTGTTAAACTGTTCCAATGGGTAATTACTCTCACTGGCAAAAATGTATGCCTTATTTCCCATCTGAATTTGTCTAGCTTCAACTTCCAGCCGTTCAACACTGTTATACCTTTCTCTGCTAGATTGAAACCAGGTCTTTTTTTTTTTTTAAACAAACACAGCTTTCTTCCTCAATTGTGGCTTTTTGGGCTTCCCTAATAGATAGAAAGAAAAGGAGGACTTGTGGCACCTTAGAGACTAACAAATTTATTTGAGCATAAACTTTCGTGAGCTACAGTAGCATGAGGTTCCACATGCTTCTGGGTTTAAACCACAGAAGAATTGCAGAAGGCTAGGAGAGGGGAGAGATCCAATAGAAAGAAAGTCAGAAGGATGAGAATGGGGCAGAAACTAGTGTGGAATCCAAGGGAAAGGAAAAGGAAGTAAGAATCTGGACAAACGGAGAGATTTTAAGTTCCACTGACACTATAAACTCTGTTGTGAGATTAAATTATATCATGGTAGGTCCCTGCTGACAGTTACATCCAGCAGCGTAGATGGGAGTAACCCAAGTTCCCAAACCCAGCTGCATCCTTGGACTTCTGAAGAGCTGTAGCACAATTCAAGAACAGGGTGAAAACACATTTCAGCCCTAATTACACTGCAAGGCTGAAGCATGTTTTAACTGCATTGGGACACCACTGTGCTGTGGCTGGGTCCCCCAACACTGGAGAAGGGCTTTTCTCTTCAGGGGAGACAGAGCCAATCAGGACTTAAGGCAGGCAAAAGTGCCAACTTGACCGCATATGCCACCTCCCCCCCACACACACACTTCCTCCAATGCATTTCCTAGCAGCCTAGGAAAACCCCAGGAAATTAGCCATGACACCCATGTGGGGATTAGCTAGCTTCCTAAAGGTTATATACTTTTGAGGTTAAGACATAAAAATCTCTGTTTATATCCCTGGCCACTCTTTGAACTGGCTCCTTCCTTCCTGATTTTAGTAGCGTTGAAGTTCTACATGTGAGAATTGGCCTCAGAATTTATTTTGAAAGCAATTCTATTGTACAATTAAAATGAAGTATTCTCCCCCATCTGGTCTCATAAGAAAACCTGTTTCCATTTTAAATATATGGAAGAGGAGAAATATAAAGTTAATTGCATATGGCCAGTTATAATAATATTATATTACACTTCTGGGAAAGTTCTCTGGCTGTAATTAGTAAGATCTGTTGCTAAAACTAACTCTATACTATAGTGATCTGATGCTTACTTTTTATGCTACAATTTCTGAAAGCATTAAACAGTTTTAGGGTGACCATATTTCCCTATGCTGAATACGGGACACCTGGTAAAATTACTCTTATTCAAGCGAGTTCAACGGCAATCAATCAGAACTATGCAGTTCAAATTAACATCAAGTTGACTGAGCCCTTGTTTAAAAGACACACTGCGTAGTTGGAGGCTTTTTATTTACCTTCTTATCTTTAAAGTTTGTATGGAGAAAGGACACACAAACACTCCCGCACACTTCTCTCACATCGGGGGGGGGGGGAAGGGACGATAACGGGGGTGGTGACCGACCAACCTGATCTTGACCCTACCTGCCCGACACTCTCCACCCTCCATGCCTGGCTGGGCCACCGGGACAGACTCGCCTCTCCTGGTACCTGGTGCTACATCTTCCAGAGGCAACATGTGGGAGGCCACGCAGGGGCACATGCCCCCCTCCCCATATTTCTGCCAGGGTTCATACCAGAATGTAGCCAGCAGTAGCCTTTCAACTCTGTGCGGGAGGGAAGGGACAGGAGCTGCTTCCAGCCGCAGGGGGAAGGGATGACCTAGCCCATGTCTTTGCAGAGCTCATCTTCTCCCTTGCCCCCACTCCGCTGTGACTGGAAGCAACTCGTCCCTTCCTGCCCGCACAGTATCAAAAGAAAGCTAACACCTCCAGGCTTCTGCTGGCCACCGACAAAACCCAGCCACCTCTGGCTACAGCGCGGGCAGGAAGGGGTTAAGCCCTAAGGATGCACTGTGCACCAGGGCCCAGGGAACCTGACTGCAGGAGCTTCAGCAAATGTGGCCAGAGAGGTGGCTCAGCAGGGGAGGGTGCCTAGGGGATGGAGCAGCCCTGTGCTCGCTGGGGGCAGGACCCGGGGTGCGGGAGAAAATGGGAGCTAAGAGTATGCCCAGGAGGATTGCTGTGGAGCCTGAAAGGTCGGGGTCCAAACAGGCTGGAAAGCAGCAAGCAGACAGTGCCAGCCGGTAACGGGATGGAGGGTAGGGCCCTGCTGGCCGAGAGCCAGCACGCAGCAGGGACTGCGCCGATGAACCGGCAGGGAGAGTGGCCGGCTCCGCATGCTGCAGCTTTGCCCCACCACCAGCCTTGCACACCCAACCCCATTGTCGGCCACTGGACCCCCCCCCCCCACACACACACACACAGACACTCACTGCTGGAGGGCAGGTCAGCTGGCGAGCAGGGATCCGGCCAGCAGCAGGACCCGCCAGTACTGATGGGGTGGGAGGCAAAAAATATGGGACAATTTGCCCGTTTTTAAGAAAAAAGTCAGGATTCCTGCAGGAGGCTTAAACACAGGACTGTCCCTTTAAAAACGAGATGTCTGGTTACCCTAACTAAACATCTCTATTTATACTGAATCAGTGATATAAACAGTACTGAATTAAATATGTCCAAATCCAGAACTCTTGAAAAATATCATTGTAAAGTCTGAATATGGAGAATGGATATACACACAACTGAGTCATGCTGTAACATAGAGGAGAAAGCCTGCTGCTGGGAAAGGTTTTGGAGAAACAACTTGAGCTGGAGCATACGCAAGATTACAGCACGATTTTCTTTTTAACAGGGTTTTTCATACTCAAGAAAACTTTAAACATCAGGCATTTTCTAGTATTGTTGGTTTGTCTGTGAATGTGCTATAATTACAGAGATGTTGGACTGAAAGTCCTCAGAATGAAGACAAGAATCCCTTCATATGTCCACTGAACATATGCAGCAAGGGTATGAAAGTTTATTTGAACTGCTGTAAAGTCCAATCTGAACTGACCATCATTAGGGACAAGAGGTTAGTTTATGCCCAGTCAATCCACAGTCACTCCTGAAAATGATAAATAGCCACACCACATAATAAACTTCCTGAATATAGGAAGCTCTCCAAATAGAGATTAACAATATCAGATGATATTCAGCATTCTGCACCCATCCATGCCTGATATTGCATGTAAGAGTAGCTGTGGGCGTCAGAAGACCATGTGCAAGAGCAACACAGCTGGAGAAGCATTGATCATGCTTTTCTACTGCTGCCCAGGTTATCAGTTGTTTGCCGTGTTGTTAGGTTGACCAGACAGCAAGTGTGAAAAATCGGGACAAGGGGTTGGAGTAATAGGCTGTAAAATCGGGACATCTGGTCACCTTATGTTGTTGCCATGTTGGCCCAGGATATGAGAGAGACAAGATGGGTGAGGTAATATCTTTTATTAGACCAACTTCCTTTGGTGAAAGAGACAAGCTTTTGAGGGACATAGAGCTCTTAAAGCTTGTCTCTTTCACCATCTGAAGTTGGTCCAATAAAAGATATTACTGCATCCACTTTATCTCTCTCAGTTTATCAGCGACATTCAAACATAAGAACGGCCATACTGGGTCAGACCAAAGGTTCATCAAGCCCAGTATCCTGTCCTGACAGTGGCCAATGGCAGGTTCCCCAAAGCGAATGAACAGACAGGTTATCATCAAGTGATCCATGCCCTGTCACCCAATCCCAGCTTCTGGCAAACATTCCTGCCCATCCTGGCTAATAGCCATTGATGGATCTATCTTCCATGAATCTATCTAGCTCCCTTTTGAATCCTGTTATCATATTGGTCTTCACAACACCCTCTGACAAGGAGTTCCAGAGGTTCATAGTGCGTTGAGTGAAAAAATACTTTCTTGTGTTTGTTTTAAACCTGCTACCTATTAATTTCATTTGGTGGCCCCTTGTTCTTGTATTATGAGAAGGAGTAAATAACACTTCCTTATTTACTTTCTCAATACCACTCATGATTTTATAGGCCTCTATCATATCCCCCCTTAGTCGCCGCTTTTGCAAGCTGAAAGTCCCAGTCTTATTAATCTCTCCTCATACGGAAGCTGTTCTATAACCCTAATCATTTTTGTTGCCCTTTTCTGAACCTTTTCCAATTCCAATATATTTTTTGAGACGGGGCGACCACATCTGCACACAGTATTCAAAGTGTGGGCGTACCATGGATTTATATAGAGGCAATATGATATTTCTGTCTTATTATCTCCCTTTCTTGATGATTCCCAACATTCTGTTCGCTTTGTTGACTGCCACTGCACATTGAGTGAATGATTTCAGAGAACTATCCACAATGACTCCAAGATGTCTTTCTTAAGTGGTAACAGCTAATTTAGACCCCATCATTGTATATGTATAGTTAGGGTTATGTTTTCCAATGTACATTACTTTGCATTTATCAACATAAAATTTCATCTGCCATTTTGTTGCCCAGTCACCCAGTTTTGTGAGATCCTTTTGTAGCTCTTTGCAGTCTGCCTGGGATTTAACTATTTTGAGTAGTTTTGTATCATCTGCAAATTTTGCCACCTCACTGTTTACCCCTTTTTCCAAATCATTTATGAATATGTTAAATAGGACAGGGTCCAGTACAGATCCCTGGGAGACACCACTATTTACCTCTCTCCTGACCATTTATTCCTACCCTTTGTTTCCTATCTTTTAACCAGTTACCAAGCCATGAGAGAACCTCCCCTCTTATCCCATGACTGCTTATTTTGCTTAAGAGCCTTTGGTGAGGAACCTTGTCAAAGGCTTTCTGAAAATCTAAATATACTTTACCCACTGGATCTCCTTTGTCCACATGTTTGTTGACCCCTTCAAAGAATTCTATTTCTTAGCCTCTTTCTGCACACAAAAAGATATGAAAATCTTGATGGTGATCCCTTAACTCTGGGAGGGGTGAGGAAGTCAAGACACCATAGCTGATGACAAAGCTGATTGATCCTGACTGTCCCTCAGTTCCTTCACCATTAAAGAACCCCAAAGCAGCAAGACTCCAAATTAGCAAGGAAGGAGGACAAGGCATGGAATCTGTGTGAACAACACATCTTGAAGAACCACAACTACTGTAAGGTATGTAACTCTTAGTGATTGTCCACTGTGATTGTGATTGCAGGACAGCACTACCAAAATTAGCATCCAATCTGGAAACTTATACTGAGGAATAGTGAGTGGTAAACGTATGAACTGAGCTCCATGTTGCTGCTCTACATGACTCTGACAAGGGAAATATTACAACAAAAATAAGGAATGCAGGCTAGAAACTTGCTGCTTAATTTAACTGCATCACAACAGAGTTGGGAGGAACTCTGACTGACTAAAACAGGAAGTAAATGCAGGGTGGAGCATGGCTCCATCCCATACGACTTAGATAGACAATAGATAGGTGAACAAGGGATTATCTTCGTTGAAGGGACATGAATCTGAGTTCTGTGATGAACAAACAAATATCTGAAACAATAGCAGAAAGACTATAGAAAATGACTAGCCAAGGAAAATGACGTTTGGTATGAAAATGCTCTTTGCTGTGATGTGGCAGTCCCTTTTACTAAATGAATTTAAATTTTTCTTTTACGCACACAGGAAATGGATGGTATAATTTTAAGGCAGAAAATACAGCAAAGATTAGCTTTAGAGGGAAAAATGTAAGCCCAATGCCTTGTTGAGATGTTGTCCCTGTAGACGATGAAGAGTCAAACCTATATGCACCAAAGTGGGGCTAATGGCCAGATAACTTGAACTCCTTAAAAATGGCACTCACATTCTCTTCAGTGTTCTACAACTTCTTTCAAAATCGTTGATATGTTTCAATTATACCTTCAACAATGAGGTGAAAATTAAAGAGAAGGATAATTATCAGTTGGGTGCTGTGCTCCTCACAAGACGGCTATGCATGCAAAGCATCTGCTGAATGCTGAGCATCTTGTGAAAAAAGAGCAGTGCACTTCAGCAGTGAAAAAGTAGAGCACCTAAGCATTCCCTCTAGTCTTTAACAAAGGGCAGCTTCTAAAGGATGACATAGGAAGTCCTGAGCCGCTTGTGAGTTTAATTTTAAGCAACTGCTATTTTTGTTTCTTTAAAAACCCTAGTTTGCGGTCTGTCACCCTTGGAAACCTTTCTTCAAAAATAACCATTTTTATTTTAAAAGGTAAAAATTATCAGCTTTGAAATTCTAGTTGCCTGATTCGTTTGACAGTGAATGTACATGTAATATAACAGTGGCCTTCCCCTCCCTTTGCTGCTTCTGTTTTTGTGAACCCTTAGGGGACAGAAATTGCCAAAAATCCTATTCTCAGAAAAACTTCCATCTAAACAGGGCATCAGGGGATGGAATCAGGAGTGGAACGGATAATGTGATATGCTTGTGCATCCTGGTATCACAAACACATGGGTGCCCACAACATATTTGTTGATCTTCAGTTACATCAGGGGATGGGATTTTAGATTGTTGCAGCCCTCCCTTTGGAGGGCTATGGGTTTTATAGGGAAGAAAGATGTTGTGTGCGGGTCCTTTTTGTTTGTTTGTTTGTTCGTTTTTAAACTATTAAGTGGGCGTGTTGTTTTTCAGGGAAGTCAACATTTGGGCCTGTCAACCTTGTCTTTGTTTCTTTGCGCAAGTGCATTGTAAAGCGACTAGATGAGTCAAGGGGCAGGTAGTAAGATACCAACCTATAATCGTCAAAGTTTTTTGTTTAAATTAATCTAGGTCTGATAAATAAGTAACTGGAAGCTGCTTCCACCTAATGGGTGCTCCATGTCCTATATGAAAGGAACCGGTGGTCTGAGTCCACATAACAAAAACTACAACTGTGGTGAAGAATGAATTTTCTTCTGACCCTAAGAGATGATCCCCCTAGGTGAGCAATGAGAAATACTGGCAGGACAGGGTGAAGAAGCCTACATGCTTTCTGTCTGCTGTTTGGATAAACCAAGGGTTTGGTATCTAATCTTTTCAATCAACACTTTTCACAAATGCTGAATTCACCTTTATTTTTTAAAGAAGTCCAAAAGGCATTCTTAGATCTTGCCACTGAAGTTAAGAAAAGATATTTAAAGTAATTTTTGCATATCAAAGAAAAGAGATGCATATCTAGATCTATAACTATATAGATAGATATATAACCTAATAGGTCTCTCTATAGCTGTGTTTAGAACTGATTTTTTGGTTCACTGGATAAACTTAAAAAGTTTAAAAAAAAAATCAGGTCAAACTGTTTCATTCTAGCTGAAATGAAATTATTCATTTTTGAGCTTAACCTTTTCTTTTTAATAAAACTGAAGTAAAATGTCATTTCAAATAAAAAATGAAATGTTAATTCTGATGTCAAAATTAAATATTTTAATTTTTCTGATTTTTTCACAGTTTTTCCAGTTGAAAAAATTCTGACACAAATTCATGATTCAAATCTGCATTTCTGGGTGAAAAAATTAACTCTCATGAAAAATTTCACTGAGTTCTAGTTAAATAGTGATTTGCTACGAGAGGAAGGGAGAGATAGAGAGAAAGAAACCCAATGGGTGTAAAGTTTATGCAATGTTCATGCTTTCTCATTCAGCCCACAAAAGTCATTTCCTCCATGGTGAACTCTAAATGTGTGCTGTCTATATATAAACCACACAATAAAACTAGAGGAGTGATTGTACTGACTCCATGCTCCCTAGACAAACACCAAATTAGGGAATTCTACAGTGGTTAGATAATGAGGTCAAGAAAAGACATTTTTGTGGGTTTCTAAACCAAATCTAAAATGTAGATTCTATTTTTCTTTTCTGGAAAACCTCAAAGAAGCAATGAAGGCTTTGCTTTTGTTTCTTCTGTGGGTTAGGTTTTCATCTTATTTTTGAGCATTTGTTTATTTTCCATAAAATATGACCTTTTTGCAAGACGGTGTGTATTTTAAAACATTGCTAACCATGTTTTCTAGAATTATGTCAGCTGTCTCTCTCACTGAGACAGCTCTCAATTTCTCTTTAAAAATCTGGTATCAACTCCTCGGGATTTTGAGATAAAACAGTGACAATGAAATTCCCAACCCCCAGTAATGGAGATCTGTGCAAGGCTCCACACAGCATTTAAACCCCAGTTAAGATAAAAAATAAGGGTGCAAAATTGCTTCACCTCTGTCAAAAAAAGCCTGAGAAATTAGGCTTCGTGCAGGTGAAATGCAGGGAAGATGATAACTTCATGCATTAATTGCAGAGTCTAAAGGCATAGTCTACCCATAAAAGTTTTACTAGTGTAGATATACCAGCAAACCCACCTAATGTAGATGTACCTTATACCAGGAAAAAAATCCTTTGCCAATATAACTTTACCAGTTTAGCAAGTGAAATACATTATATCACGAAAATAATTTTTATGCTGGTATGACTGCATCTACACTAGGGCTTTTGACGGCAAAAAAAAATCACACTCGTTAACCAAGATTGCTGTGTTGGAAAAAGTTTCCAGTGCAGACCTGGCCTAAGCTTCTGTTGAAGACTGACAAGAGCTGTTTCAAGCAGTCAGTGCTCATAGAAGGAGTAATGTGCTGTTTTGATTTAACGTGTGTTAGACCAGAAAGCAGCTAATGAGATTTAAATGTTGTGAGATCAAAAACTGACTAATCCAGACCATTTGATATGCAGTACTTAAAACTAAAAAACACACTGAACATATTGTCCAAAAGCCATGTAGAACATAGACTTCCACCCTGAGGAGACTGTCTGCTTTGAAATGCCAGACGCTTCAGACAGGAGTGAGCCTTCTTCAGCTTTATGCCTTGTTCCTGAATATGAAAAGTTAAACTCTGATTTCTTATATTTATGTAATGTCTCTTGTCTCCAGGCTTCTCTGCCCATCGTCTGCTCTTCACAGTTCCTGATCACAGGACCTTAGAGTTCCATACCTTTTCATAATGAGTTACATTAAAAAAAACCCACTTGGTAACAGGATGCAGTATTAAGTAGATTTGTTTTTCCAATAAATCAAGTTAGTCTGAGGGAGCCCTAGAACACATCAAAAAAATAGCATTAGCATTCCTATACCTATTTCTGTGCAACAATTTTATCTGCACATACAAGCAAAACAGAATAAAGAAAAAATAAATAAAAAAATGTTATAGTTTGTTCTCTTTATTGAACAGTTCTTTTCACAGCTCTTCGATGTCCTGGCTCTTTAAGTTAAATTATATTTATTCATACTAGGGCTGTCGAGTGATTAAAAAATTAATTGCAATTAATAATGCAATTTAAAAAATTAATCTCGACTAATCATGCTGTTAAACAATAACAGAATACTATTTATTTAAATACTTGTGGATGTTTTCTATATTTTCAAATATATTGATTTCAGTTACAACACAGAATACAAAGTGTACCATCCTCACTTTATATTTATTTCTGATTACAAATATTTGCACTGTAAAAAACAAAAGAAATTATATTTTTCAATTCACCTAATATAAGTACTGTAGTGCAAACTTTATCATGAAAGTTGAACTTACAAATGTAGAATTATGTACAAAAAATAACTACATTTAAAAACAAAACAATGTAAAACTTTAGAGCATACACATCCACTCAGTCCTACTTCAGCCAATCACTCAGACAAACAAGTTTGGTTACAACTTGCATGAGATAATGCTGCTCCCTTCTTGTTTACAATGTCACCTAAAAGCGAGAACAGGCATTCGCATGGCACTGTTGTAGCCAGCATCACAAGATATTTACGTGCCAGATGTGCTAAAGATTCATATGCCCCTTCATGCTTCAACCACCATTCCAGAGGACGTGTCCATACTGATGATGGGTTCTGCTCAATAACGATCCAAAGCAGAGCGGACTGACATATGTTCATTTTTACCATCTGAGTCAGATGCCACCAGCAGAAGGTTGATTTTCCTTTTTGGTAATTCAGGTTCTGTAGTTTCCGCATCTGAGTGTTGCTCGTTGAAGACATCTGAAAGCATTCTCCACATCTCGTTCCTCTCAGATTTTGGACAGCACTTCAGATTCTTAAACCTCGGGTCGAGTGCTGTAGCTATTTTTAGAAATCTCACATGGGTACCTTCTTTGCATTTTGTCAAATCTGCTGTGAAAGTGTTCTGAAAATGCACGTGTGTGGGGTCATCATCTGAGACTGCTATAATATGAAATATGCAGGTAAAACACAGAGCAGGAGACATACAGTTCTCCCCCATCATCAGCATGGAAGCATGTCCTGTAGAATGGTGGCTGAAGCATGAAGGGGCATACGAATGTTTAGCATATGTGGCATGTAAATACCTTGCAATGCCAGCTACAAAAGTCCCATGTGTATGCCTGTTCTCACTTTCAGGTGACATTGTAAATAAGAAGCAGGCAGCAGTATCTCCCATAAATGTAAACAAATGTGTTTGTCTTAGCAATTGGCTGAACTAGAAGTAGGACTGAGTGGACTTGTAGGTGTGACGTTACGCCCCATATTCTTTATAGAAATATGCTTATGATATGACTATGGCATAACTAATATGTATCTGATGCAAGATGGGTCTTGTTAGATATCATGGAAAAGGCTATGATTCACTGAATGTGATTATCCAATTTGTATGCATGTATCATTTATGTACCTGAAGTTATAAATATTGACTATGAAACAGTTACAATTGTGTGTGTACTTGGGGATCACCCACCAGACAGAATACAATCAGCATGGATGGGCCATTAGGAAAGACAATGGGTCTTTGAAAATGCTGATCTCCCATCTTTCTGGAGTTCCTTCCTGTGGACATCTTAAATAAACCTTCTCTCATGGTTGCTTTGACACTGCAACATTATGTGATCATGTCACCTGGTACAGGACACCATCATGAGCTGTTACTTTTCCACTGAAGAGGGGTGGGGATCAAACAGGGAAACAAAATATTCCTGCCATATGTAAATCCTATTTAAGGCTGGAGAGAGAATTAATCAAGGTCACTGGTTCTTCACTGAATCCCCACCCAGGATGACTGCTGTAAACAGCTAAGACTGATCTAGGGAGAAAGGACTGGGATCCAGGCTGAGACAGGGGTCTAGCCTGTGAAGAGAAATACCTGGAACTCTAAGCTGTAGAAACTCTGCAACCTGCCTAAAACAACAATTAGGGTGAGAAATTACTATTTGTAGCCAGTTTCTTTAGTGAATTAATCTTAGGTTGCATATTTGCTTATTTTGCTCAGTAATCTGCTTTGTTCTGTTTGCTATCCCTTTTAATCACTTAAAATTCATCCTCTGTAGTTAATAAACTTGTTTTGTTTTCTAAAACCCAGTTTCTGAAATTCATAACTGGGGGCACAAAGAGCTGTGCATATCTTCCTCCACATTGAGGGAAGGGGCAATTTTCATGAGTCTATGCTATATAGATCTCTATACAGTGCAAGATAATATAATTTTGGGTTTACACTGTGTGTGCACAGGAGAGCTGGGCAATCCCCTAGCTGAGTCTTTGATTGCAGACTCTGTGTGATTCTACAGTTGGGTGTGTCCCAACTTGTGTGTGTGCTGGAAAGGGGCTTGAGAGCCTGTTACAGCAGCACAGAGTAAGGGGAACCCATGCTGGTGGGACAGGCAGGCTAAGTGGGACCCCAGCAAATCCGCTGGCACCCCGAAAGGGGAGTCCAACCCATCACAGTAGGCTCTAAAGTTTTACATTCTTTTGTTTTTGAGTGCACCTATGTAACAAAAAAAAAAATCTACATTTGTAAATTACACCTTCACGACAAAGAGATTGCACTACATTCTTGTATGAGGTGAATTGAAAAATACTGTTTCTTTTGTTTATCATTCTTACAGTGCAAATATTTGTAATCAAATATAAAGTGAGCACTGTACACTTTGTATTCTGTGTTGTAATAAAAATCAACATATTTGAACATGTAGAAAAACATCCAAAATATTTAATAAATTTCAATTGGTATTCTATTGTTTAATAGTGCAATTAATCGTGAATCATTTTTTTAATTGTGATTAATTTTTTTTTAGTTAATTGCATGAGTTAACTGTGATTAATCGACAGCCCTAATTCATACACATACACATGTATATACACTATACACATGCACACTGGCCAAGATTTATCACATGCTTTTCCATTTTGTCATCTGAATATCATCTCCACAAATGTATGGCCTCATTCTCCTATCATACTGAATTTACACTCACTTGACTCCAGTGACCTCAGTTACTCTTGATTTACACCAGTATAGGTAATCAAGCCATGGTACACATGTGTAATATATAGCTCAAAGATTTTTTCAAAATTGCTGCCTAAAGTTAAGCTGTTAAAAACATACTTGGGCACCTGAATTAGTAGTCTGGTTTTCAAAATGCTGAGATCCCAACAGCTCCCACTGACTTCAAACAATTGGTAAGGAAGATTTCCAGCTTCTCAGTGGGACACACTGAACTCACTGATGGCTCTGGAAGGGCCTAAGATAAAGCATTTTAAAGTTGTGACATTTTTATGAGTAGTGCAGGCTCTTTTAGGTTATTTGTATAGTTCCTAGGGAGATGGAATAGTAGGCAGAGTGCAGATAAGGCAGAAAAAGGGCACGATAGATTAATCAATCACATGGTTCAGCAATTTATCTCATGGCTATTGGCACTGCGTATGTGAGAAATAAATACAGAAGATGTATTTTAAAATCACAAAGATAATCCTTTGAATATTGTGGCAAATTGCCAGTACAATTATGATGGGTCCCGCACTTCCTCTTCTTGGAGGGGGTTCAGGGCGCAGTTTCCTGCCCCTGAACTAGGGTATCTACTGTCCCACTAGTAACCCAGAGAAGGGTAGTGGAGAAGGAGGGACCCAGGCCCGCCCTCTACTCCAGGTCCCAGCCCAGGGGCCCTAGGGATAGTGGTAAACCACTTGAACTAGTGCTTCCTTCCCCTGGGCTACTTCCCTCTCCTGCTCTTCAGCTTTTGGGGCTTCCTGCCCTCTCTCTCTGCACAAGCCGGGTGTCTCTTTACCTAGGGTCTTGGTCTTTGAGCCAGCCACAGCACTTCTCCAAACTCTCCCCTGCTCCAACTCATTCAAACTGCTCTCTGCTCCAACTCCTTCCCCTGGCTGATTGAAGCAGGGGGCTTTATCAGGTGACTAGCTTCAGGTGCTCTAATTGGCTTCAGGTGCTTTTAATTGATCTATAGAAACCTTTCTTCACTCTACAAGGAATAAGGCTTCTCCTCATCCTGGGACTAACATATCTCTCCTATATCACTCTCCTGCTGCCTTCTTGCCATGTTGTATCACAATATGTTTTTGTCTTCTCAGCATCTCATGGACTCTCTCTCTTTTCTCTTTAACTGCCAGATTAGAAAGTGAGTGGGGATTCTCTACTGAATGTGGACATGGGGGCACTTATGCAGTTGGCACTTAGATGATATGCCACAATCCTCCAGTTAGAAATATTAAGATGAAAGAATAGTCAGTGAAAAAATTATGTGCCTTTCTGTGAGCTATTCAACAGGATCATCACCTAAAATATCCTGCAAGCTGAAAGCAATCGAGTGTCACAGGGGAATGGAAAGGGAAGTTTGAGCTCTGCAAAGAACCAAGTTCCCTTCCCATATGTCACTATGACAACTCCAGGGTACTTTTTAAAGTTGTTTTTTTGTTTGCACCTGTTCAGCCTTACACTACAGAAGATTCTCACTCAATTAATTTTATTTAATAGCAGTTAGTAGTTCATCTACCATGCTTCCTATAGGCCTCTCAGGGAGCACATGGTCAAATAAACTCACTCCTACTTTGGTAAGGCAAAAGCTAGAAAACAAATCTTGTTCAGTTTATAAATGACTAAAAGAGTTTAAAAAGTTTTCTTAAAAGATTTCTGTAAACTTAGGGCTGGCTTTTGCATGTTTTAAAGTGGCTTCCACATGATTCTGAGTGCTCTCAGCCCTGGCTGGTATTCATCACCTCTCAGGATCAGACCCTGACAGTAAATTTGATAATAATGTAAGATGTTTTTTACAAAATTAGAAATTAACCTAGAGTTCAAAGAAAGGCTATTTGGCTGCAAGGCCTGACTTCAGAGCTCTTTATTCCTCCTGAAGCACCAATAACATCCCTGGAAACTACTGTACACAGAGCAGGAAGGTGCCTTCCTATATAAATTAATAAAACCAGCAATTGTGCAGGAGGATACAGAGTGCAGAACTGAGGTCTAGGGCTGGGTAAACGCTACAAAGTTCAGGTCATGACAACAACATGAACCTCATCCTGCAGGTTCCATGCACAAGGGTTATATGTTTGGATGTTCAGGTTGTAAAATCCACATAATCATAGAATCATAAAAGTGTTGGACTGGAAGCGATATCGACAGGTCATCTAGTCCAGTCCTTGCACCGAGACAAGACTACGTATTATCTAGACCATCCCTGACAGGTGTTAAACTGTTCTTTAAAATCTCCAATGACAGAGATTCCACAACCTCCCCAGGTAATCTCCAAGGCTTCCATGCAATTCTGGCCTCTTCCAACCAGTCTTGGGGAAAAAAAAACATCTCTTTTGGCTTATCTTTTGATGCCTGCTCTGGAGACACAGTACCCTGCAGTAGCTAGGGAACCCCAGGAGCTGTCTAGCAGCCATATATTACAGATTATGAAGCTCTGCTTCCCTAGTGTGCATTTGCTAGGGTTCTCTCAGGGGTCCCAAGAGATGATGTTTCGTGATTATGACTAGAGCTAGTCGAAACATTTTTGACAAAATGAAATTTCACTGAAATATGCCGTTTCGCTGAAGTTGCACTGTTTTGTGGAGATGTACTGGTTTCTTCAGGTAAATCAAGAGAGAGACCCAAATTGAAAGCCTCAGGTTGTTGAACCAAAACCAGACATTATGAAACAATTCCATCTCATGAACATGTTCTTAAGGTTTTGATTACTTTCCAGTGTGGAATGGAAACAATTTTTGAAACCTCAAATGTTATGTAACAGAATTATCATCTTCCAGACAGCTCTGAATAGTACGCTATCTATTGTTGTATCAGTAGAGCCAATGGCAGCAGCAGGAAACGGAAGGTGTCCCTATCCCACCTCCCCAAAGACCTTTCATTTGGAGGAGGACACTGAATTTTACCTATTAACCATCAGAGACCCTACAGGGATGAGTGACCAACCACTCTCAGTATAGGGAAGGAGGTCACTGGGATTGGGAAGCCCACCCCTGTCTGTTAATAAGACAAGTAGACATGGTACACGTGGAATAAGGAGGATCATGGAAAAGAACAAGGGCTAAATTGTGCAAACAACAGCAGGCCAGGTTCAGGGCATATTCCCAAACCTGGGCTGAAATACATGGATAGCAACAGAGCCCTGACTCAGCTCTTCATTTTTATGATAATTTTTCACCTTCAATTATCAGATTTTACCAAGTGAATATGGAAATGATTCTCAATTATTTTGTATTAAAATGTATAGAACTTTTCAATTATATATATATATATTACAAACAACAACACCCCCCACAAAAAAACCCTCACACTTAAATAGCGTTAAGGTTGCAAAGTCAAGCGCTCAACAGTAAGGTAAAGTAAGAATTAAGATTGCCTGTTCAACCTTAATCCAGCCCCTTTCTGCATCTGCATTATGATCCAATCTGTAATTACATTATAACACTATTTTTTCCACAGGACCCCAGCCTCATTCAGTACACACTGAAGGACACTGTTGTCTGTAAGACCTCTGTTTTATTTCTTGAAGAAGTTGGAAGGTGGGTAGTAAATGATGCAGGGAATTGAAGTAAGCTAAAGGTCTTGTGGTTAAGGCATTTCACAGCTACAATTAAGGTCAGTGGGAGCTGTGCTTTGAACAAGTAAATATTACAAAATTCTAAATTCTCTGAAAAATCAGCCTTGGCATCTGAAATTGGGTACCCAACATTAGTGTACATTGTTGACATTTTCTACCCCCTCACCTCACAGGGTGCTGTGAAAATAAATTAATGTCTGTCCCTCTCCCTTTCCGCTTCTTTCCACTGCCGCATCCCCCTGGCTTCTTTCCCTCTCCATTTCCTCCCCTCCTTTCTCCTGTTGACCCCACAGGCCCCAGCTACTGACTGTGTCCCCATCTGAATCTATCCACCCCACCACCCCTGGTTTCTCTACACTCCTCCCCACCCTCTGACTTCTCCAACTCCCTCTCTCCCTTCTCCTAATTCCTCACTCCTCTGCATTTCAGTCAGGATGCTGCCACCTTATCCTTCATGATCCCTGGGCTCCAGCAGGTGGAGCACTGTAAAAGCCAGTCCCTCTACTCTCTATTTCTATGTCTGGTGCCATGGCAGCCCCTGACAGCCAGGAGAAGCAATTTCAAAGCAAGTCCTACTCAGCCCCTGCACTCCTAGAATGGACCATGCTACACGCTGATGGAATTTTAAGAGAATTTAGCTTTCAAACTCCAACAAGTTGCTACTGAGCATGTGGAAACTTATATGGAAAAGGTCATCCTGAATGGTTAAAGTTTGGCAAAGTTATAAGCAACTGAAAACAAAGTCATATAATGGCAGAATTGCCAACCTAACGTGTTCAAAAATCATGAGCCAGACCCGAAAAATAATGAGACTGCTCTGCCTTTTGATTTTTGAACTCCCTCCCTCCATCCCCAGATTCTGTGTAGCAATTTAACAGTGTTATCAACTCTCCCAAATTTAAACAGTAACATGATTTTGGCCGCTTTTGGGAGCTCTGGGTGGGGGACCCAAATCATAGAATCATAGACTATTAGAGTTGGAAGAGACCTCAGGAGGTCATCTAGTCCAATCCCCTGCTCAAAGCAGGACCAACACCAACTAAATCATCCCAGACGGGGCTTTGTGAAGTCGGGCCTTAAAAACCTCTAAGAATGGAGATTCCACCACCTACTAGGTAACCCATTCCAGTGCTTCACCACCCTCCTAGTGAAATAGTGTTTCCTAATATCCAACCTAGACCTCCCCCACTGCAACTTGAGACCATTGCTTCTTGTTCTGTCATCTGCCACCACTGAGAACAGCCTAGCTCCAATCTCTTTGGAACCCCGCTTCAGGTAGTTGAAGGTTGCTATTAAACCCCCCCACACACACACACACCTCTCTTCTGCAGACTAAATAACTCCAGTTCCCTCAGCCTCTCCTCATAAGTCATGGCCTTCTTGGAAACAAGGGCACACTGCTGACTCATATCCAGCTTCTCGTCCACTGTAATCCCCAGGCCCTTTTCTGCAGAAATGCTGCTTAGCCAGTCGGTCCCCAGCCTGTAGCGGTACATGGGATTCTTCCTTCCAAAGTGCAGAACTCTGCTCTTGTCCTTGTTGAACCTCGTCAGATTTCTTTTGGCCCAATCCTCCAATTTGTCTGGGTCACTCTGTACACTATTCCTCCCCTCCAGTGTATCTACCTCTCCCCCCAGCTTAGTGTCATCTGTGAACTTGCTGAGGGTGCAATTAATCCCATCATCCAGATCATTAATAAAGATGTTAAACAAAACCATCCCCAGGACTGACCCCTAGGGCACTCCGCTTGATATCGGCTGCCAACTAGACATCGAGCCATTGATCACTACTCATTGAGCCAGACAATCTAGCCAGCTTTCTATCCACCTTATAGACCATTCATCCAATCCATACTTTTTTTAACTTGCTGGCAAGAATACTGTGGGAGACCATATCAAAAGCTTTGCTAAAGTCAAGATATATCACGTCCACCACTTTCCCCATATCCACAGAGCCAGTTATCTCATCATAGAAGACAATCAGGTTGGTCAGGCATGACTTGCCCTTGGTGAATCCATGCTGACTGTTCCTGATCACCTTCCTCTCCTCCAAGTGCTTCAAAATGGAGTCCTTGAGGACTTGCTCCATAATTTTGCCAGGGACTGAAGTGATGCTTACTGGTCTGTAGTTCCCTGGGTTCTCTTTTTTTCCTTTTTTAAATATGGGCACTATATTTGCCTTTTTCCAGTAGTCCTCCCTCGATCACCATGAATTTTCAAAGATAATAACCAGTGGCTCTGCAATCACATCAGCCAACTCCCTCAGCACCCTTGGATGCATTAGATCTGGACCCATGGACTTGTGCATATCCAACTTTTCTAAATAGTCCTTAACCTGTTCTTTCACCACTGAGGGCTGCTCACCTAGTCCCCATGCTGTGCTGCCCAGTGCAGCAACCTGGGAGCTGACCTTGTCTGTGAAGACCGAGGCAAAAAAAGCATTGAGTACTTCAGCATTTTCCACATCTTCTGTCACTAGGTTGCCTCTCCCATTCAGTAAGGGTCCCACACTTTCCCTGACCTTCTTCTTGTTGCTAACATACCTGTAGACACCCTTCTTTTTACCCTTCCCATTCCTCGCTAGCTGCAACTCCAGTTGTGCCTTGGCCTTCCTGATTACACCCCTGCATGCTCTAGCAATATTTTTATACTCCTCCCTAGTCATCTGTCCAAATTTCCACTTCTTCTGGAATGAGATCAAATTATAAAGATGTATATAAAATGCTGCCTGATAGAAGCTTGCAGCTTATCCTCAGGCACAAAATATCTAAATAATTATTTCTGTTCCTTCTCCCACAACTGTCTATCCCCCAGCCCAGCAATGAATTATGAACTCCCCAACTCCCACCTCAATTTTAACCTACCAATCCCACATCTGTCCATTGTCTCTCATAAAATCATAGAAATGTAAGACTGGAAAGGACCTCAAGAGATATAGCCCAGTCCCCTGCTCTGAGGCAGGATTAAGTATTATCTAGACCAGTGTTTCTCAACGTTTTTGATACCAGGGACCTGCTTGTTGCCTTCCTAAATTGTGTCCAGGAGATCTCAGGCACCAGCATTGGTCCATGGATTGGTTGTTGAGAAACACTGATCAAGGCCATCTCTGACAGCAGTTTGTCTAACCTGTTCTTTAAAACTTCCAGTGATGGAGATTCCACAACTACCCTAGGTAATTTGTTCCAGTGCTTTATTACACTTACAGTTAGGGAGTTTTTCCTAATATCTAACCTAAAGCTTCCTTGCTGCAATTTAAGCCCATTGTTTCTTGTCCTGTCCTCAGTAGATAAGGAGAACAACAGTATCTAAGAACACTGTTCCTGGTGCATGATGTGTTTGCTTTTAGACAATGGTGGGCCCCAAACCAAAATGAAGTCACATATGCACATATGCTAACTTTTCCTTAACATTCCTCTGCACCCTTCCCCCCCTCCACCCCCCTCCCCGGTTACTTGCTGTGGCCCTTCCCGCACACCCCTCCCCCCGCCTCAGCTCACCTCTGCTCCGCCTCCGCCTCCTCCCCTGAGCGCGCCACCGCCGAACTGCTCCCCTCCCCCCAAGGCTTGCCGTGAATCAGCTGTTTGGTGTGGCAAGCCTGGGAGGCAGGGGGAAAAGCGGAGCAGCGGTCCACTCGTGGGACGAGGCGGAGAGGAGGTGAGCTGGGGCAGGGGGGCTGCAGCAAGTAAGGGGGGGCGCAGAGGAACCGCTGCGGTAATACGAATTTGGATATAACGAGGTAAAGCAGCCCCGCTCCCCTCGGACCACATTATATCGGGGTAGAGGTATATTACATTGTGAAGACATATTTCATTTGTGATCCACTATCACCCCCAGATCCTCTTCTGCAGTACTCATTTCTAGGAAGTCATTTCCCACTTTGTATTTATGAGACTGATTATTACTTCCTATGTGTAGTAATTTGCATTTGGCCACATTGAATTCCATCCTATTTATTTCAGATCATTTCTCAAGTTTGTCAAGATCATTTCGTATTCAAATCCTGTCCCAAAAAATACTCAACAACTCCCAACTTGGTATCAACTGCAAACATTGTAAGTGTACTCTCTATGCCATTATCCAAACAATTTATGAAGATATTGAATGGAACCAGATCCAGGACAGATCCCTAAGGGATCCCACTCAATATGCCCTTCCAGCTCCACTGTGAACTATTGATAATTACTATCTGAGAATGGTTTTCCAACTAGTTATGCACCCATAATAGGTTCATCTAGGCTATATTTCTCTAATTTGCTAACGAGACGGTCATGCGAGACAGTATCAAAAGCTTTCTAAAGTTGAGACATATCACATTTACTGCTTCTCCCCTATCCACAAAGCTTATTACCCCATGAAAGAAGCATATTAGGTTGGTTTGACATGATTTGTTCATGACAAATCCATCTTGTCTGTTAGTTATTATCTTTTTATCTTCTAGGTGCTCACAAATTAATTGTGTGATTATTTGCTACATTATCTTTCTGGGTACCAACATTGGGCTAACTGGTCTAGAATTCCCTGGGTTGTCTTGATTCTCCTTTTT
Source organism: Natator depressus (assembly GCF_965152275.1). Taxonomy (NCBI): domain Eukaryota; kingdom Metazoa; phylum Chordata; order Testudines; family Cheloniidae; genus Natator; species Natator depressus. The sequence goes on along the minus strand of NC_134235.1, from coordinate 138,279,662 downwards.
ATGGATAGGTACCATATTTTCCCTTTTCCATTACTCTGGGATCTCTCCCGTCCTCCATGAGTTCTCAAAGATAATCACTAGTGGATCAGAGATCTCACCAGCTAGTTCCTTAAGTATTCTAGGGGTGTATTTCATCAGGCTCTGCTGACTTGAAGATATTTAACTTGTCTAAATAATTCTTAACTTGTTCTTTCCCCACTTTAGCCTCAGATCTTACCCAATTTACACCGATGTTCACTATGTCAGTTTTCCAATTACTGCTATCCTTTTTGATGAAAACTGAAACGAAAAAAGGAATTTAACTCCTCAGCCATCCGCATTTTCTGTTATTGCCTTTCCCTCCTCATTGAGTAATGAGCCTACTCTGTCTTTGGTATTTCTTCCAATGTATTTGCAAAATGTTTTCTTGTTACCCTTTATGTCCCTAGCTAGTTTAAGCACATTTAGTGCTAGTGAAGCACCAAATTTGTCCCTACATGTTTGTGGGTTTTTTCATATTCATCTTTCATAATTTGACCTAGTTCTTACTTTTTGCATGACTTTTTTGGAGTTTGAAGTCACAGAAGATCTCCTTGTTAAGCCAGGATGGTCTCATACCATACTTTCCTATGCACTGGGATAATTTGCTTTTGTGCCCTAAATGATGTCTCTTTAAAAAACTGCCAGCTCTACTGAACTCTTTTTTCCCTTAGCCTTGCTCAGTGCACTTCTGTTCTTTAGACAGACTTTAGACAACAAATATTTAAAATTAAATTTAGATGGTGATGAAAGTCAATAAGCTAATTGTAAACTTGTTGTCCTGAAGGGCTGCTATTTTTTTCCTGGTGCAGTCATTTTGTTAAGAATTACAATAAAGGCTGAGGTAAGTCGTAAGCCTAATGAGCAGGAGGTTTTAATAGCTCTTACCTCATGAATCCAGAAAGTAAGTAATCAAGAAAACAATTCTGCAAACAAAGCAGGGGCTCAACCCAGTGGATCATGTTGAGTCCTGACAATCTGCTAGCTCGGATCCTGTCATGGCAAATACTACTTCTATACTGAAAAGGCAATGCAACCAGCATCCTCCCTACTGCAGGGTGAAAGAGAGAGTAAGACCTGGTTAACATGTATTCTGATTTATCCATATGTCACTCTCAGCACTGTAATGATTGCAGTGGTAACCAAAAGGACAGAAAGTGCAGTATTTACAGAAGGTATGCTCATCCACTTTGTGTTTTAATTACAAATGAAAATGAGAGATCTAATGCTGTTAGCACCTTCAATTACACATTCAGAGGAGAACTGTGAGCAAAGTTTGTACACTCATTTGTATTAGCCTGTCTGAGATGTATTTCATCTCATTTCTTCTCCCTGCCTCTGTCTATTTAATTCAGAATTAGAGCTGTCCTATAAGATCTCCCAGACAGCATGGCAGAAACCACCTGCACCATACATGGCAGATTTTAAGAACAGCAGAGGTATTCCGGAGACCTGACACTGACTGATAGGAATGCAGCAGTGTTCACCCTGCAGCTGAGGATGGTCAGATACATGTTCTGCTGGTTTAATAGTTTGTGGCATCACTAAGTGCCCATGCTGAGTAGCAGTGGAAAGCTTTTATTTTATTATATTTTTAAACTGCGTGAGTCAGTTCAGAGCTCATGAAAGAGAGAGACTAACTGCACTAAAAAGAGTATAGTATAGTGAGATCAGACACTGGGCAAGTTTCAACACAGAGCTCCGCCAATGCACTTTAATCCTTCTCGACCTTTAATATTGCTATTGTTCCAGACCTGGGACTCTTCGGAGCTGAAGTTGTACAATCAATCAAACTGTCTGTTGATTTCTGGACAAATATTGATAGGCAACTAGGCAGAGGGCACTAAATTCATTTTCACTTGGTGCCAATGTGTGATATAAACAAAAACTTCCAGAGGTAAAGGGCTTGTGTGGTATTTTTTCCCTTTTTTGGAAAATTTGTTTGGAAGAGGAGGGGAAATGCTCCTTACCTTTATACATTATAACAGGGTGCTCAGCTCGCTGGCACTGGGAATCTTCTGTAGCTGCTGACACTAAGATTCCTATGACTCCCAAACCTGCAACCAGCAATGCAACCAGACTGTTTCCCTTCATGGTGGTCATGTCGTCCTCTGCACTGGTCACTTTTCCTTTAACTGGCAACTCTCCTTGTATTCATGTGTGGAAAGGACCTGAAGAATGCAAAGAAAAGAATTCAATGACTCCGAGGACAGCTAATAGAAAACAAAACAATTGGTTAGGTTTGCAATGGAAAATAATCCTTTGTTTTCCTTCCCTGTGGGGTTTGACTTCTCAAAAGTGAATGACAGCTTTTTGTAATTTTACATCATAAAATTGTCAATTACATTTCCATGAATTTGGGAATTAATGAAAAAGACATGTTTTTATCTACCATTGGCATGCACAAAAATTTTGTTTTCTTATATTTTAGATTTATATTTTCCCACTTTGTGACATGTGTGGGAGGAGAGATTTACACATATAACATTTTCTTTTAGAAGCAGCTTACAAAACAGCAGTATTTTCTTAAATTAGAATATGCCATATTTATTAAATCACCTTTAGAAACTATAACCCAAGTAGTCTTTGAAAACAACTCATGTAATCTACTCAAATTACTTATGTGCCCTGGGCTAAACCATTCCATAGCAAGGCTATTTCCACATAAGACACTGAAAATCAACTTTGCACTCACACAAGGCTCAATTCTGCACCACTCAAGTCAATGGGAATCTTGCCAGCAACTTCAATGGAACTAGACCCACAGTTTCCATCTGATTGTTTCCATGTGACAGTCAGATTTGCTATCCTGCAGAACCCAAAGAAGTGTCAAACCCCCTCCCCCCGACCCCACCAAAAATATTTTCCTGAGATCTGCAGAAATCTCAAGGGCTGTACCAAAGTACCTCTGTGTTACCTCCTACCCACTGAATTCCATCCAGCTCCTAAAGAAATCATACTCCCATGAGCTTAGCACACTGGCCATTGCCCTCCAAAGCTCTCTGAAAGGGGGTTTTGGCTGTTGCTCAGTGAAGGGAAACATAGTATAAGTTAATGCTGATGAGGTCAGTAGCTACACAAGGTATCCCCGTAGGGCTGAGGGGAGGCATGAGATGCCACATTGTAGCCATTTTCTCCTCCATCAGCACCCTATCCCAGCAACCTCCCAGCCCCCAAACCTTGTGGTGACTATGGCATGGAGCTGCTACTGCCTCATCCTCACTCAGATCCACTGCTGCTTGGTCCACTCTTCTCACTAAAGCAAAGAGGAGCATTTGCTCCATACTAAGCATATCAAAGAAAAGACATCTACCTTCATTTTACTCAATATATTGCTTGTGAAATATGCCAGACTGACAACCCTGGCAGGATGTATTTTCTGCCTGTCCACAGAATTCTATATCACAGGCACTAGCAGGGCAAGGTTCACCAAAGTGCCCTGGCACTGTGCCTCAGCCTACAGGTGTAACTCTAGGCATGTGAGATTTGTTCAGTCCCCATGTTTAGTCAATCCCAGACTGCTTTGATGATACTGCCTACAAGATTGCCTATGGTGATGGTGTACTAACAGCGAGAGCACCTTTCTAATAAGATCTGGACAGAGATCAACAACTTGTTTTACACAGACCACAAAACAGTGATGACTTTCAGTCAGTACCCACTTGGGTCAAATTCAAGCTAGTGACCTACAGATGAGAAGCCCCATATTAGAGTAATTAATAATCCCTTGAAACATCCACTAACCACAGATTGTATTTTGTAACTGGCAGAATACTCACAACACTAAATGTATTCAAGATCAAATCCAATTCTATTAGATCTACCATACGTAAATATTACAAGCGCTAACAACTTAACACAATAACTCAAAGATCTTGTGCCGCAGGCAGCTTAACTGAGCATTCACCAAAATTAATCATTGGTGACAATGCTAAGAACTGGCATATAGCATGTCTGATTTCATTGAGCTGTTCTGCACAGTTTAATAAAGATAAAGCGTAAACTTTTCTGATTTATATGATACAAATCATATCAAACAAATGAATGTTTATGAAAATATTCTTCCTGTAATGTGCACATATACGTAACTCCCTTTATCACTAATAAGAGTTATGCACACATATCAAGAGAAGCATCTATCTCTTTGTGTGCAGTAAACTAATTGTACTGTAGTAGGATTTGGCTCTTGCTTTATTTTTAATATGACTAGTGGATGAACAGCAATAGGTAAAATTAGGAAAAGTTTGAGCTAAGACTTTTGGGGGAAAAAAGCAAAGAATGAGATCAGACTTCAAAGAAGCACTCTTGCTGGTTTTAAAGGAAATTAAATAAGGGGGAAAATGTCAATTAGGGAGATACAGTATGGTTAAGAATAAATTTCTTTAGCATTGGGCGAAGTTAAAGACCACAAATCATTAACAGAATATCTAGGTATAATTTATTTTATAAAAGTCTACCTATCACATGTCTTAGACATTATTTAATCATGGACTATTGATACTATTAACATTTGTCACCACTGCATTGTAAGCATATTTTGGTGAGCCTATATGAGTACATTTGCTTCTTTTAAAAAGGAATTAAATTCACTCTATTATACCTAATACAAAGGCTTCCTACAATAAAACTATATCAGATTATCCCACTACATTTGTGCAGCATTTAGCAGATATTATTTTTAAAAGGACAAACCATATAATTTTAAAACACTTTGCAACATTTTAGAAACAAATGAAGATCATTTTAAAAGATGCCTTTAAATTCATGCAAGAAAAATCATTCCAATCAAACTTTTCACTTAGTTAAAACGCTTGAGGTAAATGGAAGTAAAAACACTGATTATGTTCAAAATCATACTTTGTTAGAAATAAAATTCTAACACAGGCCTGATTCTATGAGGTGCAGAGTGTCTTCAGTTTCTCTGATTTCAGTGGCAGTTGAAGGCATTCAGGACCTTTCAAGAAGCACTAAGCATCTGCACAGGACAGGACCCTAGTGTGTTCCTCTCAAAGACATAAATCACTATTCTGACCTGGGCTGTATTCCCCAAACCTTTGTCTCAACAGGATTTTTTCTGAGGAAAGAATCCATAGCATTTTTTTAAACCCCAGCATGCAGGTTTCACTATAACCACCATCCCAGTGCATCTGCTAGTGGATCATGGCTGGTGATACCACACAGGCAGTGGTAAGCTGGAGCCGGTTCGAACCAGTTCACTAGAACCGGTTGTTAAATTTAGAAGCCCTTTTAGAACCGGTTGTCCCGCAAGGACAACCAGCCAAAAGTGGCACCTTAGGTGCCGACTCCATGGGTGCTCCGGGGCTGGAGCACCCACGGGGAAAATTTGATGGGTGCAGAGCACCCACCGGCAGCTCCCTGTCCCGCCCCGTGTCTGGCCCCAGCTCACCTCTGCTCCGTCTCCTCCCCTGAACGCGCTGCCCCGCTCTGCTTCTTGGCCCCCTCCCCCCCTGCTTCCCATGAATCAGCTGTTCGCACGGGAAGCCTGGGAGGGGTGAGATGCAGGCGGTGGCTTCACGCTCAGGCCCAGGGAGGCGGAGCGGAGGTGAGCTGGGACGGGAGGGGGGGGGAGGGGGCGCGAGGAGGGCCGTCCGCGCCACAGCAGGTAACCCGGGGGTGGGGGGGAGGGGAGCCCCAGCTCACCTCTGCCTCCCTGGCCTGAGCGCGAAGCTGCCGCCTGCTTCTCAGCCCTCCCAGGCTTCCCACGCGGACAGCTGATTCGCGGGAAGCCGGGAGGCGGGGGCGCAAAAGCAGAGCAGGGTGGCACGTTTATGGGAGGAGACAGAGCGGAGGTGAGGTGAGCTGGGGCCGGGCGCGGGGCGGGGAACTGGCGGTGGGGGCTCTGCACCCACCAAATTTTCCCCGTAGGTGCTCCAGTTCCGGAGCACCCACGGAGTCGGCGCCTAAGGCACCACTTTTGATGTGATCAGTGGGGGGAGTGGCTGCTCCCCCTGCTCCCCCCGAGCTACGCTCCCCTGCCCCTAGGAGCCAGAGGGACCTGCCGGATGCTTCCTGGGAGCTGCCCCAGGTAAGCAATGCCAGGACTCCCCACCTGGCCCCCCGGCAGGTCCCTGTGACTCTTAGGGGCAGGGTGGGCACCCACTACGGTGGCCCACAAGACCCTCCTGCCCAGTTCTGGGGGCAGTCAGGGGACAGGGGAGGGGGGTGGATGGAGCAAGGGTCCAGGGCGGGGGGGGCATCAAGGAACGTGGAGGGTTGGAAGGGGCAGGAGTCATGGGGTGAGGAGGGAACCGGTTGTTAAGATTTTGGCAGCTCATCACTGCATACAGGAAACTGGCAACACTTCAGTTTAGGCAAGGAAGTGAAGACTTATGTGGAAAGCAGACCTAAAACTTCTGCATTTCCCAAATGCGCCATGAGATCTTTCGTGAACGGAAATACTGGAGTCAGGCCAAAAGTTTTAGAGCCTTATCTGAAAGATGGTTTGACTGGCAACACACTGTCCACTACCAATACACATTATCATTATTTGAGTACACGTTCATGGGGAAGAACATCCTAACTGAATCACCCACACTATTTCCTGCAGGATTCTAGTGTACTTAAAGAAAAGGAGGACTTGTGGCACCTTAGAGACTAACAAATTTATTTGAGCATAAGCCTTCGTGAGCTACAGCTCACTTCATCGGATGCATTAAGTGGAAAATACAGTGGGGAGATTTATATACATAGAGAACATGAAACAATGGGTGTTCCCATACACACTGTAACGAGAGTGATCACTTAATGTGAGCTCTAGTGTACTTAAGAAGCTTGCTCTCTATGTGCTGACAAAGTCTAACCCTGATTAATTTAGATTGCTACTGGAGATAATACAGCTACAGACATGACTGAACTGAACTAGTTTTGAACAGTCAAATTTAGACTCTTTGTCTAATTCCTTGCTTCACAAGGAAAATGTAAAACCTGTAGTTTGAACTAAACTTCACTCATTTCTGGTTTGATTGCCCTGTGGTGCCATAGAATCATAGAATCATAGAATATCAGGGTTGGAAGGGACCCCAGAAGGTCATCTAGTCCAACCCCCTGCTCGAAGCAGGACCAATTCCCAGTTAAATCATCCCAGCCAGGGCTTTGTCAAGCCTGACCTTAAAAACCTCTAAGGAAGGAGATTCTACCACCTCCCTAGGTAACGCATTCCAGTGTTTCACCACCCTCTTAGTGAAAAAGTTTTTCCTAATATCCAATCTAAACCTCCCCCATTGCAACTTGAGACCATTACTCCTCGTTCTGTCATCTGCTACCATTGAGAACAGTCTAGAGCCATCCTCTTTGGAACCCCCTTTCAGGTAGTTGAAAGCAGCTATCAAATCCCCCCTCATTCTTCTCTTCTGCAGACTAAACAATCCCAGCTCCCTCAGCCTCTCCTCATAAGTCATGTGCTCTAGACCCCTAATCATTTTTGTTGCCCTTCGCTGGACTCTCTCCAATTTATCCACATCCTTCTTGTAGTGTGGGGCCCAAAACTGGACACAGTACTCCAGATGAGGCCTCACCAGTGTCGAATAGAGGGGAACGATCACATCCCTCGATCTGCTCGCTATGCCCCTACTTATACATCCCAAAATGCCATTGGCCTTCTTGGCAACAAGGGCACACTGTTGACTCATATCCAGCTTCTCGTCCACTGTCACCCCTAGGTCCTTTTCCGCAGAACTGCTGCCTAGCCATTCGGTCCCTAGTCTGTAGCGGTGCATTGGATTCTTCCATCCTAAGTGCAGGACCCTGCACTTATCCTTATTGAACCTCATCAGATTTCTTTTGGCCCAATCCTCCAATTTGTCTAGGTCCTTCTGTATCCTATCCCTCTCCTCCAGCGTATCTACCACTCCTCCCAGTTTAGTATCATCCGCAAATTTGCTGAGAGTGCAATCCACACCATCCTCCAGATCATTTATGAAGATATTGAACAAAACCGGCCCCAGGACCGACCCCTGGGGCACTCCACTTGACACCGGCTGCCAACTAGACATGGAGCCATTGATCACTACCCGTTGAGCCCGACAATCTAGCCAGCTTTCTACCCACCTTATAGTGCATTCATCTAGCCCATACTTCCTTAACTTGCTGACAAGAATACTGTGGGAGACCGTGTCAAAAGCTTTGCTAAAGTCAAGAAACAATACATCCACTGCTTTCCCTTCATCCACAGAACCAGTAATCTCATCATAAAAGGCGATTAGATTAGTCAGGCATGACCTTCCCTTGGTGAATCCATGCTGACTGTTCCTGATCACTTTCCTCTCATGTAAGTGCTTCAGGATTGATTCTTTGAGGACCTGCTCCATGATTTTTCCAGGGACTGAGGTGAGGCTGACTGGCCTGTAGTTCCCAGGATCCTCCTTCCCTTTTTTAAAGATTGGCACTACATTAGCCTTTTTCCAGTCATCCGGGACTTCCCCCGTTCGCCACGAGTTTTCAAAGATAATGGCCAAGGGCTCTGCAATCACAGCCGCCAATTCCTTCAGCACTCTCGGATGTAACTCGTCCGGCCCCATGGACTTGTGCACGTCCAGCTTTTCTAAATAGTCCCTAACCACCTCTATCTCCACAGAGGGCTGGCCATCTCTTCCCCATTCTGTGATGCCCAGCGCAGCAGTCTGGGAGCTGACCTTGTTAGTGAAAACAGAGGCAAAAAAAGCATTGAGTACATTAGCTTTTTCCACATCCTCTGTCACTAGGTTGCCTCCCTCATTCAGGAAGGGGCCCACACTTTCCTTGGCTTTCTTCTTGTTGCCAACACACCTGAAGAAACCCTTCTTGTTACTCTTGACATCTCTTGCTTTATCTCCATGTTTTAATGCAGCTATGTACTCACAGATATGCCTGTTGCCCACGGTCAGCAATATTGGATTACACTTGTTTCAGCATGCCTTTCCAGAGAGAACATAATCATAATACACAAATCTAGGGAGTATGGGGAACACATAGGATGAACTGGAAGTATTAGTACATAAGCTAAATTATGACTTAATTGGTGTCACAGAGACTTGGTGGCATAAATCTCATGACTGGAATATTGGCATGGAGGGCTATAGCTTGTTCAGAAAAGGTAGGCAGGGGAAAAAGGAAGGTGTTGCATTATATATCAAAAGTATATAAAATTGTTCGGAGATCCTGAAGAAGGCAAGAGGCAGACCAGTTGAAACTTTCTAGACAAAGATAAAAGGAGAAAAATAGGAGTAATGTGATAGTGGGAGTCCTTCATAGACCACTAAATCAGGAAGAGGGAGTGGGTGAGGCATTTCTCGAACAAATTACAGAAATATCCAAAATACAAGACCTGGTAGTAATGGGGGCTTTAACTAGAAATCTGTTGGGAAAGTAAAACAACAAAACACAAAATTTCCAATAAAATTTTGGAATGCATTGGGGACACCTTTTTGTTTCAGAAAGTGGAGGAAGTAATCAGAGGGACAGACATTTTAGACTTGATTCAGACCAACAGAGAGGAATTGTTGTGAATCTGAAGGTGGTAGGCAATTTGGGTGAAAACAGTATAATATAGTATAACAGCAATTTGGGTGAAATCATAAAACAGTAGATTTCATGAATCTGAGGAAAGGAAGGAGAGAGTACAGCAGAATAAGGACAATGGACTTCAAAAAAGCAGACTTTAACAAACTCAGAGAACTGGTAGGTAAGGTCCCTGTGTGAAGAAAATGTAACGGAGAAAGGAGTTCAGGAGAACTGGCAGTTTCTCAGGAGCGGTTTAATGATCTGAAAATCAAAAGGGAATCCTACAAAAGTGGAAACCTTGACAAATTGCTAAGGAGAAGTATTAAAGAATAGCACAAACATGTAGGGGCAAAATTGAAAAGGCTAAGGCACAAAATGAGTTATACCTAGTAAGGGACATAAAAGGCAATAAGAATAAGTTCTTTATGTACATTAGGAGATAGCGAAAGATGCAAGAAAGTGTAGGTCCTCTACTTAGTGGGAAAGGAGAGCTACTAACTGATTACATCAAGAAGGCTGCAGTGTTAAATATCTATTTTGCTTCAGTCTTCACTAAAAGGTTAATGGTGATCAGATACTTAACACAGTATTAATATCAAGGGGAAAGGAACACAATTCAAAATAGGGAAATAGGTTAAAGATATTTAGATAAGTTAAATGTATTAAAGTGGCAGGGTCTGATGAAATTCATCCTATGATATTTAAGGATCTAACTGAAGCAATCTTGTAACCACTGGCAACTATCTTTGAGAACTCATAGAGACTGGTGAGGTTCCAGGGACAAGAGAAGGTCACATAATTCTTATTTTTACAAGGGGGAACAAAGAGGACCCACGGAATTATAGACGAGTCAGCCTAACTTTGATACCTGGAAAGATACTGGAACAAATTGTTAAACAATCTATTTGTAAGCATCTAGAGGATAAGAGAGTTATAAGGCCATTATGGATTTGTCAAGAACAAATCATGTCAGACCAACCTAATTTCCTTCTTTGACAGGTTTACTGGCCTAATGGATAGAGGAGACGCAGCATACATGATCTCTCTTGATTTTAGTAAGACTTTTGACAAAGTCCCACATGACATCCAAGGGAAGCGTGGTCTAGACCAGTGCTACTCAAAGTGGTGGTTCGCGGACCGGTGCCGGGCTGCAAGCCATCGGCTGCCAGTCTGCACGCACATTGGAAAAAAAAATTGCCGGTCGCCCACATCAGATAGCTTGAGAAGTACTGGTCTAGATGAAATTACTGTAAGATTGGTCCACAACTGGTTGAAAGACCATCCTCAAAGAATAGTTATCAATGTTTTGCTGTCAAACTGGGAGGACATATCTAGTGTAATCCTGCAAGCTGAGGCCTGGGTCGAGTACTATTCTCTATTTTAATTAATGAACTGGATAATGGAGTGGAGAGTAAGCTTATAAAATTTGCAGATGACACCAAGATGCAAGGGATTGCAAGCCCTTCAAAGGACAGCATTAGAATTCAAAATGACCTTGACAAATTAGAGAATTAGTCTGAATCAACAAGATGAAATTCAGTAAGGACAAATGCAAAGTACTACACATAGGAAGGAAAAATCAAATACATAGCCATAAAACAGGGAATAACTGACTAGGTGGTAATACTGCTGAAATGGATCTGGGGGATATAGTGGATCACAAATTGAGTATGGGTCAACAATGTGATGCAGTTGCAAATAAGGCTAATATTCTACAATGCATTAACAGGAGTGTTGTTTGTAAGACATGGGACATAATTGTCCTGCTCTACACAGCACTTGTGAGGCCTCAACTGGAGTGCCATGTCCAATCCTGGGTGCCACACTGTAGGGAAATTGTGGACAAACTGGAGGGAGTCCAGAGGAGAGAAACAAAACTGATAAAGGTTTAGAAAACCTGATCTATGGGGAATGGTAAAAAAAAATGGACATGTTTAGTCTTCAGAAAAGAAGACTGAGGGGGAGAACCCAATAACAGACTTCTAATATGTTAAGAACTGTTCTAAATAGGACTGTGACCTATTGTTCTCCATGTCCACTGAAGGTAGGACAAGAAGCAATGGGCTTAATCTGCAGCAAGGGAGATTTAGGTTAGATATTAGGCTAAAAAAAATCTAACTATAAGGGTAATTAAGCACTGGAATAGACTTCCAAGGGAGGCTGTCAAATCCCCATCAATGAAGGTTTTTAAAACAGGCTGGACTATGTATAATGGGACCAATCTTGTACATACTTATGGATGCAATGTGTACCACTATGAGAAGATTATTGACTTTAATGTATTTATTCATGGTAGTAAGTGTACTGTCCATTCAGACTGCTCACAGAAATGGAGATCCATACAAGATAGGATAAACTAAACAGACTTTTATTAACAAGGCTTTCAAATACACATTCTGGTCTCAACAACCCAGATGAGCACACACACACACTCAGAGAAAGCCAGTCTCAGACTCACTTCCTGTGCCTCTCTTAAAGGAACCATGCACCAGTTCTCTAACTATGCATGAATATAATACATCTCCCTGTAAACAAAAATAAGATTGGGATGCCATTCCTAACATTCCTGCTTAATAACAGCATTAGGACACTCCACTCTTTGGGTTTCAATATTTTCCAACAACTGGAGTGAGTGTTACTTCTTGTATTCCGAGTCACTGATAATTTGCAAGAAAATGATTTTGAATCCTTATGAATCAATGTCAATAAAGCACAAGATGGGGTACCAGTTGGTGTCCACTGTAGACCATCAAATCACACCAGGGAACAGAATGACCACCTCCTTACACACCTATCTATAATGTGTAGGGGGGAAAAATCTATGTGATCATGGGAGACTTCAATTTGACTGACATATGCTGGGGCCTCATGCTGCCAGTACTAAAATACTCTTGGTAGTTCGAAATATTATACATGACAATTTGCTAACTCAAGAAGTGTTGCATTCAACACAAGGGAATTCTGTATTAGATCTTCTCTTGATGGATAAAAAGGGGAGTGTTAAAGAATGAACAGGACTGATCACAGAACTAAAAATTAATGGAAACTTAGGTACAGTGGATCATGGGTGGATCACATTTATAATGTGCAAACAGAATAAAGTCCAGATTAATTATGTATATACTTGGTGCTTTAAAAGGTCCAATTTCACAAAGATGAAAACCATTATAAGCCAAATCAGCTAGGAGGAAGAATTTAATCATAAAAATGTGAATGATAACAGGGTACTGCATAAGAACACTTTATTAGATGCCCAAAAAGACACAAGTGAGGAAGAAGGCCACCTTGGTTAAAAAACTGACTTGTTTTAGATGGCAAGTGAAGGTGGCTATAAAAATTATATAAACAAATGGGAGAAAGGGGAAGTCAGTAGTTATGAATATAAATCAGAAGCTAGGAATTGTACAAAATTGACAAGGGAAGCAAAGGCAAAATCTATGGCTAGCTCAGTTAAAGACAATAACAAGGATTTTTTAAAGTATGTTAGGAACAAAAAGAATCCTAACAATGGTATTTGGTATCCTAACAACATTACTAGATGGAAATGTAGAATTATCAATAATAATGCCTAATATAAATATGTTCTGTTCTGTATTTGGGAAAAAACAGATAACACTTTTTCCATTCCACTAGTATCTCTGGATGCTGTTAAACAGCAGCAACTAAAGGTAGACATCTTTAAATCAGCAGGTCTTGCAGTTAAGAACTTTAAAAGAGCTGGCTGATGATCTCAGTGGATCATGAATGTTGATTTTCAATAAGTCTTGGAACACCTGGGAAGTTCTAGAAGACTGGAAGAAAGCTAATATTGTGTCAATATTTTAAAAAGGTAGATTCATAGATTCATAGATATTTAGGTCAGAAGGGACCATTATGATCATGTAGTCTGACCTCCTGTACAACGCAGGCCACAGAATTTCACCCACCACTCCTACAAAAAAAAAACCGTCACACCTATATCTGTGCTATTGAAGTCCTCAAATTGTAGTTTAAAGACTTCAAGGAGCAGAGAATCCTCCAGCAGGTGACCCATGCCCCATGCTACAGAGGAAGGCGAAAAACCTCCAGGGCCTCTTCCAATCTGCCCTGGAGGAAAATTCCTTCCCGACCCCAAATATGGCGATCAGCTAAACCCTGAGCATATGGGGCAAGATTCATCAGCCAGATACTACAGAAAATTCTTTCCTGAGTAAATGGCATGACCTGGGTAATTAAAGGCCTATCAGTCTGACGTCAATCCCAGGTCAGATAATGGAATGGCTGATAAAAGACTTGATTAATAAAGACTTAAGGAGGGTAATGTAATTAATGCCAATCAGCATGGGTTTATGGAAAATAGATCCAGTCAAACTAACTTGATGTATTTTCTTGAAGAGATTACAAGTTTGATTGCTAATGATAATAGTGTTCATGTAATATACTTAGATTTCTGTCAGGCACTTGATTTGGTGCCACATGACATTTTGATTAAGAAACTAGAACAATATAAAATTAACATGTCACACTTTAAATTGATTAAAAACTGATTAACGAATCGGTCTCAAATGCAACTGTAATGGGAAATCATCATAGAATTTTTAGTGGGGGGGTCTCAAGAGGATCGGCTCTTGGGCCGACACTATTTAAAATGTTTATTAATGACCTAGAAAAAAACATAAAATTAGCACTAATAAGTTTGCAGATGACATACATACAATCAGTTTTGGGTGTCTGCCCTGCTTTTTGACAGTCTGCCCTGAGGTTGGCACTCGCGGTCATGAGCCATTCCAGACAGCATGAAACCCTGTTTGGACACTTTTCAGCAGCAATGACTCTGAGATGGACTAGGATCTAAAGGAAAAACAGATAAGCTAATTCTTAATTTTGTTAGGGATATTCTGCCCTTGTTTGCTGAAGAGAGTGGCTTTCACACTTTCTTAATGGAATTATTCCCAAGGCCAGCGTTAAGTGTACAGAAATGTTACAAAACAAACTAGTGGGGCAGGACAACATGGTTCTTGACAGAATTAAAAATAAACTGACATCTGTTCTTTCTGTTTTCACAACTGTAGGAGTGTGGACACATCAAGCGAGAGGCTACACAGGTGTCACCTGTCGCTGGATTGACTCTGATAACCTAACGAGAGTCAGCAGTCTTAGTCTTCTGACACTTTGTTAGAACACATTCGTACAACAAGATCGCTTCTCTGTTGACTGAGATCCACTCACAGTTTGATCTGGACTCAACAAAAATAACACATGGTTACAGACAATAGTAGCAATTTTGTTAAAGCCTTCAAGCTTTTTGCAGGATCTGGAGAGCTGAAGGATGATTGATGTTGGAAATCAAGTGGAGAATGATCCTCATAAGGAAGCAGACGCCCCAGATTCTGATATATGTAGCCACGTGAGTATTTTTAAGTGATACTACTGAGTGTTCATGTATATTTTACTTGCCAAAACATATGACCAGTTTTTTATAGAATCATAGAATATCAGGGTTGGAAGGGACCTCAGGAGATCATCTAGTCCAACCTCTTGCTCAAATCAGGACCAATCCCTAACTAAATCATCCCAGCCAAGGCTTTGTCAAGCCTGACCTTGAAAACCTCTAAGGAAGGAGATTCCACCACCTCCCTAGGTAACCCATTCCAGTGCTTCACCACCCTCCTTGTGAAAAAGTTTTCCCTAATATCCAACCTAAACCTCCCCCACTGCAACTTGAGACCATTACTCCTTGTTCTGTCATCTGGTACCACTGAGAACAATCTAGGTCCATCCTCTTTGGAACCCCCTTTCAGGTAGTTGAAAGCAGCTAACAAATCCCCCCTCATTCTTCTCTTACGCAGACTAAACAATCCCAGTTCCCTCAGCCTCTCCTCATAAGTCATAAACTCCAGCTCCCTAATCATTTGTGTTGCCCTCCACTGCACTCTTTCCAATTTTTCCACATCCTTCTTGTAGTGTGGGGCCCAAAACTGGACACAGTACTCCAGATGAGGCCTCACCAATGTCAAATAGAGGGGAACGATCATGTCCCTTGATCTGCTGGCAATGCTCCTACTTATACAGCCCAAAATGCTGTTAGCCTTCTCGGCAGCAAGGGCACATTGTTGACTCATATCCAGCTTCTTGTCCACTGTAACCCCTAGGTCCTTTTCTGCAGAACTGCTGCCGAGCCATTCGGTGCCTCGTCTGTAGAGGTGCATGGGATTCTTCTGTCCTAAGTGCAGGACTTGCACCTCTCCTTGTTTAACCTCATCAGATTTCTTTTGGCTCAATCCTCTAATTTGTCTAGGGTCCTCTGTATCCTATCCCTACCCTCCAGCGTATCTGCCACTCCTCTCAATTTAGTGTCATCTGCAAACTTGCTGAGGGTGCAGTCCATGCCATCCTCCAGATCATTAATGAAGATACTGAACAAAACTGGCCCCAGGACCGACCCTTGGGGCACTCTGCTTGATACTGGCTGCCAGCTAGACACGGAGCCATTGATCAGTACCTGTTAAGCCCGACGATCTAGCCAGCTTTCTATCCACCTTATAGTCCATTCATCCAGCCCATACTTCTTTAACTTGCTGGCAAGTTTTTCACACACACTGAACTTGGTGGCAACTACTGGGCTCTTGCCAAAAACTCTCAGTACAAGTGTCTTTTCAGAAGTGTGATGGGTAAGTGCTCTACATTAAGCAATGCTGCACACCTAAGCTCAGAGTGCTGATGTGAATGACACCCAGGGAAAAACAATCCCCAAACCTACCTCTATCAAATGGAATTCAAAGTTACACTGCTTTCACCACATTGATGACATGTGTGATAGGATTAATATGGTGATGGAGCTGCCAAAATTCTCCAACCCAGAGTTGGAATTTCTAGGTGAGTGGTAGGAGGTGATGTCTCCAGTTGCCAATGCATTTGATAAGCTTCCAGGGGAGGAGAACATAAGAATCTTTCTATGGTGCAGTTCTGCCTCCTGTACTTGTGCTAAAATCCAAATTTGACTCGTTTTCTCCAAAATACAGTTCTTGCTTGGTAGATAATTTGAAGGATACACTTAGAAAATGGTTCGGGCATATTTTTACCTTTGATGTAGCTGTGAGTAACAACAATATAAAGACATTCATTGTTGCTTCTGTGTCATACCCATTTTTAAGCTCTATTGGCTGCACAATCAGGATCAGAGAAAAATTGCAGAGGAACATATTTGTAATAAGATCTGGTTTATTGTAACTCCCTTCCAAAACTATAGCTCAATCTACAACATCTGATTTAAGAATTGTTGGGATGCAATTCCTCAATGATCCACTTCATGATGTGGATCAACTGAAAAGCAGTTGCTAAGGCTCTTATCAAATTTAATACCACACTGCCAAGCTCTGCTCCTCGTGGAGAGACTATTCAGTAGTGCTGGACAAATCCTCTTTCTAAGAAGAGACCATCGTCAGGATGATATATTCAAGATCATGCTGTTATTATAGAAAAATGCCCATTTCATTGAATGATATGCTCTCTGTACATAATATCATTATATATAAATAAATGGAAAGAAATGTTATAAATTTATTTACATTTATAAGTATTTTTTTCATTGTTATTCCATACTTATTTGTGTATTTGATTAACATTTCATTATTGCTCTTTTTTCTCTCTTTCACTATGTGCTTATATTATTTAGGAATTGTCGTTCTATTGCCCAGACAATTATCGGGAATATGGGATTTGAAAGTATCTGTGCTTATACTTGTATTTTTACTTACAAATACCTATGTGCTATTTCACAGCATACTTATACTTGTATTTATAAGTACTTTGGTAAAGGGTGTACTTGGCACTTATACTTAAGTCCTTTTAATCAGTATTTATGACAACTCTGCTTTTTGCTCAATGTGTACTAGAAAATGGGCAGCTTTCTGGACTGCAGGCCACTTTCTGTCTCAGTTCCTGCATAAAGCAGATCTATTAACTCCTTTTACCTAATCCAATCATGTGCCATATTTCTTGTTTCAAAGTCCATAGGTGGCATATTTCTGGCATTATTCTACATGAAAGCCATAGTTTGTGTGTTGTTGTTATTGTTTGTTTTGTTTTTTTTTACTTCGGACACCACATACTGTCTTTGTTCAGACTCCTCACAGGAATGGAGGTCCCTACAGGACAGGATGCACTAAGCTGGCTTTTATTAACAAGACTTTCAGACACACACTCTTGTCTCAACAGCCTACCTCAGCAGGAGAGCCAGTCTCAAAGTCACTTTCCATGCCTCTCTTAAAGGGTCAGTGCACCAGTTATCTAACTGTGCATGCATACAATACATTTACAGCATTTACAGAATTGAACTCTTATCTTATATATTGCATTACAAATGTTTCTCACATACTGTATAGGGGAACTCAATCCAATATATAGCCACTCAAGCAGTAAACCTGTTCATAACAATATCTTTTCTCAGTAGTAAACTACAAATACAAGCAGCTTTCCTTGGAATCTTTCTTCATAGAACATTTAGAGGCTAGGTTGTTCTTTTGGCACATCCTTGAGCAACGTGTGCCACACATGGTACATCCCCTGATAAGAGGTATTGTGCATTGGAGATAACCATCTGAGGCACAATCCCCTCTCTGCTTCCCAGTTCCCCAGGGAAGGTGGGAAGGGGGATTAGTAATTTGCAACTGTTTCATAACAACAACCTACTTTACTTATTCCTGTGTGCTCAGACCCAGCGTAGCCCACACACAAGTATCAGGAAAGTCCTCTTACTCCATCTTACTCTCTGAATGGGCATGTAGTCAAAACTTCAATCTAATTCTTAGAACACAATGGGCATCTAATTCTAACAGAGACACAAAGATGTTCCACTGAAGTTCATATGACCTTTCTGCAGTCACTAGGATAATTATCTGCCATTAAAGTTACCACAGAAGAAATTTCAATTCACTGATATAGAAGAAACATTTTACTGTTATAATAAAAGAAAAAAAATAAAATAAAGGTATATAATGGAGACAAATGACCTCTCTATACCATTTCATTCTTATTGCTTGGTTCAGTGTAGTTTTACAGAATGCAATGATCTCTATGGGTCATTCCACTGTCATTCTTGCCAAAGTTTTACCTGAAGTATTCTAAGTTACATTACTCCATTTTAGTCCTTGCTTCATTTATATTTGTCCCTAAACTGAATCTCAAATAAGAACAGCTTCCATAACATAGCTCATGTTAGATTTCAGAACACATACATTGCTTGCTACGGCCAAGGACTAGAGTTGCCAACTCTCCAGGATTGTCCTGGAGTCTCCAGGAAGTAAACATTAGGTGGGTAGAAAGTTGGCTAGATTGTCGGGCTCAGCAGGTAGTGATCAATGGCTCCATGTCTAGTTGGCAGCCGGTATCTAGCGGAGTGCCCCAAGGGTCGGTCCTGGGGCCGGTTTTGTTCAATATCTTCATTAATGATCTGGAGGATGGTGTGCATTGCACCCTCAGCAAGTTTGCGGATGACACTAAACTGGGAGGAGTGGTAGATACGCTGGAGGGTAGGGATAGGATACAGAGGGACCTAGACAAATTGGAGGATTGGGCCAAAAGAAATCTGATGAGGTTCAACAAGGACAAGTGCAGAGTCCTGCACTTAGGACGGAAGAATCCAATGCACCGCTACAGACTAGGGACCGAATGGCTAGGCAGCAGTTCTGCAGAGAAGGACCTAGGGGTCACAGTGGACGAGAAGCTGGATATGAGTCAACAGTGTGCCCTTGTTGCCAAGAAGGCCAATGGCATTTTGGGGTGTATAAGTAGGGGCACTGCCAGCAGATCGAGGGATGTTATCGTTCCCCTCTATTCGACATTGGTGAGGCCTCATCTGGAGTACTGTGTCCAGTTTTGCCCCCACACTACAAGAAGGATGAGGAAAAATTGGAGAGAGTCCAGCAAAGGGCAACAAAAATGATTAGGGGATTGGAACACATGAGTTATGAGGAGAGGCTGAGGGAACTGGGATTGTTTAGTCTACGGAAGAGAAGAATGAGGGGGGATTTGATAGCTGCTTTTAACTACCTGAAAGGTGGACCCAAAGAGGATGGATCTAGACTATTCTCAGTGATAGCAGATGACAGGACAAGGAGTAATGGTCTCAAGTTGCAGTGGGGGAGGTTTAGGTTGGATATTAGGAAAAACTTTTTCACTAGGAGGGTGGTGAAACTCTGGAATGCGTTACCTAGGGAGGTGGTGGAATCCCCTTCCTTAGAAGTTTTTAAGGTCAGGCTTGACAAAGCCCTGGCTGGGATGATTTAGTTGGGATTGGTCCTGCTCTGGGCAGGGGGTTGGACTAGATGGCCTCCAGAGGTCCCTTCCAACTCTGTTATTCTATGATTAACCTTTAATTAAAGATAGGTTTCAGAGTAGCAGCCGTGTTAGTCTGTATTCGCAAAAAGAAAAGGAGTACTTGTGGCACCTTAGAGACTAACCAATTTATCTGATTATTTCACGTGATGAGACCGCTAGGAATACATCCAACCAAAATTGGCAATCCTAGGCCCACCACTGTTGCTTTTGCATACACAAAGCAACCAGTGACACCTGTGAAAGTTACAAACACACAAACTTACACATGTGGTCTTCGGGATTGCAAACCCATAGAAATTAAATACTTTTAACATTAAGGGTCTATTTTCCTTTCAACCTCCAGGTTTTTTCTTCACTTGACAATTTGGTTTCCTTCAGTTTGGACTGAAATTAATTTAGGAAGTTATCAGTCTCAGTATCCATGCAGCCCTGAAGCTGTGAAAGTGAAATTCAAGAGTCTTAATCAGCCAGAAATCTGCCCTGACCTAGCCCTGTCCTCCTTATTGACAAATCAGTTGATGTGGCCACTATCTCTGGAAGCCATATTGAGCCTGGGACCTAACACACAGAAGCCAAAGGAGCCCAGAAATTTCAGTTTGGCTTTTTGATTCTCACACACCCCTACTATGCCAAGTTTCAGTCTAAAAGGAATTTTAATAGCCAACTCAAACTCTTGAAAAACAGTTTGACAATGGAAACATTGACAACCTTTTAACTACTGCAGTGCTGCTGGATCCACTGTTTTACAAATAGAATCTGCAAAGGGATTTTCTACCCAAGATTTTGTTTATATCACAGTTATGACAAGTTACATTTTACAGCTTTATAAAATGACCTAATGGTTCAAAATGAAAAAAAAATACATTAAACTATTTTATATATTTCAATAACGTTTCACTCCAGTGACCTTATTTTATATCTATCTTCTAAGGGGCTCGTTTTTATGGGGGTTTTTCTCATTCTCTTGTTTAGGTTCAGTTTGCCATGGGGAACTGTAAAAATAAATGAGGTCCATTAAATAAAATATTATTTGCATAAAGGCAATATTTCATGTTATCTGTCAGCAGCTTTTAAAAAGGAGCAATAGCTTATTCAATCTACTTCTATTTTAGTTGAGCCAACAAAGATGGCTATTGCTATTTAAAAAGTTAAAAAATTAAGTAGCTGAGCCTTCAAGGTAGAGTAAGTGTATTGGCAAGTCCTAGAGGATTTATCTTGAGATAATTCCCACAAGACACCAAAGTCATATAGTCAAAATGAAATCAAGTTATTAGTTATTCCAGATGATTTAAAAATAACAGTGCTTAAATTATAGTCCACCTCTGAATTACAAAATATATTGGCTTTGTTTTATTAAAATAAGCTGTTCTATAAAAGGTTTCCTTTCTATAAAAGGAAGTTGCCATATGCATTGCACTAGTTTATCAGTAACTATTGTCTACACCACTGCACAAATACTGATAATCCAAAATCATGCTGAAGTAGCATGCTGTGGGTGCCAAATTAGCCTTCGATCTGCCTTTGGAATTGCAAGCTGTCATACAACTAAGTCATATACTGGCAGCATGAATACTCAGATATTAATCAATATGGTAAATTCTTTTTTCTAAGTCTACACATATCAAGTTTTAGAGCACCTCTTTCAGATTCAGGCTTTAAAACACTTTCATTCTGTTCTGTTTTTCTTCTCTTTTTCACTTAGAGATAGAAATGTACCTATCGAAAAATTTCCTTCCACTGATAATATAAAAAAAAATCCAACTTCTAATCTCCCATTATTTGCCCAAATGAGTTCTGGTTTAATAGTCACTATCTAAACTGATACCGAAGATAGAGAGCCAAATTTTCAGAGAGACCTCAGCCCAATCTCCATTTTTGAATGCACATCTGTACGAATCATATCATCCCCTTTGCTATTCCTTGGTGTCCAGAGAATAAATTCAGCTCAAGCTTAGTAAAAGACCATCTACAATAAATGACTTTTTTTTTATTGTTTCCTCAAATGATTTTTTTAAGACGTGGTTCACTGAATTTATCAGAGTGGACAAATGTCAAAAATGACAATTCAATTGAAGGAGTTCACTGTAGTTGGAAGTGTAAATCTCAGGGCTCCATAGGCAAAGATAGTAGCCACCCATCCTTCTCTCAAATATATGTCAATTTTCTTCTTTAGTAAGTAGTTGGCTGCAGGAGGATCCTTGCTTGTTTCCATATGCACTCATCTCCATATATCAATAACTTGCTGTAGGTATAAACAGATTAATTCTAGTTAGTTCTCCTCTACAAGCTACTTAGCACTGAGACAGGAAACTGACTAATTTGCTAGCCACTTTCCTTTGCAATTGGTTGCTGCCTAGCACTTCCTTTGATTATTATTTATTGTTTCTGTATTCCTTCAAATTTTAAAAATCCAGCAATAGGCCCTCCAGAGCTCTTGGTATCTGTCCCATCAATTGGTGAATCTTGAAATGGAATGGCTGCAGTCAAGTGGTTATGGAACTTGAGCCTACACAGTATAACCACCTCAGTGACTTGGCTCATCAGCTTTTTAGATGCAATCCAAAATTCTGTTAATGTGACAAATGAATCCAGACTTCTCAAATAGCTAAAAATCTACTGGAAGCAGAGCTCATATAGACTCTCCATAACATGGGCATCCTCACTACAGTCACCTCTTCATTAATAGGTAACTTTCAACAGGGGCACCATGACCAGGAGAGCCTAAAACCTGAGCTTTCAAGCAAGTTCATTATCTGGAGAATGAATAACAAAGGAGGAAGAAAAAAATAGTTCGGATAAACATTTAGAGTGTGCTGCTCAAATCAACAACTAATATATCTAAATATACAATAAAACCACTGTTATCCAAGGCCACCATTTTCAAATTTAATTTCCTAAAGTGAGGATTCTAAACCCATATTTTCACACCTCAGTAAAAGTGGCCCGCTTTTCAAAACCATCCACAATCCCCATTGAAGACAGCCCATGGGCCCCGGCGAATTGGGGGGCCCCGGACAAATGGGCACACCCGCACCCCTACCTGCTCCACTCGCCCAGTGCTCCTGTCAGGGAGCGGGGGAAGCCTCCACGCCCTGACCCAGTTCCCCAGCAGGAGTGCCAGGGTAGACTCCGGGTGGAAGGGGTGGGGAGAGGCCCCAAAAAACCCTAATCTGGAAATCACTGTTTGGTTCTTGCAGGCCATGTCAATCTTGAACAAAGCACTCTGCTCTCCTACTCAAACATCTTGGAATGCTGGGTAACAATATCAATACATTTACATTTCACTTTTTCACAGGAGTTTTTTAATGATCTGTACCTCTCAAGGAATACTTATCCAGCGAGATAAATAGTAACAGTCATTTATTTTTTTTACAAAAATCATATCAATGTTGTTTTTACCACAGTGAATAATACCAAATTCCTGTTGAGTGCACTAATGAAAAGTGTGCTCCTTTTATAAAACAATTACTTTGAAGATACACTCTATATTTAATATAGCTTTTCTAGGAACAATGCATACATCTCTCTCATATCTGATTAAAGAAATAGCACATTAAACATTAAAATGAAGCTGTAGGCTGTGGAGCTTCTATTTTAAAAAATCTGCATTGCCTCATCACTGGGACTCAGATGTTTCCTGTGCATCACACTAGCCTTCCTAATTTGTCTTCCTATAATATGGAGGAAGCATCCTTGATTAACAAACCAATCACTGAGTTCCTTAAACTGGATTTTGATATCACCTCTCATTACTGCAGATATATTACACCACAGAGTTGTAAGAGGCAGCTATCCATTAGTTATCATGGAAGAAAATCAGTGAGAAAGCAATCTGTAAATCTGCAGTGACATATTTCTGATAACTTGCCAACATCTGCAAACTGTTGGTAACAGATACAAAGAATAGTTTGTCATTAAAGTTGGCTCTCTGCTGCGGCTTGTTGTATCAACCAGGCAAGGTACTAACAAGCTTCAAAAGGACTTTGTTTTCAAAGTGGAACCTCTTTACCAAGCTGCTGCTGCACACTCTATAGCTTTCTCCCAGCCTCTCAACTCCTCCCCCCTCCTTCCTGTTTCCTGTCCTTTCAGACTCCCAACAGCCAATGCTCCCAATTCTAATAATCACAAGCAACATCTAAACACCACATTCCCTCCTCTCTTAAGAAACTCTCCCAATTAAAATAAACATTGTTCTAACCACAGGAACAAATATGAAACAAGACACTATGCTGTTGGCAGAAATATTACACTGAAAACACTGTAGATACTGCATAACATACTCTCTAGTCCAGACAGGTGGTCATCTGAGTCTGACAGGCTGTCTCTCAAGCCTCGGTTCCAGTGCAATGTCTGCTGTGTTCGTACTACGGTGAAGTCATCTAATGCAGACTGGGTGTTGGCATAATCTCCTCTTGGTGCATAGGCAGGTGCAAGATAAGCATTCCATACCTGCCCATCAGAAAGTCGATAGGTGTAAGGTCCCTTCTTCTCTATGATTTTAAGAGGAGCTGTGAATTTATGGTCCCCTTTGTGTAAAATTCCAGGTTTTCGTATTCTAACGAAGGAACCACATTCAAACTTTGGTTCCTTAGCACCCCGCCGCTTGTCTGTGAAAGCCTTAGACTTTGCTTGGTTCTGTTCAGCTGTTTTTCTCACATCATCCTCGGTTGGGGCCTCAGGTCATGCCTTTAACAATCCAGCAATGTTCAGTTTAGTATTCATCTGTTTCCCACGCAGTAACTCTGCGGGTGATCTTTGCATTGTGGCATGTCATGTAGATTTTGCAAGAAATCAGTAGTGAAGGGTATCCACAATCGCCTTCCAGTTTAGCCATTTGAAAACTCTCTTTCAAACTTCTGTTAAACCATTCGATTTCCCCATTGACTTGAGGGTAATATAGGGATGACCTTCTGTGTAAAATGTTCCTCTGTGCTAGAAAAGTTTCAAACTCCAGGGAAGTAAATTGACTGCCATTATCTGAAACCAGTTCTTTGGGGTTACCTTCCCTGCTAAAAACTGAAGAGAAGAACTTAATTACTATAGCAGAAGAGATTTGCAATGTAAACGCTACCTCAGGCCATTTACTGAAATAGTCTATTAAAGTGATGGCATAACGGCAGTCAATTGGAGCAGTATCAAAGGGTCCTACAATGTCAATCGCCACTTTTTCCCATGCAGATTCAGGAAGAGGAACAGGCTGTAATGGAGGGGTACATGTCACTGCTGTCTTATCATGCATTTGGCAAGTGACACAGGATTTTATGAGTGCTTCAGTTTGAGAGTCCATCCCTGGCCACCAATACAGATCCCGTAGTCGTTGTTCGGTTCTGACAATTCCTTGATGAGTATCGTGTGCCAGGTGTATGAGTTTTGACTGTAATTCTTCTGGCACAAGGAGCCGGCGTGTACCTCATAGCACACAGCCATCAAACAAAGAAAGTTCCTCCTGAACTCTAAAATAAGGCAGCAAAACCAGGTCAAGGTTTTCAGGGTGACTGGGCCATCTCTGTCAGAAATTCCCATAGTTTTTGTTGAATTGGACACGCTGAACAAGCAGCTTGAAATTGTTCTCTTGTAACTGCAGTGAAAGTGCTTGTAATAAGTGGAACCTCATCCTCCGGTGGACCATCTGGTGAAGGCAAAGGCAGGCGAGAAAGGCAATCAGCGATCACATTTTGGTTTCCAGGCTTATATTCCAGTTCATAATTAAAAGAGAGTAGTCTTGCAGACCATCGAGTAATACGGTATCCTGGTCTTCCCAGTCCTTTTGTGGTGAGCAACGTTGTCAAAGGGCTGTGGTCCATGCGCAACTTGAACGTGCGGCCCCACAGGCCAAGTTCTCCATTTTTCAGTAGCCCAGACACAAGCAAGTGCTTCTTTTTTGACTGTAGAATATTTTCTCTCAGCATTACTTAGTGTCCTTGAAGAAAACGCAACAGTCCTCTCTGTGTTGTCCTCATGAAGTTGTGTGAGAAAAGCCCCAAGTCCATAAACAGAAGCATCAGTAGTTACAATTGTGGGCAATGCAGGACTGAATAATGCAAATACTGGACTATGTACAATCAAGTCTTTCACCGTTTCGAAACTAGCTTGTGCATCCGTTGTCCACACTAAGGTTGAACTTCTCCATAGTAATTCCCGTAATGGTTCAATGACAGAAGCATCACTGGGAATGAATTTTGCATACCAGGAGATAAGACCCAAGAAGGAATGTAAGGTTTGCAAATCTATTGGAGGAGGAGCATTTGAAATTGCCAGGATATGATCTGGATCAGGTTTGAGTCCAGCCTGTGAAATTGTATGCCCCAGAAAGGAGAGTTCGGTTTGTCTAAGTTTGCATTTGGACCTATTGAGCTGGAGGTCTGCTGTGCTGATGCAGTTTAGTACAGACTGCAGGTTATTGTCATGGTCCTTAGAAGCATTTTCAAACATGATAATATCCAGATAGCACTGAACTCCATGTGGATTCTTCAGAATCAATGACATCATTTTTTGAAAGGCACTTGGGGCAGATGCGAGACGTATGGAACACGTTTAAAACGAAATAGTCCCTCATGTGTAATAAATGCTATGAGGTCTCTGCTATCTTTATGCAACATAACCTGGTGGTATGCGCTCTGCAAATCAAGAGTAGAAAACATCTTGGCTCCACGGAATTCTGCAAATACTTCTTCTATGTGAGGAAGAGGATGGTGTCAATCAAAATAGCTTTATTTGGCTCCCTTAAGTCCACACAAAGGCGAATGCCTCCACCCTTCTTTTGCGTCACTACTATAAGTGAAACCCATTTTGAGGAGTTGATCTCTTCAATAATGTCCTTTTGAACAAGTTTTCTAAGTTCCTCTGAAATAGCTTCCCTGACTGAAAATGGTAAGCGTCGTAACTTCTGTTGTACAGGCATCACATTATTCCGCATTTTACCTTTATGCAGAAACCATAAGCACAGCCGTGTTTCTCCTCAACCTGGTGTTGGGTCCCACCTGAAACTGGTGTGTGTACCACAAGAGTGCTTTGCTGAGGAAGATCAATCCATCCATTAACTACCCTGAGATTTAAAGCAGCCAATAAATCTCTGCCAAGGATAGGAGTGCCTTTGTGGACAATGTAGAACTCTGCAGTTACACAGCAATCACCAAAAGTAACAATTACTGGCAGGCAGCCATGTACTGGAATATGGTTTTTCAAATAGCACACCAAGTGAAGTTTGGGTTCAGTAAGAGGCACATCTTTAAAGTAATTCAGATAGATGGAATCAGGTAGTATAGATATTGCTGAGCCAGTGTCCAACATTAGCTGAATAGAGTGTGGTTTGCCTGACGGTATGGCGGAAACATTTACAGTGCACTGTATCTGTTCTGGAATATGTGCAGTAGTGATTTTGTCCATGCTCAGCACAGTGACATCTGGTATTGTAACTGCATGCACCTGTTGATTGAACTGGCTACTGAGACATACTTTAGCAAAATGTCCAATCTTTTTGCAATGATTGCACTGAGCTACTTTTGCCGGACATCCTGTGTAGCTTGCAAGGTGTTGTGGGGATCCATAGCGAAAGCATGCTTTTACTGTATTTTGAATTTGCTGATTCAGTGGTTTTTCATTAGTTTTCCTCTTGCAACTGTGTGTCTGCAGTGGTAGTGAACTTTTCTGCAAAGGAGTCACAGCCTGACTGTGCCTCCTGTATCCATGTTCATGATTTTGGCTTCAGCTGTAGCTGATTCAATCTGAGTAGCAATGATTATTGCTTTTTCTAGTGTAAGTTGTGGTTCTAGAAGTAAGCGTTCTCTTACATGAAGCATGGTTGTTTTCTCAATGAGCTGGTCTCTAATCATCTCATCTGCCATATTCCCAAAGTCACAAATTACAATCAGACTCATCAGGGAAGCAATATACTGCATTATAGTTTCCCCTGTTTTCTGCTCACGCTGGCGAAGTCTGTAGCGATTAGCTACTACATTCACTTTTGGCACAAAAAAGTTCTTTAATGCAGTGAGTCCAGTCTCATATTTATCATTTGCCAGGGGAAAAGTGTAAAATATACGCTGCCCTTCTGCTCCAAGGCAGTGGAGTAGCAGAGCATGCTTTCTTATTTCAGAAATCTCTGTAGCACTAATTGCAAGCAGATAAGTCTCAAACATATGGATCCAGGTAGTAAAAGCAATTGGAGGCTCACCTGGGCTTTGCAGAAAGGGTGCAGGTGGATTCAGAGGCAGAAGATCCATCCTCGTCGCCAAAATGTTGTATCAACCGAGCAAGGTACTAACAAGTTTCAACAGGACTTTATTTTCAAAGTGGAAACCTCTTTACCAAGCTGCTGCTGCACCCTCTGTAGCTCTCCCTCAGCCTCTTCAACTCCTCCCCCCTCCTTCTTGTTTCCTGTCCTTTCAGACTCCAAACAGCCAGTGCTCCCAATTCTAATAATTACAAGCAACATCTAAACACCACACACCTCAAAGAGATGCTCTGCCTGTGATCACTTTGAGTGAAACACTACTTTTAAGAGCACTTCCACAGATAAACTTGGAAATTTTTAACAGAATAACACTTGCAGATCTCCCATCTATGTCACACTGTCAATGAATTAACATGCCACCAGTAAAAAACAATGTACAGGGAAAATGGCTGATATGTAAGCACGTTTCAGAAATTAAAGCGTTTTGATCCTCTCAAAGCAAAAGGAAAACCTTTCATCAAGAACCTTGGGTCCTGTTCTAAGTCTTTTGTACGTAAAGTTTCCATATATTTTTACTCAAAAATTTATAAACTCACATAATATTATTCCTATTCCCACATTTTTGCTACTCAAACAAATCCCCGCTCATAAAAAGTACCCAAGGTAGATGAATAATAAGTGGGCCTTAGAACAAGATAGCTCTTTACTACACAAATTACTAGGTATTATAAATGGAGTCACTATAGGTAGGCAGCATAGTCCTAGTCATTTGACAACACAACTGAGAGCCAGGAAATCCATCTTTTTAATCCTGGGGTCTGCCAATCATTTGCTCCATGATCTTGAGCAAGTAAAAACTATCATGGTTTGTCTACTCTTCTGTTTAGAAGACTGGGCCTTACCACATTAATATGCCTATCACTTAGAAACTGTGAATGCTGCAAACAATGCCTCTGCAAGCCTGGAGGATTGACAAGATGAGCATAGAAATAGATGTCTATAAACAAGGAATGAATACAAAGTCTGAGGTAAAAGAATGCACATGCTCACCCCAATAAATATATTTTAATATATATTATACACAAAAAACTCCAGTAAAAATAGGATTATTACAATTGTAACATCAAGCAAGGAAAAGTTAGGAAATGCCAGAATTAAGGTTGACTTTTTTTCTGTTCTTAAAATAGGAGTGATATTTACAGGTGAATGTACATACATGTTACATAGATACAGATAAGCAATAAGGCAAATCAGTGGCTAATCTGTTGCTCAGTCTGGCTTCTATGAAACAGTGAATCCTAGGATGTGGTTTGAGGTCATGCAGGCAGAGAAAGAATATTTGAGAGCAGTCAGTCTACTACACTTCTATATGGATATTCTACTCACTCCATTTACGAAGAAGTTCTGTGGTTTAGAAAGAAATCCCACAGTTACAGCCTCATCAGCAAAGGCTTCAACCAACGTATCCTATCACAATGATGAAACAGCAGACCAGAGGTGAAAGTAAGCCAGTCTAGTCCGGTATGGCATACCGGCAAGAGCCAGTATGCCATCCTGGACCGGACCGGCTTCCCCAGGCTGGTGATTTAAAGGGCCCGGGGCTCCCTGCTGCGGCCGGAGCCCCAGGCCCTTTAAATCGCCTCCCGAGCCCCACTGCTGGAGCCCTGGGGTAGCGGCGGCAGCGGCCAGAGCACTGAGCCCTTTAAATTGCCCCAGGGTTCCCAGCCGCCTGCTTCATGCTCTAATAAATTTTTTAGTCTCTAAGATGCCACAAGTATTCCTGTTCTTTTTGCGGATACAGACTAACATGGCTGCTACTCTGAAACCTGAATACTATGAGCTGTAATTACAAGTACATCTGTTACTATTATTTGTTTATCACCAATGATGTACTTAGCACTTTATAAAACAAAAAACATTATTGCATCAAAAAATGCACAGACTAAAAGATGGACATACAGGAGACAACGGACATTGGGATATTGAGGATAATGTAGTCCTGTTTAAAGAGGACTATGTTATGTGAATTAGGAGTCTTTAGTTCACGCCTGCAGCGTTCATCTGGGGGAGTTACAGTGCAGCACTTTGGCGCGCACTGCTATTCCCATCCACTTAGTCTGAGCTCATTGGCAGTGTAGACATAGACATAGGCTACAACTGATGCAAACAAGGCAAGCGCATTCTCCCTCCCAACACCTGCGAGCTAAGCTGGTTCTTCCACTGAGCAGACAATATGGCCTCTGGCTACAAGGAAGTGTAGCTCAGTAGCTTGAGTGGCAGCAGGGTTTAGTAGATTAATCACATGGATGAAAGCAGGGACTCTAGTTCTCATTCCGGCTCTGATACTGATTCCATTTTTTATCTATCTATTTAGGTACTGTATTTCCCCATCACTGTATTGTCTGAGAAACTAAGGGCCTGAATTTCAGAAGAGTTGAGAATGTGGCACTCCTACTGACTTCAGTTAGAGTCCTGGACGATCAGCACTTCTGAAAATCAGACTTGAATCTCTCTGCCTCAGTATCCCTATCAGTAAAATGGGAAGAATACTTATCTACCTACTCCACATTAGGCTGTGACAACCGCTTAATTAGTATTTGTAATGTGCTACTTATTCAACTACAATAATTCACCAAAATGTACACAACATTCTCCAGTGACTGGGGATGTAGAAGCCTCCAGACCTCCATCTGATTTGGAAATTGTAAATTGAGACTCATTTCTGAATATGGCAAGTATGCATAGATTCCAGCACCAGCAACAGCACAATGCTCTTTGTGCATCAGGAGGCTAGTGATGACATAAAAAGTAATTCCTTGTCCTTTTTACATAAAACTAGTGAATTACAACTGGGGATTCCCCAGAGAATAATTTTGTTGATCTCTCCAAAATCCTAAATCTGTCACTGTGTATAGCATGGTGATGACAGAACAGGAGTCACTGATGTTTGATAGGAAGGAAGTGAAATAATTGTATTGCAGCTCCACCCAGAAACGCTAAGGCTGGCTCTGTATTTATTTATCCACAGAATAGGTACTGCACAGGCATTAGCAAGTGAGATGACCCCTTGTCTCACCAACATGACTCAGCTTTGCCCTGAGAGACCAAAGTCCAGATTTTAAAAAAAATAAGCACCTAAAATAAGGTTCCTACATAAGCGGATTAATTTTCAAAAGATCTGAGCCTCCCAGCAGTCTTGTTGACTTAAGTTGCCTGAACAGCTCTTAGCCCTTATGACATTCAGTATCAGCCCCTCAAATGAGACCATCAACAAGGGTGCAAATAAGTTTCAAACACGGTGGTGTTTTTCTTGACGGTGACACTTGATCATTAGGAAGTGACCTGAAACCAGCAATAAATTTCACATGATCCACATCTTTTCAAAACCACTGGCCATCCAACAGAGAAAACAGAAATGATAAAACTAATAAAGACTTAACACTGACAAGAGTACACATTAAGAATCAAAAGGAATAACTGAAACAGCTTTACTAAATCTTGCGTCATCAGCTGTTTTAAAAAGTAGATATCAGTACAGAACAACAGGAAAAAGGATACATGAGTGTCCTCTCTCTAGAGGAAAACACTCTGGTAGGGTAAAATTTTGCTGTTTTAAAGAGTCATATGTTTAATTTCCATAGTTTATTAAATCTCTCTGCATATGACCACAGGCCAGATGATTTTTTTTTTTAAATCTGACTTTTGATTTTACCTGTGTATTGATCTGGCTGCATGTAAGTATTAAGGGATAGAAATTAAACATTTTAAAATAATAAATTATGAACTACTCTAAAAAGTGTAAAAAATTGTAGTTTATTTCAGCAGTCATATCTACTGAATTTATGACAAAAATATGTTTTACTCCTTTACATTCCTGTTGTCCTTGCAGAACTGGAACAGCAGAAAGAGAGTGAAATGGAATACTGGACTAGATGATCTCCTGAGGTCCCTTCCAACCCTGATATTCTGTGATTCTATGATTCTATGATATTACACTTTGTGCATCAGCAACAGAATTGGCTGCTAAGTTTCATTTACATGTGTGCAAATTCAGGCAACATTTGCCCTGCACAACCTTATTTACGAGTGATAAGAAGAAAAGACCCTAGTTTGGCTCTCAGAACCCAGACTGAGTGCGCAGGGCTGCCATTTGTAAACGGAGCACTTGTGACAATGGAAACCACTGAGAAACAATATAAGCCTGGAACCCCACATTACCATTTTTTCAGTCACTTTTCAGAGGTGACCTGCACTTAAATATGTAAATCTTTCTTTTCACCGTTGATCCAGTATTATAACAGATATATACTTTTTAAACCAGTCTTTTTGTATAAGACTCCCACACTGCTATCATCGTTTGTCTTTATTTAATTAGGATAATTGCCATCTAGGCTTAGAAATGGCAACTATAAATTAAACACATTGTACCAAACTTCCCCCAGTTGCCCTCACTCATTGCCATTGAAGACAATGGTATTGCATTGTTCTAACTGGAGTAAGAATTTGGCCCTTTATTTTAAAATATATTTTATATTTCATTTACATAAGAAGTGCTTCTTAACTGTTAGTCTGCTCAAGTGAGTGAAACAGCTAATGTTTTCCTTTCAGCCACACAAAACATGTATGGATCTGGTCTCAAATGAAAATACTGCTGTATACTCTTTCTAATCCAGTACTGACTTAGAGATCCACAGTCCTCAAATGGGGGTTTGAACTCGTGGTATTTAGGTAGAAAAGATAAATAAATTGTTTCTTTACCTTTTGAAGGTGAGGTTTTTGGTTAGGAACATAGACAAAACAGTGTATCAACACCTTCTTTCTTCTGTCCTCCCCCATGCTGGACACAGGTGGTAGCTGTGCTAAAGTAAGGAGCCTGCACCTATTCCTCTCTGGGTTGGCCATTTGCCCTTTTGCTTATGTGGGTCTGGAAACTTGTGACACAAAACCCAATTACACACAGAGGAGTTTTGTAACCATTTATAGCAAAGAATGTTATGCAAAGGGGTGGGACACATCAATGGGCCAGAACGGGGCTGGGAAACTGAAGGGACTTCAACAGCAACAATGAAACAACTGCACAATCCCTTCCTCCACCTAGTAGGTGCCACAAACCTTCACCCCACACTTGCTGCTTCTCATCCTACCCATGGTACACACTAGTGAGATGTGCTAGGCTGGGGAGGTAGCTGCTCCTCTGGTGGCTGCTCAATTTGGGCTTCCAGCCGGGCAGGGTATGTTGCTTCTCGGCCTTCTCCAGCCCTTGGACACACACAAGTCTGAGTCTAAAGTGCTCTCCACTCACCCTATCTAGCCATGTTCATCACAGTCCTTTCCACAGGCTCATGCACACCTCACCCAGGGCAACGCAGGCCTTCCTCCTCCCACACAGCTCCCGCACACACATACAACACACTACAACAAGCAAGATGGTGCCCTCCCTCCAGCTCCTCCCAATTTTCCTGGAATCCTCCAGATTCTTGAGACTCCACCACTTGGCTGCTCGCACGAAGGTGCCACCTGCTGGCTTATTACAACAGTTTGTATGAGGTTATTTTAATTGTAATGAATGTGGTGCCAAAATGGGCCAAACCCCATTCATCATGACAGAAATATCTTTGAATGCAGCACAGAATCTCAAATTACATTATGGCTGAAGAGGTTTTTAAACAACATTCCTGCCAACAGAATGAGCTCTTACAGTCCTCTTCAGTGAGTATGAGACACTTGTGAATATGAATAAGGATTGCAGAGACAGGCTTCTCAGTCTAAATGGCCACACATCTAATCAGAGATATGGTTACAAAGTTTACCTATATTATAGTTTTTCAGACGCTGGCATTCAATAATTTATTGGGGGGGGGGGGGTTTGAGATAAAAAAAAACAAAGAAAAAATCCAACAGCTATGGAGTATATAAATACAGGTTTTTTGACCTAGCTAACATAATGGTGCATTCCTATATATTAGCTAAGCAAGCATGAACCTCCCCAAAATGTTGATTTGGTAAACAAAACATGACGGTGTACTTTGTGTAATGAACCTTTTAGTCACTAAAAGACATAAGGAAAGTGTAGTGAAGTGGTGATCAGGGGATTTATGGGATTACTCAGAGTATTATGGGCTGGTGCCAGGCTCCTCCCCTCCCTTTCTTCATGTTTAGTTAGTAATTGTTTTCCCGCACTCTGTATACAGTTGAATAAAGCAGCCCATTCCCAGCCTGCTGTGCTGTAAGTAAAGAGTGTTTCTTCTGCAGTGAGGATCCCTTTACAAAACTGGTGATGAGAGCATAAGAATGGGAATTTATGGGAAAATTGAGCAATTTAATGCAGAAAATGAGGATTGGCAGCCATGTATTGAGAGATTGGGCCACTATTTGCTTACAAAAGAGATTATAGTTACAGACAAACAATGCAATTTTCCTCTGTGTCTATGGCAGTAAAACCTACTCCCTCTTAAGGAGTTTGTTACAACCACAGAAATCAGGAGATAAATGTTTAGAAGATCTGTAAAAGATCTTAACAGAGCGCTTCACAACAAACACAAACGACATTATTGTAGAATATTTCCAGTTTCATCCTAGAATGAGGAGGTCAAGTGACACTGTAGCTGTGTATATGACAGAGCTAAACAGACCAACAGAATATTGCTCATTCAGAAGTGGCTTAGAGGATATACTGCAGGACAGATTTGTTTGTGGTATTTCTAATGAGAGAATTCAAAGACAGTTGCTAGTGGAGGGGAATTTAATCTGGCCTAAAGCAGTAAAATTAGCAACACTAATGCAAACAGCAGTGAAAAACCTACAAGATTTCCACTTAGAATGCTGGGCAAATCAAACTGACTCAACAAAATAAAATGCAAAATAAAATGCAAGAGACTCAGGGCAGGTCTGTAGTAGAAACTTGCATAGCGCTTCTGGTGAAGACGCTGTAAGCCAACGGGAGAGAGGTTTCCCGTTGGCCTAATAACTCCACCTCTGTGAGAGGTGGTAGCTATGTTGATGGGAGAAGCTCTCCACCAACTTAGCGCTGTCTACATGGGGGGTGAAGGTCGGTAAAACTATGTTGCTCAGGGGAGTGGACTTTTCAAACTCCTGACTGACATAGTTCTACTGAAGTAAATGTGTAGTATAGACATGGCCTCAGATGCCTTAGGGATGTTTCAGCTGTGGAGGAGCTCATTTTACATCAGTTTGTAAATGTAAAATAGCCCTGAGTCATACATGACTGAACACTTAGCCAGAAAATGCAAAGGTGACTATCCAACAGCACCTTCAGCCCAGAGAGGTAGACCCCCAAAAGACACAGTGGATGAGGTACACATTATGTACTGTCTAAAAAGGAAGAAAGCAGGAGGACCTTACAACAAACTAATGGTAGAATTAAACAAGCATCATACAAATGGAAACTGATACAGGGATTTCATCTATAGCGATGAGATCATTGTTCACTGTCCTGTACTTATTAAAGGGGCAGCTTTGTATATTTGCAATTCTTTGTTTTTAAAGATGTATATGATTTTTATTTTAATGACTTAAAGATTTTTACTGATGGCCAAATTATCCCTGTTTGAAGAAAGGCAGATTTTGTATTGAACAAGCATTGTAGAAGTTACTGGGGGAAATCCGGCGGTTGAATCTATTGCATAGGGATAGATGGAAGTGGCATGGGAGGTGTTGTTCAATTTCGGTATTCAGGAGGTAGTTGAACCTTTCGGTACTGAGGAGGTGATGTGTCTCCTTTTCCCTTCTCACCTTTTCCAAAAGGGCAGAGAAGAGGCAGGCTTTAAATATGGGGCAGGAAAGCTCTGACCTCTCTTTCCTCACTTCAGTAACCTTACATGCCCCATTTTACACAGACATAGTTGAACACAGACATTTACAGCCATCAGAACCTCTAAAAAAAGGTAATTCCTATGCTAGTGATGGGGGTGTGTGTGTAATCAATAGGTAAGAATAATGAGAGAGTGAAGTTTCATGCTTAGATATTATATATACAATAGTGTTGCCAACTTTTATCACAAAACTTGCAATATTTGGTGTTTTCCTGAAAGCCAGCATTCCTGAAGCCAAGTTATCACATGGGTATTCCAGCTTTCATTTCAACAAAAAAATAAGTTTCTATCCTTAGTGGTTGCAGAGAAAAGCTTGAAAATTAGATTTGAGTTCACCCTAACAGTTCAAAAACCAGAAGACAAATAAAAAGAATGAGACTAGACTCTGAGGCCCAGATCCTCAAAAATATTTAGGCATTTAACTCCCACTGAAATCAGTGAGAATTAGGCAAATAACTTCCTTTGAGGACCTGAGCCCGAGTGCCTAAGTCACTGTCATAGTTCTCAGGCTGCTGATGGGCATCTCCTATTGGACAGGCACTGAAAAGTTCTTAGGGTGCTCCCATCTGTCTGAGTCCCTATGACACAAATTGGTTTAGATAGCTTTTTGGGGTTGATGGGAATGGGGCTCTTGGCTCCCACTCCCCTAGTCCCTTTTATCTGTTTGCAGATTCTCTAACCCCAAAAGAGGTAGAGGCATCAATTGCCTAATCTGCTTACCTTGGAGCATGTTGGACCTATCTTACCCAGCCAGTGTACCAGGATTGTTGTGTCCTTGTAATTACATGGAGGGGGAGGGGACTGGTGAATGACCTTCCTGAGGGCAGTGCCCCTGACAGCTTCCAGGAGTCTCCTGTAGGTGCAGTATCTGGTCTCTCGCAGAGCAGCCGAGCAACTGCTGGAAATTTCTTATTTTTAAGCCCTTACTCTACCCTTGATACGACTGTCAGAGCCGGAGGGTCTTCATTACTGTTCTTCATACATCTCGTCACAGTCATTTTTCAAAAGTGTTACAATTTATCTTCTATATTACACACACATATGATATAATATAGTATAATTTAGTTCTTTTTCATTTTCCAAAGAAGACAAGTTGAGCTAAGAAAGGTAGAGCCAGTTAAAGGAAAGAACTGGATCTCAGAAAGGAAATAAATGCTACATCAAAGAAGTACATCGGGCCATAAACCAAAGTCATAAACACAGAATGTTGTGATGCATAAGTAATCTCTAGGAGCTTGAAACTTTTGTTAAATTTTGCAAAATGTTCATCAGTTCTGACTGAAGATAAGCTATCTCTCAAAGACAAAAATACCTATCATATGCAACAAAATACCATATTTAGGGCCCTATGAAATCCACATTAATGAGAACATGGATGGAACTGCAGAATCAAAACAATAACACGGAATCCACGCTCTCCCTGGCACTAGGATTGCAGCAGCAGGTGGGCAGGGCGAGCTGCACAGCTAAGCTATGTGCAGCCTCTGCAGGTAAGAGTCCACCCAGCGCAGGGAGAGTGATGAAGGGAGCTAGGGCCACAAGGGAGTTCAGGGCCAGCCTCTGGAATTTAAGAGACCATGCAGCGCAGGGAAGGGCCAGCGTCTGGAATTTAAGGGCAGATTCTGAGAACTCAGTTCCTTGCTATGTCAGTTTCATGTCGGGAGTTGCTCCCAGGCAGATTCCAGCCATGCAACAAAACATTGATCAGTACAGCAAACCACCACCTCTCACTCATCCCTCACCAGAACTGTGTGAACAATGGCTGGTGTTTCTGTGCAGCACGCAGAATGAACCCATCCCAGATCCACTGGATCTTTGCTCTTACTGGAAGGTTATGAAGGGATGAGTGCCTAAAGCAGCAGAGCTCACCCTACCTTGCATCTTCTTCCCTGTCAGCTCTGTAGACACAGAGAGAAGCTTTAGTAAATATAAAAATCTACTTACAGATGAGGGTGAATCACTTTCTGAGGAAAACACTACAAGGCTAGCCATAATGTACCACAATGGAGATGTCTGCCAGAGATGGCAAAAATAATGACATTTAAGTTTGTCAATTTGTAATGCTACTCAGCAATAAACCATTGATTTGATAGTTTAAAATTATTTAATCAAATTTGAAATGAATTGAAGCGTTCTTTCAGACTATAGGAAGCTTGAAAGTACAGAGCTTAATTTAGAATGGCAACAAGGACTGCTGCAAGGATGGATTATTTTGTTTAGTGCGTTATTTTTATTTTTTAAATTATTCAAATATGAATGCAGTTAAATTGACACTGTAAGAGGCTCTTACTTCTGTGGATTTCTCGTGTTACTGTTCAGTAATGTCATTTTGATCATATTACTGAGTGCTACTTTAAAAAGTGATTTTAAATGTGTTACTTTTACCATGCATTTTTGTTTAAATTGTAGGATTTTTTTTAAATCAGTTTTTCCCATTGCAATCCAATTCTGATCATTTTAATGCATTAATAGTAAGACTACTTAATTGTTGCCAATGTATCAAACAATTTTGATTAAAAAACATAAAAATGGAATTATTTTTTTTAAATGGGAAAAAAAACCCAAAAATAACAAATCCTAAAATCCACAATAATAAAATAGATTTCATACGGCCCTACATATTCCTATATCAGTTAATTTACCGTTTTGAAATCAATATTTGGTATTTTTGTACTGCAAAATACCAGTTGAGCTATTGCTGTTAAATTATCTGTAGCACGCTTAATTAAGGGACAGCTCTTGACAAGTAGACTGAGGAGACCTGGATAATATTCCAAGTTATGCTGCTGATTTGTAGTGTGATCTTAAGCATTTCTCTTACCTTGTTGTACCTCTGGACAATAACATTCACACAACTTTAAGTACTCTAAAATCTACAGATACAAAGCACTATTGGTGCATGTTGTTGTTATTAAGTTAGAAGACTAGAATGTGACATTAAAATACCACCTGGATGACAACCCTAGGTATATGTGTTTTGAAATGCCTGGTGAAGAACAGTGCTGACAGCCCAAAAGTGAATAGCATTTATTATTTGAATTGTGTCACTGCCCAAAGGTCCCAGTTAGGACTGGGACCCATTGTGCTGGCACTATACAAACATAGGAAGACACGGTCCCAGCCCTGAGGAGCTTAAAATCAAATACATGTGTACAAATGAGTGATAGAATGTCAGAACTCAAGCTTTCAGATACAGTGGAATCTGCTTAATGTGAACTTGGATATAGTTAAACTCCAGTTATAATTACCGTAAATAGAATCAAGTTCCAAATTGTTTCAATGCACTGCAATGTGCAAACCACAATTCAAATTAGAGTGAATCGCTGTTAAAATAATAATATAGTGAAATTTTTCCAAGAAAATTGACTTCACAGTGACAATATCTCAATCAGAGTCCAGACTTCTGGAAAACAAGACCGAACATTTTCATGCAGGTACTGCAGATTACAAATAATAATGAAGGGACTAATTCTGAAAATTGCAGCTGCTGATAAAGCTCA
This sequence comes from Natator depressus, assembly GCF_965152275.1. Classification (NCBI taxonomy): domain Eukaryota; kingdom Metazoa; phylum Chordata; order Testudines; family Cheloniidae; genus Natator; species Natator depressus. The sequence goes on along the minus strand of NC_134235.1, from coordinate 138,240,324 downwards.
TTGTCTAGCAATGCAGAAAGCATCACACCAACTACTGCCTCCAGTATGCACTGCTGGGGGAAAAATGATATATTGTCTGGCAGAATCTTAGAGGATAATTTGAATGAGGAAAAAAACAGAGTATATATAGCTTGAGGTTATGAAGAAAGCGTCTGCTCATATGCAGTAGACTCCCATAATTGTACAGCTGAGGTAATAATGCACAAACAAAAAGCCATTAAAAATGTTCAGTGTTTAACATCTGAACCAGTTTTCATGTGAGTCAGTTTGTTCCACAAGCTGGCTTATCCACTTTGTTAGTTTAAAATATTTAAACAATGGAGTGTATGCACTTCATTTAAAAGATAGGAGGCCAAATTCATCACTGGTGTAGCTCCACTGGCTTGAGTGGACTTACACCAGAGATGCATTTGGTCCAGGATCCAATTTTGGAAGGGGAGGGGATTAATCTTGCTTTTTGAGAATGCACCAGTGAGCCTTTAAATATTTTATAGTAATCTTTCCCTAAACATGCTGGAACCCTTTTTTGATGGCAAAATAAAGAACATGTAACTTTACAACACATAATGCCTTCAAATAAAAATTCAGGATGAAAAGTGACTGTGAAATCCTCAACAAACATCACATTCAGCACAACCTCTCCACATCTCAGAGGACAGCGATAAAGTCCCTGAAATCAAACCAACAGATAGTGATCAAACCAGCAGACAAAGGGCAACTATTGTGGTCCTCAACCATGATGACCAGGTCAATGAGGCCATCCAAAGAACTTTTCAACACCATCTACTATAATGAACTCAAAGAAGGCCCCACACCACAGTTCGCCCAGGAATTAAAGGATAATATAAAATGCTTTCCCGAACAATTCCAAGAGAAACTCTACAACCTTATTCCCCACAAACCCACCCGGGGGACTTCTACATGCTTCTCAAGATACACAGAGAAGAGAACCAAGGCAGACCCATCATTTCTGGCCACAGCACTCTAACTGAAGGAATATCGGGATTCACAGAAACCATTCTCAAACTACTCACCACACAAAGGGCCAGATTCCTCCAGAACAAAAATGACTTCTTCCAAAACTCTGCAACATTAACATCCTGCCTCAGAACACCGTCCTTGCCACCATGTATGTCATCACCCTATACACCAAAATCCCACAACATGATGACATCGCTGCCTGCCTCAGATATCTACAAGACAAAGGACAACACTCAGATATTGACTCCAAACGCATTGCCAAACTCATCTATTTCATCCTCACCTATAACACTTTTACATTCAACAACAAACATGTTATCCAAACCATGGGAACAGCCATAAGTACCAGGAAGGCTCCTCAACATGTCAACATCTTTATTGGCCACCTTGAGGAAGAATTTCTGGGCAAATGCACCATGAAACCAATGATATACCTGAGATACATCAATGATATTTTCAGCCCCTGGACAGATGACGAGAAACTGAGGATTTTCTGGACAAAACACAGGATAGGCTTCTAGGGGCACAAAGCTCTAAAGATATAGAGCAGGTTGCACAGAGGAGCCAAGAGGCCAGTGAAGAAGCTTGGCAACATGTGACCTCCAGAAGAGGTAAGCGGAATGTCCGGGTTCCAGTAACACAGACACAGGTAACCAACCGCTTTCATGTTCTCTCCACAGGTACCATTGCGGAGTGTGGACCAGATGATATGTCTGGGGGGAGAAAGCAGAAGGAGACTCCGCTGGCTGGAAGGCATGAGATGCGATGTCCTGAGGTTGGGGGTTCCACGACCACCACTCCCAAGAGGAGAAGGCGGGTGGTGGTGGTCGGGGACTCTCTCCTCCGGGGGACTGAGTCATCTATCTGCCGCCCTGACCGGGAAAACCGAGAAGTCTGCTGCTTGCCAGGGGCTAAGATTCGCGATGTGACGGAGAGACTGCCGAGACTCATCAAGCCCTCGGATCGCTACCCCTTCCTGCTTCTCCACGTGGGCACCAATGATACTGCCAAGAATGACCTTGAGCGGATCACTGCGGACTACGTGGCTCTGGGAAGAAGGATAAAGGAGTTGGAGGCACAAGTGGTCTTCTCGTCCATCCTCCCCGTGGAAGGAAAAGGCCTGGGTAGGGACCGTCGAATCGTGGAAGTCAACGAATGGCTACGCAGGTGGTGTCGGAGAGAAGGCTTTGGATTCTTTGACCATGGGATGGTGTTCCATGAAGGAGGAGTGCTGGGCAGAGACGGGCTCCATCTTACGAAGAGAGGGAAGAGCATCTTTGCCAGCAGGCTGGCTAACCTAGTGAGGAGGGCTTTAAACTAGGTTCACCGGGGGAAGGAGACCAAAGCCCTGAGGTAAGTGGGAAAGCGGGATACCGGGAGGAAGCACAGGCAGGAATGTCTGTGAGGGGAGGGCTCCTGCCTCATACTGGGAATGAGGGGCGATCAACAGGTTATCTCAAGTGCTTATATACAAATGCACAAAGCCTTGGAAACAAGCAGGGAGAACTGGAGGTCCTGGTGATGTCAAGGAACTATGACGTGATTGGAATAACAGAGACTTGGTGGGATAACTCACATGACTGGAGTACAGTCATGGATGGTTATAAACTGTTCAGGAAGGACAGGCAGGGCAGAAAAGGTGGGGGAGTAGCACTGTATGTAAGGGAGCAGTATGACTGCTCAGAGCTCCGGTACGAAACTGTGGAAAAACCTGAGTGTCTCTGGATTAAGTTTAGAAGTGTGTGCAACAAGAGTGATGTAGTGGTGGGAGTCTGCTATAGACCACCGGACCAGGGGGATGAGGTGGATGAGGCTTTCTTCCGGCAACTCACGGAAGCTACTAGATCGCATGCCCTGATTCTCATGGGTGACTTTAATTTTCCTGATATCTGCTGGGAGAGCAATACAGCAGTGCATAGACAATCCAGGAAGTTTTTGGAAAGCGTAGGGGACAATTTCCTGGCGCAAGTGCTAGGGGAGCCAACTAGGGGGGGCGCTTTTCTTGACCTGCTGCTCACAAACCGGGTAGAATTAGTGGGGGAAGCAAAAGTGGATGGGAATCTGGGAGGCAGTGACCATGAGTTGGTTGAGTTCAGGATCCTGACGCAGGGAAGAAAGGTAAGCAGCAAGATACGGACCCTGGACTTCAGGAAAGCAGACTTCGACTCCCTCAGGGAACAGATGGCCAGGATCCCCTGGGGGACTAACATGAAGGGGAAGGGAGTCCAGGAGAGCTGGCTGTATTTCAAGGAATCCCTGTTGAGGTTACAGGGACAAACCATCCCGATGAGTCGAAAGAATAGTAAATATGGCAGGCGACCAGCTTGGCTTAATGGTGAAATCCTAGCGGATCTTAAACATAAAAAAGAAGCTTACAAGAAGTGGAAGGTTGGACATATGACCAGGGAAGAGTATAAAAATATTGCTCGGGCATGTAGGAAAGATATCAGGAGGGCCAAATCGCACCTGGAGCTGCAGCTAGCAAGAGATGTCAAGAGTAACAAGAAGGGTTTCTTCAGGTATGTTGGCAAAAAGAAGAAAGCCAAGGAAAGTGTGGGCCCCTTACTGAATGAGGGAGGCAACCTAGTGACAGAGGATGTGGAAAAAGCTAATGTACTCAATGCTTTTTTTGCCTCTGTTTTCACTAACAAGGTCAGCTCCCAGACTGCTGCGCTGGGCATCACAGAATGGGGAAGAGATGGCCAGCCCTCTGTGGAGATAGAGGTGGTTAGGGACTATTTAGAAAAGCTGGACGTGCACAAGTCCATGGGGCCGGACGAGTTGCATCCGAGAGTGCTGAAGGAATTGGCGGCTGTGATTGCAGAGCCCTTGGCCATTATCTTTGAAAACTCGTGGCGAATGGGGGAAGTCCCGGATGACTGGAAAAAGGCTAATGTAGTGCCAATCTTTAAAAAAGGGAAGAAGGAGGATCCTGGGAACTACAGGCCAGTCAGCCTCACCTCAGTCCCTGGAAAAATCATGGAGCAGGTCCTCAAAGAATCAATCCTGAAGCACTTACATGAGAGGAAAGTGATCAGGAACAGTCAGCATGGGTTCACCAAGGGAAGGTCATGCCTGACTAATCTAATCGCCTTTTATGATGAGATTACTGGTTCTGTGGATGAAGGGAAAGCAGTGGATGTATTGTTTCTTGACTTTAGCAAAGCTTTTGACACGGTCTCCCACAGTATTCTTGTCAGCAAGTTAAGGAAGTATGGGCTGGATGAATGCACTATAAGGTGGGTAGAAAGCTGGCTAGATTGTCGGGCTCAACGGGTAGTGATCAATGGCTCCATGTCTAGTTGGCAGCCGGTGTCAAGTGGTGTGCCCCAGGGGTCGGTCCTGGGGCCGGTTTTGTTCAATATCTTCATAAATGATCTGGAGGATGGTGTGGATTGCACTCTCAGCAAATTTGCTGATGATACTAAACTGGGAGGAGTGGTAGATACGCTGGAGGGGAGGGATAGGATACAGAAGGACCTAGACAAATTGGAGGATTGGGCCAAAAGAAATCTGATGAGGTTCAATAAGGATAAGTGCAGGGTCCTGCACTTAGGATGGAAGAATCCAATGCACCGCTACAGACTAGGGACCGAATGGCTAGGCAGCAGTTCTGCAGAAAAGGACCTAGGGGTGACAGTGGACGAGAAGCTGGATATGAGTCAACAGTGTGCCCTTGTTGCCAAGAAGGCCAATGGCATTTTGGGATGTATAAGTAGGGGCATAGCGAGCAGATGGAGGGACGTGATCGTTCCCCTCTATTCGACACTGGTGAGGCCTCATCTGGAGTACTGTGTCCAGTTTTGGGCCCCACACTACAAGAAGGATGTGGATAAATTGGAGAGAGTCCAGCGAAGGGCAACAAAAATGATTAGGGGTCTAGAGCACATGACTTATGAAGAGAGGCTGAGGGAGCTGGGATTGTTTAGTCTGCAGAAGAGAAGAATGAGGGGGGATTTGATAGCTGCTTTCAACTACCTGAAAGGGGGTTCCAAAGAGGATGGCTCTAGACTGTTCTCAATGGTAGCAGATGACAGAACGAGGAGTAATGGTCTCAAGTTGCAATGGGGGAGGTTTAGATTGGATATTAGGAAAAACTTTTTCACTAAGAGGGTGGTGAAACACTGGAATGCGTTACCTAGGGAGGTGGTAGAATCTCCTTCCTTAGAGGTTTTTAAGGTCAGGCTTGACAAAGCCCTGGCTGGGATGATTTAACTGGGAATTGGTCCTGCTTCGAGCAGGGGGTTGGACTAGATGACCTTCTGGGGTCCCTTCCAACCCTGATATTCTATGATTCTATGATTCTATGATTCTATGACCTAATTTCCACATAGATTTCCATCACAACTTCAGCAATCATCACCTATCCATAAAGCTCTCCAGAAGACTCTCACACCAGCATCAACTTCCTGGATACCACCATCAGTTTCAACAATCAAACTCTGCAGACAATTGTGTACAAGAAACCCACTGATCACCACACTTTCCTTCACAGATCCAGTAACCACCCCAAACATACCAAAAAATCTGTTATCTACAGCCAGGCACTCAGATACCACAGAATATGATCTGGGAAAAGACTGGGATACACACTTTAACCCACTTTAAACTGCCTTCACCAAACAAGAAGTAGATTGCATCTTGGAATGGGCAACCCATATACCCCAAGAGGACCTGACTCAATACAGGGGAGAAAAAAACAACTCCAACTGCATACCCCTAGTTGTCACCTACCACACAACACTGGAATCCTACAGGGTATCTTTAAACAATTAAAACCCATGCTGTATGGTGACCACATCCTGATAGAAATCTTTCCCAGCCACCCTCTTCTGGTCTTCCTTCCTGAGCTCATCGTCAGAAGCAAGCTCCCCACAGACCACAATCTACCAACTCAAAGCAGCATCAGACCTTGCCACAACAACAGACACAAAACCTGCAGACATGTCTACTGCTATGATGTTCAATCTCCTCCCTCCCCACACAATACACCTTTCAAGATCCATGATGCAACACTAAGCATCCCTCTATATGAAATGATGGATACTCATTGATATTAGGCTTTCCAGTCTGATACTGAACAAAGGGAGACACAGGCTCTCCCTCCAACAGGAGAGAAGACAGCTATTTACCTATCTCTTAACAGGAGTTTTGACATCTAAGTTGGGGAAAGTTTGAGTTTTTGGCACCCAGGTAGATATGCAGCAATTTATACCATCATGTAATCGCATTATAACTGAGGTCCTCTTTATAATGGACATGTTATCTTGTGTTTCTGTTGGTATTAGTTCTCATTACCCTTGACAATTCATTCAACAAAGCTCCTTATATAAATGGCAACTCACAACTGAGTAGTACAATCAATTCTATTTAAACCTAATTGCAGTAAATTGCCCAACAGAAAGCATGTCTTATTGGGAATGGGAATGCCTTTAAATACATTAGCGACATGAACTGAAAGAAAAAAAAAGAAAGTACTGAAACTGCAGATTTGGTTTACTAAGGCAGGATGGGAAGAGACATGTCTTTTGCTCAAGCACTTCTGGAATTCTGGTATTTCTAAAAGCTCACAGTAATTATGTAGGTTTCAGAGTAACAGCCGTGTTAGTCTGTATTCGCAAAAAGAAAAGGAGTACTTGTGGCACCTTAGAGACTAACCAATTTATTTGAGCATAAGCTTTCGTGAGCTACAGCTCACTTCATCGGATGTATACTGTGGTTTTCCACAGTATGCATCCAATGAAGTGAGCTGTAGCTCACGAAAGCTTATGCTCAAATAAATTGGTTAGTCTCTAAGGTGCCACAAGTACTCCTTTTCTTTTAGTAATTATGTAGGAAGGAAAGAAATGTCTGTGACTCAGCAGATCTAATCCACGAGGCAATAAGCTCTCCAGAACCACCAGAAGTAGAAAAAATGGCTGAGGGAATCAGGTTGTAGAGGAGAGTGATAGAAATGTCTATCAACACTATGGAAATCCTACCTAAATATTATGGAGAATATTTCCTTAAGAAAATATAGGTAAACTGCTGAAAAAAATTACTCTGCTCTTAGAACTTAGTACTTTAAGAGAGGAAGATGAATTTGGTATTACGTGACAGGGAGAAAACAAATGTGCTTATCCCAAAGCACAGCATTATTACAACTAAATCTGACTGTCTGTACCATGCAGAAACTGGCCTTGGCCGTCCCCTCAGGTTCCAGAAAAGTGCACAAGCTGCAAGAATGCACACAGAAATGGACAATTATCCACTTACTGTGAATTTCCCACTCCTTTCCTCTTTGCACATTTTAATATGTCCGACTGGACAATGGTTCTCAAGTTTTTTTACCCTCACAACCCACTTCTATCAAAACAAATGAGCTTGTCACCCACCTTGCAATGTGCTAGAGGCAACATTCATATATACCAACTATTCATGAAATGCTGGAAAAGATACAGGAGCAGATTAAATTATTCCAAAGACAAAACCTATGTTAAAATGGAGGTGATGAAATCTGATGATGATGGAATCTCCCGTTGCTTTAATGGATGAGTGTTCAGCTAGTATTGACGTCAGTTCTGGGTTTATTCATTTTTGTGGCTTCTCACAGTCATCAGCAAACAGGAGCTCTCTTAACAGCCGTTCAGTTACCTTAGTGTGGCCCCTGAGTTGCTGTAGATTGAATAGACCCCCCCATCCAATCTAAACCAGAAGCGTACACATCTATCAAAGTCCTGGAATGGGAACAAGTGCATGGATTAAAAGCCAACAGCAAAGAAGGCTTGTACCATTACGCATCCTTGTTTGGTGCTATTGGTGACAGGGAAGGCTTCTGGTGAGTCACCACATTCCATCATCCTGGCCATCATGCCATTGTGAAATGAGCAGATGACAGCAATCATCTTCTCTGGGCAGCCAAATGTATGAGTTGCCGTAGGCATTCGTGATTCACTGTGCCAAAAGCCTTGATCAGGTCAACAAAAACCATGTACAGGTCCTTGCTCTGTTCATAAGCTTTCTCTTGTATTTGTCAGACTGCAAAAATCAGGTCCACGGTGCCACGGCCAGTATGAAACCCACACTGTGACTCTGAATATACTGAGTCCACTAGGTGAGAAACGAGCCTGTTGATGACAACCCGTGAAAGGAGCTTTCCTGCTGTAGACAGCAGTGATATTCCACAATGATTGTCCCAGCTAGATATGCTTCCCTTCCTTTTGTATAGATGAACTATGAAAGCATCCTTATATTCCTGGGGCATGGTATCCTGTTCCCATATAGTCTTGGAAAGGCAGGTGAGTCTCCTGGCCAGGTGGACAGCTCCACATTTGTATGCTTCAGGTGGAATGCCATCAGGCCTGGAGACTTGCCCATGGACAGCTGCTTGATGGCCTTAGTAACCTTATCTAAAAAAAGGTCCACACACAGCTCCTACAGGATAGGACACTGAAGTAGCAAGTCAATGCCTTTGTCAGACATAGTGACAGTTCAGGAGACTACCAAAGTGCTCTGTCCAATGAGAAAGAATATCGCCTTTGTCTGTGAGCAGCCAGTTACTATCTGCTGTGAGGACAAGGTCTGTACCACTGGATTTTGTGCCATAATCAGCATGGAGACCTTCACAGAAGCCTTCATGTCATGCTTTTCAGAGGCTTCCTGCAGTTCTGAAGCCTTCTGCCCACACCAGTGGTACTTCATTAGCCTTAATTGGGTTTGTAGTATATGTTTAGCCTGATGGTACCTGTCCTTCTTCATTGCTGATTTCTTGTCCAAGATGTAGGATTTGTGCATGGTCTCCAGTAGCAGATCTATCCCAGGATCATTCTCATGGAACCAGTTTTGGTGTTTCCACCTTACAAAGCCAAGAATTGTGGATGCCATATTATGTGTGACATCTCTGAGCTTCTGACAAGTTGCCTCAATGTCTGAGGAGTTCTCTGGCACCTCAGCTAATGCAGTCTCCAGTGTCTGTTCCATCTTTGCTTGTTTCCTGTGGTCTTTTTCCATGACCACCACATTGATCTGCTTTAGTGGTTTGAGGCATCTTCTGGAGCACTTTGGTGAGAAGTGTAGCAAAAGGAGGCTTCTCACAAGCCAGTGGTCTGACACCAGCATTTGACACCTCTCAAAGTGAGGTTGACATGTACATTCTTAAAGAGTCTAGACCGTACAATTACATAGTCCAGCATGTGTCACTGTTCTGACCTGGGATGCATTCATGTTGTCTTATATTTGTTGTCCTGTTGAAAGACTGTGTTGGTAATAGTGAGACTGAACTCAATACACTTTGCAGAGTAGTAGTTGTCTATTGGTTTGACCTTCCAATGCCATGATGGCCTAACATCCTGCTCCAGATGTCAGAGTCAGCTCTAAGGACAATGAGTTTGTCCTGAAGTGGAACATCTCTGATGACCCTGATGATATCTTCATGCAACACCCCCTTGACCTCATCTGTATGAGTCACTGTCAGCATGTAGGCACCGATAATGGTGGCGTACTCTGGAAAAGTTTATGCGGAGAACCATACGTTGGGCATTGTCTCCTTTGGGGAATGAGTCAAGTTTGCAGGCAATATCAGACCTTATGGCAACTCCTACCCCCGACTTTCTTGGCTCGTCCTTGGCCTTGCCAACCCAGGAGTAGGTGTAGCCTGCTCCCTCCTTCTTAAAGTGGGACTCATCAGTGAGTCTAGTTTCACTGTGAGCGTGAGGTTTACGTTATAGCTCTTCAGTGTTTTGGCAATAATGGCTGTTCTTTATTCCAGTCTTTGGTCATTGTCAAGAAGAGTTCTGACACTCCATGATCCAAATGTCAGTCTGTGAATCTGTTTTATTTCAACTGCTCATTTGGATGATCAGCCAGGAGCGGTAGCCTGACAGGCACGGAAAGGGGAAGCTGTGTTCAGGGTTCCTTTCCAGTCCCCTTTTTCTGGGCTGAGGACAGCAGCACTATGCCTAAAAAGGTCTGCTCTGTCACCTCAGGAGCATACAAGCTCCATATCTTCCCTGGTCTGTGGAGAATGACCATCACCCTAAGGCTGAAGGGTTGTGACTAAGGCCTGCCAGCAGCATCCTCTGCCTTTCCCTGTCGCCACAGGACTCTGGTAAATTGATTGGGTTAAATGTGTTAAATGAGTTGAATGAGGCTGAACAACCTGCACTATGAATGGATTTAAGTGAGAGAGGTTTGTGCAGAGCCTTTCTCACTCTCTCACCGAAGCAGCTGTTGCTGCGCTGATGCGCCGCAGCTGACATGGGTGCAGGATTTGTATTCACAGTTGTCCTTCTCCTAGATAAGTTGCCAAACAGAGCTAACGAGCTTCATCTGTCCCTGGGTGAAGTGATTGGCCAATGACTGTGTATACTGTGAAGGTTGCCCTTATAGGCCATCACAAGGCATCTGCTTCATCACCATCCTCTCCATTGATACTAATATGTTCTTCCACATTGTCTGCCAATGAATACTTCACTGTGACCCTGGTAGGGAAGTTTAGGGGTTACTCACACTTACCCAAGGTGTGACCCCAAGACTAGTGGAGGGCAGGAACATCTCACTCTTCCTGTACAGAGCTGTCAGGTCTATCCACTGGAGGTAACGTTGCACATTCATATCAGTAATTTAGTGTAAAAATTGTTACAAGGATGTTGTAATTATCACCAAAGCAAGCTCTATGAACTTAATTATGGTGAAACTTAACAGAAATTCAAATATGTCAAGGCATGGAATTGCACAGTTATGGCACCTAAACAACCTTAAATCTGCCTTTTGCTGATGCCATGCAATAACAATATAGTTATGACTGATGCAAATTAGTGCTTGTAGTCCCAGATTAGATTAAAATGATTTTTAAAGACACATTAAAAAATGTTCTCCTCGTGGTGATATTACACGTAAAATGGAGACCTCAGGGTCGTGGCCCTCTTTTGGCTAACATTAGTCATTTTTGATGCACAACTGACATACTATATATCTGCCAGCTGAGGAGATGATAAAACCCATTGTGTTCTGAAATGGAAAACAAAGTATAGGGATATATTTCCCAACTCCCTAAGAGCTTTCCCTCATAAAAGTTTTATTCCACTGTCAAAAATTTCATCACCTATGAAGGCAGACAGTAGGGAGGTCATCATCCATTCTAAAACAATAGATATTACCAGAAACATCTTACTGCTGGTATCATAGTTGTGGGGTTAGCTGCACCTCTGTGCTTCTCTGGTCTGAGTTCTCCCGCTCAGGTGTCAGGTCTCATTCCTTTACCTATCATGGGGCAGAATCCCGCAATTCTCCTTCTTAGTCTAGGCCTTGGGCTACTGTATCCTATGTATCAATTGTGTTTATCCAGCAGGTCCGACTGGGTTTGGCACCTGTAGTTCTTCCCTGTGGTGAATTTAGACAGTCTTCTTAAAATCAGAGTACTGTTTAATTTTGACAGTAGGAACAAAACATTTAGAGAAGAAGGATTTAAAAAAAAAAAAACAGTTTACATGCACATCTAGCTAACCTAATGCCCTGCCATCCTGAATTGGTGGCCTAGACAATATGCCAGGAGGTTTTGGGTGTCAGTCTGTTCCCCCTGAACAGCTCCCCAACAACTTCCTCCTCTTTGGAAATGCTGTCTTTTTAACCCAGCCACCATTCTTTTGTTCTTGTCAGTTCCCAGGGTTTTTCCTCTTTTGGACCAGAACAATCTAGTAAAATCAGCATGAGATCGACCCAGAAACTCTCCCATTATCCTGTAACAACCCCCAAGTATTTACTGGGAAGAGACTTATCTTAAGCCATTGTTTCCTTCCTGCTTTTTCCTCATAGTCCACTGTTAAACAAAACCAATATATTTATACAGTAACCATCCCAATAACCAGGTCAGCACACAGTATTCATAAATGGTTAAAGAAAAGATCCAAATCCATCACATCTACCACAAGTGAACATTGTGTTATCTCCATGGCCCGAAAAAAATCTGGCACTGATACTGCATTACTTGTAAACCCAAACTACATTGATTTCAAATGGAAATTTGGGGGGGCCCAAAGAAAGAAATTTATTTAGTTTGAACATGCAAATACAGCACAGTCTAAGCAGCTTACACTGACTCACCTCTCTGCTGAAGATTTTGAGTCAGAAAAGCACATTGTGCTCTTAAAAGCAACTCAGCCAGAGCTGGTAAAAAAAAAGTATTCAAAAAAGTTTTGATGAAAAATGTCAGTTTTTCAAAAACAAAGATTTATATGTAAAATATTTGGCTTTTTTCAAAATTTTGCAATTCTTGTTTTAAAAAAACAAAAGTTGAAAAACCTAAAATATTCATTCAGTTTTCCAAAAACCACAATTTTTCAGGTTTTTTGTCTCCTCCCATTCTCTTCCGTTTTCCCCCTCCATTTTTCAGTGGCAAAATGAAAATAGAAAACAATCTACAAATCTCTGCTATCACATAATCAAAATGAAGCCAGATCCAGTTGGAAACACCAAACTGAACCAAAAGTCTCACTTTTCCCTTCTATTTTCTATTATGTTATATATACGACATATCAGTATAAAGAATTATTAATCAGATGATTACTGAGAGGTGCATCCTGTTTATGGTATTAGCTATATCACATACAAAGGACAAGTTGTTTGTCATCCCAGATATAGAATCATAGAAATGTAGGTCTGGAAGTGACCTCAAAAGGTAATCTAGACCAGCCCCAGTGCTGAGGCAGGACCAAATAAGTCTAGACTTCCTAGACAGGTGTCTTTCCAACCTGTTCTTAAAAACCTCCAATGATGGGGATTCCATTAGCCTTCCTTGGTAATCTATTCCAGAGCTTAATTATTCTTATAGTTAGAGAGTTTTTCCTAATATCTAAATGTCCCTTGCTTCACATTAAACCTATTACTTCTTGTCCTGCCTTCAGTGGACAGGGAGAACAATTGATCACCATCCTTTTTATAATAACCCTTTACATATTAAAAGACCTTTATTATGTCCCCCTGCAGCCTTCTTTTTTCTAAACTAAACATGCCCAGTTCTTTCAACTTCTCCTCATAGATCATGTTTTCTAAACTCAGCACTTTTTTTGCCCTCTGTGATGTGATGTCCACCTCATACAGATGTAGAAGGGATTAACCATGTGCTACCCCAGAGTGGTAGGGATTAACCATGCGCTACCCCAGAGTGGAGCAGTGGAGGTCAGTCCAAGCAGTCAATCCGGGCACAGCGGGCTCACTTAAAAGGAGCTGCAGGGCCAGAGACAGCCAGTGGCTTCTCGGGTTCAGGGAGGACTCTATCTCTGAGGGGCTGAGAGAACTGTAAGTTTCTTGGACAGGGCAGCTGCTGGCAGGGACCAGTGGAGCAAGAGGGAACTCCTGGCTGCCTGCTGAGACTGGACAGCTGAAGGCCCTGAGGTGAGGGAAAAGAAGGTGCTGGGGTCATGGGAAGTGGCCCAGGGAATTGTAGCTGCACATAGAGAAAGTAAAGAGGTGCAGCAGGAAGCTGCTATCTACAGGATCCCTAGGTTGGGACCCAGAGTAGTGGGCAGGCTCGGGTCCCCCACACTCACCACTGGGGAAGTGGCTGGACTATGGACAGTGATACCCACCCTGGGAAATGGGAAACACAGATGGTGACACGGCTGGAAGGCCAAGTCACCATGAGAATGCTGTGGGTCCTGGAGTGATGCAGGTCTGCAGACAGAGACGACAACAGGAGGGGCACCATTGGGAAGAGGGCACATCCACTGGCAGAGTTAATCCCCAGGACAGCCAGCAGGAGGTGCCACGATGGTGAGTGGACTCTGTCACACCCTCCTCTGGACTCTCTCCTGTTTATTCACATCTTCCTTAAAATTTAGTGCCCAAAACTGGACACAATGCTCCAGCTGAGGCCTCACCAGTGACCAGTAGAACAGGACACTTACCTCCCATGTCTTACATACAACATTTCTGTTAATACACCCCAGAATTATATTAACCATTTCCACAACTGCAGCATGCTGTTGACTGATGTTGAATTTGTGATCCACTATAACATTCCCCTGATCCTTTTCTGCAGTACTACTGCCTAGCCAGTTATTTCCTGTTTTGTATTTCTGCGTTCGATTTTTCCATCCTTTGAAGTTGTTATTATTGTATTATTGATTTCTGACCAATTTTCCAATTTAATAAGATCATTTTGAATTATAATGTTGTCCTCCAAAGCGCTCACAATCCCTCCCAGCTTGGTGTCATCCACCAATTTTATAAGCATACTCTTCACTCCATTATCCAAGTTGTTAATGAAAACACTGAATCATACTGGACCCAGGAGAGACCCAAGGGACAGTACTTGATATGTCCTCCCCATTTGACAGTGCACTATTGGTAAGTACTCTCTAATCAGGGTCTTTCAATCAGTTAGGCATATACTTTATAGTAATTTCATCTAGGCCATATTTCCCTAGTTTGCTTATAAGAATGTCCTATGGTGCTGTGGTTATTACAAAGTGAACACAGAACTTGTAATTATTATACTGAAGCACATTTTCCCTCCCATGATTTTGTCCTTTCTCACTGCCCTTCCCCATACCCTGAAATCCCCCAAGGGAAGCTGATTCAGGCTCAGTGATTCTTGGGTGACATCCTCAGATTTAGAGAGCTGCACACCATCTGCATTTCCAGGTGGCCAACCCCTTATAAGAATCTGTGGGACTAGACACTGGGTCTGTGGAGCTTGGGACCACTGATTTCTCGCATCATCACCAGGAGGCCATTCAGAGAGCTACATCCACAAAAAAATACTGCCCAAAGGGTCCAGAACTATAGCACCCAGAGGCCTTCTGATTTAACCCTGGAGGGTGCCCCAGGAAGTTCTCTGGGCAGCTGTACAAACTTCTGGCTTGCTGTGACTCCAGATCTCACCTTGCTCTCTGATCTCCAGTCTACGACCCTAGCCTGACTCTGGTGCTGATTCTTTCCTCCTAATTCCAGCCTGGTTACCTCTGGTCTCTGACCCTGGCTCTTGCCTATTGATCCTGGCTGTAGTGATTACTGTGATTCTTGCCTGCTGACTACACCCATGTGGCTGTCCTTGACTTTTGGACACCACCTCAGCTGTGACTGCTAACCTAGACTGCCTATGCCCTGGTCCCTTACATCCCTGAACCTCCATCCCAGATGCAACAATTCAGATGAAATTGTGAGTTAAATCTCTGCCAATGTAGGTTTTCTGCAGAACAGTGTCGGACCTTGCCTTTTATTATATTTAGTATCTGGGACATATGGGGAGAGGAGTTGAGGAGGAAGGTAAGAAGTTGAGGCAGCCATGTTGGTTGTGGGCAGAGGGCTGGGCAGTTCTGAGAGTAGTGGCCAATCAGAGCAGAGGGATTTGTCTGAGTACTCTGTTTTCTGATAAATTGAGCACACAGTGAATATTCAAATATTTGTTCTCCAAGTGGCTGATAGCAACCTTCAAGCTTGTCTCTCTCAACAACAGAAGTTGGTTCAATCAAAGATATTACCACACCCACCTTGTTTCTCTAATATCCTGGGACCAATGTGGCTACAACAACACTGCATACAGCAACCTTCAAGTCAGTCAGAATGCAAGAGTTTGCGCAATAAAGAAATACCATAACTTGTGGGTCAGTACCTAACTACCACCACTGCACTCTGAGTGGCTGAATGTTTCACTTCAGTATAATATTCATTCGGTTTCAGGTGGGAGGCAGGGGGGAGATAAATGATGCACAGGTTCCTTCTCTTTTCACATAGTGTAAGCTAGGTTACTTGTCATACCCTTTGTGTTGTGTGGGTGAAAATCTATCTGACTTTTGGCCAGGAAGCCTTGTGCATCTTACAAACATGAAAGCAATCTCAGCATGCGTAGGCAGGAGTTTGTAAAGGCAATGTAGGAGGGAAAAAATCTTGATTCATGGGCTATATTGAATACACCAATAAAGCACAAATATTGGGGAAACTGAAAGAAACAAAAAACAGTGTTGAAATGGAAGACACAACGCAAGAGGGAGAGTGACTGGTTATTATGCTTGGAACACAAGTGTCTTGTTCTTGTTTATTGCTTTCTTCATGTGCCTCAAATTGGATTGGGAAGGACGGACACTGCTATTCATCACTTACCGACAATTTCCCAGTTCATGCCTCATTTCAAATATTGTAGAGCAGCTGTAAATAAGAAAAGTGGCATGAAATTCCAAAGACAGCTGGTTGCTTCAAAGATTCAATGGATAAACCACGATTTTATTTATTACGATTTCTTCATAGAGATATAATCTCTGGGATTAAGTTGATCTGATACCTTCTTGGGTGCAGGTATTTAAAGCAGCCACAGCGTCATTCAAGATTTATCAATATTAACAAAAGCTATAAAAGTAAGTGAAAGCAAAAGAGGAAAATCAGGCTCAACATGAGTTTTTCTCTATGGATCCGATAGCCTATCAGATGACACCTTTAGAGGTATGAAATTCCTCCCTTTTGCCAGCAGCAGTTGGCTGTAGATGGCAAAATGACAAGTCCCTTTTGCAGACATGTCACATCTGTCTAGTGAGGGGTAGGTTGCCAATAAAAGTAACCTCCTGCCTCTCCCCCAAAAAATCATTTTCAGGGAAACCTGTATAATCAACCCAGTTTAGCCAGCCACCTAATGCAACTAACTGCACATTATGAAGTCTGTAGCAAGGTACGGTCTATTTCTTTTGGCACCTTCTCCCATTCTACATTACTTTTTTTTTTCTGCCAAGCAGATTGTGCCAGCAGCCTTCTTAGTACTGCTTTGCTCGACTCTGACTCCTGCTGTTGTGACAGAGCTTTAAAGAATAGAGAGAGGGGGGAAGTTAGAATGGCAGCATAAGCTCTGTTCCCCTCAGGAATGTGCTGTATGGAAACTGTCACTGCACAAACATGTTCACTTGCACCAAGATCACCAAAGGGAGCCCCTCTGTTCACTTTCAATTTATTTCTACAGGCACAGTGCTTCTGATGTGTGGTCCACTCTCTTACAGCAGCAAATTGTATAAGGATGCCAGAACTGTCCCCTTTGTATCAACAAAGGGAAAGAAAAGTTGCAGCCCTGGTAAGAATTGCATTCAAATCACAGCAAGCATTCCCACCAGCCTCCGCAAAAACAAACAAGAAAAAAGACTGGAATTCATTCAGCACCAGCTTCAGTTTCACAATACCTATAATTGCTCCCAATGGACTAATGAGGAAGCCAGCTCTCAGTCTCATAGGAAATGCTAACAGCCGCTCGGAAATAAAAGACACTTGGTGTTGTACAGCAGATGAAGCCAGCTCCTAAAAACACAGGGTGTGGGTGTGGGTGGGGGGGGCGCTATTATGAATGTAAGGCTTTCAATTATTCCATCATCAACTTTGTCTTTCTTTTGTGGCACTGACTATTTTAAACTGAACCGTTGCACACAGGATGGCTATATTTATAAGTCTAACAAAATATGGTGAGAATCACCCAAAATAAATGGCCAATGTGGGAAAAATCAATTATTGCTTGGAAACAGCTTTAGGTGGGTGTTCCCAAGCTGCTCCATTCAGACAAGTTGCATTATTCTAACTGCTTATTTAATCATCAGTTTAGGTTTCCAGGCTTAGATCAAATCTAATTACTACCTTGTGAATGGTAGATTACTAATATTTTCACATAAGACTATCTGCATTAAAATTCACTATGTCAATGACTCATCTTGTTTGCTCTTCCCCTGGACTAAGAATCAGATTGCACAATCTTTATACTTAAATTCAAGGATTCATAATGGAAATGATTAATTCTCATTTCAATGCACTTGACATTCTTGGACCTTTTAGGCTTACAGTACATACAGTGGAAATGGTGGAAAGCAGCATCTATAAAATCTTGTAAAACACAATTCACAATAACCAGTTCTCTACACAGGGACTAACCTAGTCAAAACTGGGATTCATGCCTCACTACTAGCAGGGTGCTCAAATTTTTATTGCACTTTTTTAATGTTCTAATGTTATAATATAAACCAGATTTTGATTCTCTATGTTGGATGAGAACTAACGTCCTTGATATAATGAATGATTAAGAGCAAGGGACAGCTTCTCATTACACTTGTCATAATATTTTCCGGAACAGTAAAGCTGTTAAGATTAAACTTTCAAATACCATAGCAACTCATCTGTAGCTCCTCTCAACATATTTTTAATGCATCATGTATTGTTTGGGAAAGAGTTCTCCTGTACAAATGTTCAAAGTGAAAATTAATGTTAAATGCTAATATGTAACCTTGCACAATGCACATTTTTGGTTCTCTCGCCTGATTTTGGCACCAATAAAACTTGTTCTTGCAATGCATTTCAAAGAACTACTTTTATGTCTTGGGCTACTAAAATAAAACAAAGGATGAATTTATTTTTAACAGAGGAAAATGGGATCAAGTCATAATATTAATACCTAAAAGGCTACAAGTCAAAAAAGATTATTTTAAATGATTGCAGCACATTTTGCACTGCCTCTCATTAGGGGCCTCAGGAAACACCGTCCTTTCCATCCACAAAAGGGACTACAAGCCATATCCACTTTCACAAATGAATGATACACTGAGATTTCTAACACCCCTTCTTCCTCTTACTACCATTTAGTATGTCACTTTCAGTATTAATGAAAAATTGAGCAGGAATAAAAATACTCCTGAACACAGTATATTATGAATTTGTTTTATTTGACAAAATACACTGAAAGAGATGTATCTCATTTGATTAACCTCTATTTTCATTTAAGACCAGGTGAATCACTATGACCCTCAAAACTGAAATATCCTAACATAGACTGACACATTAACTGATCAAAACTGTTCGGATCACTACATAAAATTGAAGATATTTCATCCTAACAAAAAGATTAATTTGGAAAGCTTGCAGCATTCATGAGATAATTGCACTCTAGGGATTAGTAACATAAAACTGCTTCATCTATCCTCATAAGCCAAGGATATCATTATTTCAAACTAACCACACCCTTATCAAGCTTTCTTCCTTAATTAACATGCTAACAGCTTTTTATTCAAAACAACTAACACCTGCCTACTGTATTTTTCACTCCATGCATCTGATGAAGTGGGTTTTAGCCCATGAAAGCTTACGCCCAAATAAATGTGTTAGTCTCTAAGGTGCCACAAGAACTCCTCGATGTTTTCACTCTTTTCTGCAACTCTTTTCTATTACCTTTAAGGATGGTGCACGAGTTATCCCTTTCCCTGCTGCTATGTAGTGCTATGAAGTGTGCATCAGAAAAGCTAAGCAGTGATCAAAACCAGTGAATATCTAGGTGTGGCAGAAGAGGTTGTTCACTTCTGGCTGACCTAAAGTTACATTACATGCACACAGTCAAATATTCTAATTAAACCTAGATGTATCCTGTTGTATTATTTACCAGTTCCAGCTTTCAATATTGCTTTGCTTACTCCTAGACAAGTTGTACAAGGGGCTGTTCTGTTCCAAACACGGCCAGTGCCTCACCCTTTCAGTTTGGTTTTTAAGAAGTTTAATCTCTTTTTAGCAACTGGGTAGGAATGATTGTTTCTGTGCAGTTTTAAAGCCTTCTCCAAACAACAGGCTATTGGTACTGGTGATAATCCAGCACTTGGCTAGGTGAGGGAGGAGTAGCAAAAGAGCCAAAACAAAATTTCCTTCCTCTTGGGAACTGAAGGAAAAAGTGGAGAGAGAAAAATATTAAGGCAAAAAGGAAGTGCTTCTCTCCTTCTTGTGGCACCTTAGAGACTAACCAATTTATTTGAGCGTAAGCTTTCGTGAGCTACAGTATGCATCCGATGAAGTGAGCTGTAGCTCACGAAAGCATATGCTCAAATAAATTGGTTAGTCTCTAAGGTGCCACAAGTACTCCTTTTCTTTTTGCGAATACAGACTAACACGGCTGCTAGTCTGAAACTTCTCTCCTTCTAAGTGTATTGAGATCAACTGACTACAGCTGTGACATCTAGCAATAACACAAAGCACATGTCAAAACACTACTGGCATCCTTGTCCTTTATCCCAGACCTAACATGGGCTGATTGGACTCCAAACCACAAACAGGCTTGAGGGAAAGAAGGGGGAGCCAGGAGCCAGAAGCAAAGCTAAATTGACCCAGCTGTAATAACAAAGACACAAGGTTCATACCACAAGAGCTTTTTAAAAGAAAACACCGCAATTTAAAAGTTCTTTCATATGGATTAGGAGAAGGGAAATCCAGAGAATTTCTGGGTTTCACAAAGCTTTGTGAAAGCTGTCATGGAATGTATGTTTAAAGCAGTGTGAAAGGGATCTACCCATGTAACTCCTATTAAATTCCATACAAACCTTTGAAAACTTACCCAAAGATGTTTTATGAAACAGTTAGAACTTTTCATTTCTCCAGGAAATCTTTCCAAGATGTAAATATAATGCAAACCTAATGTTACACACAGTTTCTAAAAGGTCTATAGTTCCAGAATGCATAAATATCTAAATAAAGTACTAGAACTATCTCTATTTTAGAGGCCTTTTGAAATTAAATTGTACCAAGTATACCCTTTTTATTTTTAATGGAAAGAACCCTTCCTCTCTCTCAGGACCCAGTTGTTAACTAGTGCTTATTTTTTTCTCAGCAGCCACTCTCCAGTCTTCTTATGACACCCACCTTCCCTTTGTACTAAAAGTCATTGTAACATATTGCTTTCAGCAAACAGGGGCTGCCATCAGTATTGCTTTCTAGATTAGTTTGCAAGGCATTCTTGAAGAGCAGTACAGCTCACACTTGAAGATTGAGTCACACCATCATCTTCGCTTTAAGGGGATGAATAAAGTGGAATTTTGGACTAGGTGTGGATGAGGCACTGGAAGCATGGTTCTAGATGGAGCCCTGATACTAAGAGTAGATAGAGGTTAAGGAAGTGGCAGAGGGGATCAAATCTCCCAAAGCTTCCATGTATTTCCCTGAGATTTCCCTGGGCAACTGCAGGGTTGGCATAGTGTATGGCTCTCCAACACTGCAGAGAGATAAATCCCCACCCCTTATTACTGCAGGACAGTTCAGAGCATCTTCAAGTAGAAACTCTTGAGTCCCAATCTGGTAGATACTAGAGGCATGGTCCTGAAAGAGAGGTGAACATTCCTGCAAAGGTGCTGAGTGCCCTCAACTCTGACTGACAGGTCTCATCACCTCATGGGAATGCTTAGCCAATTTGCAGAACTGAACCATGGGTGCTATGTAAAATGTATGGATCTTAAGCAAGATCATGTCCTCTTTCTTGGGAAAAACTAATAATAGAAGGGCTGAAGTTATTTAGAAAACTGCTTTTTCTTATGTTGTCACAATCATAAAATATGTATAGCTTTTGTCAAAACCGCCTTTTACTTGACAAAGTTCCATTGCGCAGAAAACAGCAGAATAACCTAATAGAGCAAACTCAGATTGAAGGTTTCAGAGTAGCAGCCGTGTTAGTCTGTATTCGCAAAAAGAAAAGGAGTACTTGTGGCACCTTAGACTCTAAGGTGCCACAAGTACTCCTTTTCTTTTTCAGATTGAAGGACTAGTCATTTCTTCCCACAAGTCTGTCTGCTTTTTGATAAATTGGAGAAAATATGTACTTTGGCATTTTGAAAGGTGATAACTCCTTTCACTCCTCTCCAAATTTGCTGCATAACCCTCTTATTGTCTCCTGAGTAAGCAAAAACAAAATGAGTGGAGATGAATAATGCACTGTTGGCACAGATTTCCCAACAGTTTTATTAGGCACTCTACATAATACCTCAGATATCCAGAGGAAAGGATCAATGCATACACAAAGTTTTTAAAAGTGGAAAAGAAATTAGAAATGTTTTCTTCCTTTCTGGATATCTCACGAAAAGCCAGATTCTTAAGATTATTTGACTTTGTATGACTTTGAAGTCTTATTTGAGGGATACATCAAAGTATAAACAAAATAGAGGGGACCATGGAATGAAGAAAGTCAAACAGGTATTCCAGAGGTCCTCACTAGGAAATTTTTAAAGGCGGAGATGCCATTTCCTAAGTTGTTAAAATACCTCATTTGATTATTTTATGCACTAGAATTCTGATTTTTTATATGAAATTCTCTACATGTACAATGCACCCACTGTGTGGGGGGACAGCATAAAGTCCCCTGCACCACTGATGACTGGCAAAGAGGCTGGGTAGGGAGAACGCAGGGATTTAGCCATGCAAGAGTACCTCACTGCTTCACAAAGAGTATTTGTGCCAGCCTCATTTAAGCCAGCACATCCCCTATGTAATCCTTCTGCATACCACCTAATTACTCAGGATTCATGTGGGTGAAGTTGATTTTTCCCTACTTAAATAATTTGACATTGTTAGACTTCAAAGCTGGAACTTTTGGGGGAGGGTGGGGGGGTCTTCTATGATAGATGGTGCTGGTAGTACTGCCTATTATAAGTACTGCCTGACACTTCCCATTATAATACTCTCTTTTCACTTGCTTTGCCAAACTTTAACTATTTGGGTTTAGCCTGAAATTTTCCATGCCAGGTGTTTGCCTCAACCTTTTTTTTTTTTTTTTAAATTTCAGCCAAAACAATTCAATCATTTCTGAGAATGATATCAGGTGAAAATATGCCGTTTTGCCAACGTTAAACAATTCTGGTGATCTTTTCTATGAAAGGTTGTAGTAGTCACACACGTTGGAGCAGGGACATAAAATTTGGCCTTTATGGCAGAGAGGTGTCTTTTGCTGCTTTGTGAAAATCTACCTAGATTTGCCCAAGTTATAGGCCTTTGAAAAATCACAGTTTGCACATGCTAAGTACAGACTTACTAGCTTTGTAGCAGCTAAATTTCCCAGAAATCCTGTCTACACTAGCATGCTTCAGCAGAGGGCTGAACAGGACTTACCACAAAAATTGCATTTCTGGGTCACTACAGGCCATGCTGGAGCCAGGCCTAGATAGCTGAACAGACAGCAGGAGCTGTGTCTTTCCTGTGTGCTCAGTGTCCCTCAGGGTGGGCCTCTGATAGACAGTGTAGAGAAGGAAGATTCCTGATTCAAATACAGAAGGGAGAAGAGCTGAAACTGTATAGGGGACCAGGGGGTGAGGGGAGGGACACAGGGACTGGAGGGGCGTGGGTAGTTGGGGGAAGATGGGCTGGAAAGGAGATTAGCACTGTAGGTAGCCCTTATCAAGTTGCATTGTATAATTAATGATTATTGTATAATTATAATTATGAATACTTAAATGAACACAGAAGATTTTTATTTTTAATTGCAGGCTGACTAATACAACATACGTATTGGATGCACAACTACAGTGTGCAAACAAATTATTTCATTTTAGGATATGAGTCCTGTCATGAATTCATGCTTGAAGAGCTGTATATTAGCCCATATAAATTTATTCTCTCAGACATAAGAGTATTCAGGTATTCCTGCATCTAGTTCATTTTTTTTCCTGAGAATCTTCAAAGCAAGCAATCTTAAATTGTGTGCCCACTCAGCTCACAGTTTTATTATCCTTATGTGGAATTCATTA
Organism: Natator depressus; assembly: GCF_965152275.1. Classification (NCBI taxonomy): domain Eukaryota; kingdom Metazoa; phylum Chordata; order Testudines; family Cheloniidae; genus Natator; species Natator depressus. The sequence continues at coordinate 138,216,865 of NC_134235.1, read as the reverse complement.
GCATCTCTCAACTCATTTTCTATAATGTTTTACAAGTGCTCATGTAATATGTAATATGTGAGCACTCATTTTAAAACATTATAGAAAATGACTTGAGTGCTAAGGAAATTCAAATAAGGACAATGAAACTATATCCTGAGAGGATACACAATGTACACACACAATGTACACAAAATGTTCAAGATACACAAATACACACACAGAGTAATGTGTGTGCACTCATTGTAAAACATGTATTCCACAAACATTTACATATACAGAGAGAAAAATACCCACATGCTCGTATGGCTATCTATCACAGACATGTATATATGCACACACAAATATATAATACATTAAAAAGTACAAGAAATATATGTTTGAGATATTTTATATTACTTCAAACATGATTAAAAACATACTTTTAGCTAGACTACCTTGAGATATCCCAAAATCAATGCAAATGATCTACATTTATATTAGATGAATGATTATGGAACTATTGCTTATGACATTTCTAATCACATCTTAATTTTATTTTTAAGGAAAGAAATTATTTTTATATCTTGTAATGCTTATTTTTTTTAAGGCTGAGCCATATATTTGTGTAAACCCACTTTATAGCTCTTAGGACTGAAAGAATATTATGTCTTGTGAAAATCATGCATGGTTTGTTATTACAATTGTATATCCAAAGAAAACAAATATTATAGCGAGAATGGTTCACCATTTATTATCCATGAGTTGATGACGTGTTCAGTTTCAAATCCTAACCTAAGGATTTGAACAGGGGTCTCCTAATTTTCAAGAGGAAGCTCTAACCACTGTACTATGGGATATTCTGATAGGGAACAACCTCTATCTCTCCTGCTGAAGATGTTCCACTGTGGATAAATAATAAGTCACTGGAGCAGGGGGACTGGACCCAGGGTCTCCCATGTGGGTGTCCCAACCACTGGACTACAGAGTCATTCTCTCTCTAGCCCAATGACTATTTAAGTATTTATCCACAGTGGACCAGTCATTGGCCCAGAAAGAGAGAGAGAGAGCACACCCTGGCTTTTGTGGATCACATTCTAAAAGGTCTGTTTCTCCCCACACCTTGTACAGAGAGCTTAGGCACCGAACTTGGTTTTGTGGATCACAGTGTTACTCCTTTGATTTTTCTAGGGGCTGTTCAGCATTGCAATGACTCAATTCCTTCATGGATTCACCTTAAGTAACTTGCTCAAGGTCACATATGAGGTCTGTGACAGAGCAGGGAACTTAACTTGTGTCTCCTAAGTTGTAGGTGAGTGCCCTAACCACTGGGCCATCAACTCTGCTAAATAAAATCCTATCTCAAGGGTTTGATTTCAATTATATTTACATCACGTTATCACAGAAAACCCCACCTTTTAAAAGACTAACTGTGTGGTATGAATAAAAGAAGTATGAATGAGGAGGAAATGGGCCAAAGGGAGTTCTGACTAGAGCTCATCATGATTTTTTTTGACAAAATGCTTTTTTGTCAGAAAATGTCTATTTATCAAAACTGAAAGAGTCAATTTCAACTAATTTCCTGTTTCAAATCTTTTGAAAAAAAAGTTTCAAAATGATCAGAATATCCCATTTTGACATTTTCAAAATAAAGTTCAATATTTTCATTTGAAACAACTTTTTGTTTCAATATTTAAATTAATTTATAGTAAAATACAAACAAAAAATCAAAATGAAATGTTTCAAAATTATCAAAACAAAAAGTTTCAATTGGCCCAATCAAAAAAAAAATTGCAGAGGGAGGGAGTTCATGAAAGTTTTTTTTCAGATTTCAACTTTTGTCTTAACTTGAGGTGGATAGGAAAAAAAATTTCTGCCCAGCTTCATTTCTGAACTGTCAGAGCCCATCCATTTTCTAGATTGTTTCTATTTCTTCTGGATATATATCTAAAATATTCCAACTTTAATATCTTGATTTTTCTGTATCTAAATCATACCTATAGCATCACATTCCCATTCACCCAGCAACTTATAAGTCTAGAGAGCTCACCATGACCCCTGAGTTACATTTTCTCCATCTCTATGTGTTCAACAGCTACCAATGCTTTAGAGATCGAATGGCCTTCAGTTTGTTCTGATGAAGTGTGACTCTTCAGAGCCATATACCTTTAACCTTCTTCTGCACTTCTCCACTGTATGTTGTTTTATCTCCAAAATTCAGAGCAGACTTCAAATGACAGGGGATCACCCTTTAACTTTCCCAGCTGGTGAGGTCACAGCATTTAAATTGCTTTCCTTGTGGATCTTACAGAGATGATACAGAGAAGAAATATTCTTTCAGCCAAAGTCACATACATTCTGCTCCCTCCCCCTTGAGAGATACAAGAGCTTGGTATATAGTAGGCATGGACAATTCACTCTGAATTACTCAAAAAGTTACTATGGCATCAGAAACTAAAATGTATTCCTCTAAATGGATGTTAAATAGCAAAACATAAAAAGCAAAAGACAACACATTGCATAATTGTTTTGGCTCATTTACACTTCACTTTCCATAATTCTTCATTAAAGTTTAATTTCTCAAGATAATCAGAGCTGCCAACCTAAGCTCTAAAGTATTATTCTTTTTGCAATGAATATTCGACTGCTTTGAAGTCAATGTGCAATTAGCTTAAAATACAAAGGTTACAAGTCTCTCTTATTAAAGTCCATATCTCTGTTCTCCTTGGCAAGAATAAACAAGTCTCTTCCAAACAGAAATTTCAAGAAAATATTAAAGGGAGTGGAAAATCCATTATACATCACTGAAGAACAGAAAACTACAAACCAAAAACATGCTTATACAGCATCAACCACATGCTGTTGAAGCTGGAAAGTAAAAAGCCAGGACATCTGTGATAACACACTACTTCCGTCTGCCTCATGTTTCCCCAGCTGATTAATCTAGGAAAGTGTCAAACTGTTAAGGATGTACTAGAATATACTGTGTTTCAAGCATCTCATTAAGCCTCTGTATGCTTAACTGAGAGCTCTTACCTGATTGAGGTCATTCTCAAAATACTTCACCAATGAAGCAGGCTGCTCTCTTCACTTGAGATAATAAGGTTAAAAACACCACTTTCAAGGCACCATCCGTACTTTTAACAACTTTTTCAGTGTTTAACATTTGTTAACAATGAAATTGTGATTGCTGGAATTTGAAAAATCCAGTTCACCACTCATCTATTTATTATTTAATATAAATTTCACCTTTTAGAAATATGAATTAATCCTTTTTTTAGGATCAGTCATCTGGAAAACATAATAATACGTACACACATTTGTCATGCATACAAATGTGATTGAAGAAATCCATCCTAACAGCTCTGTTCGCCAGTAGAAAAAAATAAGCTGGAAAAGTAACTATGGATACATATATATAACCTTTTACAAGTTATCAAATTAAAAGAGACAGCCTCTTATCTCAGCTCACACATACACCCACATACGAACTATATATTTTGTTCTATGTTAGCCCCGTGAACTTGAAACACTGGAGCAACTTGAAGCAATGGAGGAATCTTAATGCTAAAATATACCATTTGTTAGAAAGTATCATAGTTCAAGTAGGTGCGATATACTGTAAGAACCTCTGCCAATGCTAATTTTGATCTTAAGTATAATTTCTTTTCCAGTTTTGGCCGGAGTACAAACTGCCAATTAGGCAAGATTACAGAATTACAGAGAGAATTCCTAATATGTTTAATATCCAATAAGCAATATGTTAAGGCCACCAAAGTTGAGGCCATCATTTGTAATCTAAAATTAGATTTTAACTCTAATTTGCAGGCACTTGCACCACCTCCGGCTTTCCTTTGATGTCCTTATTTATGCTACTCCCCACTTTAAAATAAACAAACAAAAGTGTGTGCGCTGTGGCTGCATGTTCCAAAGATGTAGGTAATTGAGCAAATTAACCTGTTTGATACCCAATATACCGGAAACAAAACTATCTACAAAATGACAGTCTTGCTCTGGACTGAGTATTGTTTTTATCAGCATTAAACAACAGGGCCCTTATCTGGAGAAAAACAAAGAATAAATGCAAGAAGCAGAAGAAAAGGAGCTTAGCAAAAACCAATTATATCTTGCTAAATTGTACTTTACACTTTCCCTCTAAGTGAGCCCCTACTTTTCTTTTTCTTTTTAATGGATCCCTTTAATGTGCTTGAGGTAAAGAAATGACATGATATATTCTTCTGCAGAAGGATCTGCAGTAGCGCAGCTTGCACCAGTCTATTGCACAGGTGTTTTAGTTTATATTTGCTACTTAGCTAGGTAGAAAATGAGGGAAAGAATTCCTTACAATTATTCACAGAGAAGACATGCAGACAGAGCATTTCTATGGCACTGGTAATGATGTCCAGGTCAAAGCCCTCAAAAAAAGTTCCTTCTTCTCTTCACTAACACCAAACTATTACCTGAGAATATATACAGCCTGCTCCACTGATATAGAGTCACTAAGGAGACGGATGAAGTAATGTATATCCACACACAGAATATATCTGTGAACATAAAGGCCATGACACAAATGTAAGCAATACACTCCCTTTAGTGTTAAATAACAGATGGTGCAAGTCACTTGAGAATCTCTGTGTAATAGTCCAACAGAATGGAGGTGATTTGTTGTTAAGTGAGAGGAGGAAGCAGAATTTTATTTCATTACTATCAGTGAAATGAAAAGAACATCACACACTAGGCTTTCATACTTGGGAAGTGCCCTGCCACAAGCCACCAGGAGCAAAGCTAGTTTTACATGTTATAGCTGAAAAACAACTGTGTGACAGACCAGTCACATTAATAGTCATAAAATGCTGAAATCTCTGTTTGAGTTTGTAACCTAACTTCTTACAAAGGAGAGAAAAGGTGGGTGAGGCTGCCGAGGCAATATCTTGTATTGGACCAACTTCTGCTGGTGAGAGGGACAAACTTTCAAGCCACACAGAATTCTTCTTCAGGTCTGGGAAAGGTACTCCAAGGGCCACAGGTAAATGCAACATGGAATTGATTGTTTAGCATAAGTGGGTAGCACATATTCTAAGGGACCATTCAAGGTAGAGTGTCCCATTAACACCTTTGCAGTCCTAGGACAAAAAGAGGGGTAGTGGGTTACAGATTGTTGTAATAAGCCATAACAGAACTTTCTGGAGGGCTTTGACATGGACATGAACCAGTGGAAGAGTGATTGGAGCAGTGGGACTGGACCTATGGTCTCCCACGGGATTGTTCTAACTACTGGACTACAGAGTCATTCTCTCTCCATCTCTCTGGCCTCATGACTGATTTTGAAAGGGAGGGGACAAGGGGCAAGAAGCTGCCTGACTCCTGGCAGTTGGTTCCTATTGCTTGGTTGGATCTCTAGCAGAGATAGGTGCCTCTCTGCAACCTGGACTTAGGCACCTATCTCTGATGGAGAGCGGGGCTTAGCATGCCTGTTTTTGACATCTCCCATTAGCTAGTTTAGGCAAGTCCCTGCTTAGCATGCTGGCTTTTGTGGATCATATTCTTAGGCGCCTATCTCTCCCCATTCATTGTATAGAAGCCTAGTTGCCTAACTCAGGCTTTGTGGATCACTGTGTTTTGCCTGTGATTTTCTCGGCACCTAAAAGTTAGGCACTGTGATATTCAGTGTTCCAATTCCTAATCACTTTGTGGTTCCCACTCGGAGTCCTGTGGGAAGTGCTTTCTGAAGCAAATTGAAATATATCATCAATATCAGTTAGAGAATAAAGGAACTGTTTACCCATGAGCCACTCCAGTTAAACCTCATGCAGATTGGGTGCAAGTTTAGGATGATGTCTGAGCCACAAAGCTTCTAAACTCTACTGAACACAGATAAACATGGTAAAACAATTAACTAACATTTAGTAACACTTTGATATATATATAGCGCTTTTTATCTGGGGATCTCAATGCACACCTCAGTCATTAACCTTCCCAATAGCCCTATGAAGTTGAACTAAGTAGGTGTATAGAAGGGTACTGTGAGGCACAAAGAGTGCTAGATAACTTGCCCAGTATTACATAGAAAATCTGTGACAGAAACAGGACTCACGTCTCATTGTACAGACTCTTAATCTCCTTCTCAAACCTTTAAGCCACATTTCACTTTATTTCGAGAGACTTGCAGTCCATTCCAAACTACACTGCATCATTTCTTTGTGCACCCAACATTCAGACATGGGAATTTTACTCATTCCTGTGAAAACATATAGTGTTCCAGTTCCATACAGTGTTTTAAGGAGTTTGGGGGGGAGGGGCTTAGGGGGAAATGTATGATGCTTATTTGCATTTTAATCTCAACTGTCCTAAGCAATTCTAGTAACATGATTTTTCCCATTTGAAAAAAATTTCATAACTATTATTAAATGAACAGTTAATCAAAGACCTTCACTAGGAAAAAAATTAAAATAATAAAACCAACAAAAAAAATTGTAGCTGGAAACTATTTTTCATGACAGACTTATAATCAATGCCATTTTACAAACTGAGCTGATAATATAAGATCTAAGTTAGCAAAATAATTCATCACTGCAATTTACAACTGATCGGAAAATATTAACAGCCTCAGGCAAATCAGTCATTAACTGCTACTGATTTGGAGGGTAACATAGCATTAATAATTCAATAAAAAAAGGCTTTGAGCAATAAAAGCTTAGGGTTATTTATTTAACCAATTAGATTTTTTCTGGCAGCATCCCTGCTTTTGTAAATATGAGTAAACCATGCATGTTCTTCAATTAATCATGAGAATTGTAAACTACAAATCTGCAGTCCCTGCCTTTCAGTTGGAGAGATACATTGCATGAGAAGCCCTCAAGATTGAGAGGAAAAATACAATTTCTGCTACTTTTGTAGGCATACTTTATAGTCTCTCTCTGTGGATTAGAGAGTTGGCACTTAGACGATGGGCTAATTAGAAAAGCTTGGCCACTAGTGCCTAACGATCCACTCCTTGTGCACCATTTTCCTAATCCTCTGAGAGACGGGTACAAATTGCACCTATAAAAAATTATAATCCATTAACATGCATATGAGGTGCACCTTCTTACCACTAATGTTTAACAATCATCTCTGATCTATTAAAGAGACTGGTACAGACTAATCTCTAATCTCTAAAATGTTATATTGAATCATCCGATATGTCATTTATTAATAGTTTTATTTTGTTTTAAAAGCAGTGTGATATGTCATTACTATGATATTTGTAGGCTTGGTTACTGCATTTTTAATGTATGGAATGCTTCAGCTCTCCCTCTCTTGGAGAATTGATCTCTGACTCCCACAATACATATAAACCAACTGGGCAAAATTCTCTTCTGTAAAGAGTAAGTAAGTAAGTTCTTGCTTCAGAGTAAGTAAGTAAGTAAGTAAGTAAGTTCTTGCTTCAGGTCTCTTGCTCAGTGAACCAAACTAGCTGAAATCTCTGAAGTGCACTGGCCTTATGTGTTGGATATTCAATCTTCTGTCTTAGTCCTGCAACGGCAAAGCATTTTTATTTTATTTTATTTTTGGCTCTGCTTATTTTGGATAATAGCCAGAATTAGTCATGAGTCTTTCATGGAGGTCACAGAAGTCATGGATTCCAGGACTCCCTGACTTCCACAGCTGCAGCCGCTACTCCAGCGGCACCCTGGGACCTGCCACACTGGCTGTAGCCCGGGTGGCCCCAGGCAGCTGGTCCCGGGTGCTGCCCCTGAGCAGAGGTTGGGGAGCAGCAGCGGTGCCCTGGGCCACACACACACACATACCCCCTGAAGGAGCAGCGGCGGGGCCATGGGCCACCCCCCACCCAGAGAAGCAGAGGCGGGACCCTGGGACACCTGCCCCATGAGCAGTGGTGGGGCCCCAGGACACCCTCCCTACGAGTAAAAGCGACTGCCAGAGCACACCCCCACCCCCAGAGCAGCAGCATCCGCAGGAGCATTCCCCTCCCCCAGCACCTAAGATTTAGTTAGGGGTATTTTTAGTAAAAGTCATGGTCAGGTCACTGGCCGTGACTTTTTATTTATTGCCCCTGACCTATCCATGACATTTACTAGAAATACCTGTGACTAAATCATAGCCTTAGTTATGACAAATCATACAATCTGCTTCTAGCTGAAGATAGAACCAGCTTAGACTAATGAAAGAATTGGAAATATATTGTTGCTTTTTACACAGAGGTGAGGGGCTTATGGCCCAATTGGCCCCCACTTAAACAGGGGAAAACTCCCACTTAAATCAAGTGTATTCAGAATTCATAGAATCATAGATAATCAGGGTTGGAAGGGACCTCAGGAGCTCATCTAGTCCAATCCCCTGCTTAAAGCAGGACCAATCCCCAACTAAATCATCCCAGCCAGGGCTTTGTCAAGCCTGACCTTAAAAACCTTTAACGAAGAATATTCCACCACCTCCCTAGGTAACCCATTCCAGTGCTTCACTACCCTCCTAGTGAAAAAGTTTTTCCTAATATCTGACTTAAACCTCCTCCACTGCAACTTGAGACCATTACTCCTTGTTCTGTCATCTGGTACCACTGAGAACAGTCTAGAGCCATCCTCTTCGCTACCCCCTTTCAGGTAGTTGAAAACAGCTATCAAATCCCCCCTCATTCTTCTCTTCGGCAGACTAAATAATCCCAGTTCTCTCAGCCTCTTCTCATAAGTCATGTGCTCCAGCCCCCTAATAATTTTTGTTGCCCTCCTCTGCACTCTTTCCAAGTTTTCCACATCCTTCTTGTAGTGTGGGGCCCAAAACTGGACACAGTACTTGACACAGATGAGGCCTCACCAATACCAAATAGAGAGGAATGATCACGTCCCTCGATCTGCTGGCAATGCTCCTACTTATACAGCCCAAAATGCCATTAGCCTTCTTGGCAAGAAGGGCACACTGTTGACTCATACCCAGCTTCTCGTCCACTGTAACCCCTAGGTCCTTTTCTGCAAAACTGCTGCCTAGCCACTCAGTTCCTAGTCTGTAGCAGTGCATGAGATTCTTCCATCCTAAGTGCAGGACTCTGCACTTCTCCTTGTTGAATCTCATCAGATTTCTTTTAGCCCAATCCTCTAATTTGTCTAGGCCCCTCTCTATCCTATCCCTACCCTCCAGCGTACCTACCACTCCTCCCAGTTTAGCGTCACCTGCAAACTTGCTGAGGGTGTAATCCACGCCATCCTCCAGATCATTAATAAAGATACTGAACAAAACCGGCCCCAGGACTGACCCTGGGGGCACTCCGCTTGATAGCAGCTAGACATGGAGCCATTGATCAATACCTGTTGAGCCCGACGATCTAGCCAGCCTTCTATCCACCTTACAGTTCATTCATCCAGCCCATACTTCTTTAACTTGCTGGCAAGAATACTGTGGGAGACTGTATCAAAAGCTTTGCTAAAGTCAAGGAATAACACGTCCACTGCTTTCTCCTCATCCACAGAGCCAGTTATCTTGTCATAGAAGGCAATTAGGTTAGTCAGGCATGACTTGCCGTTGGTGAATCCATGCTGACTGTTCTTGATCACTTTCCTCTCCTCTAAGTGCTTCAAAATTGATTCCTTGAGGACCTGCTCCATGATTTTTCCAGGGACTGAGCTGAGGCTGACTGGCCTGTAGTTCCTCGGATCCTCCTTCTTCCCCTTTTTAAAGATGGGCACTACATTAGCCTTTTTCCAGTCATCCGGGACCTCCCCAGATCACCATGAGTTTTCAAAGATAATGGCCAATGGCTCTGCAATCACATCCGCCAACTCCTTTAGCACCCTCGGATGCAGTGCATCCGGCCCCATAGACTTGTGCTTGTCCACTTTTTCCAAATATTCCTGAACCACTTCTTTCTCCAGAGAGGGCTGGTCACCTCCTCCCCATACTGTGCTGCCCAGTGCAGTAGTCTGGGAGCTGACCTTGTTCGTGAAGACAGAGGCAAAAGAAGTATTGAGTACATTAGCTTTTTCCACATCCTCTGTCATTAGGTTGCCTCCCCCATTCAGTAAGGGGCCCCCACTTTCCTTGACCACCTTCTTGTTGCTAACATACCTAAAGAAACCCTTCTTGTTACTCTTAACATCCCTTTCTAGCTGCACCTCCAGGTGTGATTTGGCCTTCCTGATTTCACTCCTGCGTGCCTGAGCAATATTTTTATACTCCTCCCTGGTCATTTGTCCAATCTTCCACTTCTTGTAAGCTGCTTTTTTGTGTTTAAGATCAGCAAGGATTTCACTGTTAAGCCAAGCTGGTCACCTGCCATATTTACTATTCTTTCTACACATCAGGATGGTTTGTTCCTGCAACCTCAATAAGGATTCTTTAAAATACAGCCAGCTCTCCTGGACTCCTTTCAACCTCATGTTATTCTCCCAGGGGATCCTGCCCATCATTTCCCTGAGGGAGTCAAAGTCTGCTTTTCTGAAGTCCAGGGTCCATATTCTGCTGTTCTACTTTCTTCCTGGTGTCAGGATCCTGAACTCGACCATCTCATGGTCACTGCCTCCCAGGTTCCCATCCACTTTTGCTTCCCTTACTAATTCTTCCCTGTTTGTGAGTAGCAGGTCAAGAGGAGCACGGCCCCTACTTGGTTCCTCCAGCATTTGCACCAGGAAATTGTTCCCTACACTTTCCAAAAACTTCCTGGATTGTCTGTGCACTGCTGTATTTCTCTCCCAGCAGATATCAGGGTGACTGAAGTCTCCCATGAGCATCAGGGCCTGTGATCTAGTAACATCTGTTAGTTGCCTGAAGAAAGCCTTGTCCACTTCATCCCCCTGGTCTGGTGGTCTATAGCAGACTCCCACCACGACATCAACCTTGTTGCTCACATTTCTAAACTTAATCCAGAGACTCTCAGGTTTTTCTGCAGTTTCGTACTAGAGCTCTGAGCATTCATACCATTCTCTTACATACAATGCAACTCCCCCACCTTTTCTGTCCTGCCTGTCCTTCCTGATATTGGAGCCTTAATGTTTGCGGGCCTCCTTGGTATATGTAATTATTCCCAGGGAGACAATCAGGGGAATCAAGTGAGTATTGACAGAGCATGTTTGCTTTTATAATTGGTTTACATTAAAAATAATAATAAATAATAATAATAATAAGCAACAGAAAACAACCTTCCTGATTAAATAAATAATAAACTAAATGTCAGCTTCCCCACACAGATTAGGATTTCTCAAGATCACCTCTGGGAGAAAAATGAAAGCAATAACAACCACAGGGCGTTTTATATGTGTTTGAAATTAAACCAATATCTCTAGAAAATTTATGAGATGCTGGTTCTCAGTGTAAATTCAGCCACAAAACATCACGTTTTAATTGACTTTCTTTCATTCTCCAGTTGTTGTTTTTTAACACAAATGGGGCATCACTGACCAAGCTAGTATTTTCAGGAAATGATCCCAAAAATTAGGCACTCAAGTTTATATTTGGCACCTAAACAGAAGGCCTGGGTTTCAGAAGGGATATGCACTTGGCAGGAACCACTGAAATAAAGGGGCACTATGAGTCTCAGTATCTCTAAAAATCAGGCCATCTATTCAGATACGTAATACGGATTTAGGGCTAGATCCACAAAGGGTCTTGGGTGCTACAATGCTCAGTTTTGCACCACCTAACTTTTAGATGCTTTGCTACCCAGTGGAATCCACAGCCATGGGCAGCACGTGAAACCCCCATTCAGGGAGGATAGCCCCTGCTCTGCCCCTTCTGCCCAAGGCCCCACCCCCTTCTGCCCAAGGCCCTTACCCCCACTCTGCCCCCCTACTCTTGCCTGCCAGGGCCAGAGGAGCCCTGAGCCCCACACCACAGCCAGAGGAGCCCTGGCCCACCCGCCTGCCTGAGCCACCCCAAGCCCTGGCTGGCCAGAGAAGCCCCAAGCCCACGGCCTCAAATGACATGCCTAGACTCCCCGTACAGTGCACGGGGAAAGTTAGTTGCCTAAATATGGAATCCATAAAAGCCAGCATGCTGAGCAGGGAGCCACCTAAGCTAACAAATGCTGAGAAAAGGGGCGTTGCCTAAGTCCAGCTCTTCTCAGAAAGCTAAGTGCCTAAGTCTGGCCTGCATGAAGGCTCCTATCTCTCCTTGGAATTCACAGCTGTGAACTCTTTCCTGGAGACAGGTGCCTACGTTTTGTTTTTTTTTCCCAAGAAATATGGGGGGGGGGAGGCTTAACAGTGAAATCTTTGGTGAGCTTAAACTCAAAAAGGAAGCTTACAAGAAGTGGAAATTTGGACAGATCACGAGGAAGGAGTATACAAATATTGCTAGAGCATGCAGGGGTGTAATCAGGAAGGCCAAGGCACAATTGGAGTTGCAGCTAGCAAGGGATGTGAAGGATAACAAGAAGGTTTCTACAGGTATGTTAGAAACAAGAAAAAGGTCAGGGAAAGTGTAGAACCCTTAATTAATGGGGGAGGCAACCTAGTGACAGATGATGTGGAAAAAGCTGAAGTACTCAATGCTTTTTTTGCCTCGGTCTTCACAGACAAGGGCAGCTCCCAGACTGCTGCACTGCGTAAAACAGCATGAGGAGGAGGTGAACAGCCCTCAGTGATGAAAGAACAGCTGACAGACTAATTAGAAAAGCTGGACATGCACAAGTCCATGGATCCAGATCTAATGCGTCTGAGGGTGCAGAGGGAGTTGGCTGATGTGGTTGCAGATCCATTGGCCATTATCTTTGAAAAATCGTGGTGATCGGGGGAGATCCAGAATGATTGGAAAAAGGCAAATATAGTGCCCATATTTTAAAAAGAGAAAAAAGAGAACCTGGGGAACTACAGACCAGTCAGCCTCACTTCAGTCTCTCGTAAGATCATGGAACAGGTCCTCAAGGAATCCATTTTGAAGCACGTGGAGGAGAAGAAGGTGATCAGGAACAGTCAACATGGATTTACCAAGGGCAAGTCATGCCTGACCAACCTGATTGCCTTCTATGATGAGATAACTGGCTCTGTGGATATGGGGAAAGTGGTGGACATGATATATCTTGATTTTAGCAAAGCTTTTGATATGGTCTCCCACAGTATTCTTGCCAACAAGTTAAAAAAGTATGGATTGGATGAATGGACTATAAGGTGGATAGAAAGCTGGACAGATCATTGGGCTCAACGGGTAGTGATCAATGGCTTGATGTCTAATTGGCAGCTGGTATCAAGCAGAGAACCCCAGGGGTCAGTCCTGGGGCCGGTTTTGTTCAACTTCTTCATTAATGATCTGGATGATGGGATTAATTGCACCCTCAGCAAGTTTGCAGATGACACTAAGATGAGGGGAGAGGTAGATATGATGGAGGGTAGGGATAGGGTCCAGAGGGACCTAGACAAATGGGAGGATTGAGCCAAAAGAAATCTGATGAGGCTCAACAAGGACAAGTGCAGAGTTCTGCACTTAGGAAGGAAGAATCCCATGCACCGCTACAGGCTGGGGACCAACTGGCTAAGAAGCAGTTCTACACAAAAGGACCTGGGGATTACAGTGGACAAGAAGCTGGAGATAAGTCAGCAGTGTGCCCTTGTTGCCAAGAAGGCCAACGACATATTGGGCTGTATTAGTAGGAGCATTGCCAGAAGATCAAGGGACGTGATTTCCCCTCTATTCGGGACTGGTGAGACCACACCTGGAGTATTGCATCCAGTTTTGGGCCCCCCACTACAGAAGGGATGTGGACAAATTGGAGAGAGTCCAGCGGAGGGCAACGAAAATTATCAGGGGGCTGGGGCACATGATTTATGAGGAAAGACTGAGGGAACTGGGCTTGTTTAGTCAGCAGAAGAGAAGAGTGAGGAGGGATTTGATAGCAGCCTTCAACTACCTGAATGGGAGTTCCAAAGAGGATGGAGCTAGGCTGTTCTCAGTGGTGGCAGATAACAGAACAAGAAGCAATGGTCTCAAGTTGCAGTGGGGGAGATTTAGGTTGGACATTAGGAAACACTATTTCACTAGTTTCAGAGTAACAGCCGTGTTAGTCTGTATTCGCAAAAAGAAAAGGAATACTTGTGGCATCCGACATGTGACATATGTATGCATCCGATGAAGTGAGCTGTAGTTCTCGAAAGCTTATGCTCAAATAAATTGGTTAGTCTCTAAGGTGCCACAAGTACTCCTTTTCTTTTTACTATTTCACTAGGAGGGGGTGAAGCACTGTAATGTGTTACCTAGGGAGGTGGTGGACTCTCCATCCTTAGAGGTTTTTAAGGCCCGGCTTGACAAAGCCTTGGCTGGGTTGATTTAGTTGGTGTTGGTCCTGCTTTGAGCAGGGGGGTGGACTACATGACCTCCTGAGGTCTCTTCCAATCCTAATATTCTATGATTCTATGATTCTAAGATGCTTAAATGTAGGCAACCACTTTTGGAAATTTTTGTCCAAGTTGTTATCTATAAAGTAATGAATACTGATATCTATTTTGTACTAACCCTTTCCCACCTACTCTGCATTTATTAACTTCATTAACTGCTCGGCATTCATAGAATAAGAACTGTAGGTTAATCCAAACTAATTCCAGCTCTCTCTCCTTTACTTTGCCTCTCTTCTTTTTTCTTGTGAATTCACTGTGCTACTGAAGTGAGGAAATGGTTCAAACACCAAATGTTTGAAAAGGACTAGCAACCCTGTGAAACCATACAGCAATTTCCAACCGTCTTTAAGAACATAATTCACATGTGTTAGAGCCGGAGGCAGTGAAGTAACTGAACCCATTAGAACTTGTTAGTACAAGAAAGGCACATACACTGTAGACTTTAAAACAGCTATACTCTCATAAAGGAAGTAGAATATAGTTTACACCAATGTGAACTCTGTGTTAAATGATTATATTCTTTCTTTTAAATCGTATAATCCATCTCAATTGATCCCAAAGGGACTTTACAGATTTATCAGAGAGCTATAGAATTTCTGCCAATGCTGTTATGTCTTCTCGAGGGTGAAATTCAGCAGATATTTAACAGAGCATAGCTACACTTTTATTCCTCTTATTAATTATTCTTCAAACACATAAAAATGTGCTAGGTGACTCACGGAAACAAATACAAATGATTGACAAATGATTGTCCTAATTTTAATGAAAAAAATTAAATCCATTCAAAATAGCTTTCAGCCAAAAATAAATCTGCACCAAAGACCTGTATCATTTTGAAAGTAAATGTGATTACTTTCTATAGAATTGGAATCCCGTACTCACACTGAATAATACCTTACTCCACAAGTATTCCTACTCACATCAATGGGACTACTTCTGCTAGAAAATGGCCAATTCATAAAAAGCCCATGAAAAATTACATCTCTGGGACATGGAAGGGTTTTCAGCAAAATGACAACAGTTTTCATATTAAATTTCAATTTTTTGGTCATTTTTCCATAGCTCTTCTAAGCAATTTAAAGGAAAAAACATGATTGTTCGTTGATTTTGTTTTAGATTTCAGAATCATCTCAGCATGTACCCAAAATAATGGCTTGGGGCACTTTTTTCTTTTTGTAGTTAACATAAAAATAGCTAAAACTTATCTAACACCACTGCCACTGCTACCTTGATAGACAGAGAGCAAGGTGGGCTGTTTACCTAATTTGCTGCCCTCTGCCCTGTTCTGTTCTAGTGCCCCTCCACTACCCAATCTGAAATCTCTCTTCTGCTGCTTAAACTTAAATCCCTGCTGACTTCATGTCTAGATTCTAATAATGTCCACTCACACTCTTAACTACTCAAGCTTCCTACCATGCACACACATAACACACTAGTTACAAAACCACATGTGTGAGGGGAGACAGGGCTTGCCAGTCTCAGGCTTAATTGTTTTGTGCTTTATTATTTTGTTCATGTATATGGCAGAAAGAAAATTCAAAGGAGCCCAGGCAGCTCCCTCACACGAGGTCCAGGGGAAGAGGGAGCATGCTGAAAGAGGAAGAACTGTGCCATTCTATAGCTGTGGTTTCTTCTCTGCACAGAGGCGTAACAGGGATTATAGAGCCCTAAATTATAACATTCTCTGTCTGCAAAAAGAAAAGGAGTACTTGTGGCACCTTAGAGACTAACCAATTTATTTGAGCATGAGCTTTCGTGAGCTACAGCTCACTTCATCGGATGCATACTGTTTCCACAGTATGCATCCGATGAAGTGAGCTGTAGCTCACGAAAGCTCATGCTCAAATAAATTGGTTAGTCTCTAAGGTGCCACAAGTACTCCTTTTCTTTTTGCGAATACAGACTAACACGGCTGTTACTCTGAAACCTGATTCTCTGTCTGAAATCCTACTCACAACTTTATGCTTAATCCTGGTCACTATATCATTAAAATAAATAAATGAATAAATAAAAATGCTATAACATTTGAAAAAGTACAGAGCAACAAAGCTTATCCAAGAACTCAAAAGTACAGGACAAGTTAAGGCTGCAGTCTATTTAAATCTGTCTAGCCAGAAAGCAAAACAGTTGAAGGGATTAATAAGAATAGAGAGATAATGTCAAATTGCATTACTTCTCTCTGTTCTATATCATGCAACAGGATTGGGCACAAAACATAATACACTTAACGCTGACATCAGAAAGCAATATCTTTCTGCACAAAGAACCCTATCTGTGAAAAGTGCCTTTCCAAACAAGTATGTCACACTGAAAATCTTAGCTCATTCAAGAATCAACATACCATCATGGGAAGGAGAAGGGAAGAAGGGGGGTGGGAATGCTAAGGAAATACATGAGCTTTGATAAGCCAGATATTCTTCATTTACAATATGTTACTTAAGTGAGGCTTTTTCCAAGTTGTTGTAACTTCTTAACCTTTGACAGTTCACTACTGAATTCATTGGACAATTTTGGTCTGCTAGTCTGACGTGCAAAACTTCCACTAACTTGAGTAGGAGTGTTAGATGAATAAAATGAGCAGGATTTGGCCTTTAACTAATACTACCAATAAAAGAAAGGATCATAATGATTGTTAAGTAACTGAACAAATATGTCAAAAGCATTGTTTCATACTCCCATAACATTCTCTGGTACCAGTATTCCTAATTCAGGGCAGTGTCAAAAGTTTGCATATAGTATTTTCATTTTAACTTACTCAAGCTAATTTAGTGTGTCATTTTATATAGACTTCAGCCAAATTAAGAATTTGCACACTAAACACCTTTGAAGCTGCTTAATAGGAACACTAAAGGAAACGTGAATAAAGACCGTATCTAAATAATTGATTCTGCTAATGTATTTCTTCGTCCAACATACTCTTTCTAAATGTATTGACAGTGATGGTGTAATTCAAAGAAAAACACTGAAGTAATGCTTTTAGTATTTAGCTTCAGTATCTCAGACTGTTAAATATGATTTTGATTCTGTGTTATGTTTCTGTAATGAATAAGGCCATTAAATTTGCTTATCATTGGGCTACCTTCAGGGGATACCAAGTTGTTCTTCCTCCCTTCTAGCCACATGGTTTCCACCATAGAGCTACTGGCCTCTAATACAAAGGTCTGTAGGCCTCTAGCTGACACGATTTTCTTGAGAGCACTAATGCTCACTGCCAACACTCCACAAATATTTCAGTAGTGGCAATGAGAATTATCTAGTGCCCCACATCCACAATGTGGGAGAGGACAAATGCATAGTTTCCCACAAAAGACTGGGTATTGGGCGATTGGACTCCAGAAGGATAGGGATAGAAAAGCAAACATGGGGATGATGAGAAGGAACAGTGCATGAAGAGTGCCTCTCGCGTATTTTCCCATTACTGTATCCAACTGCAGGAGTCAGAAAATGTATGCCACAAAGCTGGGGAGAATTTAGAGAAGAATTATATTGAATCATAAAATTCTCTCTCTGCATTCCATTTAAAGGAAAATGCATTCATTGCACTAGAAAAATGAGGACATCAGAAACACTAGCAATAAAGTTTGTAGGTAAATACAACAAATCGTCATAGGAACTACATAAAGTTATTTTTATGAATAAGAGTATATAAGATGTACCATATGTTCTCAATGTGAATGTTTGCTTTAACTTCCCATTGACATACTGTATAACTTCAGACTAAGAAGTGTTATCTGTGCTTTTCCTTTCATGACTTTTTTCTTAGCCCTGCACCATATCTTCTTTTCAATCCTTTCATGATGCCTACACCATGTACTGCTTTGCACTCACAGGAAAAACGTACATTTCAATGAAGTCAGGACCTGGCATCACTGTGATTTTTATCAAAATGTCTATTCATCCATATTTTTTTTTCATACAGCACATGGAAAGCACTGTAATCACTTTAAATTGTTATGGTGTACAGCATAAATCATCTGATCAAAAACATATGGCCTACTTGTGACACGTTCCGTCACAGAGACCCCCTTGGGACTGTTACATGACATGCTGAATTTACCACTGAGCCCATTTTCCCTGCCAGCTTGGGACTCCAGAACCCTGCCTTCTTGAGCCAGACATGCTAGCCTGCTGCAATACAGACCCAGGTCTGATCCATGCTCCCAGAGCTGCAGGCTTAACTGAAAACAGTTTAGCAGGGTTCTGGAGTCCCAAGCTGGCAGGGAAAATGGGCTCAGAGGTAAATTTAGCACGTCAGGTGCAAGTCCCTGGGGGACGCTGTGACCGAACCTGTCACAGTGGCATAGTCAAACAGGATCTGTGCACAGCTGATTGCTTTGAGACACCGGTAGTGATTTTAAGTGAGTTTTAAGTGTGGTGGCTGTAAAACAGACAAAGTGGCTACTGGTTTGTTATTTTCTGTTTGCTTATTTCGGGTAAGGGAAATAGAAACAGGAAATTAGCAAACTGGGTGAGAGTAAAGCTCAGAAGATGCTAGAACTGCACAGGTTTCAAATTGCTGAGAAGGAAAATGAACATAAAAGGCAGATGGAATTAAAACAAATGGAGACTGATGCACAATGTCCCAGGGAAAAAGCTACTCACAAAAGAGCCATGGAAGCCCAGAGTTTAGCCCAACAAGCTGCTCAAGAAGAGAGGCAGCAAGCCCTGGAACTCAGGCACTGGAGGCTCATGAAAAAAGGCAGAAGAAGACTAGCTAGCCCTGGAGTTAAAAGACAAAGCAATTGAGGCCCAAATTGAGACCCAGAAGCATGAACTGGCTATAATGGAGCGGAAGAGAAAAAATCCTTCAGCAGCTGGCTCCACTTCCCCCAAAATCCACAAATGGCAACAGTTATGCCCGCAATATGATGAATCCAGTGATCTTGCCGAGTATTTCATCACCTTTGAGAGGCTATGCACCCTCCATGAGATTCTTGAGGATCAAAAAATGACCACTTTGGTTGCAAAATTGACTGAGAGAGCTCTGGACATATTCAATAAGATACCTATTGCTGATGCTTCAAACTATGGTAAATTTAAGGAACCGGTTTTGAAACAGTTCCAGATTACACCTGAAACCTACAAGGTAAAATTCAGGAGTCTTAAGAGGGGATCTTGATTGAGTAATGTGGCTTATGTAAATAAAATGAGGGATTTGTTAGACAAGTGGGTGAGGGGAAAATGCATTACAAGCTTGGAAAAAATGTGTGATTTGGTTACTCAGGAACAGTTCCTGAATGTGTGCAGTGATGATGTAAAACAGTATTTGTGAGACAAAAAGGTGAATGCAGTGGGTGAATTAGCTGGGTTTGCAGACTCTGACGAGCAGTCACAAGCTACAAGCAAACATAAACCACTGGCAGAGGGGTACAGGGTTGGTGGAAAGCAAAATCACCGTTTTACCCCTGGGAAAAAGGAGACTGGGCATTCACCTCCCCATTCCCCTGTTACTCGTCCCAAGTCTCCTGTACAAGCAGAGGCGCCCAGAAGGTGCTATCACTGTAAGTCCACTGAGCACCTGAGGAATAAATGTCCTTGGCTGAGTGGGAACAGGCACCAGGTAACACATGAAGCTGCTGCTTCTCAGAGCACAGGGGTATCCCAGGCTACTGCCTCTTACCACACAGGATTTGTAAAGGTTGCTTCTACACAACCAAGCAGTGAGCATATGCATGCTGTTAAGCTTAATGGCAAAGTGCTCCAAGGTTGGAGAGATACTGGTGAAGAAATTTCTGTGGTCAGGAGGGACCTGATCCAGGAGAAGGATTTGTTACCAGGAAAAATGGCAGAATTAGAATGGTGGGAGGTTACAAAGTCCTTGCACCTTTAGCTAAGGTACATATGGAAACTAGTAATTTGCAGGCTGAACTAACTGAGGCAGCGGTGGCACACAATTTTGCACAGTTTCTACTGGGAAATGGGTTGGGGTTTTTTTTTTGATGTGGCAGAATCTATCCCAGGGTTTGTTAACAGCAAGAAGGAATCTTGTGCTGAAAGCCCCAGAGGGGAGGGTGACATCACATGTGCTGCTGGGGAAATAGGAGAGTGTCTCTTTAATTCCTCTGTAGCAGTAAACAATGGGCCATTGGGGGCAGGGATGGTCATAACCCGTTCCTGTAGCCCCGGGGCTCAAGGCAGGTCCCTGTGGGAAGGGCTGGATAGAATCAGCTCCTGTGCTGTGATCATCTCCTGGGAGGAGGGGGATGGTCGACCTTGTAACAGGGAGGCCTTCCCAGCTGCTGACTGCCAGGAAGTTGCAGGTCAGCAGGGGACAGGTCCTTCCCTGGGGTGCACAGAGACATGTATCCCGGAGATGGAAGTTGGGGTCCTGATGACTGCTGCGGTGGGAACAGACCCCAAGGACTCTGTAGCTGGAAGCAAGCCCAATCTGAGTGAAAAGGGGGGGATTTTGCTGGCCAGTGAAGGGTCTGTCATACCTGGTAGCTGTGAGCCCATAGCTGAATCAGGGTCACCTTCCCTTTTGGGGGACACAGAAGTGTCTGCCTCAGAGGGGAGCCCAGAGAGGGCAGTCCAGATGGAAGTTGAGGGGGGACAGGAGGGTCTTCCCACCTTTTGTAGGAAGGCTTTTCCCCAGAAGGAGGCTGAAGGATCTGCATCTGAAATGCCAGACCCCTCACCTGTGGATCAGGTTTTAAGGGAAGACTGGGGTTCAAATCTCCTAGAGGGGAGAGTCCAGCCAGCTGACCTTTTAGGAATAGAGAGTGGGCTGACTGAGGGGATGTTACCAATCCAAAGCACTCCATTGAAAGATGTTGTTCCTGCTATGCTTGTAAAAGAGAAAACTGTCTCTTTGAGCACGAGGAAGAAAAACTTTGCATTTGGGAAACTTTACAAGCAGGTGGGGTCCAACATAAAGAGATTCCAGAGGGAGGAGCCAAGGGCAGGCATGGTCCCAGTGCACCCTTTCGTTGCCAAATCCTCAAACACAGGCCTGAATTGAAAGTCTTCTCCAAAGAGGCAGGAGAATCTGTGTCTGAGCACCTACCATGGTACACAAAGGGACTGGGAAATGCAGTAGACAAAATGCTGTGTGAACAAAGTCTGTCAGTCATAAGCTGCCTATTAATCTTGTGTCTGTTGCTACTTCATCTATGGGTTGATCAAAGGGAGCTGATGCTAATAACAAACTCTTTGAAGATGTGTGACCTGATTTTTGGAAAAACTTTTGTACATGCTAGGGTTGGTGACAAGACAGTCCCACAAGCATGTTGCTTTTCAGTTTATACCTGTAGACAGGCTGGAAGCTTGGCACAGCCCAAAAAGCATAACAGGCCTACGCTGCTGTGTGGATGGGGAAACCGAGGCACCTCATGGCATTGGTGGCTAAATGCCAAGACACCTGCACTTTAACAGATATTGCTATCTGCATTCTGTTAGCACTACTACACCACAACATGTTTTCAGGCACGCGGGGACCAGGAACCCCGAACCTTGCTAGGACACCTATGAATGACATCATAGTGTTTAAAGGTATTGGAAGAGGGTGTGTAACCAGAGACAAACAGGTATTTTACATGTACTGCCTCCACCATGGACAGTGTCCAGGATTCCAGCAGTAAATTCAGGAGGAGGGTGTGACGTTGCTCTCCATAATGTTTTATGGAAATATGCTTATGAGTGTAAATATGATGTAACTGGAATATGCTTCGTGCAAAAGGTCTCTTGTAAGGTATCATTAAAAAGCTTATGATCTACTCTGTGTGGGCATCCTATTTGTTTGCGTGTGTTGTTTCTATGTCTGGAGTTAGGAAAATAAGATATAAACTTGTATTACTGATGTAAACATATAAAGTGGAAGCCATTAAGGGTGCTTCAGAATCAATGAACTGTGAATGGGTGTGTTTACTTGCAAGCGTTCCTGTGTACCTGTCGGCCAGCTCCTTGGTAATGAAGAAGGAGGTCTTACAGTGACATGTGATCATGTCACCTGAACTGGAATCCATCTTAAACCTGGTGCTTTTCCATTTAGGAGGGGTGGGGACCCAGAGAGACAAAAGATTCCCGCCTTGTGCGAAAGCTATAAAAGGGGATGGAACAGAACAAAGGGGGTCCCAGTCATGAGAAAGCCCCTGCTTTTCACCTAAGTTACCACCTGAGCTGGAACTACCAAGGACTGTACCGGGGAAAGGATTGGGCCCAGACTAGGAAGGAGTCTAGTCTGTGAAAGAAGGCAGGGTTCTGGAGTCCCAAGCTGGCAGGGAAAATGGGCTGAGAGGTAAATTCAGCATGTTGGGTGACAGTCCCAAGGGGGTCTCTGTGACCGAACCCGTCACACCACTGAAATTAATTTGGCCCCCCTCTCCTGCCTTAGGATTCATAGAGCATGACAGCTCAGAACTTGGGAATGGGAGCCAAATATTTTTATTATTATTTGTATTACCATAGCACCTAGAAGCCTCAGTCATGGATCAGGAACCTGTTGTGCTAGGTGCTGTACAAATTCAGAACTAAAGACAGTTCCTGACCTAAAGATCTTACAATTTAAGCAATCATCTGTAATTGTGTCTTAACTTAAACATTTCAATTCTAAACTTTTCTGACATGGCTGTTTGCACAGAAGTTAAACAATTCTGTTTTCTGATTTGGCCATGTTGTCATGTGATAAGTTTTGTATCAATTTTTCCCCACTTTAGATTAGCAATAATTGTTGTATATAAGAATGTCAAAGTACCCCAATGGTGTTCTTGAATAAAACAGTTACATTTTAATAAACATAGAAAAACATGTTCTAAAGAGTGAGAGATCAGAAAGCAGTTTAACCAGAAGACATTCTCTTGCAATACCTCCAACTCTGTACTTAACTGGTCACAAGAGCAAGTTAAATCATTAATTACAATAATGTAACATCTTTTGTCTTTTTCAGACTGTGTCTACACTTAAAATGCTATAGTGGCACAGCTGTAGTGCTTCAGTGTAGATACTACCTACACTGATGGAAGGGATTCTCCCATTGGCATATGTAATCCACTTCCCCTAGAGGTGGTAGCTAGGTTGACAGAAGAATTCTTCCACTGACATACCGCTGTCTATATGAGGTCTTAGATTGGTTTAACTACACTGCTCAGCGGTATAGATTTTTCATATCCCTGGGTGACGCAGTTATGCCAATTTAATTGTCTAATGTTGACCAGGCCTTACTGAAGTGATGGGATGTGTTCTTCTATTAATGTAGGTAATCCACCTCCCTGAGAGGGGGTAGCTAGGTCCATGGAAGAATTCTTCCATTGACCTACCACTGTCTTCACCAGAGGTTAGGTCGACTTGGCTATGGCTCTCAGGGGTATGGATATTTCACATCCCTGAGAGACGTAGCTATGCTGATGTATCTTTTCAGAGTAGACCAGCCCTAAAGGACTCAAAGTCAGTAGGGACACACTGAACACTATTTAAGCCAAGTGCAAAGAGACTAAGAAATAAACCACATGGGTTGCCAGAATAAACTGTTGTGCACATTATCACAGTTCAGGACAAATTCTCCTGTATTTTCCCTTCATGGTCCAGCAAAGGTACCCACTCTAGGCTCCCAACTCCCCAGCTGCCACATCTCTTGGTTGAAGACCACATTTTTCTTACTCCTGGACAGGAGTTTTTCCAGGCACAGATCGCCCCGGCCTTACACTGTGAGTTCTCCAGCAAGACAGACGGCCTCAGCAGGCCTGCTGTGTTTTCTCCTCAGAAGCTATAAACAGCATAATTGCCCACAATTATAAGGTACCACACAGCTTTTCTAAGCAAACATATACATTTTTAAGATGAAAGCATTACAGATAAAACATATTAAAACATATTAAAATAATAAAAGAACCTACACTCGTGCTAATAAGCTTATCAGAAACCATTCCTGTTCTAACAAGGACTCTGGAAGGAGTCAGTCTTGCAAACCCCACAGAGGGGTTTTTCTGTGGTTACAAGTTCATAAAACCTTTTGCTCAGAATCAGAACCTTTTGCTCAGCTTTGCGAACAGGGGCCGCTAACAGGGAGTTTTGAGAGGGAGTTCTCCAGGTGAAGGAGGAGCAAATACGGGACCCTTGAGGTAAGTGGCTTTCTGTAGTGTGTGTTTGTGTTTGGGGGCTACTTGCTGAGTGCTGAGCTTGTGTTTGTTTGTTTGCTTGTTTGAAGGACTGTGTGCTGTAGCCGGCAGCTGGAAGCTGTGAGCTTCTAAACAAGGTTTGAAAACTAGAAGCCTCTGTTCATTGGCTGAGCCTTAGTCAGGAGGTGGGGCTATCAGGAAGGCCAGGGCTTTATAAAGCAGTGAGTCAGAGGGTGACCAGGGGCAGCTAACAGGGAGTTTCGAGAGGGAGTTTGGAAGGGGAGTGGGAAGAGGGCGAGGTATGGTGACTTGCCTGCCTGGTGCAAAGGTTGCGGATCTCTTGAGGCATCTAGATAGACTTATGTGTAGTGCTGGGGGGGAGCCGGTGGTCGTGGTACATGTAGCTACCAATGACATAGGGAAGGGTAGAAGAAATGTCCCAGAGGCCAAATTTAGGCTGCTAGGAAAGAGACTGAAATCCAGGACCTCGATGGTGGCATTCTCAGAAACTTTTGGGATGGGGGAGCCTATACAGGAAGGATGGGCCCCACCTAAACCAAAGTGGATCCAGACTGCTGGCACTTAACAGAGCAGTTTTTGAACTAAGAGATAGGGGAAAACCGATTGCTGCAGAGGAGCACGTGGATCGGACAGAGACATCTCTTAGAGGAGAGTCTATTGATACAGATTCTCTAGGTTTTAGTCAGGAGGAGAGGATGGAAGAGGATAAAGTATGGGCCAGATCAGACGAGAAACATTCACATAAAAAAGAATCTGACACATCAGAAAAGGGCAGACAAATAAACAGTGAGAAGTTTTTAAAGTGCTTGTACACAAATGCTAGAAGTCTAAATAATAAGATGTGTGAACTAGAGTGCCTCATGTTAAAGGAGGATATTGATATAATAGGCATCACAGAAACCTGGTGGAGTGAGGACAATCAATGGGACACAATCATTCTGGAGTACAAAATATATCAGAAGGACAAAACAGGTCATGCGGGGGCAGGGGAGTGGCACTATATGTGAAAGAAAATGTAGAATCAAATTACGTAAAAATCTTAAATGAATCCACATGTTCCTTAGAATCTCTATGGATAGTAATTCCATACTCTAATAAGAATATAACAGTAGGGATCTATTATCGACCACCTGAGCAGGACAGTGATAGTGACTATGAAATGCTATGGGAAATTAGAGAGGCTACCAAAATAAAGAACTCAATAATAGTGTGGGATTTCAATTATCCCCATATTGACTGGGTACATGTCACCTCAGGACAAAATGCAGAGACAAAATTTCTCCATACTTTAAATGACCACTTCTTGGAGCAGCTGGTACAGGAAACTACAAGGGGAGAGGCAACTCTCGATCTAGTCCTGAGTGGAGTGCAGGATCTGGTCCAAGAGGTAACTATAATAGGACCGCTTGGAAATAGTGACCATAATATAATAACATTTCACATTCCTGTGGTGGGAAGAACACCTCCGCAGCACAACACTGTGGCATTTAATTTCAGAAAGGAGAACTATGCAAAAATGAGGAGGTTAGTTAAACGAAATTAAAAGGTACAGTGACTAGAGTGAAATCCCTGCAAGCTGCATGGACACTTTTCAAAGATACCATAATAGAGGCCCAACTTAAATGTATACCCAAATTAAATGTATCCACAAATTAAAAAACACAGTAAAAGAACTAAGAAAGAGCCACCGTGGCTTAACAACCATGTAAAAGAAGCAGTGAGAGATAAAAAGGCATCTTTTAAAAAGTGGAAGTCAAATCCTAGTGAGGTAAATAGAAAGGAGCATAAACACTGCCAAATTAAGTGTAAAAATGTAATAAGAAAAGCCAAAAAGGAGTTTGAAGAACAGCTAGCCAAAAACTCAAAAGGTAATAACAAAATGCTTTTTAAGTACATCAGAAGCAGGAAGTCTACTAAAAAACCAGTGGAGCCCCTGGACGATCGAGATACAAATGGAGCACTTAAAGACGATAAAGTCATTGCGGAGGAAGTAAATGAATTGTTTGCTTCAGCCTTCATGGCTGAGGATGTTAGGGAGATTCCCAAATCTGAGCTGTCCTTTGTAGGTGACAAATCTGAGGAATTTTCATAGATTGAAGTGTTGTTAGAGGAGGTTTTGGAATTAATTGAGAAACTTAACAGTAACAAGTCACCGGGACCAGATGGCATTCAACCAAGAGTTCTGAAAGAACTCAAATGTGAAATTGTGGAAATTAACTACTGTTAATGAAATTAACTATTGTTTATAACCTGTCCATTAAATCAGCTTCTGTACCCAATGACTGGAAGATAGCTAATGTAATGCCAATATTAAAAAGGACTCTAGAGATGATCCCGGCAATTACAGACTGGTAAGTCTAACGTCAGTACCGGGCAAATTAGTTGAAACAATAGTAAAGAATAAAATTGTCAGACACACAGAAGAACATAAATTGTTGTGCAAAAGTCAACATGGTTTCTGTAAAGGGAAATCATGTCTTACTAATCTATTAGAGTTCTCTGAAGAGGTCAATAAACATGTGGACAAGGGGGATCCAGTGGACATAGTGTATTTAGATTTCCAGAAAGCCTCTGACAAGATCCCTCACCAAAGGCTCTTATGTAAATTAAGTTGTCATGGGATAAGAGGGAAGATCCTTTCATGGATTGAGCAGTGGTTAAAAGACAGGGAACAAAGGGTAGGAATAAATGGTAAATTTTCAGAATGGAGAGGGGTAACGAGTGGTGTTCCCCAAGGGTCAGTCCTAGGACCAATCCTATTCAACTTATTCATAAATGATCTGGAGAAAGGGGTAAACAGTGAGGTGGCAAAGTTTGCAGATGATACTAAACTGCTCAAGATAGTTAAGACCAAAGCAGACTGTGAAGAACTTCAAAAAGATCTCACAAAACTAAGTGATTGGGCAACAAAATGGCAAATGAAATTTAATGTGGATAAATGTAAAGTAATGCACATTGGAAAATATAACCCCAACTATACATACAATATGATGGGGGCTAATTTAGCTACAACTAATCAGGAAAGAGATCTTGGAGTCATCGTGGATAGTTCTCTGAAGACGTCCATGCAGTGCGCAGCGGCAGTCAAAAAAGTGAACAGGATGTTAGGAATCATTAAAAAAGGGATAGAGAATCAGACGGAGAATATTTTATTGCCCTTATATAAATCCATGGTACACCCACATCTTGAATACTGTGTACAGATGTGGTCTCCTCATATCAAAAAAGTTATAGTGGCATTAGAAAAGGTTCAGGGAAGGGCAACTAAAATTATTAGGGGTTTGGAACGGGTCCCATATGAGGAGATTAAAGAGGCTAGGACTTTTCAGCTTGGAAAAAAGGAGACAAAGGGGGGATACAATAGAGATATATAAAATCATGAGTGGTGTGGAGAAAGTGAATAAGGAAAAGTTATTTACTTGTTCCTATAATATAAGAACTAGGGGTCACCAAATGGAAATTAATGGGCAGCAGGTTTAAAACAAACAAAAGTATTGTATTCACACAACGCACAGTCAACCTGTGGAACTCCTTGCCAGAGGAGGTTGTGAAGGCCAAGACTATAAGAGGTTTCAAAAAAGAACTAGATAAATTCATGGAGGTTAAGTCCATTAATGGCTATTAGCAAGGATGGGTAAGGAATGGTGTCCCTAGCCTCTGTTTGTCAGAGGGTAGAGATGGATGGCAGGAGAGGGATCACTTGATCATTACCTGTTAGGTTCACTGCCTCTGGGGCACCTGGCATTGGCCACTGTCGGCAGACATGATACTGGGCTGAATGGACATTTGGTTTGATCCAGTATGGCCATTCTTACGTTCTTATGTAGAACACCACATAAAAATGTGAGTCACTCCTTCATATCTTTGGGGCATTTGATCTTTGGACCCTGGGAACAGGTAATCAGCAGACAATGGGGTTCTCCTCAGGGTGTAGTTTAAAAAGGTTGTGTCTGAAGGTAAGAACTTGCATTCACCACCTCCCAAGTATTTCCTTGGAAACCCTCTCAACTAGAAGTTCATTCTTGTCTGGTACATTGTTTAAGAAAGTCCTTTTAAACTCAGGTCACCTGAAAAAGAGCTCATATCTCTCTTGCCCACAGAAGCTGGTCCAATAAAAGATATTACCTCACCCACCTTGTCTCTCTAATATCCTGGGACCAACACGGCGACAACAATATTGCATAAACATATATTTAACAGTGATAAAAATCAGCTGTTAATAAATGGTTGAGTTATTAAAAAATACAACTTACAGCAGAAATTTTGAACTCAGTGTTCCTGAAAAATGAAACAGAGGGACAGATCCTCAGCTGAAGTCAACAGAGCTGTGCCTGCTTACTCTAGGCGAGGCTCTGGTCCAGAAGCTATATCCTCCACGTTATGGACATTATGTTTTAACGTAAGTGGAAATTTAGATATATTATTTTGGCCAGCACAGGGCTTTCATATCATTCCACTGATGTAACAGAAACATATTGAATGAAAAGATAACATAAAATTCAATATTGAGGCTACAAAGTTCAAACAAAGTGCATCCCTTAGTTCTACAAAGACCCATTCAAAATGTCATGATGATAAAAATTTAATTTACTGCTGTTCAACAAAAATGAGAGAACATTTTCCCATGATTTTTTTTTATATATAGAACACCTATTCAAATGAATCGGTGTGGGTGATTTCTATGAAAACACTGAAACAATAATGTTTTGATGCTCCACATTGTCAAGACAATACCTCAATTCCACATCAAGTTTGATCCTGCATAAATAGTGAGGGTAATGTTATAATTCTAACCTGGTTTCAAGCCACAATTGAGAGCCATACAGAGATGTAAGGGACAAAATTCTCATGGACCTATCTGAGGAGAGGATGGAAAGGGGAGTGTCACTGCTGCTGCATTGGTCTCCCATTTCCATAACCCCACAGAAGCTCCTACATGGAGGCTCCATGAGGACTAGGCTTCTCCACTGGGTAGAGGTTAGGCTGTGGTTAAAGGCTTTCGTTGGGGGAAGAAAGAGTTTCCATGGCTTGGCACCCTCTCCTACAAAAAAAGCCACAGGATGTTGAAGGTAAGCTGACCCTGTAAGGTATCAATGCAGATGTGCAGGTCCAGTACAGAAGCTGGTAAAGAGGGTCTTCTAGATTTGGAAGCAACAACACCACACTTACTGTCAGAAAAAAGGGCCTGGCACAAACCTGGTCTCCAGGCAACCTAACAAGCACTGCTGGCTTGGAGCAGACTGCCTAATTAGCTGCACCACCTGGTTGGTTGGAGGAGTCAGCAGACTGGCTCTTAAGCCCACCAGCAGCAGCAGCAGCAGCTCAGTGGCTGCTCAAAGCATTAACCCATGGTCGTGATAGCTCCTGTGCCTGTTTGTTCCCTGCCTTGCCCCAGGTATCCCAGTCCTGATCCTCAGCTCCAATTCCTGATTTTGGCTCTGATCCTTTGTTCTGGCATCCGGGGGTCTGACTCCTGCTCTAACTACTGGGCATGACCACCCACATCCTGATCATCAACACCATAAAAGAATTCCTCAGAATCACTGAATTCCTCAGAATCCAGTTATATTTACACTGCAATTAGAAGGTTTGATCACCAGCACATCTAGACATACCTGAACTATAGAGCATAGCCATGGCAGTCCAAGTGGCGGGAGGGGTTAGCCGTCTGGAGTATGATCCCATCCAAGACCTTAGGTAGGAACTCAGGGTAGCTAGCCCCACTCAGACCTCTGAGGCTACACTCTATTTTTAGTGCACTAGTTTGATCAGCACTAGCTTGGGTTTGTCTCCTTGAGCTGGGAAGTGCAGATAATACCCTGTATCAAAGCTAGCTCAAGCAACAGCAGTGAAGCCGCAGCAGCAATGTCCCCAGGGTCCTGGGCAGGCAGAGGTACTCTGTGCAGCTGCCTATGCTGCTGCAGCTTCACTGCTGTTGTTAATCAAGCTAGCTTTGATCTATGTGTACCTGTGCTGCAATCACACCTCCTGATGGCAATGCTTCCAGTTCCCTATATGTAAATAGCCTGTGCAAGGGATGATTCAGCTGGTATTCAGAAAATGGTATTCCTACTTTACCATATGTTACAAAACCTCATACATTACAAACCAGCTACGGTAACTGTAATAACGGTGTGATACACAATATTGCCAACCCCAAATTTTCATAAATCATGAGTTAGTCCCCACTCCAAAATTATGAGACTGACTTAAAAATAATATTTAAAAAATATTTTTTTTTGCCTTGTGGGTTTTGATCCCTAAGATGTCACACATTCAAGATTTTCTCCACATTCCCATGGGCTAGAAACTTTCTATTTAAAATGAAAAGTGAGAGTCACACATAACATTACTTCAGAGTAACAGCGTGTTAGTCTGTATTCGCAAAAAGAAAAGGAGTACTTGTGGCACCTTAGAGACTAACCAATTTATTTGAGCATAAATAAATTGGTTAGTCTCTAAGGTGCCACAAGTACTCCTTTTCTTTTTGCAACATTACTTCAGTACTTGTAGCTTTAAGAAAATAACCACAAAATATTATAAAACTGATGATAAAATCATAATAATTGGCAACACTGGAAGTGTTCTTTTCCTGGCTCCTGTCAAATGACATAAGTCAGCATTGCAAAATGTTATACCTCTGTCATATGAGTTTAATACATGCTTTCAATGCAAAAAGCAGGTGAAATTCATAGTGACTGAATTTTGCTTTGAGATATTGAGGTTTGTCTCCAGAAGGGTGAAGCCCAGACTCCATTTTTATGGACAAAATTTGTACTCACAAAATTTGAGACCAAAACAATTAAGTGCAAACACAAAACTACACCTGTAACTACCAAATAGCTCCTACAATAAAACAGATACATTAATCAGCTTCGTTTCCCTATGTAAACTGCAAGTGCAAAATGCACCCACATAAAAGGAAGCAGCCCTTTAAAAAGATGACTGTTTAGATTACAACCAGAAATTGAAAGCAAAATTCAGGAGTTGCAAATCCACATAGATTAAAATCCAAAAAAGGATTTGCATGTCTCCTTGTGAAGTGTAATGGCCATTTTTTGCACTATTTTATAAATAATTATGTGCTTGTCAATACCGTGTTACAACCAATTAAAACTGGTAATGTTTTAGAGAATCAAAACTTCATATGCAGGAAGAGGTTATATTTACATACATTTTAATGGTAATGGGTATTATTTTAGAGCCCAATCCTGCACTTTTTTTCACAAGAAAAACATAATCAAGTATTTAATTGTGATGGTGGTGTCTAGGTCTTTGACAATGCATGTTTAGAAGTTCAGAATGTAGGGATCTGAAGGGTGAGAGTTTGAAATGCAGTGTGCAGTGCTTAAAATAGCAGCTCTGCACAAACATGCAAGATAATTACCTTCTGAAATAATAGTCATCATTGGCAATTCAGATACAACTCTGCTTGATGCTATTCTGTGGGTCCCCTGGACAACGGGTCATCAAATTAATGTACTGTTAGCGCACAGCTGAGACACTGAAATAAAATCAGTTATACAAATCAGCTTCTTCTTGCCCAGGATTTACAAATCTAATCCTTTGCTGGACCCAGAAACTTCACGTAGTATTGTTGAATGCAGCCATATGTCAGTGAGTTAGTCATGTTTCCTTATTCATAGTTAATGTTAAGCCGGAAATGCTAAAGGAGAGTGCCAAACAGTTACATTAATTAAATCAATAAATAAATAAATCAGAGAAATCTGAAATTCAACCTTTCAGATGTTTGGCACATGGTGTTTATGGCAATAATAATCATAATATTTTTAAAAAAATGCTTTCTCTTAAAAGGAGACTTCCAACCAAAAACTTAAACTTCTGTCTAAATTTGTTTTACCTATTTTTTTTTTACAGGCAAATCCTATTACTATAACTGAAAGAGGACACGGGAAAATAATATCTCTATTTTTTCCAGTTTACTTATTTGTGCATTTTTTACCAATACTTTCTGCATAGTTTGACAATTTTCCATGTAGAGTCATTAATGACTCTATTCTGCAAACATTTATACACATGTTTAATTTTACACAGGTGAGTAGTCCTATTAAATTTGATGGGACTAACTCACATGATGCATAAAGTTAATCATGTCTTTGTTTTCCTTGAATGCTCCTTTAACACCTTGATCATCCAGAGGCCCCACTGGTTGTGTGGCAGGCTTCCTCCTTCTGATGTACTTTAAAAAAATTGCTGTTAGTTTTTGTGTCTTTTGCTAGTTGCTCTTCAAATTCTTTTTTGGCCTGCCTAATTATTCTTTTACACTAGACTTGCCAAAATTTATGTTCCTTTCTATTTTACTCGCTTCAATTTGACTCCCAAGTTTTAAGAATGTCATTTTGCCTCTAGCCACCCCATTTACTCTGTTGTTTTAGACTTGGTGGCATTTTTGGTCCTCTTACTATTTTTTTTTATTGGGGTGTACATATAGTTTGAGCCTCTATTGTTATTTAAATAACAATCTATCTATTTAAACAATTTCCATGCAGCTTGCGGGCATTTCACTCTTGTGACTGTTCCTTTTAATTTCTGTTTAACTAGCTTCCTCATTTTTGTGTAGCTCCCCTGTGATGGATTTCTTTGGTATTTCCTCCCCCCACGTACACACACCACACAAATTTAATTACACTGTAGTCACATTACTGAGCAGTTCAGCTATATTGACCAGTTGGACCAGATGCTGTGCGCCACTTAGGACTAAATCCAGAACTGCCTCTTCCCTTGTGGGTTCCAGGACCACCTGCTCCAAGAAGCAGTCATTAATGGTGTGTAGAAAGTTTATAAGAACAATAAAACTAGCAGGACAGACTCAAGGGTAGATGAAGCACCTGAAACTGCTTTTAACTCATTTTATTTTGAACTGACTAGATTTCAAATCAATGTCTCTCCCTTGTTTCCCCACCCCCTTGTGTTTTTGAAGAAATCTGAAAAAAATCCATTTATAAACAATTTTATTTATTGTTCATATTTTCTTTTTTTTCTCTCTCTCTTTCTTAGTTCTTTACTATCTGTTTTTAAAGAATGGATTTCCTCCTGCTGTTTATAACCCAAGTCACTGAAGTTGAAACCAGATACTGGAGATTGGTATCATGTTGCTGGATACCCTCATCCCAAGAATACCTGCCACTAAAGTTTGGAGGGGAAGAGATGTTGGGACCTGCCTACTACTTTCCTCATAAGCAAGTAGAAGGCTCTCCTTGAGAAAAAAATTCCTATATTTAAAATAAAGGTCAAGATTCATTCTGTTTGAAGGTCAGGTCATGATTCAGGGGAATTCTTATTTTAAACAAACTGGTTCAACTATACCTTATTATAATCCTTTGTGAGATCATAATAATTTCTTATGCAACCAACTGTTATGTCATAAACAGGATATTATAACTTCAGGAATAAGCAATATGCTCTTCTGATGAATTGGGATTATGTCTGTACAATTTCTAAATTCTGTGTGAGACTAGTAACCCTATGTGTCTGTCTCAGGCAGCAAATTCCCCGCTGAACGTGCTGCCTTTTGCATTCTCCATGGCCTATTTGCTTCCATTTTGGGTTCAGATTCCAAAGGCTGGGGACAAAAGAAAAATACTAGAGGGTAGATGACTTAAGAACACAATCATTCGAAATCTGTTTGCTATAGACAAAAAATTGGTCCCTGCCTAGAAAAACTGATTAGTAGCCCAAGGGAGGTCACTTTGGCAACAAAGTCACTTGGCAGAGGTTTGCGTTCATGTGGGGAAGCTGGGAAGAGTGTCACCTAACACAAAAGGGGCTGAATATTTTAAAAGTGCAGAAACTGGTCTGCTTAGGTGTTCATTTTCTCCAGTCCATGAAAGAGAGCGACCACTGACCATGTAAAAACCTGAATGAGGCAGAGGACATTCTGCGTGCCTTCCTAGACACGGATGGTC
Source organism: Natator depressus (assembly GCF_965152275.1). Taxonomy (NCBI): domain Eukaryota; kingdom Metazoa; phylum Chordata; order Testudines; family Cheloniidae; genus Natator; species Natator depressus. The sequence goes on along the minus strand of NC_134235.1, from coordinate 138,182,593 downwards.
CCCAAGGATTCCCATGGGAAGGGTAAGAGAGAAAGTGAGGGCATTGCAGTTTCAGATGTTTCTTGTTTTATATGATCTGTTCTCTCCTGTGCTTTACATGATTAAGTATTAAAGAACATAAATGTGTTAGACTATGCAAAGTGTACAGAACTCCATTAAAGTGCACTTTGGAACTTTTAATTTGTGCCAACAGGGTCTACACAGATCAGTTAGTGTGCAACATCTTAGTACATGGTAGAAATCACCCCTCATCCTTCCCCTTGCCCACCCCTCCATACTGTTCATTGCTGTTCCATGTAGATAATCCCTTAGATACTGTGGTGCCACAATAAAAATGCTTATTAATAGAAAATATGTTCACACTTTGTGCTTTCCAAATAAGCCTTCATTTGCATCTATAAAATCAAAAAAGTTCTGCTTGCTCTCATGTGAGCATTCACAGTTAACATATACATCAACCTCCACTGCTAAAAGGACACAGTCAAGGTATTTTTAATTGTTTTCATTTTTTAAAATTAAGCTTAAAACTCAACTTTTCTCTCTTACGAGTATTTTCCTTGTTCCCATATCCCATATGGTGTTTTTTTTATGATACGGTTGTGCATGAATACTATCTTCCTCACCAAATAATAATAATTTAAATATATGTATTAATATGTATACATACTTAGTCAAAAGATATAGAACAATATATACTATGTTCTTAATAGCCTTAACAATGCCCTGCTAATGTAGGCTTCACAGTTCTATTAGCCTTGTTTTTCTTCTAAAAACTCAAAGGAAATTCAACATCTACCAGCCCTAGTGGAATTTCTCGTAGAATCCTTTGGAATAGTTCATGTGATCTCTTTAAAAATGAAATTGGTCAACTGAAATTTCTGTTAGAAAAGAGATTCTCCTTTTTAAAATATCTACTGTATCCTTCCAAGACAATATTCTCAGGATGTCATTTTGTAATTTAATGAATATCTACAGACAATAAAAAACAATATACAAACAAGGTATTACAAACAATTAACATTATTGTCAATGTCCTTCTAAATTCCAGAATGTTTTAACAACAAATGATTTGATAACCATGTCAGCAGCAGCAGATAAGTTTCCTATATGCAGGGATACAAATTAAAAAGCAAGTTGATATGACATTTAAATCATAGGTTTCATACTACCCTAATATGTCCTCACTCTAACTTCACTACCTTTCATAAAGAAAAGGAGGACTTGTGGCACCTTAGAGACTAACCAATTTATTTGAGCATAAGCTTTCGTGAGCTACAGCTCATTTCATCGGATGCAGTGTATGCATCCGATGAAGTGAGCTGTAGCTCACGAAAGCTTATGCTCAAATAAATTGGTTAGTCTCTAAGATGCCACAAGTACTCCTTTTCTTTTTGCAAATACAGACTAACACGGCTGTTACTCTGAAACTACCTTTCGTGTTATAAAAGAAATTATGGATTTCAGAGAAGTCTCAAGCTTTAGTGCCAATTACACTAAAGAGAAATATGACCATTATTATACAGTGATAAGTAGCAGATGGTTTGCTCATTTTGGGCAATGAAGAGTCAATTAGTTCAATAGGCTTCAGATCAGGCACTTACTTTTGTTCTTTCTTCAAGAAGATAAATTGGAGAAGATTCAGAGAAGTGCCACAAGAATGATTAAAGGATTAGAGAACCTTCCTTATAGTGATAGACTCAAAAAGCTCAATCTATTTATTTTAAGAAAGAAAAGATTAAAGGGTGACTTGATTACAATCTTCAAGTACCTACATGGAGACCATATATTTAATAATGGGTTCTTCAGTCTACCCATACTGAGAAAACTATAACATGATCCAATGGCTGGAAGTTGAAGCTAGACAAATTCAGACAGGAAATAAGGCATATATTTTTAACAGGGAGGGTAGTTAACCATTGGAACAATTTACCAAGGTCAGACTAGATGAGCCATTTGGCTTTTGAATCCTTTTGGCCTTGGAATCTATCAATCTATTAATATCTCACAGGTGACCCCCATCTCTATAAGAGATTGGACCAACCCCCTGGATTTAAACACCCCTGGATCTGTGCAAGAGACAAACAGAATCAGGAATCAAATATTGCCGTTTGATTGGGGCCAGATGGCCTAATAAACTTATAAGTGAAATCACAGAACAAAGATGAACCCATAACCCAAATATGTCTATTTTATATTGCAGCAGAAATCTCTTTAAACAAAAGGTTGTTTAATACTTTTATTTTAAGAAAAAAAATCATATATTCCAAAACGGTTGAAAATGAAAGTCAAATGGGATTATAAGTATACCTAATATATACAAAAATATTGATACTAGGTCAGGTACATTAAATCATGAAATCCAAATATAAAATTCTCTTAAAGAAAATTACATGCTATGCACCTATTTGTCCTATTCACATCAGCACGATGTCTTGTTCTGTAGATAGGTTTGCATAATTCTCAGATTGAGTCACATATTTAGCTTTGTGCATCTGTGTGGAACCCACTAGTTGTGTTCTGATGAAAACTCATAGGTTTAATATTCCATCTTCCTGATTAAAAATGTCCTAAGTATACACTGAATATACAACCCCTACAAGATATTAAATATATTTTAAAAGATATATTCAAATAAACTACCAATACAACAATAGCTGTTGGATATTTAAGAGCATCTTTTATTAAAAAATATTTCTCTTGCTGTCAGTTATATACAGAGAAAATAAAAATGTCTTTGCAATTCATGCTACGAGCTTGCAATGTCTGTTGTATAGTTGTTCACATAAGTATGGTTCATTGGTTAAGGTCAAGCATTTTGGCATTGATGAATTAATATTCCAAGTCACAAGATGAGAATAACCAGAGCCTGGAATCTCTTAAGAATAAGTATAGCAAAGCTCGGAGGGGCGGGGGGAGGATTGGGAGGATGTGGGGGAGATGATGCATCTAGCTCATGAGGTGGTTGGTTTAACCAACAATGAAGCAAGCGATCTCTCATTAGGACAGTGGTCCCCAACCTTTCTTGTGGGAACAGCATATTGGTATTCCCAGAAGACTGTGGCGGGCGCCTGACACCCCGCCGCCAAAATGCCGCCGCCGAGAAGCGACAGCGGAAAGAAGCGTCACCGCCAAAATGTCGCAGAGAAATGGCAACACTTCTCGGCGGCATTTCGGCAGTGGGGTGTCCTGTGGGCACACAAAAATGCCCCGGTGGGTGCCATGGCGCCTGCGGGCACCGCGTTGCGGACCCCTGCATTAGGATGCAGCTGAGTAGCACTACCTTGGGGCAGTGGTTCTCACTGGGGTACGCAGACGTGTTCCAGGGGGTACATCAACTCATCTAGATACTTGCCTAGTTTTGAAACAGATTACACAAAAAACACTAGCGCAATCAGTACAAACTAAAATTTCACTCCGGCAATGACTTGCTTATATTGCTCTATATACTGAAATGTAAGTACAATATTTATATTCCAATTACATTATTTTATAATCATATGGTAAAAATGAGAAAGTAAGCAATTTTTCAGTGATAGTCGCTGTGATGTTTTTGTGTTTTAATGTCTGATTTTGTAAGCAAGTAGTTTTTAAGTGAGGTGGATCTTGGGGGTACGCAAGACAAATCAGACTCCTGCAAGGGGTACAGTAACCTGGAAAGGTTGAGAGCCACTGCATTGGGGGATACAAGAACAGATAGCCAGTGATTTTAAAAAATGGTACTGTATATCACTGCCCTCAACAAGAGCTACCAGAAAGCAGAAAAACTCTTGGTTGTTTGGCGTCAATCATTAAACTGAGTCAAAAAGCGAATATAAGTGTTCATGCATATGTATTTATACCACATCCCTGGTGAAAATATCCATACAGATGATTCCTTTGTTTCTGCAATCATGTGACAACCTTTATATAATAACTCGGATCTCCTCACCTGAAATCCAGTAAGACCACAGTCCATACAAAAACAACCAACCATAAAGGACATATTTTGGCTCTTTTCAACCAAACTTTTGGAAATTTCTTTCACAACATAGTGGTGGGACATGAAGTTTGGCCAGTACTCATTGCTGGAACAGGTACAAGTTCATGGTCCACCATCCAATCATTCTGCCAACAGGAAGAGAACATATGACTACTTTATTCCATGGGAGAGGCAAAGGAATCCTCCCTTTCCAACTAGACAGAACACTTTTCTAGCCCTGATAGATCAAAAGTTGGGAACTTAATAGTTAAGTGCATTTTTAAAGCTTTGTATTATTTAATATTTATGATGTTTCCTTTCCTTTGACTCCTGTACAGTTAGATAAATGGTAACTCAGGTTCTCATCCCACAAAGCCAATGTTAAACTTAATCACATGCTTATGTGGTTTGCTGAATTGGAGCTAAGGCATGTGGTTTTACAGGTAGAGGAAAACAGTACAAATAAATAAGTTTAGAACTATAAAATAGAATATATATACAAGATATATGTGGTATATGCTGGATACGTGGTGGTGTGGTAAGGTGTGTCATGAAGATTGCATGGGCACTTGTTTGGCAAGGATGGTTCATGGGTAAAGGTCAGGCATTTTGGTACTGATGAATTAATATTCCAAATCAGAAGATTAGAATAACCAGAGCCTGGAATCTCTGAAGAATAAGGATAGTAAAGCTCAGTGGGGGGGAAACACATCTAGCTTGTTTAGTAAGACCTTCATCACTCATTCATGGTTTCACCAAGCATGAGTAATGAGGTCCTTCTAAGCTCATGGCAACAAAATCTTTCCTGTCTTCTTACATGTCATATTAAGGAGCAGCAGGAGCTTCGGCTGAGTTTGAATTATAAACTGAATTTTGCCATCCCACATACTCTAAAATCCACAAACTAACTTGTAATTTAGATCTGGGACTGATGTAGAATTTTTCTACTATATTTGCATTAAATTGGACAAAGGGATCCTGTTTTATGACATCCTTAAACTAAAGGTGCTGACTAGAATCTTCCTAGAGATGAAGCAAGGGACACTGACCCTCTCCTTTTCTGCCAGGAGCTCTTCCATATCTCTAGAGATATTGGTGAAATTCTGGCCCCAGTAAAGGGCAAGTGAAATTTATCAGCATAATTATACAGTTCTACTTATACCAGTATAACTCCCCATGTGGACACACTTATTCCAGAATAAGGGTGCTTTTAGTTTATGTTGCTTGGAAGTGGTAATCAGTGGGAAAATTCCCATCGTCTTCAGAGAGGCAGCATTTCACCCATTGTCCCTTTCAAAGGGCATGGCTACACTGCCCTACAGTTCAGATAATGAGAGCTGTGAATAGCAGTGCACGCCAAAATGCTGCACTGTCACTCCTCTGTGTGGATGCTGTGAGCAAACATAAAGGTCCCTGAGTTCTCACAAATTCAGTCCTCTTCAAACAGGATTGGATGACTGCAAATTAGGAACCTTTAAGTTCACAGTTGCAGTGTTCATGTCGGGGAGCGACAGAACAGCACTTTGCTGCACACTGCTCTTCACACCTCTCATAGTCTGTACATAGGGCAGTGAAGCTGTTGTACCCAAAGATAGAGTTCTTCCAGCACTAGAGCTCCAGCAGTGCACCCTCTGCTCAGCATGACTCAGCCTTGTAAGATCCATTACTGAGCCCTTGATGTTGCAATCTATTTTGATTTTATTAAACTATGCATATCCGTGGGTTCTTAGATATTAGAATTATGGCAGCCTTATAAATGAGGCAGATAGTCATAGGCCCACAGTCAGCAGTAGTATAATTGGAACTGAATTTGGTTACTCCGCTCTTCTTTAAACATTTGCTTTACTTCTCTCCCATGTTTTACCTCCTATTATTATACTATTATACTATATTATTATACCTACAATATTATTCATTCACAACCCTAAATGTGCATTCTGAAAATGCTAGCCGATATTTCTTCAACTCTGAAATGGATTATATGAATAACTAGTATGCATGAAGAAGAATACTGTATGGGAAGTATCCTACCAATGCTCAGTTTTCTATTTTGTCTACCTTACTGAACTCTCATTAAAAGTATCATGATCTCAGATTAAACTATCCCACTTTATTAGTTGTGTTTCACACATCCATTCCACGTGGTAAATCAGAAGGAACCTAGGGCTTATTACATTTCATGATAATAAATTAAAAATGATCATTCTTCAATTTTGGCATCTAATAAATGCTGTATTTTGGGGTTTAAAATACTGTCACTATTGAACAACATTGAAAAAAGGAACTAGATATGTATTTGTTGGGATAAGGATGTTTCCCTATCCGAAGAAATACATATCTCAGATATCCCAGATTCTTGTTTAATCTTTATTCAAATATTTCTTTATCTTACTCATCCTAGATGGCAATGTAACAAACATAATATTACACTCTGGTACATCTGTGATAGGCATTTACACCCTGCCTCCCTCCCCCACCCCCCAATACACACACTGCATATTCTAGAAGATATTTTGTTATTGTGAGTAAGTTTCTCCATCAAATATTATAGAAGGAGATTAATTTTCTATCAAGGGGCTATTTTTGATTGGGCAACAGCATGACAATTGGTTTGAGTGAGAAAATAGAGTGCATCATACAAGGTGAATAAATAGATTTAGAAACTTTAAAATTCCCCTTCCTTTCTTTCCCCAAATGAATGGCTCCAATAACTTCAATAGGTATTGTGACAAAGTTCTCCTCTACCTTGGTGGATCTTGCTCTTATTGGCGGATTTGCTTGCCTTGGAGCTTCACGGCAGCCCTCAGTTTGGCCGTTTTCGTGAACCCACAGTCCAGATCATCTCCTCCTGTGTCTGACCAGGAGTTGGGAGTTTGGGGGGAAACCGGGCCCGCCCTCTACTCCGGGTTCCAGCCCAGGGCCCTGTGGAATGCAGCTGGCTAGAGTGCCTCCTGGAACAGCTGTGTGACAGCTACAACTCCCTGGGCTACTTCCCCCTGGCCTTCTCCCAACACCTTCTTTATCCTCACCGTAGGACCTTGCTCCTGGTGTCTGATAATGCTTCTACTCCTCAGTCCTCCAACAGTATGCGTTCTCATTCTCAGCTCCCAGCTCCTTACACACGCACCACAAACTGAAGTGAGCTCCTATTTAAACCCAGGTGCCCTGATTAGCCTGCCTTAATTGATTCTAGCAGCTTCTTGATTGGCTGCAGGTGTTCTAATCAGCCTGTCTGTCTTAATTGTCTCCAGAAGGTTCCTGATTGTTCTGGAACCTTCCCTGTTACCTTACCCAGGGAAAAGGGACCTACTTAACCTGGGGCTAATATATCTGCCTTCTATTACTCTCCTGTAGCCATCCGGCCCGACCCTGTCACGGTATATTTGGTTTAGAAAGCAGTCTGAACTAATAAACCATTAGAAAATACATACACTTATCTCTGAAGAGACCTGAACCAGTCCCATCTTTGACTAATCATTCACATGCAGTTGTTATGGCTACCTAATTAGTCTGTGTCTTTGCTTTTTTTGTGCAAGTACATTTGGAAATAGTGAAATTCATTAGGATTACATTATAGGAGGAAATCAAAGATACTGTATATGTAATATGCTCCAATATTAATAATCAAAATAGCTATAGAATTATTCCAATAACAAGGCATTTCATTTCTAAGAACTTTCTTGCATTAACTTTTTAAAATTAGCTTAGTTAATTTTATTAATATTTGGTTTAAATTATTAGGATGTACACCATGTACTTTAGTGCTCATGTAAATGATAGCTCAGTCTGGATGAATACTTCAGAAAAATTTTTAATCTTGTCTGTAAAACCCAAGAATTTTCAATAATTGGACCTGAACATGAATCACAGAATCACAGAAATGTAGGGCTGGATAGAGAGCTCTTTTTTCCATTAAGAAATATATTCTCAGACAATTAGCAATTTCTGAATATTTTTGAAAGTATATATTAAGAGAGAACAAAATGTGCTTGTTATTTGCCTGTGGATGCATATTACAATCATACAATACTTTAAAATACTAAGCAATCCAGTTGTCCAGGGCTGGTGTTCCACAAGTTATGGTGACACATAGTTACAACCCCCCCCCCGCCAAAAAAAACAACCTGGACTTTTATATAAGAAAGCAGACACTAGGCTGACCAGACAGCAAGTGTGAAAAATTGGGACAGGGGGTGGGGGGTAAGCCTATAGAAGAAAAAGACCCAAAAATCGGGACTGTCCCTATAAAATCATGACATCTGGTCATCCTAGCAGACACATGCATAGAATCGTAGAATTGTAGGACTGGAAGGGACCTCGAGACGTCTTCTAATCCAATCCCCTGCACTCAAGGCAGTCCAATCCGCTGCACTCAAGGGAGGACTAAGCATTATCTAGAATCTGGACCATGCCTGACAGGTGTCTGTGTAACCTGCTCTTAAAAATCCCCAATGATGAAGATTCCACAACCTCCCTAGGCAATTTATTCCAGGGCTTAACTACCCTGACAGTTAGGAAGTTTTTCCTAATGTCCAACCTAAACCGCCCATGCAACAATTTAAGCCCATTGCTGCTTCTTCTTTCTTCAGAGGTTAAGGAGAATAATTTTTCTTCCTCCTCATTGTAACAACCTTTTATGTACTTGAAAATTGTTATCATGTCCCCCCTCAGTCTTCTCTTTTCCAGACTAAACAAACCCATTTTTTAAATCTTCCCTCATAGGTCATATTTTCTAGACCTTTAAACATTTTTATTGCTCTTCTCTGGACTCTCTCCAGTTCATCCACATCTTTCCCAAAATGTGGCATCCAGAACTAGACACAATACTTCAGTTAAGGCCTAATCAATGCAGAGTATAGTGGAGAATTACTTCTTGTGTCTTGCTTACAATATTCCTGCTAATACATCCCAGAATGATGTTTGCTTTTTTTGTAACAGTGTTACACATTTGACTCATATTTATCTTGTAATATGACCCCCAGATCCCTTTCCGCAAAACAACTTCCTAGGCAGTCATTTCCCATTTTGTATGTGTGGAACTGATTGTTCCTTCCTAAATGGAGTACTTTGCATTTGTCCTTATTGAATTTCATCCTATTTACTTCAGACCATTTCTCCAGTTTATCTAGATCATTTGAATTTTAATCCTATCCTCTAAAGCACTTGCAAGCCCTTCTAGCTTGGTATTGTCGCAAACTTTATTAGTGTACTCTCTATGCCATTATTTAAAACACTGATGAAGATATTAAACAGAATCATACCCACAACTCAGGCCAAAAAGTTTGCCCACCCCTGATCTAGATTGTATTTCCCTAATTTGTTTATGAGAAGGTCATGCGAGACAGTATCAAAAGCCTTACTAAAGTCAAGATATACCACATCTGCTGCTTCCCCCCATCCACTAGGCATGTTACCCTGTCAAAGAAAGGTATTAGGTTGGTTTGACATGTTTTGTTCTTGACAAATCTCATGCTGACTGTTACTTATCACTTTATTATCTTCTAGATGTTGCAAATTGATTGCTTGATTATTTGCTGCATTATCTTTCTGGATGTTGAAGTTAAGTTGACTGGTCTGTAATGCCCTGGGTTGTCCTTATTTCTCTTTTTACAGATTGGCACTATATTTGTCCTTTTTCCAGTCCTCTGGACTCTCTCTTGTCTTCCATGAATTTTCAAAGACAATCACTAATGGCTCAGATATCTCTTCAGTCAGCTCCTTGAGTATTCTATGATGTATTTCATCAGGCCCTGGTGAGTTGAACATATCTAACTTGTCTAAGTAATTTTTAACTTGTTCTTTACCTATTTTAGCCTCTGATCCCACCTTATTTTCACTGGCATTCATTAAGTTAACTGTCCAATTGCTACTAAACTTTTTGGTGAAAACTGGAACAAAAATGTCATTTAGCACTTCTGCCACTTCCACATTTTATGTTATTGTTCCCGCCCCTACCCCCCCATTGAGTAACAGGCCTACCCTGTCCTTGATCTTCTTCTTGCTTCTAATGTAGTTGTAGAATGTTTTCTTGTTACCCTTTATGTCTCTATCTAGTTTAATCTTGTTTTGTGCCTTGGCCTTTCTAATTCTGTCTCTACATACTTGTGTTATTTGTTTATATTCATCCTTCATAATTTGTCCTAGTTTCCACTTTTTGTAGGGTTCTTTTATGAGTTTCAGATAACTGAAGATCTCCTCGTTAAACCAGGATGGTCTCTTGCCGTACTTTCTGTGCATGTTTTGCACAGCACAGAAGAAGAGAGATTAATTTTAGAAACAAAATGACGAGCAGTTTCATCAAGGAGAAAACAGTCTTGGAAATGACTGTGGTCATGTTCTTTCCCGCTTGTCTTCCGCTCCACTCCCACACCCCAAGTAGTTTATGAGTCTTACATAAAATGTTGGGGTTTGGCTGGATCCTGGATTAGAATGTTAGGGAAGACAGACAGAAGAAGCATTGTATTGCTCATCATTATTTTTCCCAACAGCACTGTAAGCAGTCAATTATAAAGGACAGTGAAACATGAAACATTCAAGAGTCATCCATACCTCACCAGAGTACCGTGTAGGAGGCTTATGAGGGAAGCATCTGTGCTGCTGATGACACTCTATATTTAGCACTGGTGAGACCCCTGTGGGAATGCTGTGTCCAGCTCTGATGTCCACAATTCAAGAAGGATGTTGATAAATTGGAGAGGGTTCAGAGAAAAGCTATGAGAATAATTAGAAAACATGCTTTATAGTGATAGAGCTCAAGGAGTTCAATCTATGCTTAACAAAGACAAGCTTAAGGAGTGACTTGATTACAGTCTGTGAGTACCTACCATGGGGAGCAAATATTTAATAATCAGCTCTTCAATCTAGCACAGAAAAGGTATAACATGATCCAATGCCTGGAAATGGAAGCTAGAAAATTTAGATTGGAAATAAGGCATACATTTTTAACAGTGAGGATAATTAACAATTGGAATCTTTACCAAGATTCATGGTAGATTCTCCACCAATGACAATTTTTCAGTCAAGACTGGATGCTCTTCTAAAATATATGCAAGATCTGATCTAGGAATTAGTTTGGGGAAGTTCTATCGCCTGTGCTATACAGGAGGTCAGACTAGATGATCACAATGATCCCTTCTGGCTTTAAATATTAGGAATCTATGAAAGCTGGATGTACCTTAGAGAAGCCTTATTGAGGGCGCACGAACAAACCATCCCGCTGTGCAGAAAGAATAGAAAATATGGCAGGCGACCAGCTTGGGTTAACAGTGAAATCTTCGGTGAGCTTAAACACAAAAAGGAAGCTTACAAGAAGTGGAAACTTGATCAGATGAGTAGGGAGGAGTATAAAGATATTGCTCAAGCTGCAGGGGTGTAATCAGGAAGGCCAAAACACAACTGGAGTTGCAGCTAGCAAGGGATGTGAAGGGTAACAAGAAGGGTTTCTACGGGTATGTTAGCAACAATAAAAAGGTCAGGGAAAGTGTGGGACCCTTAATTAATGGGGGAGGCAACCTAGTGACAGATGATGTGGAAAAAGCTGAAATACTCAATGCTTTTTTTGCTTCGGTCTTCACAGACAAGGGCAACTCTCACACTGCTGTCCTGGGCAGCACAGTATGGCGAGGAGGTGAGCAGCTCTCAGTGGTGAAAGAACAGGTTAAGGACTATTTAGAAAAGCTGGACATGCACAAGTCCATGGGTCCAGATCTAATGCATCTGAGGGTGCTGAGGGAATTGGCTGATGTGATTGCAGAGCCATTGGCCATTGTCTTTGAAAACCCGTGGCAATCGGAGGAGGTCCTGGACAATTGGAAAAAGGCAAATATAGTGCCCATCTTTTAAAAAGGGAAGAAAGAGAGAGAGAGAGGAAAAAAAGGGGAAAAAAACCAAAAACCCACAGACTTTCCAGTCTGGGACAGCAGTGGTTGGGCTGGACTGGGGCATAGGAAGTGAATAGGGGGCTACAAGCCATTCCCTGTTTCAGTGAAGGAAAGAGAAGGGGCAGTAGCTGGTAAGCAGTCTCAGCATGGCTCCAGAGGGACACAAAAAGGGGAAAGGAAGGGGTGCACAAAAGGGAAGGCTTAATTCTCCTTTTCCTCTGGCACCAGTGGAACAGGGTAGCATCAGGAGAACAGATTCACAAAGCGAGGTAGAGTTGATTAGATGGGGTATAGGTATAAGAAGGAAAAGGAAGGGGGGAGCGAGCCCCTCCCATAGCAGTTGCAGTGTACAAGGATGTTTAAGGAATCATGGTGCAGTTTTTTTCTGCTGTAGCCAGAACACAATGGGATGGGGGGAATTTGCATTCCCCGCCCCTCCCCCCCCCCCGTTAGTTTCATTACCACAGGAACTCAGAAAGTAATCAAATCACACACAGGGCAGACCCAGTGCAGTTGGTTGGCTCCAGGGCAAGCCAGGGGCAGAGTCCGTACAGGAAGGGCAAGTGGCTGGGGGACCCAGGGGTAGTGCATCGGAGTATTAAAGTCAGTCTATCAGGTTTGGGGAAGTGGGGGCACCAGGTGCAGCATTTGCTCACCCGAGTGCACTGGATTGTCACAGACGGCCTATCGGGCTTGGGGAAGTGGGGGCTCCAGTTGCAGCTCTTGCTCACCCAACTGAGCTAGCAGCGTCTGATGGGGGGCCAGTTAGCATGGAGCTGATACGATTAATTAAACAGATTGCGTATAAGGTTGTTTCCACAGCACTACAGGCTGTACAAAGTGGAACAGGTCACACAGATCCAGAACATCCCACTCAGGTGATTTCAGGAGCAATGTAGAGGCACAGGGCAGGGATCGCCATCCACGAACCCAGACAAATGCTGTTCACGGAGCAGGAAGGCCAGTTGGCAATGTGGCTCATTACAGAGGAACAGGTGCTGCGGTACATGGTGTCATTGGCAACCCATCAACTGGCGTCCTCCACAATCTTGAATCGCCTTTCAGCCATTACATTTGTCAGTAGGCTGAAAGGCTACCCAGATCCTTGAGGGGGTTTCTTAGTTCGAAGGTTTTTGGTGGGATGGTCACATAGCGGTGGACCCAGGGAAGATTCCCGTCATCCCGTCAGGGTTTCCACGCTCAGAGACCTCCTTCACATACTCGGTGACATATTTCATAGTGCACAGGAGGTGTCCCTATTCAGGACAGCATTCCTGACAGAATCTTTTGGTGCTTTCAGGATCAGTAAGCTAGTGCCTGGGTCCATGAGAGATTCTATGGGAAAGGCTTTGGAATTTCGTAACATAAGCTGGCACAAGCATGCAGTGATATTACACTTGCGAAGGTCAAAGACTGATCAAGTCGGCCAGGGTGCATTTGTTACCCTATGGGAGGGTGGCGAGATTGGGGTCTGCCCCGTTCGGGCATTGAGGGCCTACATGGCAATACGGTGGAAGGGAGAAGCCCCTCTTTTTGTACATGGAGACAGGAGTCCCCTCACGGCATATCAATTGATTACCATGTTGAGAGGGGGGATAATGCAGTTGGGGCTGCCAGCCCATGAATTTGGTTCCCACTCATTCAGAATAGGGGCAGCTATGGCAGCAGCGCAGATAGGTATGGAAGCAGAGACTGTTCAGGCAATCGGGCGCTGGCAGTCTAATGCATACCGAATGTATGCAAGACTGCAGGTGGAAAATCAACATTAATCGGTTGTGTTCTCATTTCAGATACGGGACAGCCAGCTATGCACATGAGGGTGTGGATCTGTGGGCACAGTATTGTGTTTTGGGTGCATAGGCCTGCATCCAGATTGCCTGAGGGCTCCCAGCTGACATTTGGTGGTGAAGCATTACTCAGTTGGCACACACAGAGGGCTATGTTATGGGATCAACTGATACCACTGTTGTATGCTGTGCGGGCACGTCAGTGGCCACCAGATATATTGGTGATACACCTGGGAGAAAATGATCTGGGAACACTTAAAGGGATGGAGTTAATGCTTCAACCTAGGAGGAACCTGAAGCAGATCCTGGCAATTTTTCCAGGTGTTAACATTGTTTGGTCAGATATGCTTCAGCGCAGGGTCTCCCAGGGTCTGCCAAGGTGAACAAAACCAGGAAGTTTGTGAACAGGGAAGTGGCCAAATTCTTGTTGCCCTTGGGGGTGGGGGACAGTAATTTCACATCCTGGCATATTCTATGGGGCACCAAAGTTATTTCGAAAGCATGGGATGCACTTGTCAGACTCAGGTGCCACCATATTTTTGGCTGATATATAAAAAAGGCCTTGGAAGATGTCTGGGAACCAGGCTGGGTGTGCGGAGGAGGCAGCTAATGGCTGGTGCCTCCTTGTGGCGGATGTTCAATGCAGGTACTCCACAAATTAAGGCACAAAAGAATGGATAAATGGCTTCGAAAAGGAATTAAGGAGATGTGGTTGGTAACTGAGCGAACTGGGGGCAGTTGGTGACTCCTCTGATTGGTACAGCGGGGAGCCAACCCCCCATCATTATAGTCCACCTTAACCCTTCCTATGAGCGGTAAGGAAGGGACCTGGATGAAAAGGGGGGAAGCTAGTAGAAGTCCCGTCCCCCCCCCGGAATTGGCTGGAATTGGACTTTCCTGGCAGTGGATCTGCTGGAGGGACATGGAGCAGGTCCTCCAGGAAACCATTCTGAAGCACTTGGAGGAGAGGAAGGTGATCAGGAACAGTCAACATGGATTCACCAAGGGCAAGTCATGCCTGACCAACCTGATTGCCTTCTATGATAAGATAACTGGCTCTGTGGAAATGGGGAAAGTGGTGGATGTGATATATCTTGACTTTAGCAAAGCTTTTGATGTGGTCTCCCACAGTATTCTTGCCAGCAAGTTAAAAAAGTATGGATTGGATGAATGGACTATAAAGGTGGATAGAAACCTGGCTAGATCATTGGGCTCAATGGGTGGTGATCAATGGCTCGATGTCTAGCTGGCACCCGGTATCAAGCGGCGTGCCCCAGGGGTCAGTCCTGGGGCCGGTTTTGTTCAACATCTTTATTAATGATCTGGATGATGGGATTAATTGCACCCTCAGCAAGTTCGCAGATGACACTAAGATGAGGGGAGAGGTAGATACGCTGGAGGGGAAGGATAGTGTCCAGAGTGACCTAGAGAAATTGAAGGATTGGGCCAAAAGAAATCTGATGAGGTTCAAAAGGACAAGAGCAGAGTTCTGCACTTAGGAAGGAAGAATCCCATGTACAGCTACAGGCTGGGGACCGACTGGCTAAGCAGCATTTCTGCAGAAAAGGACTTGGGGATTACAGTGGACAAGAAGCTGGATATGAGTAAGCAATGTGCCCTTGTTGCCAAGAAGGCTAACGGCATATTGGGCTGCAGATCGAGGGAAGTGATTATTGCCCTCTATTTGGCACTGGTGAGGCCACACCTGGAGTACTGCATGCAGTTTTGGGATCTCCACTACAGAAAGGAGGCGGACAAATTGGAGAGAGTCCAGCGGAGGGCAATGAAAATGATCAGGGGGCTGGGGCACATGACTTACGAGGAGAGAATGAGGGAACTGGGCTTGTTTAGTCTGCAGAAGAGTGAGGGGGAGATTTGATAGCAGCCTTCAATTACCTGAAGGGGGATTCCTTGTTCCTTGACTTTAGCAAGGCTTTTGACACGGTCTGTTCCTTGACTTTAGCAAAGCTTTTGACATGGTCTCCCACAGTATTCTTGCCAGCAAGTTAAAGAAGTATGGGCTGGATGAATGGACTATAAGGTGGATAGAAAGTTGGCTAGATTGTCGGGCTCTACGGATAGTGATCAATGGCTCCATGTCTAGTTGGCAGCAGGTATCAAGTGGAGTGCCCCAAAGGTCGGTCCTCGGGCCAGTTTTGTTCAGTATCTTCATAAATGATCTCGAGGATGGCGTGGTTTGCACCCTCAGCAAGTTTGCAGATGACACTAAACTGGGAGGAGAGGTAGATACGCTGGAGGGTAGGAATACGATACAGAGGGACCTAGACAAATTAGAGGATTGGGCCAAAAGAAATCTGATGAGGTTCAACAAGGACAAGTGCAGAGTCCTGCACTTAGGATGGAAGAATCCCATGCACGGCTACAGACTAGGGACCAAATGGCTCGGCAGCAGTTCTGCAGAAAAGGACCTAGGGGTTACAGTGGACGAGAAGCTGGATATGAGTCAACAGTGTGCCCTTGTTGCCAAGAAGGCCAATGGGATTTTGGGATGTATATGTAGGGGCATTGCCAGCAGATCGAGGGACGTGATCGTTCCCCTCTATTTGACATTGGTGAGGCCTCATCTGGAGTACTGTGTCCAGTTTTGGGTCCCACACTACAAGAAAGATGTGGAAAAATTGGAAAGAGTCCAGCAGAGGGCAACAAAAATGATTAGGGGACTGGAACACATGACTTATTAGGAGATGCTGAGGGAACTGGGATTGTTTAGTCTGCGGAAGAGAAGAATGAGGGGGAATTTGATTGCTGCTTTCAACTACCTGAACGGGGGTTCCAAAGAGGATGGATCTAGACTGTCTCAGTGGTAGCAGATGACAGAACAAGGAGTAATGGTCTCAAGTTGCAGTGGGGGAGATTTAGGTTGAATATTAGGAAAAACTTTTTCACTAGGAGGGTGGTGAAACACTGGAATGCGTTACCTAGGGAGGTGGTGGAATCTCCTTCCTTAGAGGTTTTTAAAGCCTGGCTTGACAAAGCCCTGGCTGGGATGATTTAGTTGGGGATTGGTCCTGCTTTGAGCAGGGGGTTAGACTAGATGACCTCCTGAGGTCCCTTCCAACCCTGATATTCTATGAGTCTATGATTCTACGATTCCAAAGAGGTTGGAGCTAGGCTGTTCTCAGTGGTGGCAGATGACAGAACAAGAAGCAATGGTCTCAAATTGCAGTGAGGGAGGTCTAGGTTGGATATTAAGAAACACTATTTCACTAGGAGGGTGGTGAAGCAGTGGAATGGGTTACCTAGAGAGGTGGTGGAATCTCCATTCTTAGAGGTTTTTAAGGCCCGGCTTGACAAAGACCTCCTGAGGTCTCTTCCAAACCTAATCTTCTACGATTCTATGATTCTATGATATTTTGCTTCTGCAATACAGTCAGACCTTAAAACAGAGTGTAACTACTGCTCATATATTTTTATTCTTATCTTAAGATTCTTCAAAAGAAGTACCAGCTAGAGGAGCCTACGATCATCATTGCTTTTACTTAGAAAGATTATTCCAAAGATGAAACACGGTGACACTTCATTTTAACAGTGTTACCACCACTCACTTACTTAGCCCTATCATAGTGCTTAGAATGTTATTAAAGAGCAGTTCATTTATAAAATTATCTCTGAGTAATTAACTACTTAAACAGCCATTTTCATGCTGTGTTATTTTGGTGCAGATGTACATATTTCAACAACAAAAAACCTTAATACTAAACATGAGAGCCATTAAAATACAAGGTTATCACACACATTTTTATGTGAGAATATAATTATATATTACAGGAGCTTCTGGTTTTTGTGATAAATGGAATAAGCCTGGTAAGTACATCCCAGTGAATACCTGCCAGCAATTCCCTTTTATGTGCACATTAATTACTTTTGATAGTGGGAAAAATTAAAGCTATGCCTCACTTATAAGCATCAGAGGGGTAGCCATGTCAGTCTGTATCCACGAAAACAACAAGGAGTCCGGTGGCACCTTAAAGACTAGCAGATTTATTTGGGCATAGACTTTCGTGGGTAAAAAAGCCCAGTTCTTCAGCTGCATGAAGTGAAAATTACAGAAACAGGCATAAATATATATTGGCACATGAAGAGAAGGGAGTTACCTTAAAAGTGGAGAACCAATGTTGAAGGCCAATTTAGTCAGGATGGATGTGGTCCACTCCCAATAATTGATGATACAGTTCTGCGGTGATCTGGAAACCTACTTTCACTTTCTCCAACTCAAGGAATATTTTCAACACACCACTGAACAGAGCACTGACCCACAGGAATCCTCCTACCAACACTACAAAAAGAAGAATTCTGTGTGAACTCCTCCTGACGGTCAAAAGGACAGACTGGACTTCTACATAGAGTGCTTCCGCAGATGTGCACAGGCTGAAAATGTGAACAAACAGTATCACTTGCACCATAACCTCAGCTGTACAGAACGCAACACCATCCACAGCCTCAGAAACAACTCTGACATTATAATCAAAGGGACTGACAAAGGAGGTGCTGTAGTCATCATGAACAGGTCAGATTATGAACAGGAGGCTGCCAGACAACTCTCCAACACCACATTCTACAGGCCACTATCCTCTGATCCCACTGAGGAGTACCAAAAGAAACTACACCATCTGCTCAAGGAACTCCCTGCTACAGCACGGGAACAAATCTACACAGACACACCCCTAGAGCCCTGACCAGGGGTATTCTATCTGCTACCCAAGATCCATAAGCCTGGAAATACTGGATGCCCCATCATCTCAGGCATTGGCACTCTTACAGCAGGATTATCTGGCTATTTGGACTCTCTCCTCAGACCCTACGCTACCAGCACTCCTAGCTATCTTCGAGACACCACTGACTTCCTGAGGAAACTACAATGCATTGGTGATCTCCTGACACCATCCTGGCCACCATGGATGTAGAAGTTCTTTACACCAATTTTCCATGAGGATGGACTACAAGCTGTCAGGAACAGTATCCCTGATGAGGCCACAGTACACCTGGTGGCTTAGTTTTGTGACTTTGTCCTCACCCACAACCATTTCAGATTTCGGGAAAACTTATACCTTCAAGTCATCAGCACTGCTATGGGTACCTGCATGGCCCCACAGTATGCCAACATTTTTGTGGCTGACTTAGAACAATGCTTCCTCAGCTCTCGTCCCCTAGCGCCCCTCCTCTACTTACACTACATTGATGACATCTTCATCATATGGACCCACAGGAAGGAGGCCCTTGAAGAATTCCACCTGGATTTCCACAATTTCCACCCCACCATCAACCTCAGCCTGGACCAGTCCACACAAGAAATCCCCTTTCTGGACACTACAGTGCAAATAAGTGATGGTCACATAAATACCACAGGAAACCTAGTGACTGCTATACTTACTTACATGCCTCCAGCTTCCATCCAGGACACATCACACGATCCATTGTCCACGAACGCATTTGCTCCAATCCCTCAGACAGAGACAAAAACCTACAAGATCTCTATCAAGCATTCTTAAAACTACAATACCCACCTGGGGAAGTGAGGAAACAGATTGACAAAGCGAGACGGGTACCCAGAAGTCACCTACTACAGGATAGGCCCAACAAGGAAAATAACAGAACACCACTGGCCATCACATACAGCCCCCAGCTAAAACCTCTCCAGCGGATCATCAACAATCTACAGCCTATCCTGAAAAATGATCCCCCACTCTCACAGGCCTTGGGAGGCAGGCCAATCCTCACTTACAGACAGCCCCCCAACCTGAAGCAAATACTCACCAGCAACTACACACCAGACCACAGAAACACGAACCCAGGAACCAATCCCTGTAGGAAACCCCGTTGCCTTCTCTGTCCCCATATCTACTCTAGTGACACAATCAGAGGACCCAACCACACCAGCCAGACCATCAGAGGCTCATTCACCTGCACATCTACTAATGTAATATATGCCATCATGTGCCAGCAATGCCCCTCTGCCATGTGCATTGGCCAAACCAGACAGTCTCTACATAAAAGGATAAATGGACACAAATCAGACATCAGGAATGCTAACATACAGAAGCCAGTAGGAGAACACTTCAATCTCCCTGGACACTCAATAACAGATTTAAAAGTAGCCATTCTTTGACAAAAAAAACTTCAAAAAGAGACTTCAAAGAGAAACTGCAGAGCTACAATTCATTTGTAAACTTAACATCATCAATTTGGGCTTGAATAGGGACTGGGAGTGGTTGGCTCACTACAAAAGCAATTTTCCCTCTCTTGGTATTGACAAGCTTATGCCCAAATAAATCTGTTAGTCTTTAAGATGCCACTGGACTCCTCATTGTTTTTGTCTCACTTCTAGTTCCTTTTTTTTCTAATTTTTAAGTCCAGGAAATTCTATTTAATCAACAGCTCAGGCAAAGTATAGGTAACAGCAGTGCAAGCTTCTCCACATTATCGTTTCCAGGTGCTTAACCCAAAATTGGAGAGATCATTTCTAGGAGTGAGACAGTTTTTCACTATTCTGGCCACAGCCAGTCCTGTTGTATGCAGGTGTAACACACTGACAATGGTCTAACTCCAGCGTACACTAATTTTATTGTCTAAAATTGAGGCAATTTGCAGCAAATGTTTTTCTTCAATGTATTTAAATAGGAACATCTCCGTGAGTACGAATGGAATCTCCATTCCAATTAATACAGTGAAGAATGTTAGTTTTTCTGATCTGATGTGCTATGTGCCTATGCGAATATGATAATAATATGGCACAAATATGGTACTGGTCCCTGGCAAATATGGTACCGGTCCCTGGCACATTGGAAAAAATTGCTGGTCTGCCACATCAGATAGTTTGAGAAGCACTGTCCTAGAATATATCACCCTACCACCTCAGCCTCCCCAGCCCCATGTGGCTCCAATTCTCCAGACAGGGCTGGAGAATTGGAGCTGCATGCAAGGAGCCATGGTAAGCAAGGGGTGGGGCCACGCCTGGCTGTTTGGGGAGGCATAGCCTCCCCCAGCCTATGCAACCTGCCACCCATGCCCTACCACACACTATTATACTGCAAATACACAGCATATTTGTTCAAGGCTGCTTATTTGACATGGACAGATAGCCTGGTGGGTGTGGTGGTGAGGCTGTAGGAGACCCAGGTTTGTTTCCTGGGTCCACTGTGGGCTTTCTATGTGACCTTGGTTAAGTTACTTAGCCTCTCTGTGCCTTAGTTCTCCATCTGTAAAATGGGGATAACAATACTTCCCTACCTTACAGGGATCCTGGAGAGGACCTGGCCATTGCCCATTGGGATGTCATGACACCAAAGAGTCAGTCATGGAGTACATAGAGATAGCTGTTTATTTTCATTTGAAAATATATTTACAGATGGGTACACAAGTAAATTTAATTAGGTACACAAGGCAATGAGCCTATGCAAACAGAAATAAATATACATAGTAAATATTATAAGAGGGTAGATATATTGTTTATTTTACTAATACTAATACCTAGCTC
Organism: Natator depressus; assembly: GCF_965152275.1. NCBI lineage: Eukaryota > Metazoa > Chordata > Testudines > Cheloniidae > Natator > Natator depressus. The sequence goes on along the minus strand of NC_134235.1, from coordinate 138,161,473 downwards.
TTATATAGTGCTTTTCATCCATAGATCTCAAAGCCCTTTATAAAGGAGGTCATCATCCTTATCCCCATTTTACAGATGGGGAACTGTGGTACACAACTAGGGAAATGACTTATCCAGAGTCACCCAGAAGACCAGCAACAGAGCTAGGAATATAATCCAGTTCTCCTAAGGGCCAGTCCAGTGCTGTATCCACTAGCCTGCACTGCCTTTTAGGAAAGCATTGCTACATACAGTTTGGTACACAAGTAATTGGTGCAATATAGTTATATCCAGGTAGGAAAGTATTATTTTAATATAGCATAATTATAAAATGTAAGTAGTAACATTATAGCTTTGTCCCACAGGTATACAGAGACAAAAGGTGGGTGAGGTAACATCTTTTATTGGACCAACTTCTGTTGGTGAGAGATATGCTTGTCTTTCTCAACAACAGAAGTTGGCCAGTAAAAGATATTACCTCACCCATTTTATCTCTCTAATATCCTGGGATCGACATGGCTACAGCTATAACTACACTGAATACACAGGTATATAAACAATTCTTCCTGAAATTATGTTTGTTGCTACTAGATGTGTTGATAACTGTCAGCATCCTGTTTGGAGCAGTGTTGTTCAGTTTAACTCATGGATGTTGATAATGGTACTTATTTTTTACATACTGTTAAAAGAATATTTAACTAGAGGCCAATAACCTTCAAACTGACTTTGAGGATGTCAGATATGAGCAGTGATATATTTCATGTTTCATACTTTGTATTGTAATCATCCACATCACCAATGTAGGCTTTTCTTCCCCAAACCATAATCTGCTGTTGCATCCAATTGTATCATAATAGGTTGTCTTTTTATCGAAGTGTATGCCATAAGTCTCCTGTAAATGTTTGTGTGTGTGTGTGTGTGTGTGTGTGTGACTAGAATGTTTAAATCTGTGGAGAGACAGATGATGTTTGTGAGTGGTGACTGATATGCCCACATCCTATCCATCTCAGGAAGCACTGTTTTGAGTGTATTTTCTTGGAGAATATTGGGATGTACAAATAGCATGTGGTTATTTACCATGTGAAGAGTAGTAGTGTAGACATTTTGGAGGATGGTTGTCTAGATATCATTTTGTATAGTGCCATTATTCTTCTACATGTTACAATGTATCTATTGCAGCTTCATTTCATGTAATATGTATTATATGATGTCATAAAGAAACCTTAAGATTTTGCCAGAAAATTGATGTATTTTGACTAATTAAGTAGAAAAGTTAAGTTTGGAAGGAAATAAATCAGAAAACTGGAGGTGTATTCAAAAATTGATAGGAATAAAATAGAGTGACTCCAAAACAGAAATCCTATAATCCACAGTGCTTCATTGTAAAGATAGAAGACCCAAGAGCCCCACAACAGAATGCTATTGAAACAAAGGGAAGCCATCAAAATTAGTGTGTTGATCAAAATCTATCAAAATTGTGTGGATTCTTGTGTCATGTGCAGGGATAGATTTATACCTTATGCACCCCTCGGCACAGCATGTTCAGCGCCCCCTTCTCGCCCCCGCTACAGCTGACCTTCATATTTTCCATAAAAAATGAAACTTTTAACCCACTTTTAACTTTTAGGCACCCCTAGAACGCCGGCGCCCCTGGGCTGTGCCTAATTGTGCCTAACTGGAAATCCAGCCCTGGTCATATGCTCACATATGGGAAGGAAAGGGACTATTTTTTCAGTTTCTGACAGAACTGAGTGAATTAACTTCTTGCAGATGGAATAACTCAAGGTAGAGTTATAGATGGGATTATGAGTGACAAAAGAGATTATTACATGAGCACAAGTGAAGTGCTTTAAAGGGTATTATCACATCATGGCAGCAACGTTAAAGATAAGATTCAGATGACACTTCTATTTCTAGTAGACCTCCGTTTTCACTTCCTTTTAGGCTTTTAGATAAACATTACTTTGGGGTTGATGTTTCCTATGCTTTGTCTGATCAAATAAATGATTTTTATTTTCTGGAAAACGAGAATCTGAGAAGAATAAAAGAAGTTTTCAGTTAAGAATATTTTCAGATTTTTTCCCCTCCCTTCTTTCAACTAACTTGAAAAGGTTTTTATTTTGAAACCTCAAACTTGGCATGCACTTAGTGCTGAATAAAGAATGTGTGTTTATTCTTAACAATAATTTAATTTACCAATGGCACAGGCAACTGCTAACTGTGCACAGAACTTTTCCTCATCATTGGCCTAGGGTGGTAGTGACTAAAAGCCATGACAACAGGTGGCCTATGTGAAATACACTGGTGGGCTCACTGCAGTTCTTGTAGGAGAGGTATTAGATCACAGAAATCATCATACCGACTGGCATTAGTTGGCACCCTTATTATACCACAGTGACCAAGAACTGAAGCAGCATGACAGCATAACTAACTTCCTGTCTCAAAAAGTGATTCCTGCAGTCCAGGCTTGAAGCCCTGGCAGAGCACTGTGGGGGGACACACATGGCTCCTTTGTTTGCTGTACTCTACTGTGAGTCTCAAGTGCCTTCACCTTCTTTCATGAGCAAGAAAGTTTCATTAGACATTTTAAGAATACAATACCCCCTTAAAAAGAATAATAATTTGACCAATTAGCTGGCAGGTAGCCTACCCTAGGGGCTGAATTGTGCCTGGCCCTCACATAGGGACAAGGGAAGTGGTTGGGGGAATGTGCACAATACTTCCCCTACTTAAACCCTACACACAAATGCCAGGCACAATCTCAGTGTCTGTACTTGGTGGAACACAGGATCTACTCTCTCGAAGTGTCGTGCCACTCTGGGGCATAAAACAGATGCAAAGGGTATGAGGAACAGTGGCAAGGAGGCGGGATCACAAGTGTACGTGGTCAAGAGAGGGGAGCATACTACCACATCCTAAGGGCTGGTGAAACATGCACACACTTGCATGACTGGGAACTCTAGAGGGTTTGGACTTCTGGAAGCAGAGTCCCTCCTGAAGCTCCTCCCCCTGGGTTGGGGGCAGCTTCACTCTGCCACAACAGAGGCCGGTGCCTTAATGGCACAATCTGGCCATAAAAGATTTGATCCAAAGCCCGTTGAAGTCAATGCAAAGACATCCATTAACTTCAGTGAGCTTTGGATAAGGCTCATAATGCAGACAGCATTGCACATCTAAAATGCTAATGGCCAGATGGTCATATAACAACGTTACAATAATAGCAATAATACATTATGGTATATATATTGCACTACACACGGCTACTCTTCAGTCACTAATTCATGAGGCAGAAAAGATCTGTAGAGCCTCCTGGAAAAAAAATATGAGAAAATTTTCACACAAAGAAGTGGATTTTCTTTTTTTACAGGACATAGGCTTCATTTACAACAAGCAAACAAACAAATAAATAACAGTATGAGAAAATATATGGGATGTGATGCTCCATTAGTAAACATCACATCTGTTACTCATATTTTACTGTCTTCAGTGTCACCCTGCAGCATAACATGGGGAATTAAGAGGAAATTGCAAGGTAATTTTTCTATAAGTTATTGTCAACAAGCATATAGCACTGAGGCAAATGCAAATCACTAAATCAATTTAGTCCCAATTTTAAAAGTTTTGATTAATCCTCAACTCATTCCTATGCTATTAAAATGCATTATAAAACACAACCCTTAGTTTTAGGCTCACTGTTATTATTTCATTTGTAAATATACTAAATATTGATTATGAGGAGGGACTGGAGGCAGCTTGAGAATGTGTGACCATGCTCCCTGGAGGCTCTAGGCTAGTGGCAATATTCTGTTCTTGTGACAAGTACCATCTCTGTGACAGACTCAGAATGACTATATAAAAATTTACCTAATTAATTCCCTGGTTCCAAATGCATACCTGCTCTGATTTACTTCAATTAGCATAGCAATTTGACACAGCATACATTTTTTCCAAACACATTCATCAATTTTATCTTTAGAGTAAAGCACCTCCTAAATTGCTGGCCAACAGTCCAACAGCTCCAAAGAAGTTTTAAAAGTAAATAAATGTTTCTTTGCATAACTAACAATATTTCTCTTCAATTCATTAATCTGGGTTTTATCACCAGTTCTTCAAGTGAGCTGGTACGTGCAGGAATAGCAGGCCATCATTTTTTTATTCTGTAAAACCAGATGGGGGAGTGGGCCACTGGGCCTAGAACTAATAGAAAGAAATGGGTCACCAAACCATTCCTCCCACTGCTTACTCTGACTGGCAAGGGGAGGCAGGCACAACTTGCTCCCCCATCCTCCACATCTTTCTCTCAGAGCTTTCTTTCCCCCTTTTGAAGTCTACTCTCCTGATGGCAAGGAAAAAACATAGAGCCTACCCCAAGCATACTCTTGTGGAGAGATGAAGGTATCAAGGCCTCCATGTATTCCCTCCCTGGCTGTTAAGGAGATGGTCTCTGAGTTTCTCCACCTCCAAATCTATTAGAACCAACCCCTTCACTAATGACAGGTTTCAGAGTAACAGCTAAAGTGAGCTGTAGCTCACGAAAGCTTATGCTCAAATAAATTGGTTAGTCTCTAAGGTGCCACAAGTACTCCTTTTCTTTTTGCGAACCCCTTTACTGCTCTTGCTGGGTCAGGGAGTATACAACTTTTTTCATCCCCTAAATTTCTTTTCCTGTAGTCAGTTAAGACTTTCATTTTTCAGATTTGAGCACTGTTTCTTTTATAGACATGTGGACCTCAATTGGGAATTCCCATGAAAATAATCTAAATTATAATTATTAACAGGACTGGGCTAAAAAGTCTTTTGAAGCATAATGTTTTGTTCTCAAAGTAACTTCTCTAAGTGAATGCAGTACACTATTGGGTTGATAAACAAGATGTGAATCTATATAGGCCAATCCAAATATACTAACAAATATACCCAACACCTACAGTGAGAAGGTAAACATGGGACTGAATTAATTGATCTCTGAGTAGCACTTTTTATACTTTTTTAAATGTAGGCACAAAACTGGGATGACTGTGCAATGACAAGCTTTGGCATTCAATCCACAGCAAAGAATTCTGTTTTTTCTAATACTTCTTTGTTATAATCAAATAAAGATGATGGATCCTTGTGTGCATGTCATTAGAATAGAGCGTATCTCCCACCCTAAAATGCCATTAGGCATCTGGAATGCCATGTAATAATGAAATAAAGAGGCTTCCAACAATGGTATTTGCCAAGCAACATTCTAAATGGGGCCTCAAAGATTCCAACATGTTTTGAATTGTCTGTAAATAGTATGAAAATATTGTTAGTGTTACTTAATCTGTAACCTGTCATCATTGTTGCAATCTGCTCTGTCATAAGAAAATAAATAGATGTTTCCTGTAAAATACTACAGGCTGGAGAGTAATGCGAAAAACTACTTATTTGCAAATTATCTTTTTATTACACCCTAACGAATAAAAATATTCCTATTGAGTTTTTTTCTCCCTCTTTTTGTGCCATTCTGCTTTTGCTCCTTCTTCAGATTTGCTAGATTCAAAACCAAAATGCATACACATATATCCACTACAGCTGACATTAGTTCCCAAAATATATATTAAATACTTCGTCAACAGATTTAACATGGCAGCACCATAAATTAATTAGGGCTGTTGATTAATTGCAGTTAACTCACGCATTAAAATAATTAATCGTGATTTAAAAAATGAATTGCGATTAATCGCATTGTTAAACAATAGAATACCAATTGACATTTATTAAATATTTTTGGATGTTTTTCTACATTTTCAAATATGTTGATTTCTATTGCAACACAGAATACAAAGTGTACAGTGCTCACTTTAAATTATTATTTTTATTACAAATATTTCCACTCTAAAAATGATACACAAAATAAATAGTGTTTTTTCAATTCACCTCACACAAGTACTGTAGTGCAATCTCTTTATCGTGAAAGTGTAACTTACAAATGTAGATTTTGTTATATAACCGCACTCAAAAACAAAACAATGTAAAACTTTAGAGCCTACAAGTCCACTCAGTCCTACTTCTTGTTCAGCCAATTGCTAAGACAAACAAGTTTGTTTACATTTACAGGAGATACTGCTGCCTGCTTCTTATCTATAATGTCACCTGAAAGTGAGAACAGGCATTTGCATGGCACTTTTGTAATCGGCGTTACAAGGTATTTATGTGCCAGATATGCTAAACATTCATATGCCCCTTCATGCTTTGGCCACCATTTCAGAGGACATGCTTCCATGCTGATGATGCCCGTTAAAAAAAAAATGCATTAATTAAATTTGTGACTGAACTCCTTGGGGAGAATTGTATGTCTCCTGTTCTGTTTTACCCATATTCTGCCATATGTTATAGCAGTCTCAGATGATGACCTAGCACTTGTTCATTTTAAGAATACTTGCACAGCAGATTTGACAAAATGCTAAGAAGGTACCAATGTGAGATTTCTAAAAATAGCTACAGCACTCAACCCAAGGTTTAGGAACTTGAAGTGCCATCCAAAATCTGAGAAGGATGAGGTGTGGAGCATGCTTTCAGAAGTCTTAAAAGAGCAGCACTCTGATGCAGAAACTACAGAACCCAAACCACCAAAAAAGAAAATCAACTTTCTGCTGGTGGTATCTGACTCAGATGATGAAAATGAACATGTCAGTCCGCTCTGCTTTGAATCATTATGGGGCAGAACTTGTCATCAGCATGTAAGCAGTGGACTTGTAGGCTCCAAAGTTTGACATTGTTTTATTTTTGAATGCAGGGTTTTTTTGTACATAATTTTACATTTGTAAGTTCAACTTTCATGATAAACAGATTGAACTATAGTACTTGCATTAGGTGAATTGAAAAATACTATTTCTTTTTTTCTTTACAGTGCAAATATTTAATAAAAAATAAATATAAAGTGAGCACTGTACACTTTGTATTCTGTAATGTAATTGAAATCAATATATTTGAAAATGTAGAAAACACCCAAAAGTATTTAAATAAATGGTATTCTATTGTTTAACAGCTAATCGTGATTCATTTTTTTAATTGTGTGATTAATTGCAATTCATTTTTTTAATTGCTTGACAGCCCTAAAATTAATGCAATATGCTACATGCAACTAGAAAAAAGAAGAGGAGCCACTAACACACAGATTTATTTAGGAGCCTACATAAAGCAGACGATTTTTCAAACGTTTTCAGCACCCTGCTTTTCCTAGAAGCTGCTTGGTGCAGGGAACTTGTAAAATCTGGCCTTAACAATCATGGTGTTCCCCAAGTAGAATGGACATGTGCAGTTACTCGAAGAATTTCAGCGTTCATACACAGCTGTACTTGAAGTTAGGTAAGGTAGACAGGGGGGATGGAGATACGACAGAAAGTTTAGATCCAGCTGTGAACTTCCTCAAAATTCAGGAGTTCTGGTTCATGCTCATCTCTAGTAACAATTGCATTTCATTTTGAATATCATACATATTTTAGTTTTCCCCTTAAACAGCTGAAAAAATCCTGGCTTTTTATTTCGCCAGAGGTGCCAGCCATGATGTTCAAATCCAGATCTCAATTCAAACTCTCCCAAGTCTGAGGGTACTTTGATCTGGAGTTTTGGTTTAGGCCCATCTCTACACACGATCCAACATAAGCTGTTTTTCCATGAACTGCTGAATGGCTTTGTCATAAATATAAAGGGAAGTCTAACCACCTTTAAATCCCTCCTGGCCAGAGGAAAAACCCTTTCACCTGTAAAGGGTTAAGAAGCTAAAGATAACCTCACTGGCACCTGACCAAAATGAGCAATGAGGAGACAAGATACTTTCAAACCTGGGGGGGGCGGGGGGGGGGGGGGGGACAAAGGGTCCTCTCTGTCTGTGTGATGCTTTTGCCGGGACCAGAGCAGGAATGCAGGTCAGAACTCCTGTAAAGAGTTAGTTAGCAATCTAGTTAGATATGCGTTAGATTCTGTTTTGTTGAAATGGCTGATAAAATAAGTTGTCCTGAATGGGATGTATATTCCTGTTTTTGAGTCTTTTTGTAACTTAAGGTTTTGCCTAGAGGGATTCTCTATGTTTTGAATCTGACTACTCTGTAAGGTATTTCCCTTCCTGATTTTACAGAGGTTTTGCTTTTACTTTTTCTTTAATTAAAATTCTCTTTTAAGAACCTGATTGCTTTTCATTGTTCTTAAGATCCAAGGGTTTGGGTCTGTGTTCACCTATGCAAATTGGTGAGGATTTTTATCAAGCCTTCCCCAGGAAAGGGGGTGTAGTGCTTGGGGGGATATTTTGGGGGGGAGACATTTCCAAGTGGGCACTTCCCCTGTTATTTTTGTTAGACGCTTTGGTGGTGGCAGCATAAAGGTTCAAGGACAAAAGGGAAAAGTTTGTACCTTGGGGAAGTTTTAACCTAAGCTGATAAGAATAAGCTGAGGGGTCTTTCATGCAGGTCCCCAAATCTGTACTCTAGAGTTCAGAGTGGGGAAGAAACCTTGACAGGCTTTCATGAAACAAATCGCTAAAATGGCTGCTCGTGGGAGCTGCTGTGAACATGCTAAAATATTTGTAATAAGGCAGAGGTGACAAGTACTATTTAAACATCCTTATGATGTCATCTCTGCAATCCATATCCATGAAATTTCCAGTGTAGTTTTACTGCTAATGAAGCTGATGAATAAAAGGTGAATAATAAATATTAAAAGAGAGATTGTCCCTTCAACTTTTTTTATTTTTTTGAGAAAAGGAAAGAGTATATGGCAATACTAGCAAGTTTTCAGTATATTGCATTTTAACAGAATATCAGCTCCTGAATTTGCTATGATGTGGAAAAGAGTTATTGACTTTCACCAGAAATTTATACCAGGAATAGTAGAGGTCTGAGCTGGCGCCATTTTTGGCTGAACATTTGCTTAAAATATATTTTCCAGAGCCCTTATAACATTTCCCAGTGCACTGTGTCTCGCCTGCAGGTCTCACAAGTGTCAGTCTAGGCCTGCATTTGCACAAACAGCAAATAAGTACGCCGAAGGTTTGCCAACTAGCCTGCATTAGAGAGGATGTGTAACACAACAAGGCATTGGAGGCTTCATGGCATTCCAGGTCAGACCTTGCATACAAGAAGCACCTGGGATCCATGAAAATAAACTAGTCAATGAGGAATTACAAAGACCATTCTTGAAACCAAAAAAAGTCTTCCTGATAAGGGCAAGATTTCCCCCAAAACAAGGTTGATAGCACAAGAAAGACGAAGTGAGAGAAGGCTAAAAGAATGAGGTGTTCCCCCACACGTTACTGTATTTTTATATAGTAATTAGAATAATATGTCAACAACCAAGCAGAAATTGTTACAATAGATTGCAAAATATTTAGGGCTAAATTCTAGCTTCACAGCTGTGTGTGTGGATCCCACTGATTTATATGGAAGAAACTCATATGGCACCAAAGCCAGAATTTGTCCCATAAATAATTGCATAATTATATCTTCTCAGCAGCCCTGCCCAGCCAAACTAATGTAGCTGTGACAGCAACTACGGAGTTTGGGATGAGTGCCAGTGACACTGGTGCTGACTCAGCTAGTCCAACAGCAGCTACTACACCTTCATTACATCAAGGAGGAAGAACCATCCTGTGGCTAGGGCAACTCTGACCTTTCGCTTAGTACTTGACAATGTCTTTGGTTTTGACCCTTGTTTCCAACCACTAGGCCTGACTCTGGCTCTGACCATATTAGTTCCGACCATCCAGGCCTTGGTCGCTGCATGCTTTTTCTCCATTCCTCATCTGTAAATGGGGGATAAAAGTTGTCTCTACTTCACAGGAGTATTGAAAGGATACATTCATTAATGATTGTGAGGTGTTCAGATACCCTACTGTGATGGGGGCCAAATAAGTACCCAGATTGGAAGATTGATTTTATGCCTCTTTTTTTTTTTAACCAGATTATTGTACTTCAGCGGCCTAAAGATGGACAGCCTACAGGATACAAGTAACGCTCACTGAAGTCAGTAGCAGTTATTCATATTCTTGGATAGGAAGAATTAGCACTCAGGTTTAGACTATTCATTAAAGCCTCCTCCCCTCACATGAACACAGATTTTCTTCTATTTTTAAAATATTTTTATTTAAAAATGCAAACAATTCTGAATGTCACACACACCATGTCAATGTCAGGAGCTGTGCATATGTTGTTACTCCTCAAATGTAGATGAGCATAATCGTTGTAGGTCCCATACAGACTGGAGGGAGGGGTAAACATTCATTTCTCAGCACAGATTGGTGTCACTTTAACAAGAATATAAAGCTATTTAGCATTCCAAAGGACAAGCCCCACCAGTTTACAACTCTTGTAAGGCAGCTCAGATTCTGAGCCTCAGAATTACTTTGCTCAGTAACTGTAACAATGAACCCAGACCTGAGTCTTGTATATGTTTGCAAAAGAAATAAAGTGCCTGCTTACGCCTAAAGCGCTCTCTTTCACTCCACACCCTCATCATTATTTTCCAGACATTTTTCTTACTGTGCTCTGAACAATTCAAAAAAAAGAAACTCTTACTTCTGGGAGGGTGAGGGGTGTATATTTTATAAACCTTAGAATTTCAAAAAGGAACAATTCATTCCTTCCCACTCATATTCATGTTCTTCTGTGTTCACTGCATTTTCCATCCAGTTGTCTCAAACTCTGAAATCAGCCAGAGCCAAATTGTGTCTGGGAGAGGAAGGGTACAAGGGGAAAGGTACAAGGACCTTTCCTCTCCATACTGTCCCTACACAGGCCAGGCACAATAGCAAGGGATTATGTGGGACTCAGGGAAGTGCAGGGACTTATCCTTCCTAGGGCTAGAGAGGATGCAAATCAACCCAAAGTGGGAGGAAAAGTGGCAGACCCACAGTTCTGCCCACCCTCCTCACTGTCCCACAGAACTGGCAGGCCACACAGGGAAGCAAGTAGTAACATCTAAATCGTTGGTGCAGCATACATAGTCTTCTTTCACACTTTGGAGCCGGAGAAGTGATTATGCACAATCTCTATACTACTCCCAAAATGGGCCAGGGGTGGAAATGCACAGTCTGCCCCTCAAAGTGAAGCAAAATAAGAGTGTAAATGACCAAAATGTGTAACACCATTTTTGATAAATATGCAGTAATAATGCAACCCTTACCTTAGAATCATAGAATACCAGGGTTGGAAGGGACCTCAGGAGGTCATCTAGTCCAACCCCCTGCTCAAAGCAGGACTAATCCCCAATTTTTAGCCCAGATCCCAAACAGCCCCCTCAAGGATTGAACTCACAACCCTGGGTTTAGCAGGCCAACACTCAAACAACTGAGCTATCCTCCCCCGAGCCAACCTTCCCACAGGATGCTCTCAGGCACTGGGTGGGAAGGCTATCAGCTACAAAGAGAGTTCTAAAAGAATTTGTTTAATCTGTTAATTTCAGTGTTTGGATGTGGTACTTCACTGGCATGTGTTAATTACTGTACTGCCTTTATAATAACATAACATAAAAATACATATGGCTTTCTCCTTCCTTTCTCTTTCCCTTTTGTCTAACTTCCCTCCCCATTTCTCTTCTGTTCTTTCCCTTTGTCCTTTTCTCTTTTTCCCCTCTTTCACCCCTTCTTCTCTGCACTTCACTTTCTCCATCTACTTTTCCCTATCTCGTGTAGTGAATGAAGCTGTTGTCTGTGGGACCACTGCCTCTCTGGTTGCAGAAGTTGAAAGATGTGTAGTGAATGAGGCAGTGGATTGTTGCAGGAAGAGAAAGATCGTTTCATGGTCCAACATAGCTGAATGCTGCCTTGGAGAACTGGAGTCTATTCCTGCCTCTGTCACAGATGTTGGGCAAATTTGGACTGAATTTGGTGCATACTTTCAGCCCATCTCCAACCCCCACCCCCCAAAAAGCTGAAAAAAAAATCAGAAATGTTGAAACAGCACACTTTGACATTTTTTAAATGAACTGTTTCAACATTTCATTTTAAAATGACATTTTAGAAACAAAAATGTCAAACTGACATTTCATTTCAAAAATATCATTTCAAATCAACATTCCCATTTGAAAATGTTGGTTTGAAATACCGTTCAAAATGTTTTGTTTGACTGAACTGAATTTTGGGGATTTCTTTGTTATAGTGAGAAAAATTTGGAAAATTCATTTTGAGTTTCAAATTAATTTAATTTTTAATTTTTTGGCTTGGCCACTGTACTGAAAAATCAATTATTTGCTCAGCTCTATTCCTATATGACACTGGAGAGACAAGGTGGGTGAGGTAAAATATTTTATTGTACCAACTTCTGTTGGTGAAAGAGAGAAGCTTTCAAGCTTACCCAGGGCTCTTCTTCAGGTCACTTAAAGTGGGCAAGTCACTTAGACTTTTCACACATGGTCACTATTTGTGTGTTCCCCATTTTTTAGATATCAAACTTCAGACCCTAGATTCTGATTTGCTTAGCACTCACAGCTACAGCTGAAGTCAATGGGAGCTGTATTTTGAATTTGTAAAGTGCTTTATAATTCTAAGTAATCTGAAAAATCAGGTCCTATTTATCTCAAACTGGGCACCCAAAATTAGTGGATATGTTTGACCTTAATCTCTCTGGGCCTCATTTTCTCATCTTTAAAATGGGAATAATGCTACCCCTTCACTTTACCGGGGCGTTGTGAAGATAAATTCATGAATGTTTGTGAAGCACTCAGATGCTATAGTGATGAGGACCACAGAAAAACCTATGAGGAATTTAATAATTCAGAACAGGGTTTGAATAGTATGCAGTAAATGAGGCCTGGGGCCACACACTGAATAATGAAGATAAAACAAAATATTGAAGTAAGCACAATCATCCTGTGCACTGAATGAGGCAATGAAAAAAATGTCTTTCATAATGTAATTAAAGACTGTATCATGTAATTAAAGACTGTATCAAGTTAAGATTGTATAAACAACCTTTATTTTGACTTCCTAAATTTTGAATGTTTGACTTTTCAAATGTAATAATGTTCTTTTAACAAGTTTTTTGTGTGAAATTATTATTTATATGATTGTAGCATTTATGAACCCCAATCAAGGATCAAGGCCCCATTGCAGTGGGCACTGTACAGACAAGTAACAAAGAAGCCAATCCTGGCCCATGAGAGCTTACAATCTAGGTGTCAGCAAGGGTGTGACCAGTGGACAAAATAGACAAATGGGGCATGTGAGGTGGAGGAGGTAACAAAATAAAGACAGTTTAACAGAAAAACATTAGTCTCTCTTCCCCAAAGAGAACACCTAGAACGCCTAACCAAAGGAACAAGCGTGAAACTGACAATGTGTGGTGCAAAGTTGGACCACTCAGGGGTCCAGAAGAGAGAAGCAAAACTTGCAAGTTTCAGAACCTATGAAATATATTTTACACTTGGCTTCCAGTTTAGTTAGACCATTCATTATGGACAGATTAAGAAATACAATGACTTGAAAATGTTATATACAGTAGCTTTGTGGGGGCAGGTTAGAAAATCTTAATAGCTTCAAAAATATTACCATGGATTAAAAATTCAAACACTGTTTCACAGACAGAATGCTGAAAACTTACTATTTCATCTTTTTCTAGTACTGTGACTCACTTTGATGGATCCATAAAAGAGCTGACTTATGTTGTCATGAGCTGGTGTATTTAGCCACAACTCAACATGCAAGCAAGTCAGATAGTAAAATGGTAGATTTCTCTCTTTTTCTCCTTGACCTTCTCAAGTCCCTGATCATGGCCACTTTCTCTCTATCCAGTAATATTTCTTAATTGGTCAGAGACTGTCATTGTTGACCAACTTGAACCATACCCACTGACAAACCTGAAGCACATTGTCCCACAAGCTGAATGCTCTTCTTGCAAGATTGGTCCAGGCAGCAAAAGGCAAAGATTGTGAATCAAAGCCAAGTCAGCCAGAAAGATTACTTGTGTGAGCAAAACAAGGGGTACGCATGTAACTCCCAAATGTACAGTATAGGAGCATTATCTTTCAAGAACTTTTTCTCAAGTGATTTAAGCATGTATGTATCAAGCAGATTTTTATGTTAGCTACATGATAACTCAACTCATATGGCAGCATTGTATTTAATATTTTAATATTATATTTAAAATAAAATTCATATCACCTCCAACATGTTCCTTGCTGATAGTAATTTAGAGGTAAGTAATACAGTTCACAATTCCAGGAATGACAATGTGCAACTCAGACTGATGCCAACTGGTAAAAGAATAACAAATCTATGTGATACAGTCCCAGCACTGTAGCAAAGAGCTGCTGAAATGGAAATATAATAATGAAGAAATGCAGACAGCACATAGAACAAAAATAAATAAAAATATAAAGGCACCAAAAATGTCCTGTTGTGAGAAGAAACACCACCCTATATTAGCTTTTTTTTTTGTCTGGCAACCAATTATGTTCTATATCCTGCAAACAAATAACTTGCAGCCAAAATACAAGATGTGTGTGCAAACTAAGGTTGTTGAGATTTTTTTTTGTTCAAAAACTCTCCCTTCATCTTCTAGATTTCCAATTTCTGTTCCCAAAGGTTAGCAAACCCTAGTGTACATACTAGAAGAACTAGGAACTCATCCTTGTAAGAATTTAATAAAGGATAATGAGGAAGAGGCAAAGGATTGAGCCCTGAACCTCCACCAAAGGAGGGAGAGGGGAGGAAGAACCACCCAACAAGATGTTGAAAAATTGATATGAAAGGCAGGCTGAGAACTTCAAGAAGATAAAGTCACAAAAGCCCAGGGTGGGTTTCAAGAAAGTATGATCAAGGGGGACAAAAGCTGCCAGTAGGTCACAGAGGATGAGGATGGAGTATTAGTCCTGAAATTTGGTTGGGAAGAGGTCATTAGAGACCTCAGTGAGAACTATTTTTTCAGTGGAGAGTAGTGGGTGGAAGATAAACTGGAAAGGGTGTAGAATAGAATCAAAGGAATGGTTAATTAATGCAATGGTTGTAGAGGACATCAATTAATAGAAAGACTCAGGCAGACATCACTGCCTCAGTTTATACTCAGTTCAATTGACCATTTCCCCCTTTTCTATCCATAGGGGCTAGAACATAATTTTTTTAAAAAAAATGAAAGCTTAGATTCTGAAGGAAAATAGTGCATTAAGAAGTAACTTCTGTGGTAAATTCCATGGATGTAGAATTGTGAAATACAGTTGGCCCTGCACAGAATGCTCAAAATGCTGTATTCTGATACCATTGTGCTCCTCTATGACCCAGAGCCTTTTTTTCTGATCCAGCAAACAGATAGGACCTTCTGTCTGAGGGAGACTCCAACCCTTACAAAAGGGTTGAAAAAACTTTAGCCTACTAGGGCCCCATAAGACTAGAGGGTGACATCAGGTATGTTCAGTGTGTGTTTCCATCTTTTTATTGTTTTTACTATATTTTCTCTGTAATGCTTTTACCTTAAGAATAAATGTGCTTGCTTGGAATGGCCTATGTGGTAACTTGTAACTGCTGGCAATACACAATTCATAGGCTTCAGAGAAAAAGCAAAGCACTGGCCTTTAGGCAGACTGGCTTGCTGGGGATATCACAGTGTAAGGCAGAGAGCTGTTCAGCCTTAAAACCATCAGTCAGAAGGGAGTGTGGAAGGATCCCTGCACAGAGACAGGTGATAGCTGGAGATCTGAGACCTGACTGGGAACTCCTGGAGTGAATCATGGAGGGGTAAGATACAGGTGGAGTTACCCCGAAAGTATGAAAATGAGTACACTTCAGAATAGAAACATATTTTTGGTTTTAGATGCAAGCCAAAAGATCCAGCTCAATACAGAAAGTACAAAACTCTGAAAATCCATTTGACTGTACATAAAAAGCAAGGCCATCATATGGAGAGAACTGCCAAAAATGAGCCATTCATAAATTATGGTCCATTTTCTGTTATTAAATAATCTAGAATTCCATGGTTAGCAAATTGATTTGCAATATATTACACCGTTACTTGATGTGTTGCAAAAGTAAATTTAAAAAAATGAGAAGTCCACTACTAAGAAGTGGATATCTTCCATTTAATTTGGAAAGGTTGTTGCCAACCTTGGCTAAGGAAAATCAGGAATCTAATGTGGGTTTGGTTTTTCATTTGCAGTCTGTTTCCTATATTAATTGCAAATTTCATATTTGGATGCCTTATCTTTAATAACAGCATTCATGCCTGACTAGAATAGGGCATGTCAGGTTCTGTTATTTCACTTCTCAATATACAGATGGACAGTGTTGACACAAGCTCTTGTGAGGTTGATTCAGTTTGTGTTTATCGGTTGAACTTGTAATATAAATATATATCTTGTTTTTTCTTTAAAAAAAAAGAGCTGTGGTCAATTCAAGGGATCCATACTTAGTATTGAATTGTAAAACACCTCACTATATTTTATTAGCATCACCAGTTCAGAGACTATGGGAAGACGGAAAACAACTTTAGTGCTAATGTGACCCACATCTCAGCCTGATTCACAGAGAATTTGGATCTGTTACTGCTCACAGCTTGAGAACTTGCTTTGTTGGTTCAAGCTATAGCCATTCATGTTTTAGCTCTGGAGACCCCTGGTTCAGTGCATGATGCTGGCCAAGAAGGGCATCATCACACTAAAATCTAAAATGCTTCTTGAACTAAAAACAACCCTGAAATAGTTATACACCAGCTACATGTCAGGAAACTAGAAGAGAAGAAATACTGTGATAGGAATGCCAAACAATTGCCTCTTGCTAGTATTGGAGAATGGTAGAACTTGTCTTCATTAGCATGTTCATAAGAAGTATATCTTTAGAGTTCTCATTAATTCAGCTGCTGTTCACAAAAAAAAATCACTTGTGTGTCATGATGTAATAACACAAGTTGGCTGGTACAACCGGGAGTAGAGGGCAGATGTCAAGTGAATGTTGCTCAAGAGCTACTAACTCTAGCTATCTTTCATGTGGATGATGCAGGCTAGTATATACCATTTCCACCCACAATCCCCAAAAGGGACAGACCAATTCTCCCACAATATTCTGTGAAAGTATACATAGAACAACACAGTAAACTGTAGTGCTATAAATCATGGGATATGCCCCCAGATGTCTTTGGGGCACAATGATTGAATAGAGTGCCAGTATGGACACAGAACACTACAGCCACTCCTGCGGTACTCAACTGCAATTTTGCAATGTGACTTCTCTCCCATATGACAGCCTAACACAAGGGAATTAACTCAAGATTGAATCACTGAAGTTAATTCTGTGGAGTGGATGCACCCAAAGATTTCCAATACAGGCATCAGGCAACCTGCCAAGGTAAGAGCTATATCATCTACACCAATGCTGTATCACGTCATAACAATACCTGAACGTCAGTTCTACAGAAGGAACTCTAGACACCTAACCAAAACCAAGAAGGACCCTATATCTTTGTGTCCTCTTTGTTGAGGACATCCAGAATGCTACTGACAGCTCCTGAGCTGTCAGAACTAACACTTGACCCACCCCCCATTACAGACAAGAAAAAAGCTGTCAGAACTAACACAACACCCTTCCCCCTCCCCCCATCACTAACAAGGAAAAACATCACGAGCAGCAAATATAGGGCTTCCGGTAAAAGACTCGCTTCAGCAGCTGAACAGGCCACAGCAACAGATATTGTTTTGAGAACAAGAAATGGCCAATTGATCTGGCTCTGAACCTCAGTAACTGACAGTTATTGACAAACAGCCAATAAGAGCAAAATAATCATCTCATCTGCCAGTGGGTTCAGGTTTTCTACCCCATTAGTATGTTTTATTAATTATGAGTTTTGTAATTAATAATGTATGAGTTTTCAGCTGTTGTTTTAGACTGATATTAAGTTTTATTTGCATTTAACTTTCAAAACTATAAAATTGGGGAGGGATGGGGGAATTTAACAATAGCTGCTGGATTCAGTAGATACTGACCTTGTTGTGTGATAGAAATGTATATATATATATATAATTCTGACCTATATAATATAACAATAAGATAGAAGCAAGTGGTTTCTTAATATCAGTCTTGTGTATCACACTTTTGTTACATACTATGTCCCAACATACTATATCCTCAAAAAACATTTACCACTTGAGGACCATTTTAGATGCAGGAATAATCCTTGCAAATTCTTAGTCAGTTGAGGAATACAAATTAAAGACAATTAATTCTCTCTTCTCTATCCTCTTCTTTAGAACTGAAACAGTCCAAGGTATCCTAAATCACTGAAAATCTATTTCCCGTAGGGATGATATCCCAGCCTTAATTATGCTTGCAAACGTACACAGCCAGTGCAGTATTAATCCAGAAATCTCCAGCTGATAATATGTAAGAGTACTTGGCTTTGATGGTATCAGAGAAAATTTCTACTGTTGTACCTCACTGTGCAATATCATCAGCCATCCCTAATGCAAACCAGATGGTGACAACGAAGTGCTATCTCACATAGCAAAGATAAAACAATCAGTTATGCCCTTCAACTATCTATACCACCTTACCAAACAACCAAGGGCCAGAGGCCAATTATTTACAGTCTGAATTTGTTAGTCTGAAATAGCAGTTGTCCAGTTTAGTTTCACCTTCCAATTACTGCAGATTCTACACATGGTTTATAGTCCTCTAAATACTGATGTTTGTTTTGAAAGACACTCTCTGAGTCAGGAAACTGGAGTCTGTATTGACCCCAAGAATAAACTGTTTTATTCTGTTTCCTGGTCACTGTATTTTTGGATTTTGGCAGTAATAGGATGCCACTGAAACCTAGGACTGCCCTGTAAACATTGTGTTCCATGAACAAAGCTTTCTAGCTCCTCCTAGTAGGGGGCGAAATGAACTTTAAAAGCATATTTCTTAAACTGGAATTGTTCTATAATGGAACGATGCCCCTGTAGAAAGATCACATTTTAGTTTCAGGAGCTATATCAGATTAGATGATTATCTTATTGTGATATTGTTTCCCCAATTTTTAAGTGAACTTTATTTATTTTATAGTGGCATTAGTCAGAAATTGTGGTACTATTTCCTCTAGTGACTGGATGTATTTCATTGTGCAGGTCATACATATCAAAAAGTATCTGGTCCTGAACCACAGTTTATTTTGATGCCAAATGAAACGATCAGCTTATTTGACAAGGCATATGAGCTCAGACCTTCTGGCTACCGCACAGGGGCTGGTGGATTGAACCACGTATAGAATCATAGAATATCTGGGCTGGAAGGGACCTCAGGAGGTCATCTAGTCCAACCCCCTGCTCAAAGCAGAACCAATCCCCAACTAAATCATCCCAGCCAGGGCTTTGTCAAGCCTAACCTTAAAAACCTCTAAGGAAGGAGATTCTACCACCTCCCTAAGTAACCCATTCCAGTGTTTCACCACCCTCCTAGTGAAAAAGTTTTTCCTAATATCCACCTAAACCTCCCTCACTGCAACTTGAGACCATTACTCCTCGTTCTGTCATCCGCTACCACTGAGAACAGTCTAGATCCATCCTCTTTGGAACCCCCGTTCAGGTAGTTGAAAGCAGCTATCAAATCCCCCCTCATTGTTTTCTTCTGCAGACTAAACAATCCCAGTTCCCTCAGCCTCTCCTCATAAGTCATGAGTTCCAGTCCCCTAATCATTTTTGTTGCCCTCTGCTGGACTCTTTCCAATTTTTCCACATCCTTCTTGTAGTGTGAGGCCCAAAACTGGATACAGTACTCCAGATGAGGCCTCACCAATGTCGAATAGAGGGGAACGATCACGTCCCTCGATCTGCTGGCAATGCCCCTACTTATACAGTCCAAAATCCCATTGGTCTTCTTGGCAACAACGGCACACTGTTGATTCATATCCAGCTTCTCGTCCACTGTAACCCCCAGGTCCTTTTCTGCAGAATTGCAACCTAGCCATTCAGTCCCCAGCCTGTAGTAGTGCATGGGATTCTTCCGTCCTAAGTGCAGGACTCTGCACTTGTCCTTGTTGAACCTCATCAGATTTCTTTTGGCCCAATCCTCTAATTTGTCTAGATCCCTCTGTATCCTATCCCTACCCTCCAGCGTATCTACCTCTCCTCCCAGTTTAGTGTCATCTGCAAACTTGCTGAGGGTGCAATCCACACCAACCTCCAGATCATTAATGAACAAAACCGGCCCCAGGACCGACCCTTGGGGCACTCCACTTAATACCGGCTGCCAACTAGACATGGAGCCGTTGATCACTACCCATGGAGCCCAACGATCTAGCCAGCTTTCTATCCACCTTATAGTTCATTCATCCAGCCCATACTTCTTTAACTTGCTGGCAAGAATACTGTGGGAGACCGTGTCAAAAGCTTTGCTAAAGTCAAGGAACAACACGTCCACTGCTTTCCCCTCATCCACAGAGCCAGTTATCTCATCACAGAAGGCAATTAGATTAGTCAGGCATGACTTGCCCTTGGTGAATCCATGCTGACTGTTTCTGATCACTTTCCTCTCCTCTAAGTGCTTCAAAATTGATTCCTGGAGGACCTGCTCCATGATTTTTCCAGGGACTGAGTTGAGGCTAACTGGCCTGTAGTTCCCAGGATCCTCCTTCTTCCCTTTTTTAAAGATGGGCACTACATTAGCCTTTTTCCAGTCATCCGGGACCTCCCCCGATCACCATGAGTTTTCAAAGATAATGACCAGTGGCTCTGCAATCACAACCGACAACTCCTTTAGCACTCTCGGATGCAGCGCATCTGGCCCCATGGACTTGTGCTCATCCAGCTTTTCTAAATAGTCCCGAACCACTTCTTTCTTCACAGAGGGCTGGTTACCTCCTCCCCATGCTGTGCTGCCCAGTGCAGCAGTCCAGGAGTTGATCTTGTTCTAGGACAGTATGCTACATACCTGATAGGTCATAAACATCTATTTTAGCTTATTCTCCTCTTTATTACATATTGAATTAATAGACTTAAGACTCACAGAGTCCTTTATCTGTTTTATCCTAGTGCAGATCTCATTAGCTAACACATATCTTTCATCTTAGTTATTCTATAAATTTTGACTGCTTCATGAAATAGATTGAGACGGCCCATACCCCGAGCTAGTGAACAAGAGCAGCAAATGGGAGTTTTGTGAAGGAGTTCTCCTAGTGAAGGAGGACACAATACATGATCCTTGGGATGAGTTCATCTGTTAATTTTTGCTGTGTGCTTGCTTGACTGAAGAATATAGTATGGTCTCTTTTGAGGAGAAGCAAATAGGGGAGTTTACAGAGGGAGTGTGAGAGGCAGATACACCTATTAAATATACTCTAAACTTAGGTCAATAACTCATCCAACCACTCTCCCAACAAACCTACAAGTGTAAAAATAATGCATGCAGAAGTCCAGCAACAGAATAGGGGCTATCCAATTTATTACACTGAATCAGGAAGTATGATTACCTGACTTGTGGGCAGACAGCATATGCGTGAATACAGTGCAAGCAGCTCATGGCCCTCAGAGACACAGAGGTACATATGTGAAACTTCCAGGGACACTATGGAGTGCTCCCAGCCCAGTCTGACAGCCTTTGTCTGTTAAGGATGATGAAAGTCTCAGGTAAGGAGAACATCAAGCTGGAGCAGAGGGAAACAATCCCATAGTTGGGACTCTCCTTCCAGATGATGTTGTGGCATCTTCTCACACTGAGGATACCTCTTCTGAGGAACAGGAAGAGCCAGGTAATGATAATGGGGGATTTGATTATTAGAAATATACATAGTTGGGTTTGTGATGACTGGGAGAACTGCATGGTATATTGCCTGTCAGGTGCAAAGCTTGTAAATCTCACAAGACATCTAGGCAGACATGTGTAGTGCTGGGAAGAAGCCAGTAGTCTTGGTACATGTAGGTACCAATGACATAGGAAAAGGTATGAGAGAGGTCTTGGATGCCAAATTTAGGCTGCTGGGTAAGACCTTAAAGCAGGGGTGGGCAAACTTTTTGGCCTGAGGGCCGCATCAGGTTTTGGAAATTGTATGGAGGGCCGTTTAGGGGAGGCTGTGCCTCCCCAAACAGCCAGGCATGGCCCGTCCCCAGCCCCCTATCTCCCCCACTGCTTCTCGCCCACTGACACACACCCCAGGACTCCTGCCCCATCCAACTCCCCCTGTTCCCTGATGGTGCCCCCAGGACCCCTACACCATCCACACACACACGCACCCCGCTCCCTGTCCCCTGACTGCTCCCAGAAGCCCCACTCCTGACTGCCCCCTGCCGCCCCATCCAACCCCTCCTCTCATTCCTGACTGCCCTCCCCCCCGGGACTCCTGTCCCATCCAACCACCCCTTTTCCCTGACCGCCCCCGGAACTCCTGCCCCTGACTGCTCCACGCCACACCATCCAACCCCCGCTCCTTCCTGACTGCCCTCCTGGGACCGCTGCCCCCATTCAACTCCCCCTGTTCCCCACCCTCTGACGGCCCCGACCCCTATTCACACCTCCACCCCCTGACCACCACCCCGAACTCCCCTGCCCTCTATCCAATCCCCCCTGCTCCCTGCCCCCTTACCGCACTGCCTGGAGCACCGGTGGCTGGCAGTGCAACAGCCGCGCCGCCTGGCTGGAGCCAGCCACGCCACCGCGCAGCTCAGAGCACGGGGTCGGGTCAGGCCAGGCTCTGCAGCTGCGCTGCCCCAGGAGCTCACAGCCCCCCTGCCCAGAGCATTGCGCCAGCAGCACAGTGAGCTGAAGCTGCAGGCGAGGGGGAACAATGGTGGAGGGGCCAGGGGCAAGCCTCCTGGGCCAGGAGCTCAGGCGTTGGGCAGGAGGGTCCCGCAGGCCGGATGTGGCCCGCGGGCCATAGTTTGCTCACCTCTGCCTTAAAGGCTAGGATATCCATGGTAGTATTCTCTGAAATGTTTCCAGTTCCACACACAGGGGCAGAAAGGCAGGCAGAACTGCAGGGTCTCAATGTGTGGATGAAATAATAGTGTGGGGAGAAGGCATTTAGGTTTATTAGGAACTGAGGAACCTTTTGGGAAAGGAGGAGCCTATTCTGAAAGGATGGCCTCCACCTAAGTCAAAACAGAACCAGATTGCTGGCATGTAAAATTAAAAAGGCATAGGATTTAAACTAAGGGCTGAGGTAAAGCCAACAGGTGTGGAGAAGCACAGGGCTCGGGCAGAGACATCCCATAGGGATGAATTTATTATAGGTGGAATTCTATATCCTCATAAAGAGGATAGGAAAGAAGCTGGTAAAGAACATGTAGGAGTTAGTGAGGAACACTCAAATGTAGGAGAGTCCCACTGAGATATAATACATGAAGGCAAGCAACTGAAACTGAGAAAATATACAGGTGCTTATATACAAACACTAGAAGTACAAATACTAAGATGGGTGAACTAGAATGCCTGGAATTAAATGAGGATATTGATGTAATAGGCATTGTGGAAACTTGGTGGAATGAGGATAATCAGTGGGACAGGGTAATACCAGAAAATAAAATATATAGGAATAACAAAGTAGGTCACACTGGTGGGTGATTGGCACTATATGTGACAGAAAGCTTAGAGTCAAATAAAGTAAAAATCTTAAATGAATAAAACTGTACCATAGAATCTCTATGGGTAAAAATTTCGTGCTTGAATAATAAGAATATAGTAATAGGAATATACTATCGACCACCTGACTAGGATGATGATAGGACTGTAAAATGTTCAGGAGATTAGAAAGGCCACAAAAGCAGAAAACATACTAATAATGGGGGATTTCAACTATCTTCATATTGACTAGATAGATGTCACCTCACAAAGGGATGCAAAGATAAAATTTCTATATGCCATAAATGACTGCTTCTTGGAGCAGCTTGTCCTGGAACCTACAAGGGGAAAGACAATTCTTGCTTTAGTACTAAGTGAAGCACAGGATCTGGTCCAAGACGTGAATACAACTAAACTTCTCAGTAATAGCGACCAGTAATTTAACATTCTTGTAGGGAGAAAAATGCCAAAGAAACCCACCACAGCAGCATTTGACTTCAAAAAGGGGAACTACACAACAAGGAAGCTAGTTACATCGAAATTAAAAAGAAAGTCACAAGGGTGAAATCTCTGCACGCTGTATGGAAACGATTTTAAAAAGTCATATTAGAGGCTCAAACTAAATGTATACCACCACCCCCAAAACAGTAAGAGGACCAAAAAAAAAAAAATGCCACCATGATTAAACAGAAGAGTAAAAAAGGCAGTTACAGGCAAAAAGGCATCATTTGAAAAATGGAAGTCAAAGCCTAATGAGGAAAATAGAAAGGAGCATAAATTCCAGCAAGTCAAGTATAAAAATATAATTAGCCAGGTCAAAAAATAATTTGAAGAACAACCAGCAAAAGATAAAAACTCACAACAAAAAATTTTCAGTACATTACAAGCAAGAAGCCTGCCAAGCAGGCAGTGGGGACACTGGATGATCAAAGTTCTAAAGGAGCATTCAAGGAAGATAAGGGCATTGTGGCAAAATTAAATGAATTCTGTGCATCAGTCTTCATTGCAGAAGATATGGGGGAGATGCCCACATCTTAGCCATTTTTTTTTAGGTGACAAATCTGAGAAACTGTCCCAGATTGAGGTGTCAGTAGAGGAGGTTTTGGAACAAATTGATAAATTAAACAGTAATAAGTCACCAGGACCAGATGGTATTCACTCAAGACTTCTGAAGGAACGCAAATACAAAATTACACAAATACTAACTGTAGTTTGTAACCTCTCACTTAAATTAGCCTCTGTACCAGATGACTGGAGGGCAGCTACTGTAACACCAGTTTTTAAAAAAAAGGTTCCAGAGGCAATCCTGACTATGACAGACTGGTAAACCTAACTTAAGAACCAGGCAAATTGGTTAAAACTATAATAAAGAACACAATTATCAGACACATAGGCTACATCTACACTACAGCCAGGATCGACGCTCTGAGATCGATCCACCAGCAGTCGATTTAGCAGGTCTAGTGAAGACCTGCCAAATCGACAGCAGATGGATCTCCAGTCGACCCCTGTACTCCACCCCCAATGAGAAGAGTAAGGTAAATCAAAGGGAGAGTTTCTTCCATCAACCCCCTGTGGTGTAGACCCCACAATAACTGGACCTAAGGTACATCGACTCCAGCTATGTAATTCACGTAGCTGGAGTTGCGTAGCATAGGTCAACTTCCTGCGGTAGTTTAGCCATAGCCATAGATGAACACAATATGTTGGGGAAGAGTGGACACTGATTTTGTAAAGGAAAATCATGCATCACCAATCTATTAGACTTATTTGAGGGAGTCAACAATCATGTGGACAAGGGTGATCCAGTGAATATACTGTACTTGGACTTGCAGAAAACTTTTGACAAGGTCCCTCATCAAAGATTCTTAAGCAAAGTAAGCAGTCATGGAATAAGAGGTAAGGTCCTCTCATGGATCATTAGCTGGTCAAAAGACAGGAAACAAAGGTCAGTTTTCACAGTGGAGAGAAGTAAATAGTGGGGACTCCTCAGGATCCATACTGGGATCTATGCTGTTCAACATTTTCATAAATGAAATTGAAAAGGAGGTGAACAGTGAAGTAGCAAAGTTTGCAGATGATACAAAATTACTCAAGAGAGTTAAGTCCAAAGCTGACTGCAAAGAGTTATGAAGGGAACTGATAAAACTGAGTGACCAGGGAACAAAATGGCAGATGAAATTCAATGTTGATAAATGCAAAGTAATGCACATTGGAAAACATAATCCCAACTATGCAAACAAAATGATGGTTCTAAATTAGCTGTTACTACTCAAGAAAGAGATCTTGGAGTCATTGTGGATAGTTCTCTGAAAACATCTGATGAATGAGCATCAGCTGTCAAAAAAGCTAACAGAATGTTAGGAATTATTAGGAAAGGGATAGATAATAAAACAGAAAAGATTAGGGCTTTCAAGTGATTAAAAAAAATAATCATGATTAACTGCGTGATTAATTGTGCAATTAATCACACTGTTAATAACAGAATACCATTTATTTAAATATTTTTGGATGTTTTCTACATTTTCAAATATATTGATTTCAATTACAACACAGAATACAAAGGATACAGTGCTTACTTGATATTTATTTTTATTACAAATATTTGCAGTGTAAAAAAAAAGAAATTGCATTTTTCAATTCACCTAATACAAGAACTGTTGTGCAATGTCTTTATCATGAAAGTTGAACTTACAAATGTAGAATTATATGCAAAAAAAGCCTGCATTCAAAAACAAAACAATGTAAAACTTTAGAGCCTACAAGTCCACTCAGTCCTACTTCTTGTTCAGCCAATCGCTCAGACAAACAAGTTTGTTTACATTTGCAGGAGATAATGCTGCCTGCTTCTTGTTTATAGTGTCACCTGAAAGTGAGAACAGCGCATGGCACTGTTGTAATCAGCGTCGCAACATATTTAGATGCCAGATGCGCTAAAGATTCGTATGTCCCTCCATGCTTCAACAACCATTCCAGGGGACATTTGTCCATGATGATAACACTCGTTAGAAAAATAATGTCACAATTTAAAGTGTGACTGAACTCCTTGGGGGAGAATTGTAAATGCCTGTAATGCCGGCTACAAAAGTGCCATGCAAATGCCTGTTCTCACTTTCAGGTGACATTGTAAATAAGAAGTGGGCAGCATTATCTCCTGTAAATGTAAAGAAACTTGTTTGTCTTAATGATTGGCTGAACAAGAAGTAGGACTGAGTGGACTTGTAGGCTCTAAAGTTTTACATTATTTTGTTTTTGAGTGCAGTTAAGTAGCCAAAAAATCTACATTTGTAAGCTGTACTTTCACGATAAAGAGATTGCACTACAGTACTTATGTGAGCACAGTTCTTGTATATTTAATTATTTTCAATTGGTATTCTATTGTTTAACAGTGCAATTAAAACTGAAATTAATCGCAATTAATTTTTTTAACGCGATTAATTCGTTTTAGTTAATCACGTGAGTTAACTGTGATTAATTTACAGCCCGAGAAAATATCATAATAAGAACATAAGAACAGCCATACTGGGTCAGACCAAAGGTCCATCTAGTCCAGTATCCTGTCTTCCAACAGTAGCCAATGCCAGATGCCCCAGAGGGAATGAACAGAACAGGTAATCGTCAAGTGATCCATTCCCTGTCGCTCATTCCCAGCTTCTGGCAAACAGAGGCTAGGGACACAATCCCTGCCCATCCTGGCTAATAGCCATTGATGGACCTATCCTCCATGAATTTATCTAGTTCTTTTTTGAACCCTATTATAGTCTTGGCCTTCACAACATCCTCTGGCAAAGAGTTCCACAGGTTGACAGTGCGTTGTATGAATAAATACTTCTTTTTGTTTGTTTTAAACCTGCTGCATATTAATTTCATTAATTTTCATGACCCCACACCGGTTATTGACCTCAATCATATCCCCCCTTAGTCATCTTTTTTCCAAGCTAAAAAGTCCCAGTCTTATTAATCTCTCCTCATACGGAAGCCATTCCATACCCCTAATCATTATTGTTGCCCTTTTCTGAACCTTTTCCAATTCCAGTAGACATTTTTTGAGATGGGGCAACCACATCTGCACGCAGTATTCAAGATGTGGGTGTACCATGGATTTATATAGAGGCAATATGATATTTTCTTTCTTATAATCTATCCCTTTCTTAATGATGCCAAGCATTCTGTTAGCTTTTTTGACTGCCGCTGCACATTGAGTGGATGATTTCAGAGAACTATCCACAATGATTCCGAGATTTCTTTCTTGAGTGGTAACAGCTAATTTAAACCCCATCATTTTATATGTATAATTGGGATTATGTTTTCCAATGTACAGTACTTTGCATTTATTAACACTGAATTTCATCTGCCATTTTGTTGCCTAGTCACCTAGTTTTGAGAGATCCTTTTGTAGCTCTTCACAGTCTTCCCGGGACTTAACTCTCTTGAGTAGTTTTGTATCATCTGCAAATTTTGCCACTTCACTGTTTACCCTTTTTTCCAGATCATTTATGAATATGTTGAATAGGACTAGTCCCAGTACAGACTCCGGGGGACACCACTATTTACCTCTCTCCATTCTGAAAACTGACTATTTATTCCTAACCTTTGTTTCCTATCTTTTAACTAGTTTCCAATCCATGAGAGGATCTTCCCTCTTATCCCGTGGCAGCTTACTTTGCTTAAGAGCCTTTCTGATAATCTAAGTACACTATATCCACTGGATCCCCCTTGTCCACACCCTTGTTGACCCCCCTCAAAGAATTCTAGTAGGTTGGTGAGGCATGATTTCCCTTTACAAAAAAACAGTTGACTCTTCCCCAACAAATTATGTTTATCTATGTGTCTGACAATTTTGTTCTTTACTGTCATTTCAACCAGTTTGCCCAGTACTAAAGTCAGGCTTATCAGCCTGTAATTGCCAGGATCACCTCTGGAGCCCTTTTTAAAAATTGGCGTCACATTAGCTATTCTCCAGTCATTTGGGTACAGAAGCTGATTTAAATGATAAGTTACATACCACAGTTAGTAGTTCTGCAATTTCACATTTGATTCCTTCAGAACTCTTGGGTGAATACTGTCTGGTCCTGGAGACTTATTACTGTTTAGTTTATCAATGTGTTCCAAAACCTCCTCTAATAACACCTGAATCTGGGATGGTTCCTCACATCTGTCACTTAAAAAGAATGGCTCAGGTTTGGGAATCTCCCTCACATCCTTGGCCATGAAGACCGGTGCAAAGAATTCATTTAGTTTCTCCGAAATGGCCTTATCGTCCTTGAGTGCTCGTTTAGCATCTCGATCGTCCAGTGGTTGTTTAGCAGGCTGGTTGTTTAGCAGATTGTTTAGCAGGCTTCCTGTTTCTGATGTACTTTAAAAAAATTTTGCTAATACTTTTTGAGTGTTTGCTAGTGTTCTTCAAATTCTTTTTTGCCCCTCTGTAGCGGGGTGGTCACCCGCTCCAGCCTTAAAGGGCTTAAAACAGCCCAGGAGAGGGCTGTGGCTGGGAGCAAGCACTTCCCAGGCTGATTGAGGAAGTAGGCTCAGCTGTGGCCACACTCCAATCAGGGCTCAGGTGGCCCTTTTAAGAGGGCAGTGGGCCAGGAGCAAAAAGAGTCTCCTCTAACTGTGGGGGGAGACGGGCCTGGCTGCTGGGGAGCGTACCTGGGTACCTAAGGTGGAACAGGGCTGGGGAAGGCCAGGGGAGCTGAGAGGCTCCAGACTGGAAAAGCCCCAGGCTGCAGGCCTGGGAGACGGCCTAAGACAGAGTACTGGGGTTGCAACAGGGCAGCCCACGGGTAGGCCGAGGCAGCAGGTCCAAACCCCCCTTGCCTGTGATGAGTGGCTTATACACTGCAGTCCGCCTCAGTGTGCGGGGGCTCAATGGTGACTGGCAGTAGCCAAAGACTGAGGCGAGGTGGGGATAGTGGATGGGGGTTCCCCAGGGAGGGGAGACCCAGAGACTGTGGTGGTACTGCCAGGGGGCCAGCAGCATTGAGACAACAGCCTGCAGAGGGCGCTCTGGAGGCTAGAAGAGCTAATTCCCTAAGAGACCAGCAGGAGGTGTCACAGGGCTGAGTCCCGCCCCGTGACACCTTCCTAATTATATTTTTACACTTCATCTGCCAGAGTTTATGCTTCTTTCTATTTTCCTCAGTAGGATTTAACTTCCACTTTTTAAAGGATGCCTTTTTGCTTCTCGCTGATTCTTTTACTTTGTTGTTTAGCCACCGTGGCACTTTTTTGGTTCTCTTATTATGTTTTTTAATTTGGGGTATACATTTAAGCTGAGTCTCTATTATGGTGACTTTAAAAAGTTTTCATGAAGCTTGCAGGAATTTCACTTTTTGCACTGTACCTTTTAATTTCTGTTTCACTGACTTCCTCATTTTTGCGTAGTCCCCCTTTCTGAAATTAAATGCTACAGTGTTGGGCTGCTGTGGTGTTTTCCCCACCACAGAGATGTTAAATTTAATTATGTTATGGTCACTATTACCAAGAGGTCCAGCTATATTCACCTCTTGGACCTGATCCTGTGCTCCACTTAGGACTAAATCAAGAACTGCCTCTCCTCTTGTGGGTTGCAGGACTAGCTGCTCCAAGAAGCAGTCATTTAAAGTGTCAAATGCCATTAAATAAATCCATGGTATGCCCACACTTTGAATACTGCACATAATTCTGGTCACCCCATTTCAAAAAAGATATATTAGAATTGGAAATGGTGCACAGAAAGACAAGAAAAATGATTAGGGTATGGAACAGCTTCCATATGATGAGCAATTAAAAGACTGTGACTGTTCAACTTAGAAAAGAGATGACTAAGGGGGATATAATAGAGGTCTATAAAATCATGAATGATGTGGAGAAAGTGTCAATGGAAGCTATTTACCCCTTCTCAGAACACAAGAACCAGGGGTCACTCAAAAAAATTAATAGGCAGCAGGTTTAAAACAAACTTAAGGAAGTACTTCTTCACACAATGCCCAGTCAACCTGTGGAACTCCTTGCCAGGGGACATTGTGAAGGCCACAAGTATAACTGGTTCAAAAAAGAATTAGATAAGTTCATGGAGGACAGGTCCATCCCAGGATGATCAGGGACACAACCCCATGCTCTGGGTGTCCCTAAAACTCCAACTGCCAGAACCTGGTTCTGGATGAAAGGGATGGATCTCTCTCCAGCAGATATCTGGCACTGGCCACTATCAAAAAGCAGGATACTAGGCTAGATGGATCACTGGTCTGACCCAGTATGGTCCAGTTCTGACATATAGACAGGAGTATGGCAGTCTTAATCTATTTATGTTCACGGCAGAATCAATTATCCTTAACTGATAAGAGCAACATTCATTTTTCCTTTTATTCCTGCAGTATCCTGGACTGGAGTTTATTCACTTTAGGGACATGTTTGTGGCATAAATATTTCAGCTTTGGGTTCATAAAATATTAGTCTTGGGTGAATTCCCAGGTGCTCTTCAGGTCAAGTATTACAAACCCCTGCATAGCACAAAACTTCTAAATTCTGATTTACTACAAAAGGGGATAGAGAGAATAGTTTGAAAAAATTAATAAAAACAAAAGACACACTAACCAGCTAAAGGATACTGGAGAAAACTGAGAAACAAATGTTACATTGTTACCAATGACGAACAACAAACTGTTACAAAAGATAACATCTGATAAAAATTGCCCCTTCAAAAGTTTGAATGGTTGCTGAAGGGTAATTCAGTTGGAGCAGGGTGGTCTGGGAAAACAACTTTCCTTCCCACATATCTGTTTTATGTTCTTTTTAGTCTGGTGAGGGGTTTTTTTTGTTTTTGTTTTTTTGAAAGGAGGTGAAACTGTCAACATTAAACAAAGGATGTGCTGCATCATTTTTATGCCAAAAGCTGACTATTTACTTTCTGACTATTTAAACACACTATTGAAAGGGGAACATGACCAGCTTGTTCGGCAAGCTGAATCAGTTGTCTTTCTCTGTTTTGGTTTTAAATGTCAAAAAGATGCCAGGCTTAAAAAACAATCAATGGCAACACCAAGAATTTAAAAATCTAAAGATAATCAAGGAGAAGACATTAATCGTATTCAGAATGATACACCAAAAGCAAGAAATGGATTTGTTTACATGTTTATAACTACTCTTTTTTCAAAAAAGAAGTGTTTATTATAACTACTCTTTTTTCAAAAAAGTAGTAGTTTTCTTTTGTTTTGGAATGAATTGCATGAGGGGTTTGTTTTGTTTGTTTTACTTTGAGGGTTGTTTGGTTGGGAAATGTAAATGTTTTTTAAAAAAAACCCACATATGTTTCTGATTGTGCACTGACATCCTGCTGTGAATTCACAAGTGGCGCAAAGAGATAAATTATTCAATTATCCTGAAGTCACTTTTCCATGCTGTTGACTTCAATGAAGAAAATGATTAATGGAGTCCAGCACTAACACAGATTACCCCCCACACATACAAGCTCTTTCATTTTGATGCAATTAAACTATTGTTGAAATAAATTATTCTGGTGCACAACTAACTCCTTGCCTCGTTTTAAATAGTTTTCTTATGTTATTGTTTAGAGGATATTTTTAACAAGTAAGTATTTTGCATATGTCCCCTCAACTAAATGTGGCTTTCTGTAACCAAAGCAACAGTTAAATTTGCACAGTTTAGATCCCAATAGGTGGTAGAAGATAAGCAAAATACTGGATTTGTGTGTTTGTAGTGTGTGCATGGTATTTTGTATCACCATGGTACAATGAAAAGCTTTCCTATACATTCCAAAGGGGCAAGTAGTAACTATAGCCACCAGGGAAAAATCTCAGGAAGTATTTGCAAATCTGATGTTACAAACAAATTCACCGTTCTGTTTTTCCTCTGAGAACTGGATAAGTTCAATTTCAACAAAATGTTTCCCCAGAATCCTTTTCAAATGAACAGTAGAGTCTGACTCAAGCTTTATGTAGGGGCAAATCCTTCTTGCATTACTCATGCGACTAAGATGATCATGTTTTTAAGGTGAGATGAATTTTGACAACAGTTGTCAGATACTTCCATACAATTTCAGTATTTGCTGCCATAATTAGGATTTTTATACCAGAACCCAGAATGAATATGTTTTTTAAACATTCTTATGCACTAATCTTCATATTGCCTTTTGTTACTGTAATGTTACATGGAATCACAGTTTTTCTTAAACAGGAAGCTTTTATTACATAAGACATTTACAATTATAGACAAAGACAAAAAAGCTTCCACGCATCCCAAATTTCTGTGCAGTCTGACTTTATTACTCTACCTGGATCTCTTTAACAGCACACACAGATAGCTAGTGGCTGAATTATATACTGCAGTAAAGATATTACAGTTACATTATCCATAATAACAACAAGGAGTCCGGTGGCACCTTAAGGACTAACAGATTTATTTGAGCATAAGCTTTCGTGGGTAAAAACCTCACTTCTTCAGATGCATAATTGGCCCTGTTAACACTGGTTCTCCACTTGTGAGGTAACTCCCTTCTCTTCATGTGTCAGTATATTTATGTCTGCATCTGTAACTTTCACTCCATGCATCTGAAGAAGTGATGTTTTTACCCAGGAAAGCTTATGCTCAAATAAATCTGTTAGTCTTTAAGGTGCCACCGGACTCCTTGTTGTTTTTGTGGATACAGACTAACATGGCTACCCACTGATATTGTCCGTAATGTAAGAACAGTCAGGTGAACAGACAACAAACACAATTACTATATAAATCACACACAAGTGGAACCCTGGTCCTTCAAATCCAGGAACACAGGCTTTTTTTGTCCCACTATGGCCACCACCTGCCTCTATCTCCCCTTCACCAGAGCCTCTTTAAGAACTCACTCAGTTTCCAGACACCTTCTCAACACAATATCTTTTAATTCACTCTCCACCTGGCTGGCAACAGAGTTTGTTAAAAACACTCAAAAGTCCATAAACAAACACAAAGTCTGTCATCATTCCAGCTCCAGACAGTTTCCTCTTTCCTGGGTTTCCCTAGTTTACTGCCAGGCCTATGGCAGTCCCCTGCTGTTTCTCCCAACCACACATTCAGGCTGATTTCAGAGTAGCAGCCGTGTTAGTCTGTATCCGCAAAAAGAAAAGGAGTACTTGTGGCACCTTAGAGACAAACAAATAAATTTGTTAGTCTCTAAGGTGCCACAAGTACTCCTTTTCTTTTTACATTTAGGCTGGCCATTCGGCCTGTTGTAGGCCAGACAGTCCTGTTTTTGTATGGCATGTCCCCTGTCTGGTACAAATATAAAACCAGACATAGTTTTGTCTAGTATCATGCAGGGAGAATGACATTTTGCAGAATATGTCATCCTGCCCCCTCCGGCAAAACCTCGCAAGTACCGTGCATGTGAGGTCACAGAGGTGGCGTAGGGGTAGCATGCATTTCAAAATAGCTTCCTCCCATGCACCATGACCCCACACTCACTATGTGTGCAAGTTCACAGCAGTAGGGGTGGAGTCACAAAGGGGGATGGGGTGGGGACAACCAAGTGGATATTGTCTTGTATTCTGGGGATATATCAGTGGCCACCCTGCACCTTCCTGCTGCCTTTATTGGAAAGGAATCACCTGTTTCCTCTCAGCCCTGTAATCAGGGCTAGCTTAGCCCCAGGCTCTCCAGCCCATGGGTAAACCAGCCTGTAACACTTCTACAAAGCTTGGAGCACTAGTGAGTCCCATAACTGTGTGAGTCAAACACTAGAGGGCAATACTGTGGAACACTTCCTGAAGGATTTACAGAAAAGCACAAATATCAGTCACTCCTTCAAACAAAGTCCCGAATGCTATGAAAGGCAAAGTTGGGACCCAGCGCACGCAGATCCCATTGCAGGGTCAGTACATCACAATGAAAGGGGAAAATAAAGTCACGCTTTTCATGCCCTAGCACAAGGGTAGTCAATAGGCGGACCGCAGGCCAAATACGGACTGCCAGACACTTTAGAGTGGACTGCAAAGGTCAAATGGGCTGAAGCCGAGCCAGGGCAGGAGCCGTGCGCAGCCAAGCCCACTCCCCAGCGCAGGGCCCCACAGCAGGGGGCAGGCGAGTGGGCTGAGCTGCAGGGCGCAGTGTGTCCCCAGGGTGGCTGCTTGTGGAGCCGCGGCCCCACCAGTTCTGTCTTCTGCCAGGGAGCAGCAGGGCAGGGATGGGACAAGTGGGCCATGCATGCGAACCAGCAGGCGCTGGCATCTGGGTTCAGTGAGTGGGGCAGTGGGAGCCTCTCCTGGTGGGGCAGGTGGGGAGCTGGTGGGTGATAGGGAGAGTGGGGGGAGCTGGGCCACGCCGCCCACCAAGTAAGCAGAGCTGCCCAGCACATCTCAGCCAGCTGCCTATCCTACCACAGGGCTTCATAGCCTGGGTGGGAGGAGTGACAGAGCCAGGCCCCAGCTCCCCATCCTGGGGAGGGCAAGAGGCCTGCAGGAAGTGCTGATGAATTGGTGCTGCGTCCTAGACCTGCACCAGCCACCCTGCCACCATGACAGGGAGCAACACAGCCCCCCACCTTGAGAGTGAGGCTATAGGTACTTCCTCCAGCTCCCTCCAAATACCCCCTCCCAGTACACACACATCCCTCCCACACTCCCAAATGCCCCCTCCAGCATCCCCCAAATACCCCGTCCCATTACACACACATCCCTCCCACACCCCAAATGCCGCCTCCAGCACTCCCCAAATACCCCTCCAGCACGCCCCAACTGAACCTCCCCTCCAGTTTGCCCTCCCCCCCTTCCCCAGCAGTATCCTCTTTTTGAGAACTTGAAATATGGTAACCCTAAGCTAAGTGGGGGGCAATCAGGGGGTTAGGGGACGGGAGCTGGGTGGCGGGTACTCAAGTGGTTATATGCTTACAATAATGTTATTTGACAAAACCAAAGTTAATACTCCTTGTAAACTCAAAACAATTTCAGAATTTAAAACAGTTGTCTGAAAGTGTTTTAATGCTAATATTTGCATCTATTTGACATTTTATCTACGTACTTTCTAAAAGTCTCAGATGTAATTTATTACTTCTTTCTTAGAGGTTATTTTTTTAGATTACACAGTGGTGTGATTTTATTTTTCATTTAACACGCTAAAAATATAAGAAATAGGCCCTGGGTATATTACAAAGCATTCTATGTGTTTGTTGAACAGGGGTACTTGCAAGTCTGGACCTTGACTATACCTTGACCAAGAAATTTGGATGTTGAGAAAAAAAATAATTGACTACCTCTGCCCTAGCAGAAACAAGTATGTCATCCTCAGCTTTTGACATTTTCTTTGGGTACTAGTCCATTACAAAATCCATTACAAAATCTCCTTTGAGGTCTTCAAGATACTTCCTGGATTGACCACCTCACTTCCATGCCAATTATCTGAACTCATTTCTCCTTGTTCTTCACCTCATTTCCTATGCCAAATTAATATTAGACTTTTCTATAGGATGTAAGACCTAAGACTGGAAAGTATCTCCTGGATCATAAAGTTCAGTCTTCTGTTATCACAGGCAGCCAGGTCATATAATCAAATCTTTAACAGGGAGTAGTAAATCCCTTTCCCACGCATCCTGGACAGCCTCTCAGTGCCCCTGACTGATTCACTTGAAATCCATCTCACAACTCATTTCTACTTCCTGACCACTGACCTTGACCTTCTCTTTATATACCACTAAGATATATGGTATTTTAACAAGTACTCTGCATGTTTTTCAATACATAAACTAATCAGCCTTAAAGCATTTTATAATTTTTTGTATGAAAAATCCTATCCCTAAGTAAATTACATTTTACAGCATTGAATGGTGCTACATGTATTGTATGAGATGCAAAACAGTGCTGAAAGGGCTACTTTTTTAGCAAGCTATGTGGGCAATTGCATGCTCAGCACCTGTTGTTAGCATTAAACTGTTGCAGACTGTGCTGAACATTTCCTCTCAGGAGAACTAAAAATAGTTGAGGGACCACAGAGTTTTGTCTAGGTCTACCAAGACAAACTGAAGATATCACCTACATAAGCTCTATTTAAATTCAGCAAACCATAATTTACAAACATGTTGGTGATAGGGTGACCAGACAGCAAGTGTGAATAATCGGGACAGGAAGTGGGGTCCCCATATAAAACAAAGCCCCGAATATCAGGATTGTCCCTATAAAATCAGGACATCTGGTCACCCTAGTTGGTGAAAATGTTCTCCCTTTGGATGACCATTATGCCATAAATGTATGCCAACAATTATGGCTTTTGTAATAATAATGGATAATGTTTTGCAACTATAATTTCCGATTTAAATGTTTTCCCTTCTGACACTTTATGGCATATGGATTCTAGAAAGCTATATGTTTTACAGTTTTTTAAATTTATAGTTAAGAAATATCCTATGAAAATGGAAGACTCTGGAGGTAACAAAATAAACCAGAGTAAGCTAAGCTTATCAAATATAGGTGTGATTATTTAAATAAAAGACTAACTTTTTTTTTTAAATAATGAACTATGGCTTCTTATTTCTCATTTAAAAAAACCTAAATGAGGGCTTCCAGGTCACCCTTCCTGAGCATGGATTCCATCAGTAACAAGTCTATTAAAGTGGCTAGAGGTCTGTTCCATAGTACACTGTTAAGTGTTATTAAAAGCTAACTTCTGTCAGCACTCCCAGCTTTCACATTGTTCAGCTGTGTGCTGCGAAGTGTGGTGGAAGCACCCGTCATCCCCAAACTGCAAAATCAATATGAAATCGCTAAAATCATCCAAGTCCCCTTTTAATTTGCCATTAACTCTCTAATTTGCTAATATCCATCCCTCCTTAATTAATCCTGAAAGCAGCCTTTTCCAGCAGTTTAATGAGATGCTGTCTTTAAAAAGAAGAAGAAATTAATCACATGCTTCCAGCAAATACCTCTTGCTCTGGAGCCACAGCTACATATTCAAAGACAAAACACACACACATACACATTGACTCACTAATGCACTACAAACAAATCTATATAGACTAGAGCTTCTAAGTTTTATGTCCTACTTCCTGTTCTACTAAAGGTTTCAGAGTAGCAGCCCTGTTAGTCTGTATTTGCAAAAAGAAAAGGAGTACTTGTGGCACCTTAGAGACTAACCAATTTATTTGAGCATAAGCTTTCGTGAGCTACAGCTCACTTCATCGGATGCATTCAGAGGAAAATACTGTATTTTCCTCTGAATGCATCCGATGAAGTGAGCTGTAGCTCACGAAAGCTTATGCTCAAATAAATTGGTTAGTCGCTAAGGTGCCACAAGTACTCCTTTTCTTTTTGTTCTACTAAAGAAATTCTGGGGTTTTTTTGGAGGGGGATTGTATTTTAATTACTGTATCTTCTATCTGTTGCTCTCATTTCATTGTTTAGGCTGACTGGATTTTTTTTTTTTTTAATTCCTTCTGGGAAACACTCTTTGATAAATAGTAAAGGCCAAATACACTTCTTTACAACTGCATTTTAATTTGCCCTGTTCACTCGTTCTCCCTGAAGCAGTTTGCCATAGAACAAACTTAAGGTTTTGAAGAACAGTTTGATACAGAAATAGAATTTCAAGAAACAGCCAATAACAGATTATTATCTGCTGTTGTATTAACTAACCCCAATTTTTATTACACTGGATTACCAAAATCTGACATCTGAAGACAATTTTTAAGGTATATTTGTTTTGTTTTCTTTTTTGGTTTACTGCCATTACAGTTTTCTTATGTGACCTGTACAAAATTCCCCTAACCAAATTCACAGGACTTCAACTGAAACAGGCACACAAACATTCTGAATAGCTTTCCATGATAAAGCTGTTCTAACGCTGGCACAGACAGGTACTTGTAACGTTGTTTGAACTACAGCTCTCCTAAATACAAATCTCCTCCAGTCTGTTACACATATACAAAAGTTGGAAGAGTCCATTGTTTTGAAGTACAATTTCGGGGGGAAGGCAAGGCTTTTAATGCTAAGGGTGATTTGACATTGCTGTGGTAACAGAAGGGTGTTAAAAAGCCAATGGGTGTTGCTAATGATTGCGATCTCTAATAGTTACACTTGGAATTTTAACTTCCTGACTAAGCCAAAGATACATAGATATGGCATCAGATAAATAAAAAGCATTTTACTATTGTCCTGAAATTATAAAACCAGATACACGTAGATAGTTTTCTGAAAACAGCCCAGATATTAGACTTACAAGACAATTGTGTTGAAAGTCCTGCTTGCTTTTCCCCTCCCCCACTTTTTGAAAGCCTTGCCTTTTTCCAGCAGTGTTTACATTTAGCAAGGTTGGCGAGTTCTTAAGCCATCCTACATTTTCAAATGTCATTCAAGCTGTTTGTTTCCAATCTGTCCTAAAATGTTATACCGTATGTAACTGGTCATGTTCTCAACGTGTCATGCAGTGCGGCAGTTGTCAACGGAAGAAAAAACAAATATATACGGGATTTTTTTTATATGGAGCACAAAACCCTATATTACATCAGGGTTAAAACCAGTAGGGGAATGGGGAGAATTTTTCTGCTCCTGGAGAAGTTCAAATCCTCCTCTAGACACAAAAGGCATATATTATTTTAAAAATTCTTGAGAGACATAGGAAAGTTTTTCTGTGCCTGGACATCACTAAGCACCTAAATGTTGTGAAGTGTCTATATTTTTTTTAAAAAGGGGGTTGGGTGGGGGGGGGGAGAAGAAGAGGGTTAGCACTTTTGTAAGCTTTGCACAGTGAAGTCCACTCACAGTGAACTTGGATATAATGGAATATAATTTAAAATATTCTGCACCAATATGGCACAAGGCTCTTACAGTGTATTACAAACATTTAATAAATAAACCATACTCTGAGTGATATTCACCCCAGTGCAGAAGGTCACTACAGCATCTTCAAAATAGGGTTTCAAATGGAAGTAGAGAATAAACCTGGGGATAAATATGCATTAGCCCCAAACTCATCCTTCCTCCCTTCCTCCAATGATGAATCAGAATGAAAGATTCTACTTGCTTTCAAAGCATTCCATTTTGCAAATTCTGGTTCCACAACAGCTAATTTTAAACACAAACCCAAAACTCACTGAAAAGAATGCATTTGAGAGATCCAGAGTTGTAGGTTTCTTTTTTAAGAATAGATGTACTGTTGAGAAGGCAGTAAAAATATTAATTTTATGTCCCAGAAGGCATATGTGGAAGACTGATCCATTAAAATGTCTCTATTTTGGTGTCATGATTTATTAATTCACTGGTCCTATCTGCTGAGTGGTCTGGCCTAGCAGGTAGGACCAGGAGTCAGATCTAGTGGTCAGAGCAGCACTCCTAGTGGTTGGAGCAGGAGTCAGAGCTGAAGTCAAAAACCAGGAGTCAGACTTAAGGTCGAATCCAGAGTCAGGAGTCTAACCAGGGATCAGCACCAGACAAAGGGATCAGGAATAAAGCCTAGGCAGAATCAGAGTCAGGAGTCAAGCCAAGGAATGAGAGCTGGGTCTTGTACCAACAGGGAAGGTACTGCCAGGTTCCTGTACCACCCTGCATGCTTAAATAATGCGTCTGGACCAATTAGAGGTCATGGGGCGTGCTGCCAATCAGGTCTTGTGTGTGCAGCACTTCCTGTGGTGCTTAGTCCCCTATGGTTTACAGTTAAGGCTATGTTTTAGTCATGGGTATTTTTAGTAGAAGTCATAGACGAGTCACGGACAGTAAACAACAATCCACGGCCCGTGACCTGTCCATGACTTGTCCCCTGACTAAATCTTGGGGAAGGAGGGGAGGCCCAGGGATGCTGCGGTTGCTCGTGGGGGGATGGCCCCGGGGGCACTGCGGGTGCTCTTGTGGGGACAACCCGGGGGGCACCAGAGGTGCTCATGGGGGGCACCCCAGGGGGCGCCATGGGTGCTTGTGGGGGAGCAGCCCGGAACCCCCACTGGGGATGGGGGATTAGTGGGGCTGGCAGGCTCCCTACCCGGCTCCTCGCAGCTTCCCGGAAGTGGGGACATGTATGCCCCTTCCTCAGCTCCTAGCTCCACACACAGTCCCCTACCCCAAGCACCAGCTCCGCAGCACCCATTGGCCAGGAACCATGGCCAATAGGAGCTGCGGGGGCAGTGCCTGAGGGTGGAGGCAGCGCTTGGAGCTAGGAGCTGAGGGAGGGACATGTCACTACTTCCGGGGAGATCCCCAAGGTAAGTGCTGCCCACAGCCCTCACCCCCTCCCATGTCCCAACCCATAACCCTGAGCCCCCTCCCATGCCCAAACTCCTCCTGCTGCTGTGGGGGGGAGGGGCGGTGGCCTGAGACTGCCCCAGCAGCGGCAGGTACTGCTGGCCCAGGGGCCACCTGAGCAGCTCGGGCAGCCCCTGGGCCAGCCGCACCGCCCACTGCGGAAGTCATGGAGTTCCCGGAAAGTCAGGGAATCCGTGACCTCCATGACAAACTCGCAGCCTTATTTATAGTGCATGTAGCTCTGCCATATCTGCTGGGGGGCAACATGGAAGCAATAATTATTCAGATCCCTGCAGACCCAACTTCTAGTGCTACGGATCCTTCCAACCAGAGATGACTTCTGTTTCAAAACTAGTGGGCTGAATTATTCTCCCCCTAATATTCCATTCACCTCCATGGATGTAGCCCTGATTTACAATGGTGAGAGATCTTTATGGCATTGCTTCATTACAGCATTTCATAGGTGAAGCAAACCAAAGAAAAGCTCTACATTCTGTGAACCCATCTCTTGAGCCACAAGGAGGAAGAGAGGGCTGGCTGCTTCTCCATAGCTGTATTGTCATCTTTTCTCTTTTCATACGGGCAACTCTAAAAACGTACAGGCAGGCAAAAGGGCATCCCATCAGGAATACAGTATGTTCTAAGGACCCACATTCTGAAAATGATACTGTCCTAGGGGAAGGATGACTGGCGTTACAGCAGGGAAATCTGGCAATTCTAGCTTCAAAGTAATTCTATTTTTCTTTTGTGGGTCAGTGTCACATGACACATTTTTTTCTCTCTGTCCCCCGCCCTCCACACATTCATGTACACTACAATACACCCCTCCTAATGCCACACACATTGGCACCAAAATCTGCTACTGATTCTGTTTGGCAAGACAGCAAGAGGGGCCTATGCAACAGAACAGCTGGCTGAACTACCCCTCCACTTCAAATGCTTTTCCTATCACTACTTTGATATTAATACGTTTCTTTTTGCTGTACCAATGAATTGTAAATGTAAAACCCAAGCTCTTTATGCTAGTAATATTTTAGGTTTTATAAGTAAGTGATGCTAATGGAAAGTATTAAACATCACTTAAACTATGGCTAGAAATTATACTATTAAAAATCCCCAAATGTAATAGTTAATAAAATTCTTGCAAGCATTAAATATGAAAAAGAACTTTATTAACCTAGTCTTTCACTACTTAGCTCAGACACACTTTTTACAACTCTGCAGACAGATCTGAAAACATATGGGACTGAAATGTTCCACCTTATTAAAAACCATAAATTTTTAAACCAGAAGTCTTACCCTGAAGAGTTACTTAGTTTTTATATTTATTCTAACAAAGAACGCTAAAACATAATTGTTAAGATCTTCACTTTTAATGCTAAAAATAATGGTACAAAAACAATGTTACAGTATAGCATACGAGAGTGGTAGACTTCTGTTTGTTACTGGATGCTCTTCTTATGTGTGTTGTCCAAATATGTGTATATGGATATCACACATATGCCCAGGTGGTTTTCATGTCCCTTTCTGAGACACATCTTAAAAACATCATCTAGAGCCAATCACCAAATTTTAACAGAATCTCTTCTTATTTCCCTAGTTGAAGGGTCATGCTGATGAATTTTAAAACAACCTCCTGCCCTGGAGTCCCAAAGCAGCTGACCTCCCCTGTTTCATGAAAACAGGAGAGAGAGAAGGTAAAAAAAACCAGAACTCCCCTGTTTAACCAGTCATGTAATTCAAACCATTTAAAGCCTGGTTTAAGTAATTCATTCAGTTCTTCTTTCCCTAAATTCAGGGAATGGGAGATTTTTCTCTGTCCAGTTTGGAACTCACTATCAGGAGTAAAAAATATGTAAAATGCTATAAAGTACAAAAAATTGCCCACACCTTGAACATCATTGTAATCGACTGGTGAAGAATACACATATTTTGTGCCTCTACATTAATTATTATTATCATCATCAAACTAGGATCCACTCCTACTCCCACTGAAGCCAACTGGAATGTTGCCATTGACTTCAAGGGGTGCACAACTGGGCTATATGATTTTAAATGCCTCAGAACGAGAATGTTGTTTGATTGTTATGCCAGTAACACATTTCACACCTATAATGCAATATAAATAACAAAAAATGGTAATAATCATTGTAATGTGTTTTTGCATAAACCTCTAATGTACTTAAAGTAAACGTGTGTTTTGGCTTGCCTTGAACAGCAGAGGTCTTGATTCTATTTAGTACTTGTGAACCACTAGCAGTATCATATCCAGGATATGATGATAATTTTAGACTGTTGGATGTACTCCACTACAGGGTGTGTTAGAACTTCCTAAAAATAGCATATCTGGCCAATGACACATCTCAACTTTTAAAGTGGTACTGTCAGGTTACCGGATCAGTGTTTCTAATTATTAGCTGACTTAAATATGCAAGCTACTGCAAAGCCCTTCTGCAGGACTTTTTGAGTTATTGTTATCCTTATACAGTAGAAGCCTAGTAGTACAGAGAACATATATTCTTTCCAGATCTTTATTTCCATAGGAGGTATTTATTTTGGAGAGTTTTGTGGCTGTGGTGCATATTATTTTTTAAATATTCTAATGGAGCTAAACCTTTCAAACTGACATACAAACAACAATATTCTAAAATATTTTATTGTAACCTAAAATTTAGTACACACAGAATTTATTTAAAAAGTGTTTTCCCCTTTAAATATACTGTTGTCATTGGTCCATGTTGTACTAACTGAAGCACACTGTAGTGGATAAGTCAATGCAAAGAAAATGTATCAATACTTCTTATTAGAAGTGCTGTATATTGGGCATTACTATTTGAGTTCCAACCTGAACATATAATTTGCTATGT
Source organism: Natator depressus (assembly GCF_965152275.1). NCBI lineage: Eukaryota > Metazoa > Chordata > Testudines > Cheloniidae > Natator > Natator depressus. Next base: position 138,117,971 of record NC_134235.1, on the reverse strand, counting down.
CCAATGGATAATCATATCTTATTTAAAGAAAAGGAGTACTTGTGGCACCTTAGAGACTAACCAATTTATTTGAGCATAAGCTTTCGTGAGCTACAGCTCACTTCATCGGATGCTGTAGCTCACGAAAGCTTATGCTCAAATAAATTGGTTAGTCTTTAAGGTGCCACAAGTACTCCTTTTCTTTTTGCGAATACAGACTAACACGGCTGTTACTCTGAAACCTGTCATATTTTATTTAGGAGTTCATGCTAAGGAAACACCCAGTAGCCCAAAATTAGTTTGGCTGATCAAACATGTGGGTTTGGGAGTTTTTTTAAGAAAGTCTGGAGCCAGCAGCAGTGTTTTGGAACGTTAGTGATAAGTGCTTTAGAAGTATACATCTTTGCCCATGAGCACTTCTTGCCATGCATACTAGACACTCAGTCAAAGGTGGGTTAAGATTCTATTGGTGGTGTCTTTTGTTCTGATTTTTTTCAAATGTGTTTTGACTCAGGGGGGGTTAAATTTGAACACATTAATGTCATTCCAGGAACAGACAGAGAGCCAAAAAGGCACATATCCTGCCAAAAGCCACAGTGACATACAATCCCGATGGTTATGTTTAGAAAAACTTAAGTAGAAACAGTTACCTTAGGAGTGAAAAGATAAATCTGATAAGAAGGAAAAAGTCCTCACTTCTTGAGAAAACTGCTTTAAATTGCTTTTTAGTGTTTTTATCTGTTTCATATGTGCTTATTTAAATCCAGTCACACACCATCTTCATTCAAAAGATTAGTGAGTACAGCACAAAGACATCTTAGCCCTGGAGGGGTCTCTGACATTAGTCTTCACTACGAATGATTCATTAATTGCTCGCTTTATCCTAAACCTCTTAACAATATTTTTGACTCAACAACACAAATCACTGTGACTTTTTCTTCACAGTCAGAGACATTTGCTCTAAATTAAAGTCAAGGAAGTTATGTATTAAAAGTCTGCAAGTAGATACTTCAGAGAAACATACTTCTATAAAACACTCTTAGGTGTGGCAGTCAACTAAATACAAAAACTACATTAATGTCCCCATGAATGTCACCAATATTAATTGACATATAATTAAGTGAAGACTACTTTGGATTACAGATAATCTAGGTGAATTTGTAACTGTTCTTTACTGGCTATGATGATGGATGCAACTCACACAGGAAGTCCAGCCAGCTGTTCCAGTCTATTTGAACTGTGTTCCTGTACCAAATTGAATCGTAACACTTCACAGCTCTTCTTCAGATAACAGGCTCTCTGATGACTGGAAGGATTGGCTCTGTGATTGCTTTCACAAAAATGATTGCTTTCTCAGAGGTGGAAAAAAAATAGTCTGGCTCTGGTTTACCTAACCTGAACTGAAGATCTCTCCAGGATTTACGCTGGGATCCTTATCATTTTCTCCCACCTTCTCACACCCAAAATACAGATAGCCAAAACTAATCCATAAATGATTACATGAATTTTCAGGGAGAAAAATAATGCCCCCTCTTTGATGAGTTCATTTTATAATTGTGAAACCTATGAAACAAAAGATCACTTTTTATCTCCCCACTTGTATCCCAAACGCCAAGTGGTTTACACATACACTGATGAGTTCTACTGCACAAGACACTACAGCTCAAAGGAGAAACACAAATTAAGAGATTGATGACTACATGGCAAGTTGGTAACTGTGATAACAGCTAAAAGTTCAGTAGATCCATAGAACCAAATGAATGTATATCCAAATGAAAAAGTCTTCCTCCCTCCCCCACCCCGAAAAAGAATAATAAATCATATCCCTCAGCTCCAGATTAAAAGTCTAAGATTTAGTTTCTGTAATTCACATTATGAGATCTTTCTTACTGTCAGTTATGTACATTAAACATGACTGCCAATGTCTTGCATAGATCCATGTGTTGCATTTTATGCAAAGTATCTAATTAGCTAATTTGTATATTTACAAATAATTTGCATAGGATCATAAACATCAGTTTTAAAAATACTACATGGATTAAAGTTCTGGTGAAAAGCATTGGATTGAGACTAAATTTCCCTTAGAGGGTTCCCCTGAGCAGTGGCAGCAGATGTGGCAAAGCAGGAGCTTACTCCTTGCACCCCTCAAAAACAGGGGTCAGGACTTGTGAGGAGCTAAAGGTGGCTTAAGGTGAGCTACAGGTAATGAGGGCAGCCTGAAGGGGATGCACTGGCTGGGCAGGAGAAAACCAGGGGAGGGGGTTGCTACTGTTTGGCCCATGTCCCCTCTATCACCTTCTGTCACCTCCCTTCTGTTCCCAGACAATAAGCAGGCTCCACTCCCTTCAGAAACTCTTCTTCCACTAGTATTCCTTATCCCCAACAGCTCTTGTCACCCCCAACAGTTCTCCCTGCTTCTCGTCCAATAGTCCCTGTCCCCTGCATCCCACTGTCTTGCCTCCAGTAGCTCCTCTTTGCTCCCAATTACTGCCATACTTCCCCTGTTGGGGCACAGACGCTGACACTGCAGCTGTCTTACTCTGCTGCGCTCCAGATGGCTGGGAACAGCAGGAGTAGACAGCCAGAGAGACCACCTGCAGCTGCCCCGGTAATGGGCAGGCTGGCTACAGCCCTAACCGTCTTGCCTACCCAGACAGAGTCCAGCTAAATGCTGGACATTTAGCCGGGTCTCTGAGAACGCATGGAGTGACCTGCATGTGTGAGATTCACGATACTTGGCAGGTCTTCCAGTTGCTAACGTAAGGCCACTTCTGCACATGAATAACATTTTTTGATAGGTTTCAGAGTAGCAGCCGTGTTAGTCTGCTACTAATCTGCAAAAAGAAAAGGAGTACTTGTGGCACCTTAGAGACCAACAAATTTATTTGAGCATAAGCTTTCATGAGCTACAGCTCACTTCATCGGATGCATTCAGTGGAAAATACAGTGGAGAGATTTATATACACAGAGAACATGAAACAATGGGTGTTATCATACACACTGTAAGGAGAGTGATCACGTAAGGTGAGCTATTACCCGGGGGGAGGGGGAATCTTTTGTAATGATAATCAAGGTGGGCCATTTCCAGCAGTTAACAAGAACGTCTGAGGAACAGCGGGGGGGAGGGGGGAATAAACATGGGGAAATAGTTTTACTTTGTGTAATGACCCATCCACTCCCAGTCTTTATTCAAGCCTAAGTTAATTGTATCCAGTTTGCAAATTAATTCCAATTTGATAGTTGCCATCTTGGCTGGCATACTGGGGATTGCAAGCTAAAATGCATGAGTCTCTACAGCTTGAACTAAAGCATCAAGGACATCTAGGTGGGACTGCAATAGCAACTGACTCACGTCCTCTGTGCCTCACCAGTGTGTTACCTTTACACATGTGCGAGGTGCCACAAAGGTCACTGAGATTATTCATGTACATCAAATTTCCAGAATGAAGGTCAGAAAGTATGCTTATCAACAAGCTGTAAACATTAGTCTTCCTACTGCCACGTGCCAAAATATTAACAGTCTGTCTCCCACTTCAACAAATAATTGTTTTAGACAATGCTTAAGACCATTTAACATAGTGTAGGACTGTCCTGACCTTCCTTATTTCGGGAATCATGCTGCAGCTTGCACCTTTAAAGGAACTAAGTCTAATCATTATATAACAAAACAGAGAAAATCTGATTTTTTTCTTCAGGATTTATATACAGTGTATATTTATGCTCAATGGAGTTTCATCTGGTTTTATTGCTACATTACATTGCCACATTAAAATATAGGCAACAAATCCTGTAGAATATTTTCCCTTTCTATACAATTTAACTGAAAAATTCCTGCAATATTTACTGGTCAATGTACAAAAATTTAAACTTTTAACTGAATGAATCTTTTTAATTCCAGCCAACCACACTACAGCTTGCAAATGAATTATTTCTTTTCACACACTGGTTACCGCTTATAAGATTTTCATCAGTGCTGGCAACCCAAAATCAGTTTGGCCCTATTCCTAAATCCAGAGTCAGTTTAGAAAACTCTATGAGCCGGAAATGTGCTGCATGTGCTTTTATTGTTCAACACTATGCAGTAATGTCATTACCTAATTACAGAAGGGATAGCATTGTAACATCATCAAATCTGAGACACGACTTTTTAAAAAAAAAATTGTGCCTATAAAGTTAATACAAGACTAAGTCTGCTGTTTAAAATAAAATATAGAATGTGGGGAAGCCTCAACCACTTTTTGGTATTTTTCTTATATTAATTTAATTCAATTAGTTAACCTATGCTATGCTATATTTCCTATATTTCCATAACATACTAGACGCTGCTTTTGCTCTAGATGCAGATTCCTTCCTTGCAGACTTGTACCATACATGTTGCCTTTTAAAGAGACTTATAAGACAGTGAAAGGAGTTGATTTAAATTGTATTTCCTTTATTCATTTTCCTCAGCACCAAGGCTCACCTACTCCATCCTTCCCCACAACCCAGCTCACCAGAATAAGGTTAATAACTTTATAAATTTTAGATACTATACATAATCAATATTTGATGCTAACATTTCTTTGTTCTTCAGAAAGATGAACTTTTTAGAACACAAAATGAAACCATCAAAAACAATAGTTATCTCCATTTCAATTCACTTTTGGAGGTTGCTTTGTGCTTCAGCTGCTGGACTGAGACTGACTTCTCCTTCCCTTTAAACTGACTTGTCTATCCTTCCCCAACCAATGTCAGTTACCAGAAAGGGGTCATGCCAGCAGTGTAGCCAAAAACAAAAAGGGTCAACAGATCAGCCAATATTATTACAATTACCATTATTTAGTGAACTGGGGAAATTGTGGAAAAAATATTTGTGAATATTCATTGGAATTTGAAAGTGAAATTAAATTTGTATTTGTAATTAGCACTGGGTAAATAATGAAACAAATGTTCATCAATATCTCATTTAAGTTTTGGAAGTTTTTATAAAAATTAGTGACTGTATTTTTCAATGAATATGTTCATGAATTATTTTATAGATTAATAGATTTTAAGGCCAGAAGGGACCATTACGATCACCTAGCACAGGCCATAGAACCCTCACCCAGTAATTTCTGCTTCAAGCCTGAATTTCTGTTTGAGCTATAAAACATCTTTGTCCCTCTCCAGTTATTATAATTTTACACACATTTCTAAAGCATGTACCACCCTAATAAGTTCCACATCTTAATATTAATTAAGTAATATAATTATCCATCTAACCCCATACCCCAAAACTGAAAGTTTTATCCTTGGGATGCATTCAGTTTCCATTTGCTAGAAACCTTCAAATCTGAGGAAATTAGTTGGTGTTCCTCAATTTAGATCACAATATATTGTATATAACACGAGGGGCCTTACTGTTTAAGCCTTGATCCTACACAAATATGTGCACATGCTTAACTTTATGCATTGATTAGTTCCATTGGGGAATCACTCTTCTTCATACAGAGACCCATATTCATTTATGAAAATGGACATGTATGTGCAAACAAGAGCATTCACTGTTTATTAATCATTTTTTATAAATTGTGCTGAGGTTTCAAAAGTTTTAGCTAGGAAATAAGAGAGCAGAAACAATACAATATGACTTAGATGACCGATCACATAATCAAAATGAACTATTCACAAACATTCCGTGAGGGACGGAGGGGAAGGACAAAGGATTAGTTGGGAAGAAGAGGGTGATATACATATTTCTCAACTGTCCAGAGAAATATGAGTCTTCAGGCTCATATTTCATTTTCTAAAAAGTAAGTCTCCAGCTACTATAGTGTTTATGAAAACCTTCAAATTGTCTGCCTGTGTTTGCAGAGAGCCTGAAACAAAAACTCGGAGGGGTGAACTGCCCTATTCATTTCAAATGGTGATAACTCAGATGCCAATTATAATACTTTCAACTTCAACATTATTAACTCTTGCACTGCTCATCAAAACTTATAGGAATGACAGGCGGGGGTGCCATTGGGGGTGGGAAAGGAGCTTGGAGAGGGGCCAAGCCCCCCTGCTCCCGACAAAGTTGCTAAAATTTTGTCCCCTGGCTGATAATGCTGCAGCAGCCTCAGAGGCAGCGCAGTGCCTAGCCGGCAAGTCTCCCCTGCCACCCATAGAGAATGGCAATGTGGAGGAGTTCGGGCTGCTATTGAAAACAGCTGATGGGGATGGCATTGCCTCTCTGGGATTCCCCACGTTGCCTGTGGAAGAAGGGGGATGCCAAGGACTCAGAGTGACGCTGGGGCACCATGGGAGAGGGGGGTGCTGGGGTGCTGGCTCTGGGGCTCTGTGGGGGAGGGGGTACCAGGAATCTGGCTCTAGGGGTGCCATAGAGGGGTGCCAAGGAGCTGGGTCTGGGTGCACCGTGGGGAAGGTGGTGCCGAGGAGCTGGCTCTGGGGCACCATGGGAGAGGGGGGTGTGGAGGTGCTGGCTCTATGGGGGAGGGGGTGCCAGGAATCTGGCTCTAGGGGCGCCATGCGGGGGTGCTGTGGAGCTGGTTTGGGCTGTACTGTGGGGGAGGAGGGTGCAGAGGAGCTGGCTCTGGGTGCGCCGTGGGGAGGATGGTGCCGAGGAGCTGGCTCTGAGGCACCATGGGAGAGGGGGGTGCTGAGGTGCTGGCTCTGGGCCTCTGTGCGGGGGAAGGAGTGCCAGGAATCTGGCTCTAGGGGTGCCATAGGGGGGTGCCAAGGAGCTGGTTCTGGGTGCACCGTGGGGAGGAGGGTGCTGAGGAGCTGGTTCTGGGTGTTCCGTGGGGAGGAGGGTGCTGAGGACCTGGCTCTGGGGGTGATGGTTAGGGGAGGGAGCAGTGGTGGCCTGGGGAAGAGCATTGCTACTACCAGGTCTTTTTTACTGCATAGTCTGCACAGGTCCCACCCAGGAGCCCAAACTCTGCCACCATCTCCTAGTAATGCCTGAGGTGTCTCAGGGCAGGGCTGGGCTGGCTCAGTCCCAGGCATCTGGCCCAAGTGAAGGACCCAGCCCAGCTGCCAGGGGGTGTTAGCAAGGAGTGTGGGGGGGGAGGGTGGTGCAGAAAAGCACCAAGTCTGCCCAGCCATTCAACTTCATGGTTTAAGATCAGATCTGGTAAAGCCCATCCCCTGCCCCCACTGAATCCTCCAACTCTAACCCCTGGCCCCTCCCCCTGCTGGGGTGTGCACCCCAAATCTCCTCCTTCCGCCAGGTTCTCCTCCCCCAAAACCTCTTGATCCCACTCCACATCCTCAGCTACCAGTCCCTAAACGCCACCTCCTGCCCCACCCTGGGGCCTCCACACCAGCCCCCAATTTTTGTCACACCCCCACCCCACAGGACAGAAGACCTCCATCCAAACACCCCTAATCTTGTAACAGCCTCCACTCTACCCCACTGCTCACCCAGTCCCACACAGAAATAGCTCATGGCCACAATCTTGCAAACATAACTCAGTACCCACTCCTCCCCTTCTGCCTCCTCAAAGAATTACTATTTTAGTGAGCTCACAAAGCTGATACTATTTGGTAAAATTTCAGGAAACATTCGGTAATTTTTTTAGACTTCTCCCCCTCTTGATTAACACCCCAAGTGGTGCCCCTGCCAACAGGGCAAGTGAGGCAGAGGGGCGGGGTGTGGAAGACATGTACATGAAGAAAGACAGGCTTTACAATAACACCCATGGAGTTGCATGGGTGGTAGGAGGATATCGTTGGTGTCATTTTCATAAAGGTGGAGGGAAGAGGACTCAGCTTTCAATTGTTTGGGGGACACTTAAGGTGACCACCTTTTCAAAATGCAAAAACAGGACACATGCAGGTGCCCTCTCCCCTGCCCACCGCTCCGTGGCCCTGCCCCTTCTCCTCCTCTTACCCCTGAGGGCCCACCCCTGGCCAAGCCAGAAGCTGCAACTGGGTAGTGGTCAGAGCCACTCAGGAAGCCCAGGCAGCTGTGGGGAGCCCCAGACCCTCCACCTGCCCTGGGCAGGGTGCTCAAGAGCAGCCCCCGGCCTGTAGGAGGGACTCCCCACAGTGGTCCAGGCTCTCTGGGTGGCTCTTACTAATGCCCAGCTCCAGCTTCTGGCCAGGGGCGGGGCTTCAGGGGGAAGAGAAGGAGAAGGGGGGCCAGACTAAGGCCCACTTTAGCCCCCCAAAGAGGAAGAGGCTGGTGTCACTCCTGAGCCTTGGGCAGGCATGGAGCGGCACTGCAGGGAATCCAGAACAAATGCTGTCCCAGAGTCGGTCAGCCCGGGACTGGGACTTGAAATATATATTTGGGGACTGTCCTGTCTAATTTAGGGTGGGTGGTCACCTTAGGGACACTGCGGTAGGGTGAAATCAATTTGTGTAAATTATCTAGCAATACTAACAAATACATTTGTAGAAATTAGAAACAGTTCACAAACGAATCACAACAATGGGCTAAATTAATCAGATAATTTACTTTCAAAGGATAATTTAATCAGCTCTCTGTGAGGTCATGGGATTCTCATATTTCCAGGTATTGTATAAAATACAATATCCCATTTCTACACAACAAGCTAGAAACTTGTTTTAACTGTCTGAAGGGACAGTTGTGATATATAACCTCTACCACTTGACCTAAAGGAAGAAACTTATCAGCAGTCAGCTATAAAAAAACCCTTATGTGTCTACCATGCAAACAGCCTATATAACAGGCAACATGCTCACACATGCGTTTAGTGCACAATCATGCTCCTGCTAAAGTCATTCTAAAAACCTCCCATATCAAGACTGGAAGACAAAGAAACAGTAGACACAAATCAACTGTCAAATCAGAGTAAGTTTTTAATTGCCTGTAGCTTAATAACAATTAGATTACTTTTCTTCAAACTCTAATGTACAATCTCCTTTGCCTTCATATGAAATTTGGAAATTTTCAAGATGAAGAATTTTCCAAGCCAAAGTTATAAATAGAAAAGCAAAGATGGGACTTTATAAAGGAAGCTAGTTGCAACCTTAACTGTAGACAGGTTGCTGCCTCTCCATAATTTTGAGCAAAGAAAGTTCATCTGTATCCAATATTATCAGACATACAGATGAACATAATCTGTTGAGAAAGAGTCAATATGGTTTTAGTAAAGGGAAATCATGCCTCACCAATCTACTAGAATTCTTTGGGGAGGGGGGTCAACAAGTATGTGGACAAAGGTGATCCAGTGGATATAGTGTATTAGATTTTCAGAAAGCCTTTGACAAGGTCCCTCACCAAAGGCTCTTAAGCAGAGTAAACTGTCAGAGGATAAGAGGGAAGGTGCTCTCATGGATTGGTAACTGGTTAAAAGATAGGACACAAAGGGTAGGTAAAAATGGTTAGTTTTCAGAATGGAGAGAGGCAAACAGTGGTGTCCCGCAGTGGTGTCTGTTCTGGGACCAGTCCTATTCAACATATTCATAAATGATCTGGAAAAAGGGGTAAACAGTGAAGTGGCAAAATTTGCAGATGATACAAAATTACTCAAGATAGTTAAGACCCAGGCAGACTGCAAAGAGCTACAAAAGGATCTCTCAAAACTGGGTGACTGGGAAACAAAATGTCAGACGAAATTCAATGTTAATAAATGCAAAGTAATGCACATTGGAAACCATAATCCCAACTATACATATAAAATGATGGGGTCTCAATTAGCTGTTACCACTCAAGAAAGAGATCTTGGAGTCATTGTGGATAGTTCTCTGAAAACATCCACTCAATGTGCAGTGCCAGTCAAAAAAGCAAACAGAATGCTGGGAATAATTAAGAAAGAGATAGATAATAGAACAGAAAATCTGTGGTACGCCCACATCTTGAATACTGCATGCAGATGTGGTTGCCCCATCTCAAAAAAGATATATTGGAGTTGGAAAAGGTTCAGAAAAGGGCAACAATAATGATTAGGGGGTATGGAATGGCTTCCATATGAGGAGAGATTAATAAGACTGGGACTTTTCAGCTTGGAAAAAAGACTCATAGACGCATAGATATTAAGGTCAGAAGGAACCACTATGATCGTCTAGTCTGATCTCCTGCACAATGCAGGCCACAGAATCTCACCCACCCACTCCTGCAATAAACCTCTCACATATGTCTGAGCTATTGAAGTCCTCAAATCATGGTTTAAAGACTTCAAGGTGCAGAGAATCCTTCAGCAAGTGACGCATGCCCCAAGACGACTAAGGGGGGATATGATTGAGGTCAATAAAATCAAGACTGGTGTAGAGAAAGTAGATAAGGAAGTGTTGTTTACTACCTCTCATAACACAAGATCTAGGGGGTTACCAAATGAAATTAATAGGCTGCAGTTTTAAAAGAAATAAAAGGAAGTATTTCTTCACACAACGCACAGTCAACCTGTGGAACTCCTTGCCAGAGGATGTTGTGAAGGCCAAGACCATAACGGGGTTCAATAAAGAACTAGATAAATTCATGGAGGATAGGTCTATCAATGGCTATTAGCCAGGATGGGCAGGAATGATTTCCCTAGCCTCTGTTTGCCAGAAGCTGGGAATGAGTGACAGGGGATGGATCACTTGATGACTACCTGTTCTGTTCATTCCCTCTGGGGCACCTGGCACTGGCCACTGTCGGAAGACAGGTTTCAGAGTGGTAGCCATGTTAGTCTATCAGCAAAAACAACAAGGAATTCTTGTGGCACCTTAGAGACTAACAAATTTATTTGGGCATAAGCTCTAGCCCACAAAAGCTTATGCCCAAATAAATTTGTCAGTCACTAAGGTGCCACAAGGACTTCTTGTTGTTTTTGTCAGAAGACAGGATATTGGTCTAGATGGACCTTTGGTCTGACCCAGTAAGGCCGTTCTTATGTTCTTATCCATCCAGAGATTTTTATAAATTCAAAGTTAAAAAACAGTCAAACCCCCACAAAAACCCATCACTCCAAACTTAAAGGCTTGATATCTCTTCTCTTCCAGTTATTGACCACATTTATCCTGCAGCTGATAAAAACACAAAATGGGGAAAGCATGAGACCCAGACTGTACAGGTTGGTGTTCACAGAATTAAAAGCACTTCTAAACCTCAGAACAAGAAGTGTGGGCCCGTGCCAAGGAGAAAAACAATGAGACCAATAAACCAGAAAACATGGTGAATCTATTAGGAAATCCAGGCAAAACTGCATGGATTCTGGCCTAGTTCTGTGAGGGCTTAACTCCTTCATGCAAACCTATGGGTTTACTGCACATTGGCAGTGTGGCTCTGGCCCTGGCATCTACTCATAATCCCTCTTTCAAAAGAGGCTGTAAACTGCACTCTGCAGATGGGAGCAGATCGTCCAGTGGCTGCTTCCCAGCTCCTTGGTCTTCCCACCTAAGAACATACCTATAACTAAACTCTAAATCCCATGGATCTTGAGTGGAAGGCATTTCCCAGTGTCAGGAGGCAGAAAACAGCCTTCTTCATTTACAATCTTCTTCATTCATCCTCATAATTCTTCCAGAACAATCCACATCATGATTTCAGTTACTCAGAACATATAAACTAGAAAACTAAAGAACTGTCAAAGGAAACCGTTAGTTTATTGACTGTGTAGAACAATGCAACTGCCATTTCACCCTGTAGAATACTGACCACAACCTTCAACCATTATATTTTTCTTCATCCACTTGTTATTATTAACCTCTTTTCTAGAAATGTACCCCCTAAATCAGGAGCATCCAAATTTTGTCAACCCAAAAGTCATATGGACAACTTCCCATGAGCCACCTTTCTTTATCCTCCGCGCTTGGGATTTTAAAAAGTGCTCATCACTGGCCTATTGAAGTATATGAGTGACTTCAACAAGAACAGCGTTATGCCAACACTGAGTGCTTTTGAAAATGGCAACACAAATATACATGATTTTTATTGAAAAATAAATGTATACAACTTTAATATTCACTTATATTATATTATCCTGTGTAGAATTCACCAGCAATAGAAAATATCAAATATTTCAGAGTCATTAGTGTGGGCCAGAAGTCTGGGTCTCTAACATATTAGAAAAATTTAATTCCACACTGTATCTCCTTACCCAAGGCTGTTTACATAGGCCTTACAGTCAAGTACAATATGCTAATAAATAATAATGTATTTGATTGGGGGTGAACCTGGTTCTAATTCGAGACCAAGTTCCAGCTTAGCTCTCACTCTCCATTTAGTGAGAATTTGACAGAATTTGTTTTGTAAACACACTTTTTAAACTGTGTTTTTTTTAAACACGGGTTACAATATGACCCTGTCTCTTCTGGCTGATCAAAACATTTTAGAACCCCGTTCACTTCAAATTAGGTAAAGCCTCAGAAAGGGCCTTAGATATAATGAAAGGGAGGGCAGCAATTTTAGCACTCTTTAGATCACAATTTGTGTACCAATTCAAACAAAAGCTGACGTAACGACAATATGCAATAGTTACCTATTTAACACACTGTAAAGATTTCAAACACTGTAAACCAGGGATCGGCAACCTTTGGCACATGGCCCACCAGGGTAAGCCCCCTGGCGGGCCAGGCCCATTTGTTTACCTGCCGCGTCTGCAGGTTTGGCCAATCGCGGCTCCCAATGGCCGCAGTTTGTCGCTCCCGGCCAATAGGGGCTGCAGAAAGCAGCGCAGGTCGAGGGATGTTCCAGCTGCTGCTTCCCGCAGCCTCCATTGGCCTGGAGCGGCAAACTGCGGCCAGTGGGAGCTGCGATCAGCCAAACCTGTGGATGCGGCAGGTAAACAAACTGGCCCGGCCCACCAGGGGGCTTACCTTGGCAGGCCGCGTGCCAAAGGTTGCTGATCCCTGCTGTAAACTATATTCTGAGGACACAGCTACTTCATGAATGCCTTTCAAGTGATTTATTCACTACACTTATTTTATTACTTTATTTAATAACTATGCAAACCGTGATAGTTCTTCTTCCAACTGTTAATGGAATTCTAAATCCTTAGGTTCCTGTATACATTGTTTGTAAATTAGTGATTTTAGAAATAGGAAGTGGGAAACAGCAATATGTAAAGGACTTGTCTCTATTCTGTTTTACAAAAGTTGTGTAGTAGTTAATAGATAGTTTGAAAATGGGAGTGCATCTCATACTTTGCAGCAAAATTGAAACTTTATGAGATAAATCATTTTCATATTTTTTCCTTCAAAACTATTTAAGTTAATTTACATTGTGATTAGAAAGAGTTTGGATTGTACTCTTCAGCAACCACACACCACACAACAAAAACACTAACCCAGGAACCTATCTTTGCAACAAAGCCCAATGCCAACTCTGTCCACATATTTATTCAAGTGACACCATCATAGGACCTAATTAGATTAGCCACGCCATCAGGGGCTCGTTCACCTGCACATCTACCAATGTGATTTATGCCATCATGTGCCACCAATGCCCCTCTGCCAGGTACGTTGGCCAAACCAGACAGTCTCTATGCAAAAGAATAAATGGACACAAATCTGACATCAGGAATCATAACACTCAAAAACTGGTAGGAGAACACTTCAACCTCTCTAGCCTCTCAGTAAAAGATTTAACGGTGGCAATTTTGCAACAGAAAAGCTTCAAAAACAGACTCCAGTGAGACACTGCTGAGCTTGAATTAATATGCAAACTAGATACCATTAACTTGGGTTTGAATAGAGACTGGGAGTGGCTGGGTCATTACACATATTGAATCTATGTCCTCATGTTAAGTATCCTCACACATCTTCAACTGTCTAAATGGGCTATCTTGATTATCACTACACAAGTTTTTTTCTCCTGCTGATAATAGCTCATCTTAATTAATTAGCCTCTTACAGTTTGTATGGCAACTTCCACCTTCTCTGTATGTGTATATATATATCTTCTTACTATATGTTCCATTCTATGCATCCGATGAAGTGGGCCGTAGCCCACGAAAGCTTATGCTCTAATAAATTTGTTAGTCTCTAAGGTGCCACAAGTACTCCTGTTCCTTAAAACAAGAACTTGTTTTCCAAGAGTTTTCAGTGCTTTCCCAACAGAAGGTTAATTCCATTCCCAACATTTTACCACTACACATAACTTCTTCTTTGAAGTTCCTTGGCTTTCTAATACATTGTGGAATGCAAGGGTAGATTTCTTAGCACTAGAACTCTTTAGATAACCAAGATTAATTGTGTAAATACAACTATCTACTATATTAGAGTATTCAATTTCTTTTCCTTATACTGCAATTGACTGTTTTTTATAAATGGTAAAGCTCCCTAGATGTTAGATGATGGGTGGCAATACAAATTAGAAAATAAATATTACAATAAAGCCTATACTGGAAGAAAAATTTGAATTTTTTTCAAATGTTGAACAACAACAAAAAGAGGTGCTCTATCAAAACTGCAGACTGCTAGCAACAAAGTCTTAAAGATTTCAAACCTGCATTCCAATTACGTTTATAGTTGTTATTTCTGCCAAATGCAATAGTTAGCCTCTACCTGGCTAATTCCCCCATAAAAACAAATGGATGCGTTTACTTAGCAAGCTGCATTTCTTAAAAGGCTGTGTCTTATTTTCTGCGTAAGACCCAACTTTACCTGCATAGTACAGTTCAAGCTGCAAGATTCATAAGATTTCTGGAGGGATTCAAAATAGCAGACTGCCACCTGTCTTTTGCAGGTTATTTATGCAATGCTGCAGGCTAGAAATTAAAACTAGCCTACCATGAACAGCTGACAAAAGGTGTATGTCACAGAGGGCTCAGTCTGAAATATGTTTGGATATGGTTGATAAAACACTCATTCTTTTAAGTCAGTTATAGTTTACAAAGACAAATTAGAAAGATAAAATGTGTATGTACTGTATTTTACAACTTGGTTTCAAGAAGGAATGTGAAGTATAAGCCAGAGAAGGAGAAGAGGGAGAAAGGGACTGATTAAGCCAAATTAGACAATAATTTGGTGAAACAGCACTGACAGAGACTCAAATTACATATTTCTACAAATATTTTATGGAAAAAATATAAGAACTTCCTCAGTGATTCTTATTTTTAATTATCATACCAATTTATCTCAGTAACTATGGCAACAGTTTCAGAAAAAATGGTCAAAATATAACAATTGAGATGATATATCATAATTTTACAGTTCATATGTTATAATCAAGCTTCTTTTAAAAAATAGTAATAATATTATATTATACTACATTATATCATATTATACTATATAATAAATATGTACATATTTGGTACACTGAAACTCTTATCACAAAGTATTGAATAGTAGATATTGCTTCAGTCTAATTCATGTGATTGTAGACCACACACATATACTATGAGTGTAAATTAATGATACTCAGACTTCAGTGGTTCAGGAGCCAAATTAACGATCAACATTACCGAAAAGAGCCACAATAGTGTGAATTCAGTGTTTCATTTACTATAGTACTATATATTCATATTTAAACAGTATGACGGGAAATGTGTATTTGTGTGTGTGTGTATACATATAGATAAAAAAAATTCTCACAACAAAATGACTGACCAAGTATAATTATTTTATCAATTTCAACTGATTAATAACATAGAAAAAACATCCTAGTTGGTTAATAACTTAGATTGGTTAATAATTAAATCACACAGTGTTTTCATATCATGTGATGCAAAGAGCCACACATTAAAGAACCACTTGCGGCTCGCGAGCCTCATTCTGACTATCACTGGTGTAATTCATCCAGTGCAAATCAGCATAGCTCCTCTGATGTTAGCTTTAAACATCACCATCAATGGAACTGTTCTCCCAGGTTTAAAACTGACCATGTATGTAGTATGAGGGACAATCTTCATTCATTGAAATATTTTGCTTTCCACAATCAACTCTCTGTACAACTTTTTATGAGTGATGTACCCAAATACTTGGATGCTAATATCTAAACTGTATTGTTAAATTTATTCACCTAAATTTGGGTTATTGCTGACTATGTACTATATGTACCTTATGACTTTTAAAACAAACTTTGTATTTGTGGATAATCTAAGCACTATACCCATATGTACAAAAAGAAAAGGAGTACTTGTGGCACCTTAGAGACTAACCAATTTATTTGAGCATAAGCTTTCGTGAGCTACAGCTCACTTCATCGGATGCATACTGTGGAAAATACAGAAGATGTTTATTTTTATACACACAAATCATGAAAAAATGGGTGTTTATAACGACAAAAGGTTTTCTCTCCCCCCACCCCACTCTCCAGCTGGTAATAGCTTATGTAAAGTGATCAAGCTGTTACCAGCAGGAGAGTAGGGTGGGGGGAGAGAAAACCTTCTAGTTCTGAACTATCTCTTGAACAGAAAAGTAAACTGCCACCTGTAAGAGCAAAATCTTTGCTCTCTGTGGGAGTTTACGCAGCTATTCACCACTAACATGAGAAATGAGGTGATGCCATTAGAAAAAGTAATAAAAATATATTATCATCACCTACCCTAAAGAACACAGAAATTTGTCAAAAACTTTCATTTTACCCATGCAAGGACTGAGGAATACTCCAGCTGCTAGAGTTAAAATTGAAGTCCCATTTCCCTTATAAATCATGGTGCTTTTAACTAGGCTGAAAATTTTTGCTTCAGGCTGGAGTCTGGCATACAAGAACTCAGTCCAAGAATGTTTAGTGTTTGCTTTCCTTTACAAAATGTTGTTTATTTTAAAAAAATCTGTTCAACTATTTTTAACTATGTAAGTGTGCTCCTACAATCCTAAAAATAGCTACTGCTGCTTTTTTTCAGTTGTAATCTTTCAGGCTCCATACTCCATGCTGCCTTTGAATATTTATCTATCCATCCATCCATCCATCCCTGAGCTGTTTACTGAATGAGCGTGAACATTGCTTTTTTTTCAATGAAAAATGTCATAAGGATTTTTAATATGTGAACTTGGTGTGCATGCTTGGCATCCGGATTAATATGAGAAACCATAACGGCTACCATCTCTCAGGGTAATAATCCATGCAAGAAGGATTTACACAACAGACCATGATGTTCAGTGTATTATGGACCATTAACTCAAAATGTACTCTTTAAAAGGTGTCAAAATACAGGTTTATACAACAGACTACTGTCATTTATCAAATTAAATAATAGATGCAGTACAAGTATATTAAAATTCATATACAGCAGCAACTAGTATTATTTGTAAATATCCAAGTATAAATTTGTAGAATATCCATTTGTAAAATATCCAATAACTTTCCATGCTAGCTTCCCTTGCCCTCCACCCATTTCTTTTTGACTGTCATAAAAAGAAGATATACAATACATTGAAATAACAATAAAGAGGTGACAAAAAAATCCCCGGACATTTTTCTATATGTATATATATTCTATTCCAACCTGAGGCAGATGAAGGTGTTTACTTCAGGATCATTTACCTTAATCAGTTAAATTATAACTAAAATGTAAAATGCAGCAGAAGGTTGGGGTGGGACGTTTTGAATGTACTTGGAGAGGTTGAGGAGGGAAATACGATTAGCTTCTATCAGTTTTAAAGACATGGAGTTTTGCTGTTTGTTTTCATTGTCTTGGCTAAAGAGAAAATGAGTACTTGTGGCACCTTAGAGACTAACAAATTTATTTCATTATGCTCAAATAAATTGGTTAGTCTCTAAGGTGCCACAAGTACTCCTTTTCTTTTTGCGGATACAAACTAACACGGCTGCTACTCTGAAACTTGGCTAAAGAGTTAACTCCTGTTTTGTAACAGCATCTCTTGTTTCTCTCCCTCTTAGGTATCTGTGCTAGATACTAAACAAGGTAGGTTCTGCTTAATGGGAACCAGTTGCGAGTTTTGCCCTCTGTCCCCCGTGATGATGACCCCAGACTGCTCGCTGATTTCTCTAAAAAGTGGCTGGAGCATCCAGCCACCTCGAGCGGAGCCCTCCAGCGCCCCCTACCGGTACCAGACCACTATGGCAAAGAGTAAAGTCAGGCTCCCCACTCCAGAAACAAAATCACCAACACAACCTGGAGCCCGTAAAGCAAAGAGCAAAGGTGCACAGCCATAGGAAACACATTGGCAGGAGCTGCATCACACCTCAGCAAAGAGCCCTGTTT
Source organism: Natator depressus (assembly GCF_965152275.1). Classification (NCBI taxonomy): domain Eukaryota; kingdom Metazoa; phylum Chordata; order Testudines; family Cheloniidae; genus Natator; species Natator depressus. The sequence goes on along the minus strand of NC_134235.1, from coordinate 138,099,969 downwards.
GCACTGGAACAGAGTATGTGCTCAGAACATGGATCTATGGGGGAGGGGGAAATCCGGAGCGTTACTGGGCATTGATGCAACATCCACCGACAGTTTTTCTGCCACTCTCCCCCTACTAGCCCTCTCTGGAGATCCTACAGCCCCCCTTTCCTCTGATCAGCACACGGTGCTCCCTTCACCCTAAATGCTGGATCGAGACTCACAACGAACAAAAATACAACAGGAAGGGGGGTGGGATAGAGGTTCCCTGGGTTTAGGTGTTGAGCAAATTGCAGGTGCACCCTGTGACCCAATCATCCCCCCAAATAAGGAACTCCCATCCCTTCCTAGCCCCCAGGACAGCTGCAGCCTATACCACAGTAAAAACATCACATCCCTTTAAAAACAGCCCCTCACTGTGCTTGGTCACTTAGTCAAACCAAGTTTGATACACAGTTGCTGTGCAATCAAGTCTGTCCCCACAGCCCCTTCTCTGGCTCTTCAAATGGCAGAAGCTGGTGTCCTGCAGAGGGGAGAACAACTCGAGAGAATTGGGGTGGCTGGGTAAGGGGGCTGGGGAGGTGACTTTTATCTTTAACGATGTTTAAGTTGCCAGCCCACCACAGTGATGTTCAGATCCCGCACGGGGGAGGGAAGCCAAGTCACAGAAATGTTTAGTGCTCATCTCTCCCATCTCCCCCACCCCAGCACATAGTATAACTGTGGGCCACCAAGAAGTTGCAACTGGTTGAGCAGCTTTCAATGTTTACTCACCGCAGCAGAGAATTCATACCCTGAGGCTGCTTCTCGGAATCGGCTCGGATCAGAGCGAGCCGACAGACCCCAAACTAAAGCACAACAAATCCCAGCACGCAGCAGAGGCAGAGTGAGGAGCGGCTCCGCAGGTGATGCGCCAGCCCGGCCCCCTAGCGCTTCAGGGCTCAGGGGGGCTCCAGGTCCGTCTGGGCGCCCCCGGAAGGGGATGGCAAGAGCCAGAGGCACACAGCTGGGTCAGGCAGGGGAGAGGCGGCCCTCCGCCGGGCAGTCCCTGGGAGGAGGGGGGTGAATACGCAGGGGGAAGCTGCCTATAAATCCAGAGCCGGGGGGGCAGCATGTAAAGCGAGAAGAGGAATCCCCGAGGAGGCGCCTGGTGATCCCGCAGGAGGAGAAGGAGACCCGGACACCGGCCGCTGCTCTCCCCTCGCTCGGCGGCGGCGGCAGCAGCAGCCGCGATGCCTGTGTCCCGGGCTTCCCGGCGGCTTGGCAGCCCGCGGGCGGGCGGGGAGCTGTGCGAGAGCGCCCCGGCCACGGGGAGTCCGCGCGGGCGGGCGGGCGGGCAGGCGGAGAGCCGTGTGCCTGTGCCAGCGTCTCTCGCCGACTCCCCCTGCAGGCCTGGCTGGGAGCGGGGCTCCACTCTGCGCGGAGCCTCCCCCCGCGTGCACACGCCGCTTCTCGGGGCCAGGCAGGGGGTGAAACCAGAGCCCCGGCCGCCCGCTTCTCCCCCGCCCCCGAGGCCCCCGGGCGGCGCACTCCCCTCCCTGCCCCAGCCCGTCCCGTGCCCGCCGCGCGCAGCCCGCCCCGCAGACACTGCCCCCCTGCAGGCGGCGGTAGAGCGCGCTCCCCTCGCTCTGCCCTTCCCCCCGCCTTCCCCAAAGCCCGCGTGTGACAGGTCGCTCACCTCCCCGAGCCCGAGCTGGGCCTCCGCCCCCTTGTGGGCAGCGGCGGGCTGCTGAAAGGCTATTTTTAGGCCTCGGGCTAGTGCACTATAAAGGTCCCAGGGAGAGTGAGTGGGACAGTGAGACGTGGCACTGACTCTCCTGCGGGATAGACTCGCAAGCATCCTACTGCTCAGGTACGTGTGCGCTAGCGGAGTCTGCACGCTTGTTACGGTTTCGGTGCATGCCCTTTTTGTTACATGTATAAGACTAGTGCGCCCTGGTGTTTTTCTCTCACTCCGCATATTTTCTTGTTTTAACGTAAGGCCATCGAAGTTCACTCATCGCTTTTCCAGAAGCGTTGGCATGTTTCTATAAACCACAGTGCAAAGTAAACCACTTCTACCGTCTGCAAGACTGCCTCGGTTTAAAAGTGTAAAATGTGATTAAAGTTTCATATATAAAACAAAAGCATGGAACGGATCCAGCGAACAAGAGCCCTACAATATTAGACTCAATTAAAACAACTGTAATCAAAAGCTGCTTGCAATCCAAAATGGTAGGAATTCAAATCGCCTGAAACTCCGCAAGTTGAAACACCACTTTGGCTTACTTATATAAGAAACTCGCTCACGGGAAAGATTAATGAATATGAAAGTTCATGTTGATCAGAAATAATGTAAGTTCCCAAGCTTCAGCATTTTTACTGGCTGCTTATTGATATGAAACCCAATATAAAGATAAAAATGTTAAGGGCCAAACTCTGATTGCAGTTACATCTCTATAACCTGGACAGTTTCCTTTAACTACATTGAGGTTTGATTTAAGAGGCATCAGCTAAGATGTTTCATAGAGTGTGGCATTTTCTTCATAATTCCTTAATCTCAGGCAATGATATATTTAATATAAAAAAATTATCAAATTTTAAACTTGTCACGGAAACACTCACCCAATCAGATGTCATTTTTTTAAAAATAAAGCTTAATCATTTGGATGTATATTAAATTATAGATATATAAATATCCTGTATTCTGGGGCTTTCTGTAGATCTTCACCTCTTACATCAGCTTTAATTTTTAAACTCTGGAATATAGACTATTTTTTCTGAATCTTTAAAAACAAATCACAGGTATATTAACTTAGAAAAGTAGCCACTGTACATGCAAGTACTTCATCCAATAAAAATACCAATAGGATTGTTAATACCTAGAGTTTTATTAAGTTCCCAGAGCAGGGGTTTTCAACTTTTTTATTTCAGAACCACCCCACTCCACCCCACCCCCATGCTATATAAACTCCAGGGCCCATGGTGGGGGAGGGCTCTGGGCTGGGCGGGGAGGGGTCCCTCGGGCAGAAGTGTAGTTTGACTTCTGTTGGGGGGGCAGGGCAGGGGACAGTGGAGCTTGGGCCAGCTCCACATGGTAGGGTCTGGGGAGGGAGTGCCACCTCCACCCCCGACTCAGCTCAGCAGGCCACCCAGCCTGTCTGGGTTGGGAGGGAGGGGGAAACCAAAAATTATAACTCAAAGGTGGGGGGCTTAGCTCAAACAGTTTGAAAATCGCTCAGGGTGCAAGCAGGAGGTAGCTAATGGGACAGGGTAGCTGGGACTCTGTGCAGGCAGGGGTAGTAGCTCAGGGTGCAGGGAGTGGGTAGCTAAGGGCTGTGTGCCAGGAGTCCCATCCTGCCCCCGCTGTCACTGCTCCCTGAGGGCTCTGCTGGCCCCCAAGCCAGGTTCCCCCCCACCAGCTGTATGAGCAGTCAAAGGGCCTGGGACCTGACGCGCAGTTACAACCCCGGGCACCAGCAGGAGATGGGGAAACACCGCAGCTGCCTGCTCCATGGCACCAGTCAGAGCAGCACCTGCCCTGCACTGCCCGGCTCCAGCTTCCCACCCCCGACCTGGCCAGGGGCAGGGCCTCGGGGGTGTGGAGAGAGGAGGAGATAGGGGAGTGTGGAGCTGCCCGTGGGACTGCTGAGTTCTCGGTAAGACACTGCAGTTTGGGGGGACAATGCCTCCCCGCCCCAACTCCACCCATGGGCTCAGGGCTTCTGCCCCACAGGGAGCACCAACGCCCGGGGCTCTGAGATTCAGCCCCACAGCTCCCAGATTTAGCCCCACAGAGGGCACCGGGGCCCTAGGATTCTGCTCCACGGCTCCTGGCTTCAGCCCCCTAGGTAGCGCCAGTGCTTGGGCTTCAGCTATGCAGCTCCCAGCTTCAGGTCTCAGGGCTCCAGGTTTCAGCTTCAGGGCCCCACAGCCCCCCTAAAAGGGCTCACAGAAACCCAGGGGGCCACAGACCCGCAGTTGAGAACTGCTGCTATACACTATCCCATCTTTTTGACACTGTATGTATTAAAGAATCTGTAAATACATGATGAAATGATAAAGAGTGACTTTCAGAGCTGTTATAATCTTTTGTGTCAATGACCCTTAATAGAATGTTGCAATAGGAGATTCATAATGATTCCTCTGAAACAGAGATGATGCATGGGAGATAGGGTTGCCAGGTGTCCAGATTTTGACCAGAACATCTGTGTAGGAGCCGGAGTGGGGACATGCTGCTGCTTCCCGGAGCTGCACGGAGGCAGGGCAGGCAGGAAGCCTGCTTTAGCTGCTATGCGCCACCGACCAGACTTTTCACTGCCTGGTCAGTGGTGCTGACCGGAGCTGCCAGGTTTCCTTTTTGACCAGGCCTTCTGGTAGAAAACCGGACACCTGGCAACCCTAGCGCGGTGCCAGGACAGGCAGGGAGCCTGCCTTAGCCCTGCTGCACCGCTGACCGGGAGCTGCCCGAGGGAACCCCCTGCCCCAGCCCTGAGCCCCCCAAACCTGAAGCCCCCTCCTGCACCTCAAACCCCTCATCCCAGGCCCCACCCCAGAGCCTGCACCCCCAACCCAGAGCCCATACCCACTCCTGCACCCCAACCCGCAGCCCCCTCCCGCACTCCAAATCCCTCAGCCCCACCGCTCAGGCTGGAGCCCCCTCCTGCATCCTAAACCCCTCATCCCCAGCCCCACCCCACAGCCTGTACCCCCAGCCGGAGCCCTCACTCCCTCCTGCACCCCAACTCCCTGCCCCAGTCTGGAGCCCCCTCCTGCACCCTGAACCCCTCATTTCTGGTCACACCCCAGAGCCTGCATCCCCAGTTAGATCCCCCACACATGCTGCAGCCCAGTGAATTGAGTGAGGGTGGGGAAGAGCGAGCCACCAAGGTATGGGGAATGTAGTGAGCGGGGGGCAGTGTCTTGGGGAAGGGGTGGGGCTAGGGTGTTCAGTTTTATGTGATTAGAAAGTTGGCAACCCTAATGGGGGAGCATACGGGGTCATGTACCCCTCCAGTTTTTGCTGCTTGGCTTGTTCTGAGCATGCTCACGCGGACTGAAGCTGGCTGCCCACACTGTGCCCCCCCCCCCCCACTATTGGCAGGCAAATAATCCATTAGAGTTTTATCTCAGGTGTTTCATACCCATTCACTAAGGTGCCGATATAATCCCATGGGAGAACAGTAATAATAGTGACCAATTATTTTTCATTTTATTTTGTTTTAAGAAACCCACAATAAAAGACTCAATTAAAAAGCTACATGAAAGTGGCCATTATATTACTATCTTAAAAGAGAACTACAAAATGTAAAATTATTCTAGTCACTACATGTAATAACAGTTGAGTAAATCATTACAAAAAAATTCATGATTGGACAGGGTGATTTCCATATATATATTGCAATAAGCTCTTGAAAGGAGAGACTGTCTTTTCTATTTTTTGTGGGTACAATACGTAGTACAATGGGGCTGTGATCTCTGACTGGGGCCTCTAGGCGCTATCCAGTACAAAAAGTTGGGACTAGGAGGTGTTAGGGACTGGAACTGAGGAAGTTGATCTTCTGCCTGACTAGGGATGGTAGAGAGACAGACAAAGAAAGGACAGAAAGTGGATTTACTTAAGTCTGCCTGTGAGGAGTTCTATGCATGAGTAAATCTGTCTGTAGTGCTTTAAGGTTTAAAGAGATACTAGCACACTGTCAGAAAATGTAGGCCCAAGATTTAGATTCTCTAAGCAACAGAGGACAAGGGAGGAGGAGGATTTAACAAACATATTAAAACCTTTTTTTTTTACTAATTGTTTACATTGTGTTTTATTAAAACTTTATTAATATAGCACCCATTGGTATTGTGATCCAGGGATCCCTGGATGCTAATTGGTAGAGGGCAGAGGGGCTCCATAGGGCTGTACAGGGATCCCCTGGATTGGATATCTGCATAATAATTCACCAAAGTGTCACATGTGAGGTCTCTACTGAGAGCAAGTAGCTTACTGTTCATCATAATCATTGCAAAATGTATAAAGAGATAATATCTAAGGAGTTATGTCTCTTATAAGAAACTTAGCGGTGCCATAGGAGTTAGCAAAGAGAGCTGAAAACAGGGGAGTTTGAGTGGGAGTTTGTAAGCGGAGTATGGTGGAGGGTGTATGTGGTTTTTTTGCTGGTTGTTTTTGGGTTTTCCTTCTTGACAGGAGCTTAGGGGGGAAGACTCTGACAGCTACAGAGGCTGCAGTGGTAGAGACCTGAAAAATGTAAGAGACAATGAAGATGACTGGATGTGGAAGCTGCGGGACATATATTATTCTGGAGTGCATACCCAAAAGGTGCTTCATTTGGATGAAGTGTCACCTGACAGATCTGATGGAAGAGAAGATCAAAGGTTTGGAGATGCAGCTGGAAACTGTGGTTGAGTTTAGAAGGGGTTTGAGCAGATGATGGAGGGAAGGAGAGAGGAGGCTGAAGGGAAACTTTAAGATTTGCAGATGCATGCCGGACCAGTGAACTGTGAGGATAGACTGCTGGATGAGGAAAGTGGCCAGTGGAAGGATGTGACTACAAGAACAAGGCAGAGAAAAAGACCAACTAGCAAAGGAGAAATAGAGCTCAGAAAGAGGTTTGCTGAGCTGGAAAATGAAGGGGAGAGGCAGGCAGTAACAGAAGATGGGAGAGCAAGGAAGAAGAGAAAAGTGGTAGTCCACAAGAAAAGGAGAAGAGACCTTGGAGATAGCCAGAGCTCAGAGCCCCAGGAGGATAGAGAATAGAGGATGATTCACAGAAGATTGCAAGTGAGAACAAAAGAGAAGAGGACTTGCAACCAGAAAGAACAGAAAGGGGAAGGCTGGAGAAGGGCACCAACAACAGGAAAAGACAGGTGTATGTGATGTGGGGACTTCCTAATAAGAAAAACAGACTGGTCTGTCACCAGAGATGATCTGGAGAACAGAATGGTGCGTAGTCTGCTGGGAGTTAAGATTACAGGATGTGGAACAGAGGCTGAAGAGGATCCTAATGGGAACAGGAAAGAATCCACTGATTGTCTTTCAAGTGGGAACAAATGATACTGCTAGATTTTCAGTGGGATGCATCAAGAAAGAATATGCCTGGGTGGAGAAGATGCTCAAAGAAATGGAGGCTCAGGTGATTTTCCATGAGATTCTACCAGTCCCTAGAGGAGAGCAGCAAAGGCAAAACAAGACTACGATGATCAACAGATGGCTCAATGGTGCTAATAAGGAGGGTTTGGGGTGTTCGACCACTGGGAGGCATTCACAGACAGAGGACTGTTCTCAAGGGATGTACTCCTCCTTATAGTGAGGGACATAGTCTTCTGGGATGGAAGCTGGCATGACTGATTAAAAGAACTTTAAACTAGGAATTTGGGGGAGATGGTTTGGAGATGCTCAAATAATTTTCATGCCTGATTCTGGTATTGAGTAGGAGAAAAATCAAGTAAAAGAGGATACAGCAATGGAGAGAGGAACAATGGAGGATAGGAAAATGGAGAACAAGAGGAAAGATAGTGCCAGAACCAATGACAGTAACAGGTAGGCAATGCTGGCAGTAAAATGACTGTACCTAATCAGGCGAGGAATCTAAGTGAAGCCAAGCAGAAACTACTAAAATGTCTGTACACCAATACAAGGAGACTGGGTTACAAAATATATCATGAGAACTAGAACTATCAGTGCAGGAAGTTAAACCAGATATTATAGGGATAATGGAAACATGGTGGAGTAGTAGTCATGACTGGAATACAGGTATTGAAAGTTATGTGCTGTTCAAAAGAAGACAGAAATAAAGGTAGAGGTGGTGGAGTAGCCTTGTTTATTGATGACAAGGTCGATTTTAAAGAAATTAAAAGTGATGGAATGGATAAAATGGATTCTGTTTGAGTCAAAATCACTTTAGTGAAGAAATGTAACAGAAGCTCTACTGATATAGTGTTTGGGGTCTGTAGCAGACCCTCAGGATCCAATTTGGAATGGACAGAGACCGCTTTAATATTTTTAAATGAAAGAAATACTACTGGGAACTATGTGATTATCTGAGACTTCAATTTCTCAGCTACAGATTGGAGGAAAAGGGCTACTAATAAAAGTAGGGCCCAGATATTCTTGAATATGATAGAGGACAGATTTCTTCACCAAATAGCGACCCAACAAGAGGTTTAGATTTAGTACTGGTAAGTAGCAAGGACCTCACAGAAGAACTGATTGTAGAGGACAACCTTGGTGCAAGTGATCATGAGTTAATTCAGTTTAAACTAAACTAAATGGAAGGATAAACAAAAAATATAGATCTGCAACTAGGGTCCTTGATTTTAAAATGGCAAACCTTAAAAAATTACAGGAATTAGTTAGGGAATTACACTGGGCTGAAGAACTAGAGGATCCGAAGGTGGAGGAGGCCTGGAATTAATTTAAGTCAAATTTTCAGAAACTATCTGAAGCCTGCATCCCAAGCAAGAGGAAAAAATTCATAGACAAAGGTTGCAGACCAAAATGGATGAACAAATATCTCAAAAAGGTATGCCTAAGTGGGTCACAACTGAGAATACCAGATTCAGGACAAACTGCTGAGAAATAAGGCAGACCCACCCGAAAACTGGTGGTTATTTTTCCATAAGATATACCAAACCAGCAACAAAAGTAAACTTCTGTCTCATCACATTGGCTAACAAGAAGTCAGAAATGCAGTCTCCTTTGGTATCTCAGACCTTGTTCCAACACCCAGACACTAGATTTAATAATGAATGATTATTTAAAACCAATTTAATCAAACAAAAGGTTCTTCTGATCCCAAAGGACCAGCCACATATTCAGGTCAACATATAACTTAGATCTTACCCAATAGTCACGCTGTTGCCATTGCCAATCCTTTAGTATCTAACATCTAAAGGTTTATTTATAAGAGAAAAGAAAGATGTGAGTTAAAATTGGTTAAAGGAATCAAATACATACAAATATTGCAAAGTTATTGGATCAGGCTTGAAGCAGTGATGGAATAAACTGTTGTGATGGAATAAACTACATAATGTCTCTGGTTGCTTCCAAAAGACTGGAAGGTCCTTAGTCCCTTGGTTAGAATGCTCCCATTAGTATAAGTCCAAGTCCAGAGTTCAGAGCAGGAAAGAGGCAAAATGGAGATGTTTCCAGGGCCTTTTATAGCTTCTGCCATGTGGAGGGAAACTCATTGTTCCAAGCAAAGCCCTTAGCACAGTTTGTGGAAAAGTACAGGTACACACGATAGAGTCCTGTGTCACATGAGCTTGTCACATGCCTTTGCATGCTTTGATGAATCATCGCAGGAGCCATTGCCCATATTCTGGCTGGAACATCTACAGGAAAATTCATCAGATGCGGATAAGCTTCTTCCATGGCCCATTGTGTTCACTGATGGGCTATCAACTTAAATACTCCATTCAAAATGTGTTGGCTAGACTGGATGTATATTACCACAGGAGCAAACACATTTTAAATACAGGTACATAGTCAATATTCATAACTTCAGATACAAAAATGATACATGCATATAAACAGGATAATCATATTCAGCAACCCGTAACTTTTTCATTGACACCTTACATGACATACTTTGTACATGGTTTGTTGCAATTATATGACAGTGGTAGCAATAATAATCTACATAGTCATATTTTAGATTGCAGACCAAAATGGATGAATAAGTATCTCAAACAGATTATTACGAAAAAGTAGAAAGCCTATAAGGACTGGAAGAAGGGGTGGATCAGCAAGGAAGTCTACCTCTTGAAGGTCAGAAAGTGTAGAGGAAAAGTGAGAACTGCCAAAAGCCAAGCAGAGTTGGGTCTTGCAATGGAAACAAAAACCAATAGTAAAAGATTCTTTAACCACATAAATAAAAAGAAAACAAGGAAAGAAAAAGTGGGACACCTAACCACTTAGGACAGTTGGAGGAGGGTGGAGATTAAAGATAAGGGTAGCTAATGGGAAGGAAGACATGGAAATAGAAAATATCACATCCAAGGTGGAAGCCTGTAACGGGGCGCACTCACCTCTTGTGAGTGCCCCCCCTCTTGACAGAGTGCATATGCCTTGCACTCTCTCTCTCTCTCTCTCTCTCTTTGTGGTGTGCCTTTAGTGACTCAGCCCTCCAGCCGAATCACACACACTCTGTGTGATGAAAGCAAAGCAAAACTTCTTCCAGAGTACAAGTCCAACAGGGGTCTCTGTCAGTGCCCCTGTAATGTCTCCCACAAGTTGTCCCTGCTCCGGGACAGAGCAGTGCCCCAAGGCTTCCTTTCCAACCACAAGTCTCCAGACAGGCCCCTGCAGTTCAGTTCCCCCCTCTGGGGTGCCTCAATATCCAGGCCACTTCCCCCAGTGGCTAATGGGGTTTGTGGGGGGACCCAGGCCTGCCCACTACTCCAGGTCCCAGCCCAGGGACCCTGTAGATAGGAGCCATCTGCTGTGTCCCTTTAACTGTCACATGGCTTCTCCAATTCCCTGGGCCACTTCCGCGCAGCGTCTTCACCCTTACTTCAGGGCCTTGTCCTAATGGAGTCCCAGCAACCAGCTCAGGGCTCCTTCTTGCTGTCCCGGGCTTCTGGCAGCACTGCCCTGTACGGGGTTCAGCCAGCCACACCTCATCCACACTCCTTCAGCCCTAGCAAGGAGCTGCTGTCAGTCTAGCCCTGCAGCTCTTCTCATACTAGCCTGCAGGTCCTTGATTGATTGTTTCACACAGCTGATCTAGGCAGCTTGGAGGACCTCTCTACTGCCCTTTTCTGGGGCATGGTGTGGCAGGGCCACAAGGCCTCCAGCAGGGGGCCTCAGGGCCTAGTCCATCCCATCACAAAGCCAAACTCAGGTATCTTCATGGGACTAAATGGGGGGAGTGGGGTGGAAAGCAGATAATTTCCATCCAAGAATATTAACGGAACTGGCACACGAAATTCCAAAACTAAGAGCAAGAACTTTTAATGAATTCGTAAACTCAGGGGTCATAGTACAAACATAGTACCTCTATTTAAGAAAGGGGAAAAAATGATTCAAGAAACTACAGGTCTGTTAGTTTGACCTCAGTTATATACAAGATCATTTGGAAGAGAGGATATAAAGAGTAACGGATATAAAGGTAAATGGTAATTCGGATAAAATACAACATGGTTTTACAAATGGTAGATTGTACCAGACCAATCTGATCTCTTTCTTTGAAAAGATAACCAATTTAGTAGACAGAGGAAATGCAGTAGATCTTATCTACCTGGATTTCAGGATAGCATTTGATACAGTTCCACATGGAAAATTATTAGTTAAACCGAAGAAGATGGGGATTAACACACGAATTGAAAGGTGGGTAAGGAATGGTCATGCTGAAAGTGAACGGTCAGGCTGGAGGGAGGTTACTAGTGGAGTTCCTTAGGGATTGGTGTAGGACCAATCTTATTTAACATTTTCGTTAACAACCTTGGCCCCAAAGTGGGAGTATGCTGATAAAATTTGAAGATGACAAAAGTTGCCAATATGGAGGAGGACCGGAAAATCATACAAGATTTGGATGACCTTGAAAATGGGAGTTATAGAAATTGGATGAAATGTAATAGTACCAACTGCAAGGTCATGAATTTAGGGACTTACAACAAGAATTTTTGCTGTAAGCTGGGGATGCATTAGTTTGAAGTGACAGTGGAGGAGAAAGACCCCGCTGTATTGATCAAGCACAGTATGACTATGAGCCACCAATGTGATATGGTTGTGAAAAAGGCTAATACAATCCTTGGATGCATCAGGTGGGGTATTTCCAGTAGAGATAGGGAAGTGTTTATTACCATTATACAAGGCACTAGTGAGACCTCATCTGGAATAGCGTGTGCAGTTTGGGTCTCCCATGTTTAAGAAAGATGAATTCAAACTGGAACAGGTGCAGAGAACTGCTACTAGGATGATCCGAGGAATGAAAAACCTTCTTTATGAGAGGAGACTTAAGGAGCTTGGTTTGTTTAGCCTAACAAAATGAAGGTTGAGGGGAGATATGATTGCTTTCTATAAATACCTCAGAGGGATAAATAGCAGAGAAGGAGAAGAGTTATTTAAGTTAAGTGCCAATGGTGGCACAAGAAGAAATGGATATAAACTGGCAATCAACAAGTTTAGGCTTGAAATTAGATGAGGGTTTCTAACCATCAGAGCAGTGAAGTTCTGGAACAACCTTGCACGGGGACCAGTGGGGGCAAAAAACCTAACTGGCTTCAAGACTGAGCTCAATAAGTTTATGGAGGGTTTGATGTCATGAGATTGCCTACAAAGGCATATGTCCCATCTGTGACTGCTATATGCAAATATTACCAACAGTCAGAGATGGGACACTAGATGGGGAGGGCTCTGAGTTACTACAGATAATTCTTTCCTAGGCATCTGGCTGGTGGGTCTTGCCCACAAGCTTAGGATCTAATTGATCACCATATTTGGGGTCAGGAAAGAATTTTCTCCATGGTCATATTGGCAGAGACCCTGGGGGATTTTCACTTTCCTCTGCAATGTGGGGCATGGATCACTTGCTTGTTTGAACTAGAGTAAATGGTGGATTCTCTGTAACTTGAAGTCTTTAATTCAAGATTTGAGGACTTTGGCAACTCAGCCAGAGGTAATGGTACTATTACAGAAATTGGGGGTGAGGTTATGTGGCATACGATGAGCAGGAGGTCAGACTAGATGATCATGATGGTCCCTCCTGGCCTTAAAGTCTATGAGTCTAATCCTTCCTAAAGATCACTCATCTAAGAAGCATAGAATCTCAGGGTTGGAAGGGACCTTAGGAGGTCATCTAGTCCAACCCTCTGCTCAAAGCAAGACCAATCCCCAATTTTTGCCCCAGCTCCCTAAATAGCCCCCTCAAGGATTGAACTCACAACCCTGGGTTTAGCAGGCCAATGCTCAAACCACTGAGCTATCCCTCCCCCCGCAAACTGTGCCTGAGTTCCATGGGGACAGATTGCATTAAAGAATATTTGACCACCTTCAAAAGGATAAAGAACAGAGAATTCCCCGAACTAACTGGTCAAGCTTTATACATGTTTAATAATATGGATGTAAGTGATGTTATGTTGTATAAACTGCTTAAGGGCCTGTGTTAAAAAGGTCTCAAATTACTCCAGAGGCATATCACCTAAAGGTTAAAAACATCAAAAGAGTTGATATGATATGTCACTGGGATTATGTTAATAAAATGGGGGTTTTATTTGAGGAAAATGGATAAAAAGTAAAGGAGCAGAAAATTATGACCAATTATTCTGCTCTGATGAGATGAGGGCAGCAGTGTGGGAAAAGTCCCCAGCAGCTGTAGAAGGGACAGCTGACTTATACATGTAAGTGAGACCATTCCTAGACTGCAGGTCCCAAAGGATCGGGCACAAACCTGGCATAAAAGGGGGTGCCCAGTGTGTTCATGGGAAAAGGAGAGAAGGAACAGAACTAAGCACACACCACTCCAGTACTGATCGCCTCCTGATAACTCAATTATCAGACCCCAGCCCAAGGGGTGGTCCAAGAAAGTGTTTCTTACATGAGTCCCTTGAACATATAAACAAACAATTCCCTAGGTATGGGGAGTCCAAATACAATGCCCGATCCACCCAGGTTAATGGAGCTGCCCTTAATTTGGAGATTTCAGTGGTGGCAGAGGGGGTTTTAGTTAATTTTGTCCTGCCTGTCCTCCTGGAGGTGGACATAAAGTTTATTAAAGAAGTCAAGCTAAATGGTAATTTGGAGAAACACTAATGCCCAGATCTGTTTAGTCAGGAGGAAGGTAATTAAGGAGATTGTTATGTTCTATGGGGACGAGGTAAAACTCCTTGTCGTGGGGCATTTTAGAAGCAGAGTGCCTTTAGTCTGCATTGAATTAGAGTGAGAAGGTTTAAGGGATACTTTGAATGTGGGGGTTTCAGAGAATTTACCAGATGGTATATTAGTGGAAAATGACATAATAACACTCCTCAAAACTGTTAATATTGTGACTAATGGCAAGAGGGAATATGTCCCTAAGTTCCCATAGGTAAACCCTGAGGAGGGAGAGGCAGCTAAGTGGGGAGAGGAATCAACTGCACCCTTATCAGGAGAAAGTAGCAATATATCTCCAAAGGAGGGGGGATGAGGCATTGCCCATCCCCACGTTGCCTGAAACAGCTCACAGTGCAAGCAAAAGCCAAATGGAATTTGCTATGGAATGAAGTGCAGACAAGTCACTGGAGAGCATAAGGGAGGCCACCCTCAGTAATGCCCCTAATAGAGAGAACAGGGGGATGTTTTTTATTAAAAGGATTTACAGGGAAGCCCTGGTTGGGAAAAATAGAGCGCTACAAAAAATTGATCATACCCACAAAGCTGTTGCAGAGATAATGCTACTAGCCCACAACTGCCCTTTTGCTGGTCACTTGGGAACGGAGAGGACACATGAGAGGCTTAAGAAAATCTTCTGTTGGCCCCATATTCAAAATAAAGTAAAGGAATACTGCAAGACTTGCGACTTATGTCAAAAGCAGAAAAGGCCTGTAGGTCTCAGCAAGGCTCCCCAAGCATTTTTCAGAGTTGCCATGGATATCATAGAGCCCTTACCCAGGCTAACTCAGAGAGGAAAAAGATTTATATTAGTGGAGTTGGATTTTGACACCAGGTATCCCGAGGCAAGTATGAGGGACATGGGAATAGTTGAAGAATCAAATAGTCCCTGGGCTTCTCCAGTTATGGAGCCCAAAGGGATGGGACAATAAGGCTTTGTGTTGATTGCATAAATCTTAATTCAGTCATGGTTCCGGATATATACCCTATGCCCAAAATTTATGATATGCAAAACCAAAGATATTAAAAAAACAAAGTAAAGTTCCTGAGCACCCTGGATTTTACTAAGGAGTATTGGTAAATCTCCCTCAACAATGAAGCACAGAAAAAGTCTGTCTTTATTACTGGTTCAGGACTTTTTGAGTTCAAAATGTTGCTATTTGGGTTAAGTAATGCAGGAGGCACATTTCAGAGGCTCATTAACCAGATCTTTGCTGAGTCACAGGATATTGCCAGTCCCCACATAGATGCTATCTTTAGTAATTCCTGGTCAGATCACAAAAATCACTTGGGAATTATGCTGAAGAAACTCAAATATGCAGGTCTCACTGTAAAAGTGTCGAAGTATAAGATATGGGAGGCCAAAGTCCCTGATCTAGGCCATTGAGTAGGAGGGGACCAGATTTTCCCTGATTCCTTAAAAGTGGAATCCATTGTTAATTGTACCCCAAACCAAAAAACAAATTTAGTCTTATTTAGGCTTGGCAAATTACTACAGCAGCTTTGTGGAAGGCTTCAGCAACATGGTATCTGCAGTTACAGACCTCTGCAGAAAGACGCAGCCTGACAAAATGGTCTGGACTGCAGTCTCTCAGGAAGGCTTTGATAAAGTGAAAAGAAGAAGTGCTAAAGTGAGAAGAAGAGCTCTGTGCAGCTTGAAAGCTTGTCTCTCTCACCAACAGAAGTTGGTCCAATAAAAGATATTACCTTTCCCAACTTGTCTCTTTGAAAAGAAATCTGTCAGAAATAAAAATTTGGATGGGCTAGAACCGTTCTAAGATATTTGAGCTCTGTACAGATGCATCCAATTAGGCCTGCGGCCTGTACTGATCAAGAGTCTAGAGTGCATATTATGATTTTATTTTTTATGTAACCATTTGGTTCCAATACTTCTGTTTGCTACAACTTGAATCTCTATGCTTGTTAAATAAAGTTATACTTGATTTCACTGTAAATGAAACAAAGTGCTGTGAATTAAGTGAAGCAGTGAGCTGAGGTGAAACTGGTCAGATGGGGTGTAATGTTTCTTTGGTAGCAGTAGATCGGTGGATACCTCACATGTCCAGTGGACCAGGGGTTGGACACTCTAGGGAGATGCTTGAAGGACTCAAGGGTTGGAGTGTGCCTATCCCTAACCTGCAGAGTGACAACAGGGCCAGAGAGGCCTAGAGGGGAGTGTTTATGTTGCTTGTGGCCAGTGGAGTTGGGGAGCTAACCCACAGCAAGCACAGACAAGGCTTCCTCACACTAATTCAGCTGGTAGTTGTGATGGTGCCCCCCATAAGGTTTTATGGAAATATGCTTATGAATATATATATACAATATATATATTTTGTGACAGGGTCACTGGCTACAGGAGAGTGATTTTTTTTAAAGCAGAAAAGATATTTTTTTATTTGCATAACACACTTACAAAACAAAACAACAGCATATGCAATGTGTAACACAGCAACCAATCACAATTGTTTTCTCATTAGCTTCAGGGGAGGGAAGTGTTCAAGCTTGCCTGGGCCCAGAGCGGGGGGCTTCCTCGACTCTCGTGGTCTTCCACCCTTCCGAGTTACCTGGTGGTCCAGAGTGAGGGGGCTTCATCGACTCTGAAGGTCTGCCACCCCCTCGAGTTACCTGGCACCCATGCCCAAGTGTCACCAACAATTCCCTCCTCTGAAAGCACCCAACAAAAGGGGCAGGCTGTGGGGTGGACAACCCGGGGCGGGGGGGGGAGCACATGCACCCACGTGTGAAAGGACCCCTCTAAGGTGGTGGTGTCCGCAGCAGCAATGGCTGGGGCTGGGGTCCCTTACTCTCTCCCCTAATCAAAGGGTCAAAACAAAGGGAGCCGGACGGGGACACCGAGCAGAGGGCCTCAGACAGCGCCCACCGCTCCTCAAAAGCATCAAGGGAGTCGGTGGACGCCACCCAGAGGAACTCCGCCCCGATACGTGAACGAACCGAGGATCGGAAAACGGCCCCACAGTCACAGGAAACTCCATCAGCCAACCTCCTCTCTCTGGTTTTATAGATGGCCTTTTTAGCCAGGGCCAGGAGGAGATTAACTAGGAGATCCCACGACTTTGTGAGGCCATGGATGGGGAGTGCATAAATAAAAAGGTGAGGGGAAAAATGCAACCAAAAACGTAATAAAAGATTTGTGAGGAGTCGGAACAGGGGATGCAGCCTGGCGCACTCCAAATATACGTGCACCAGGGTTTCCCTTACACCACAAAAGGGACAAGTATCTGGGATGGGGTTGAACCGCGCCAAGTATGTGCCCGTGCTCACAGCTCCGTGAAGGAGCCGCCAACTAATGTCCCCGACGGGCCTCGGAACCAAGGTGGAATATAGGCTGGCCCACCAGGGCTGCTCATCCTCCAAAGGTGGCAGAAGGTCTCGCCACTTTGTGTTGGGGCAGGACACTAGGGTGAGGGCGTGAAGGGTGTGGAGCATGAGTGTGTATAGATGTTTCCTTGGCACGGTTTGGAAGCAGTTCACGGTTTGGAAGTTCACGGTTTGGAAGCTCGCTGTAAAGGGGTGAGGGGGGTCGACTAGGTCTACAGGGCAGGGGTCCAATTAAAAGGTCCGGCGGGCCTGGGGTAGAGGGTGGGCGGGGTGTGCCCTCGAGCAGGACCCGATTGAGGTAAGCTATAGCAGCGGGCGGCAAAGCGGCCTTCACCTCCTGAAGTACGCGCCGGGGGGTACAAGATCTGTACAGCCCCATGCATCGAGCGAGCGTCAGGGGATCCAGCCAGTCTCCCCGGTCGTAGTCCAGGAGGTCTCCGACTCTCGTGACTTCTGCCAGGATCAAGCTCTGGTGCACTGAGCGGGACTCCGCCACCTGCACACGGAGCTGGGGGTTGTGTGGCAGGGGCTCCGCGAGGACATCTGCCCCCTTGGTGGCCGCAACGGACCTGGCTGTTAAAAACAGTTTCCAAGTCCGGAGGAGGTCCTGGTAGAAGACTGGCAGCCCGGAGAGGTCTCGCGGAAGACCTCCCGGACAGAGATAAAAGAGCTGCCGGTCATATCGGAGCCCTCGGATGCGGCACAGGATGGCGTGCGCCAGTATGCTCCATGCTGAACTGCCTGCACCATAAAGGAGCCTCTGTGAGGCCTGGAGGCGGAAGACGCGGACCTGAGTGTGCATTCCTGACCAAAAGAACCCCAGAATCGATGTCTGGAGGTTGGTCAGGAAACCCGGGGCCAGGACCAGGGTTTTGAGCCGGTACCAGAGCATGGACAGGACTAGTTGATTAAGCACCAGCGCTCTCCCTCAGAGGCAGAGACATCGGAGTAGTCCCGTCCATTTCCGGAGCCGCTCTATCACCCCGCCCTCTAAATTTTCCCAGTTCTCCGGCGGAGAGGGATGCGTGGCAGAAAGGTAAACGCCGAGGTAGAGCAGCAGACCCGCGCTCCACCGGACGGTCTGAAGCGCGGGTGGGAGGGAGCTCGCCTGCCGCCAGTCTCCTACCGCCAAGCCAGAGCTCTTGACCCAGTTGACCCGGGCGGAGGAGGCTGCCGAATAGATGGCCTGGCAAGCCTCCACCCGCACCAAGTCACCCAGATCCTGGACCACAAGGAGCACGTCATCAGCGTACGCCGACAGGACCAGCCGCAGTTCCGGCTCCCACAGCACCAACCCTGTCAACTTCCTGCGGAGGAGACAGAGGAAGGGCTCGATCGCCAGAGCCTACAGCTGGCCCGAGAGGGGGCATGCCTGCCGTACTCCTTGCCCGAAGTTGACCGGTTCGGTCAGGGTCCAGTTGAGCTTAACCAGACACTCTGCAGAAGCGTACAACACCCGGAGAAAACCCACAAACTGGGGTCCGAAGCCAAACGCCCGCAGAGTGCTCAAGAGGTACCCGTGGTCCACCCTATCGAAAGCCTTCTCCTGATCTAGGGACAGGAGGGCGAACGGCAGACTGTCTCTACGCCCGAGTTCCAAAAGGTCCCGAACCAGAAATAGGTTATCAAAGATACTGCGGTCCAGTACGGTGTAGGTCTGGTCTGGGTGGATCATGTCCGCCAGCACAGACCCTAGCCTCAGCGAGATTGCTTTCGCTACTATTTTGTAGTCCGTGCTGAGAAGCGAGACGGGACGCCAATTTCATAAATTGCGGAGGTCCCCCTCAAAACACGTGGTAGAACTCCATGGTCAACCCGTCCATGCCTGGAGACTTATTAGTGGGCCTACGACAGAGGGCTTCCAAGAACTCGGCCAGAGTGAGAGGCAACTCTAGCCGGTCTCAGTCGCTCGCGCTGACCGTAGGGAGCTCCTCCCAGAGCACTCTGCAAGCGCCAGGGTTGGTCGGGTCCGGGGAGAAAAGACTTGCGTAGAAGGCTCGGGCCCTCCCGCACATCTCCACCGGTTCCGTGAGGGGGGTGCCGTCTTCTGTCAGGAGGCAGGTGATGTGTTTCTTGGCCCCCCTCATTTTCTCCAGGGCATAGAAGAAGCGGGAGCCACGATCCATCTCCCGAAGAAGGCGGATGCGGGATCAAACAAAGGCGTCCCGGGCCCAATGGTCCTCGAGGGCCCAGAGCTCCTCCCGCTTCTCCCGGCACGTTCCACAGAGGAGCGGGTCCTTGGGGCTGGTGGCCAGACGCCTCTCCAGCTCTAAGACCTCCCGTTCCAACTGCTCTATCACCGCATTTCTCCGTCAGCTGGTACCCTGGGCGTAGTCGCGGCAGAAAATTCTGGCGTGCACCTTCCCCAGGTCCCACCATCGCCGCGCCGAGGGAAAGGCACGCTGCTGCCCTCGCCAGGCCAGCCAGAATTCCCGGAAGGACGTCACAAAGCCCTCATCCTCAACAGGCTGTTGTTAAAATGCCAGTAGGCCGGCCCCGGCCTCTCCGCACAGAGGGAGGCTGTCACGGTGGCTAGATTATGGTCAGAAAATGGGGCCAGCCGAATGCTGGAAGAGTGGGCTCTTGAGAGATGGAAGCGTGATAAATAAATGCGGTCCAACCGGGAGTGGCTCGACCGACGGGCTTCCACCCGGACAAAGGTGAACGTGGAAGTGTCATCCGGGTGGTGGTCGCGCCAGATGTCCACTAGGGAATGATGTTCGACTATCTCCCGGAGGGTGTCCGCGGCGGCCGGGCTCTGCTCGGTCCCCGAGCGGTCCTGTTCCTCGAGGGTGGTATTAAAGTCCCCTCCCAGGACCAGGCACTCGTGAGAATCTAAGATGCCGAGGAAGGCAGACGCCCGCTGGTAGAATTGCAGCCGCTCCGGGGCCTGATGGGCATAGACGTTAACGAGGTTAACCACGAGCCCCTCCATACGGACCGGAGATGCAGCAGGTGACCCGGCACGGCCTCGGCGACCCCTAGCACCTCGGGCCGTAGGTCGGGGGAGAACAGGGTTGCCACTCCTGCCTGTCGAACCGTGGCATGGCTAAAGTAGACCCTGTCCCCCCACTCCAGTCGTCAACTGTCTTCGGGGGTCAGGTCCGTATGGGTCTGCTGCAGGAAAACCACAGAGTACCCTCCCTCCCGAAGGAAGGAGAGCACCTGGGACCTGCGGAGAGCCATCCTACAACCCCGGGTGTTCAATGTTGCGATGGTGAGAGGTGTCACGGGGAGGGTCGGGGGGGTCCTCACTGGCAGGGATGCTCACATCTCCCAGCGGGCTGCGCAGCAGTCCGTGACCCATCCTGTAGGTGAGTAATTGTCCACGGAAGACGCAGACCTACCAGTAGGCCGCGGCATACTGCTTCCCCGTCCCTTTACCTTCCCCCATGAGGGCCCTTGTGGCCCCAAGGATTTGAGAAAAGTCCCCCCATCGCTGGAGAGCAAGTTGTACCTTGTTGCAGGAGCCACGGACATCCTCTAAAAACTTCCGCAGCTCTCCTTGCAGCTCATGGGGTGGGGGGTGGGGGTTACGGTTTCCCGGTTGTTCCCCAGCGGGGCCCTTGGTGCAGCCCTGTGGTCTACTAAAACGGACAAGCAGGGTGCAGACCCCCGACGGGGTGCCTGATGGGCTGGAGCTTCTAGGCCCGCCTCAAGCTCTGGGGCAATAGGGGGCGGTGGAGGGAAAATAGCAGCTCCTAATGGGTCAGGGCAGGAGAACACAAAGGCCGCTCCCTGGGCGTCATCAGTTGGGAAAGGGAAGGAGACAGCCCCAGGGGTGGCAATGACATTGCAGGAGGTAAATTGGATAGGGGCAGGGGCAGAGGCGAGGTTCTGGGTTTTGGAAGGCAAGCAGCTGGATGGTGGCACCTCCCGATCAGGCTCAAGGTTAAGGGGGTGGGGAGGGAGCTCTCGGTGACACTGGGCGCGCGCTCTGTGGTGGATTTAGCAGCCACAGCATCAGGAGGTGGATTATCTTCTGTAGGGCCCCCGCCCGAGAAGGAAGTCGATTGCTCCGCACCAACGCGGGGTGCCCCTGGCGACTCGTGTCCCGGCCGCGTGGCGCCGGCTGTCACCTGAGCAGGCTCAGTGGTCGTCAGCGGGGTGCCATCAGCGGCTGGGTCGGTGGAGGAGTCCAGGGGCTCCTCGGAGGTGGGAGCGGAAGCAGCAGTTAAGTGGAGGTAGCATGGGGAAAACAGGGGTGGAGTGAGGTCGCCCAGATCGAGATTTGCTGGCAAAAGGTCGTCCTCTCCCTGGGCGACCGGGGTCAGATCTAAGGCCTCGATCTGCTCGAACATGGAGAAGAGGACACTTTCCGCCGCCCCAGGGTACTCCCCGCCGGCACCCGCCACGACGGTTGCCTCGGGGTTCACGGGGGCTTCGGGTAGCATCAGGACAGAAGGGGCTTCCTCGAGGGTCTCGGAGGGGAGGGTCTCCCGTGGAGGGGAGACACTACCCTCCGGTGCTGCCACGTCTTTCCCGGCTGGCACCGGTGGATGGGACGCACTCGTGGGCAAAGCGGAAGGTTCGGCATCGGTGCCCCCCTTCCTGGTCTTCCGGGGGGCCTCGGCCTCGGGTAGATGAGGCAGAGCTTGAGCCTTCCACTTGCCTCGCTTCCCCTGGACTAGGGCCCAGCCCTCCATGGCATCATCTGGGGCTGGTTAGCAGGGGTCATGTCAGGGGGTAAAGGCGATGGCTCAGGGACTTGGGGTAGAACGGTGGGGCAGCATAGGGGAGGGAGGATTCTCCCTGGGGCAGGCTCTCTCTCATGCCTGATGGTATCTCCGCCACACCCTCCTCCATAGGCCCCGCTAGATTGTCAGCAGCGAAGGTGGGGCTCTCCCGCTCGTCTCGGCGTTGTAGGGGAGGTGCCCCTTGGGCCTGAGCGGGAGTAGCGGTGGTCCGAAGAAGCGGGGGGGCGGGTTCGGGTACTGGGCGGCTAGGGGCATCGGCAATGACGGGGCCGATATCCTGCCGGGTCTTGGGGATCTCAGATGCCCCTCCTTGCCGGGCTAAGGGGCAGTCCCTCTGGACATGCCCCGACGCCCGGCAGAGGTAGCACCGGGCCTCTCCCGTGGAAAAGTACACCCGGTAACGGGCCCCCTGGTGGGGGACTAGGAAGGACCCTTCAAGCGCCACTCCGTCACACGCCACCGACGGCAGTAAAAGTTGCACTTGCCGGTGGAAGGAAAAGATGTGACGGAGGGTGGGGTCCTTGCAGCCCAACGGGAGAGGGCTGATGACAGAAACAGGTTTCCCCAGGGTGGAAAGGGCAGGTAGCAGGGCAGCATTAGGGAGAAAACAAGGGACAGAGGTCAGGACCAGGCGGACGCCCAGGTCCTCCAGTGGCTCTAGGGGGACAAACAGCCCCCCACCGCCAGGCCCCTCTCCACCGCTTTCTGGGCGGCAGCCTCCAATGCTAAGAAGAAGACGACCTTCCCGTCCATTTTGGAGGTCGCCACCATGGCCGAGGGCCCCACCACCCTCACCAACGCCCGCACGTAGGTCTCCACGTGGGGCGAGGCGGGCACCAGGAGGCATCGGACACCGTGCTTCCTTGTCATGGTGGGAAAGGGGCCCCGGCCGCTATTGATGATGGCGGAGGCGGTGGGCAGGAGAGATGACGAGGTGGCTGGCGGGGGGCTGCCGCCTCCCAGGTGTACATCCTGGGGGCTGAGGGAGGGACACCCGCAGAGCTGGTGGAGGAGGCAGCGGGGAAGGACGCCGTGGTCGGTGGTGGGGCCGCAGCAGTGGGGGTGGCCCCTGCCATGGAGGGCCCGGTGGTTTTAGCGAGGCCCTTCCCCTTCTTCTTGCCCTGGCCTTTCCCGCCGGCTGGGGGGGCTTCCCTAGAGTCTGGGTAGGCGATGGGCATGGCAGCGGTGGAGGTCACCCCAGTGCCCTCCATTGCCGATGCCCCAGCGGGGGCGGTGGCAGGAGGTTAACAGGAGTTGGGGTCAGGTAGAAAGGGACAAGCTGTGGGGTGGACAGTTCAGGGCGGCGGGGGGGTACATGAACCACCGTATGCTTGTCCAGAGAGTCCTCTTTGGTTGGCTGGTGCTTCTGGCCCACGCGGTGGAATCAGGGCAAGCAGCTGAGTCCAGAGGCAGATGTTAGACAGCCAGCAAAGTTGGTGGAGTGCAGGGGGTGAAGATCGTAGTGTGGGGGTTGGGAGGACACAGATGGATCAGGGGGCAGCTCCGTGCCACACCCCCTGTGTCCCTACAAACACAGTTAAGACACAGTCAAGGCCTCCCCCCACTCGAGAGCACACTTCGAAAGTTACTCAGTCTTAGGCCCCCTCCATGGCGATTTGTAGATTTCCCGGGTGGTGTTCCTCTGGTAGACGGCTTTTTCCTCCTCTGTTCTGGGCTTTCTTTTTTGCAGCTACAACATTCCAGGGATGCCGGAGCAGATGATAAAAGTCCTCTCGACCAAATATGGGTCCACAAACAAACGGCAAGCGACTGGGTCTGGGGGCTGGGTCCTTCCACTCCCGCCCTCTGGGGAGCAGGCCGGCAGGCCCCCCCTCTCTCAGGGGGGGTGTTTCAGCTGGAGCGGCAGCAGCATCCGAGGGCGGGCGGGGCGGGGGGCTAACAGCCAGCCGGCAGCCGGCCAGCACTCTAGCAACAGCAGAGAAGAAAAAAAAACAACAAAAAGAAAAGAAAGGGGGCAGAGCGTCTGGACCGGTCAGGGGGGAAGCCGAAAGCAGGGGCAAAAAGCAAGGAAAGCCCAGGCCAGAGGGCAGCAGGAGAGCAGGCTAAGTAGGTCCCTTTTCCCTGGGTAAGGTAACAGGGAAGGTTTTTTTTTTTTTTTTTTTTATTTACAAAGATATTTACTTTACAGTTTTACATAAGACATGATTCTTCATAACATACAAGGTATCAAATCACAGACCTAGGTCTAGAAGGCAGATATATTAGCCCCAGGTTAAGTAGGTCCCTTTTCCCTGGGTAAGGTAACAGGGAAGGTTTTTTTTTTTTTTTTTTTATTTACAAAGATATTTACTTTACAGTTTTACATAAGACATGATTCTTCATAACATACAAGGTATCAAATCACAGACCTAGGTCTAGAAGGCAGATATATTAGCCCCAGGTTAAGTAGGTCCCTTTTCCCTGGGTAAGGTAACAGGGAAGGTTCCAAAACAATCAGGAACTTTCTGGAAACAAGGCAGACAGGCTGATTAGAACACCCGCAGCCAATCCAGAAGCTGCCAGAATCAATTAAAACAGGCAGGCTAATCAGAGGACCTGGGTTTAAAAAGGAGCTCACTTCAGTTTGTGGTGTGCATGTGAGGAGCTGGGAGCAAGAAGCGCAAAAAGCTGAGAGTGAGAAGGCATACTACTGGAAGACTGAGAAGTACAAGCATTATCAGTCATCAGGAGGAAGATCTTGTGGTGAGAATAAAGAAGGTGTTGGGAGGAGGCCATGGGGAAGTAGCCCAGGGAGTTGTAGCTGTCACGCAGCTGTTACAGGAGCCACTGTAGACAGCTGCAATCCACAGGGCCCTGGGCGGGAACCTGGAGTAGAGGGCAGGCCCGGGTTCCCCCATCCCTCCATCCCCCCCCAACTCCCTACTTGATACCGGAGGAGCTGACCTGGACTGTGGGTTCACGAAAACAGCCAAACTGCGGGCTGCCGTCAATCTCTGAGGCAAGCAAATCCTCCAATAAGCGCAAGACCCACCAAGGTAGAGGAGGAACTTTGTCACAATATATATATGACATAACTGGAATATGTTTTAGGCTACATATGCCATGTAACATCTATATGTAAAGGTTATGATCTACTGAATCTATTAATGCTATTTGTATTTGAAGTTATGAATATTGGCTGTGTACTGGCTTGATTTTTAAGGCCTTTGTAAAGCATTTGGTCAGCTGCTTGAGAAAGGAATGTGCGAATTAAATGCCCAATCAAGAAGCACTTAAGGGACAATGGATCTTGGGAGGCTCCAATCCACATAAGAAGTCTACCTGAGGACGTCCAAGCTAGCATGTGAGCCATGGCTGTTACCTGTAAGTTCTGAGTCATGCATGGACATGTGACTTGCCCATGTGTCTCCAAAACTCCATCTTGTAACTGGACTTTGCATAGGAGAGAGGAGGGGGCCTCCATCCCGAAGAGAAAGTCTATTTAAGCCTGTGAGAGACCCCTCCATTTTGTCTTCAGTTGGCTAAAGAGAGAGCCTCTCCACCCCCAAGGATACCGGAAAGAAACTGGAACAAAGGACAGTAACTGCAGGGGGTCTGAGTGATTGCTGGACCCAGACTAGAAGGAGACTAGTCTGTAAAAGGAAGCTTACTGGAATTCCTCTAGGGATGAGGTTTTATCTGTATTGAGTTTTCTTAGACATAGACTTGCATGTTCTATTTTATTTTGCTTGGTAATTCAGTTTGTTCTGTCTGTTACTACTTGGAACCACTTAAATCCTACTTTCTGTATTTAATAAAATCACTTTTTACTTCTTAATTAACCCAGAATATGTATTAATAGCTGGGGGGGCAAACAGCTGCGCATATCTCTCTATCAGTGTTATAGAGGGTGAACAATTTATGAGTTTACCCTGTATAAGCTTTATACAGGGTAAAATGGATTTATTTGGGGTTTGGTTACCATTGGGAGTTGGGCATCTGAGTGTCAAAGACAGGAACATTTCTTAAGTTGCTTTCAGTTAAGTCTGCAGCTTTGGGGCACATGGTTCAGACCCTGGGTCTGTGTTGGAGCTGACTGGCCTGTCTGGCTCAGCAAGACAAGGTGCTGGAGTCCCAAGCTGGCAGGGAAAGCAGGGGCAGAAGTAGTCTTGGCACATTAGATGGCAGCCCCAAGGGGATTTCTCTGATCCAACCCGTCACAGTAGTAAGGTGCCTTATAGCCCTGGATGCCCCCAAGAAGCATCACAGTATTCAGGGTGATTTAAAAACAGCCACTAGTTCAGGGGTGGGCAAACTTTTTGGCCTGAGGGCCACATCGGGGAATAGAAATTGTATGGCGGGCCATGAATGCTCATAAAATTGGGGTTGGGGTGAGGGCTCTGTTTGGGGATGCAGGCTCTGGGGATGCGGAGTTTGGTGTGTAGGAAGGTGCTCTGAACTAGGACCGAGTGGTTCAGAGGGTGAGAGGGGGATCAGGGCTGGGGCAGGGGTGCGGGAAGAGGTGCAGGTTCCAGATGGGGGTGTGGGCTCTGTGGTGGGGATGGAGATGAGAGGTTTGGGGTGCAGGAGAGTGCTCTGGGCTGGGATCAAGGGGTTTGGAGAGAAGGAGGGGGATCACAGCTGGGGCAGGGGGTTGGGCGTGGGGAGAGGCTCAGGGGTGCAGGTTCCGAACAGTGCTTACCTCAAGAGGCTCCCAGAAGCAGTGGCATGTCCCTTCTCCGGCTCCTATGCATGGAGCGGCCCCCAACCCTCGGAGCGGGGTCATGTGGCTGCTTCTGGGAGCCACGTGGTGTGGCCCTCAACCCAGCACCCCAGCTAGAGTGCCAGAGCAGGGCCGAGCCAGGTGGTGCAGCCCCCGACTCTGCACCCCGGCTGGAGCACCAGAGTGGGGCAAGCTCCATACCCTGCTCCCCAGCGGAAGCTTGTGGACCGGATCTGGCCTGTGGGCTGTAGTTTTCCCACCCCTGCACTAGGCCTTGCTGCCTCTCATACTATTGAGCTGCCCTACCATAGATGAAAGGTCAGACTGCTGCACAATATTGCTGGTTGAACATTTTCAAAAATTTGACAAAAATATTTGACTAAATGTTTTTGCTGTTTTTCAACCAATTTATAGGACGGTAATTGTTTTCTGAAAAATCTGAAAGTTTGACCAAAATGATAAATTGTCTGCATTTTTTTTTTAAACCAGCTCTGCCACACATGGTGGGTTCTTCATAAATAAGGTTCTTCATAAATAATTTTGTATTACATCTTTGTGAATCCTGACACATACCATTAAGCTGGCATTTTCAACACAACTACATGAAATGGATATTAATATGTTCTTGAAATTCACTTTAATAATTACCTCTTATTTTTCATTTTAAAACATCTATGATAGCTAGGATAGTTAATACATTTTTATGTAACTGTTAAAAGAAATCTGGTGAAAATGATGAATCCTGGGGTACTGATTCATGTGACTTGAAAAGACCATCCATTTCCTGATTCACCTTCATATTTTCTAGGGAAAAAGCAATATTTTGGAATCTGTCTCTTCAATCAAATGATTTGTGTGTGTGTTTGTCTTTATTTCTCTTTCATTTCAGCCACTTTCCTGAACTGACATCTTAGAGATGAAGAACAAAGTTGGAGTGAGAATAAACAGAGGCTTGAAGAAACACAGCTACTGACTTCTATTATGAATGGCAGTAAGAGAAACTGATTATATCTGTGCTCTCTAAAAAGAAGTGAGAAGATTTTGTTTAAATTAAAAAAGTTAGAGACCTAAGGCATGGTCTTATTACATTTATTCATAGATTTTAAGGCCAGAAAGGACTGCTGTGATCATCTAGTCTGACCTGCTGTATAGCACCGGCCACAGAACTTCCTCAAAATAATTCCTTGAGCATAGCTTTTAGAAAAACTTCCAATCTTTATTGAAAAATTGTCTGTCATGGATTTAAATTAGGGCTGTCAATTAATCTCAGTTAATGCATGCAATTCACTCAAAACAAATTTAATGTTTTTGGTTTTTTTAACAAGCGTAAATCCCACACCTCTGGAGACAGGACTCGGTGGCTCCCCACCCCCATGGAGCCGCCCCAGGCCAAACTGCCCCACTCCCCAGCCTGATGTCAGCCTGATGTCAAGGTGTCACCCTCTCCCTGCCTGTATAGCCTGTTGCCACTGAGCTGCAGTCAGGGAGCAGGGGGAACCAGCCAGCTGCTGCTGCTCACTCAGGAGTGAGTGCTACCGATAGCAGTTGCTGCTGGCTGAAAAAGCACCCAGGCTTCTGAGAGCTCTGCTTAAAGAGACATCGCGTCCCCAACACACAGACATATTCTCTCACACCAAACCAAAATCTGAAATGGTTATTCTGGTGATCCAGGAGTGATCAGAGGGCTGCAGAATGGCCATGGGCTTCAGCAAGACGCAGCCCCCATGTGAGAGCCTACCTTAAGCCGCAGGCTGAGTGCCAGGCACCGTGAATCACAGCAGCAGCACAGAAGTAAGGGTGGCAATACACTATATACCATGCCACCTTTACTTCTGTGCTGCTGCTGATGGCGGCATTGCCTTCAGAGCTGAATTTGTGTGGGGGCTGAGCCCCAGCACCTCTCTCAATACAAATTAAGCGCTGGGGCAGGGAGGTAATGAGGCCGGAGGTGATGGGGGGTTGGGGAGCCAGTGGGACCCAGAGGCGATGGACTGCTGGGGATCCCATGGGAGCGGGGCACTGGGGGAGGGGTGCCTATAGGGGCCAGGGACTGCACTACAGTATTTGTATGAGGTGAATTGAAAAATACTATTTCTTTTGTTTGTTTTTTACAGTGCAAATATTTGTAATAAAAATAATATAAAGTGAGCACTGTACACTTGGTATTCTGTGTTGTAATTGAAATCAATGTGTTTGAAAATGTAGACAACACCAAAAATATTTAAATATATGATATTCTATTCTTAACAGTGCAATTAAAATTGTGACTAATCAAGACTTTTTAAATCTTGTAATTAATCATGATTTTTTTAATCATTTGACAGCCCTAATTTAAATCTATTATTTAGATTTAAATGTAAAATAAATATTTTATTTAAAAATAAAAGATTTGGAATGCATTTTTGGGTGCCTCTGCACTATCCCTTTTTATCTTGCAGAGTTGCCCACCTATTTTAATCTAAAAAAAAAAAAAAAAAAAAAAGCCTACCTACGTAGGGCTAGATTCTGTCACATGTCCACATGTGGAAAGTTACACCAATTTAAGTTAACTGGACACTCTTATTTTGATTTCAAAGTGTCTTTGTTCAGTTTAGTTTAAATGTATGCCAAATTGATTTCAAGTAAACAAAAAACAAAACAAAAAAGTAGGGCTGTCAAGAGATTACAAAAAATTAATCATGATTAAAAAAATTAATCGCACTGTTAAACAATAGTATACAATTTATTTAAATATTTTTGGATGTTTTCTACATTTTAAAATATATTGATTTCAATTAGAACACAGAATACAAAGTGTACAATTGTATATTTATTTTTTATTACAACCTAATACAAGTACTATAGTGCAATCTCATTATAATGAAAGTTGAACTTATAAATGTAGAAATATGTACAAAATATAACTGCATTCAAAAATAAAACAAATGTAAAACTTTAGAACCTACAAGTCCACTCAGTTCTACGTCAGCCAATGGCTCAGACAAACAATTTTGGTTACAATTTGTAGGAGATAATGCTGCCCACATCTTGTTTACAATGTCACTGGAAAGTGAGAACAGGCATTCGCATGCCACTGTTGTAGCCGGCATCACAAGATATTTACTTGCCAGATGTGCTAAAGATTCATAGGTCCCTTCATGCTTCAGTCACCATTCCAGAAGACGTGTCCATGCTGATGATGGGTTCTGCTCGATAATGATCCAAAGCAGAGTGGACCAATGCATGTTCATTTTCATCATGTGAGTCAGATGCCACCAGCAGAAGGTTGATTTTCTTTTTTGGTGGTTCAGGTTCTGTAGTTTACACATTGGAGTGTTGCTCTTTTAAGACATCTGAAAGCATTCTTCACACCTCGTAATTCTCAGATGTTGGAAGGCATTTCAGATTCTTAAGCCTTGGGTTGAGTGCTGTGTCTATCCTTAGAAATCTCACATTGGTACCTTCTTTGCGTTTTGTCAAATCTGCTGTGAAAGTCTTATGTTCAAACATGTGCTGGGTCATAATCTGAGACTGCTATGACATGAAATACATGTCAGAATGTGGGTAAAACAGAACAGGAGACATACAGTTCTCCCCCAAGGAGTTCAGTCACAAATGTAATTAATGCATTATTTTTTAAACAAGCATCATCAGCATGGAAGCATGTCCTCTGCAAAGCATGAAGGGGCATATGAATGTTTAGCATACCTGGCACATAAATACCTTGAAACACCAGCTACAAAAGTGCCATGCGAACGCCTGTTCTCAATTTCAGGTGACACTGTAAATAAGAAACAGTCAACAGTATCCCCCATAAATGTAAACAGACTTGTTTGTCTTAGCAATTGGCCAAACAAGAAGTAGGACTGAGTGGACTTCTAGGCTCTAAAGTTTTACATTGTTTTGTTTTTGAGTGCAGTTATGTAACAACAAATCTACATTTGTAAGGTACACTTTCACAATAAAGAGATTACACTACAGTACTTGCATGAGGTAAAATTAAAAATAGTATTTCTTTTATCATTTTTACAGTGCAAACATTTGTAATAAATAATATAAAGTGAGCACTGTACACTTTTTATTCTGTTTTGTAATAGAAATCAATATATTTGAAAATTTAGAAAAACATCCAAAAATATTTAATAAATTTCAATTGGTATACTATGGTTTAACAGTGCGATTAATTTTTTTAATCGCAGTTAATTTTTTAGAGTTAATCACATGAATTAACTGCGATTACATTACAGCCCTACAAAAAAGCCATTCTGATAACCGTGTCAATTCAAGACTTTGTTCTAGTTTAATTAAATTGGTGTAAATTCACACCTTAGGTTACAACAGTGCAATTTTCTCTTGTAGACAAGGCCTCATTCACATTCAGTAGTACTTCAATCTGTAAATAGTCTCATTGAAGAAAATGAGACTGAAGTACTCCTCAATATAACGATGGTCAAAATCTTTTATGTTTATGAGGTATGTCAAATTACTTCTTTCTCTGACTAGGTTTTCCTTCTCCATCCAGATGGCCTAATAATAGCAGTATAAAATTATATAAAATTATGGGCAGTATAAAATTTCAGCTGGCCTTTTCCTAGGTTCCTGCCACACTTTGTTTAATTTCTTGATAATATAAAAGCTAGGTATATTATTATTTTATTTTTTTAAAAAAACTGGTTATATTAGTCCTGAAATTGTGAACAAAATTATGCCTTACATTTGACCACTTTATTTTTTATTGTGATGTATAAAATACTTCTATAGAAACCTCCAAGCTATGCATCTCAAAGAGCTTTAAAAACAGTTAGGAACATATTTATTTTATTTTTTTTTTTATTTAGACATTGAAAATACATCAGTTCCAAGTTTAGGTGTTCTGACAAGCTATTAAAAACACAATTCATAACAAAAAGAGAAATAGTGGGAGGATAGGTACCCCATTTCTTTCTATCTGTAACAGGGAAGCCATGCTGGCAGTCCTGCAAACTATGATGCACCTTGTGTGGACACCCATGCATTTAGCAGCCCTATCCCTGCCTGCTTGCATATAAGATAAAATGTCAAATGCATATGAAAGTGAGACTTTCCCATACTAAATACCCTCTGGCAAAGAAAGGTGCCAGACAGGGACACAGAAGATCATAGGTATTAGCCTCACCTCTTCTACTGACTGCTAATAATATTTCTATGCAGTTCACATCGCTTGCTACTGTCCAGGGCCTCATACTTCTCCTATATAGTAGATGAGTACAATTCTCCGTATTTTACAAACATGATAACTAAGAGATTGTACAAAATCACCTCAGGCAGAATTGAGAATAGAATCCAGATTTATAATTTTACAGCCAGATCACATTTCTGAATGAACCTGCCAAATCTGTGTGCTTGCTTATTCTGTCTATAAGCATTGCTCTAACCAGTAAGCCACACCCTGTTCACAGAGCCAGGAACAGAATTCAGGAATTCCAATAACCAGTATTCCACTGCTGTTTCACAGTTGTGTAATTCACTAGCAAAAAGTATAGCATGTCTCCCTCTAAGCACTGTTGCACATACAGGCTTACAGCCTCTTTCTGTTATCAGTTGATCTCTCAGCTGAATTGGAAGAGATCTGTGCTGAGGACCTGAAAGTGTTGGGCACAAATGCTGCTGACCCTGATGTGGGAAAAAATGAATGTAATTCAAAACTGAATCATTACAAGAAGGCAGAATTAAAACTCAGTGGGTAATGCTAATTCTGGCATTACCTAACTTTTGAGTGTTTGACTTTGCCTCCTTAATGTTCTTTTAAAGTTTGGTAGGTTTTTGGTATTTTTAATGCTTATAGATATATATCTTCATCTTAGGTTAGTGTGAGGAACCTGGAATAATTGCAATTGCTTAAATGATTTTATGTTGAAAAAGATTGTATCTAGAATATAATTTGGATATTATATTGATATTGGTTTTATTGTTGTATTTTATTGTATTTTGATTAACAAGAACTGTCACTTTAAGTGACATGGTAGGAAACTTGATTGTACGCTGTGTTTGCTGGATGCTTAGAGCAGTGTGTTGGAATTTTTATGCGACTGTCCTAAGAATGGGAATACCATTCCTGTATAAACTGCTAAAAAGCCAGAATTTGATTTAATAAACCTATCTTTCCAGAAAACAACACTCATTCTTAAAGGTGTAATATAAGCATACGCTGGGGGACAGGATGGCTGATTCTAGTTCACTAGCAATGCAGTCTCACCTGTTTTGACTCCAGACCAGCTCAGGTGAGATTAGCAATTGTTTCTACCTAATTGAACTTTGTCGGCCCCTTGTGACAGGATGGAGTCTTGCTCCTGTCTTCTCCTCTGTCTACTCAGGCTATTCCAAAACCTTCATTTGTTATACACTACCATGTAGTTTATTTACATTGTCTTTCCACCACCTTTTGTGACCTATACACCATATTGTTTACAGCATCCATCGCTCCTCTGCCAGGGAGTGGAAAGGGAAGCAATCTCTCCACTCAAAGATCTTTCTTCATCCTGGTTCTGCTAGCCTGCCTCTCTCCTCCTATGCCTCCTTTTACCCTGTGTGTTAATGCATTAGCTAGCTCTTTAATCCTTCCCAGCCCATTCTAATCCGCTAATTAGGCACAGTCAGCTTCACCCCAGGGGAGATAATTGATGTTTAAGTGATCGGAGTGTTGGCTTAGCTGCCGATTCCCACCCCTGTATGAGAAGAGTTTGGGTGAGTCTCTGGTCCAGCTGCACCATTACGAAGGCCATATCTATACTATAGGGACTATTGCAGCATAGCTACTGTGCTGCAGTTATTGCCAGCATAACCATATAGACACAGCTCACAGCAATGGAAGGGGTTTTTCTGTCGCTGTCGAAATCCTTCTCTGAGCGATGGGAAAGGTTGATGGAAGAATTCTTCCATCGACCTAGCTGCATCTATACTATGGGTTAGGATGGTATAGCTACAGCGCTCAGGGGTGTGGATTTTTCACACCCTTGAACACCATAGCTGTGTCTACCTAAAGTTTGTGTGTAGATCAGGCCAATATCACCACCATGATTTGCACTAAATGGCAGACTCTGCAAAGAGACAAATAACTGCATGGGCCAGAGACTAAGCCATCCCCGTTTATCTCTAAAGAGTTGGGGTAAGACATGCTAGTAAGACAGAGTATATGGGAAACTGTCCTGATGTTACCCTATAGATAAACAGAGGACTTGGTTCACCACGATTGTCAAATCTGATGCCTTTCACCAACTCTAAATCTACACAAATTTAAAAAGTTGAAGTTTATGGGCATATGCAAACTATTTTCAAAAATGCATGTTAGCTAATTAAATAATTTGCATAGAATATCACATATGGTTGAGGAGTGAGAAGAGTCTAGTTAGAAGCTCTAGTAGTAGAGAGTAACACGCAGGTGCTTTAGGGATAATGCTATTTTCTTTATTATAATAATATTCTTTGTTCAGTTAGAAAGTGACTAATTCTCTGACTCTACAATTGTCACAAACAGAAAAAATCTGTCACTCCAAAAATCCCTCAACACAAAACAAAGTCAACAAAAACATAATATAAAAAAAACCTCAACTCCAGCATAAACCCCCAAATGCCTGCTTTCTTCCTTAAAAGTTGGTGCAAAGAGATAGGCCATGCAGCATTCCCTCAAGGTAAAAAGCTAGCACTGTTTTGAACCAAAGGTGATTATGAATTCCAAAGCTGAGGACCCTGGGGAGAAAAGCCTTCCAACAATCTCCCACTCCTTTAACCTGAGCAGCTCCACTGCTTGTAACTGCAGTTGTATGGCACAAGGAGAGAGACAGTCTCTCAAGTACACTGAAACCAGGGCTCCACAGTTCAGAACAAATGCTTTAAACTCCCCCAGCAGGCCAGCAAGCAGCCAGTACAGATCATGGACCACAGGAGTCACGTGCTGGTTAGCGGTGGGATAACCCACTTAACATGAATTCTGCCACATTTTGCACTGGTTTCAATTTCCACCTGGATTTTAGGCTTTACCCATGTGGAACACACTACACTGCCCCAGTCTCAAAGTGATAACATCATGGATTTTGGCAGTGAGATCAGCATCAAATAGAAAAGGTCACAACCACCTGACCAGACACACATGGAAAAATTGAGTCCTGATCATACTATGAGGTAGGTAAATATTAATATCCCCATTTTACAGACAGTAAAGGGGAGGTGGGGAAAGAGAAAAAAACGTAATGGCCTTCAGAGTAATTAACAGATTAAACCTATTAAATGGATGAACCTAATTTGCAAAAATTCCAGTGAAACTACTAAGTAAGAAGGCAAAACTGTCAAAGGAAAAGGTTTTCCATAGATCAAGCTTATGCTTTCAAGCAATATGAAAAATGCTAGAACCAGTAGTGATTGTTGTTATATAGAGGGCTCGCTATTATTTCATCAAAATTTGTTGCAATACAAATCTCATAAATAAAATAGAAGATGGTATAAAAATTTTAAACCGAAAACTTTTTTAATTGGACTTTTGAGACATTTTAATTTTATTGAATTTACTAATATAAAGCAAGTGTAAGCTGGTGTGGCTGTCCCCCACATCTGCCTCTCAGGGACGCCACACCTCCTCGCAGTCTGATCTGCAGGGTTAATCTCAAAAGAGGGGGAAATTAGCAGCAGTCTATAGGCCCCAGCCCTCAAGCAGGGCAGGGCAACAGTCAGGGCTCTGCCCTGCAGTCCAGGCCAAGCTGTAGCAGTCTATAAGCCCAGGCCCTCAAGAAGGGCAGGGTGGCAAATAGTTAGGGCTCTGGCCTGTAAATAAGGCAGAGCCGTGGCAGCCTATAATCCCCAAAGCAGTCTAGAGACTCAGGCTGGGGTGAGCGCCCAAAGCAGTCTAGGGCCTCTGGTGGGGGTGGGCAATGAAAGCCGGCTTCTCAGCCTAAGGAGTGGGAGAACTGCCACCTCTGGGGAGGGGTGACAGGTGTAGGGAGACATGGGCCCACCCAACTCCATCAGGTCCCAGCCCAGGGTCTTAACAGTGGCAAAATGGTCTGCCACTGGGTCAGAGGGGATTCCAGCTGCAACATGCTGACTGTGTTTCAAGCAGCCAGACAGTCATCTGGCTCCCCAGGGCTACTTCCTACTCTCCCCTTGGCAGATACCTCAGTGTGGTGGTTGTCCGATGTCTCCCCAGGGTAGATGGCCAGTGCATTGGCAGCTCCAGCAGCTCCTCAGCATGATGGTCAACTGGCAGCTCCAACCACTTGGATGTGTCCTCAGAATGGCTGGGGTCGGGGTCAGTGTCAGGCTCAAGCAGCTAGCAGGATGTGTCTGTCTCTTTCAGTGGCTCCCTGCTAAGTAAGCTGCAGAGCCTGGGTTTTATACTTCCCCATTCTGTCCCACCCCTCTGCTTCCAGCGGGCGGGGCAATGGCTACCTGGTTCCACCCACCAGGTGGTATGCTGTGGCCATCCCTCCACGTCTGCCTCTGAGGGAGGCCACACCTCCTCACTACAGCAAGTTTATACTCAATGAATATTCAGAATTCAATATATCTAATGACAATAGCACAGAGCAATGATTTGTCAACATTACCAAAATGCAGTGGAAAAGCAGGGGGGAAAATTAAAAAAAAATGCTTATCAACTTATTTTCTCTGAAGATGTGACCATTTGGGTGCTTCTCCCGATTTCACTTTTCTTCAGATTTGTGAAGCACGGGAGTGAAGGGCCAGGCAGTTTTCACACAAGTTCCTAAAGTTAGACAAAAAGAAAAGGAGTACTTGTGGCACCTTAGAGACTAACCAATTTATTTGAGCATAAGCTTTCGTGAGCTACAGCTCACTTCATCGGATGCATACTGTGGAAAATACAGAAGATGTTTTTATACACACAAACCATGAAAAAAATGGGTGTTTATCACTACTAAAGGTTTTCTCTCCCCCCACTCTCCTGCTGGTAATAGCTTATCTAAAGTGACCACTCTCCTTACAATGTGTGTGATAATCAAGGTGGGCCATTTCCAGCACAAATCCAGGGTTTAACAAGAACGTCTGAGGAATGGGGGGGGGGAAATTAGGAAAAAACAAGGGGAAATAGGTTACCTTGCATAATGACTTAGCCACTCCCAGTCTCTATTCAAGCTTAAGTTAATTGTATCCAATTTGCAAATGAATTCCAATTCAGCAGTCTCTCGCTGGAGTCTGGTTTTGAAGTTTTTCTGTTGTAATATCGCAACTTTCATGTCTGTAATCGTGTGACCAGAGAGATTGAAGTGTTCTCCAACTGGTTTATGAATGTTATAATTCTTGACATCTGATTTGTGTCCATTTATTCTTTTACGTAGAGACTGTCCAGTTTGACCAATGTACATGGCAGAGGGGCATTGCTGGCACATGATGGCATATATCACATTGGTTGATGTGCAGGTGAACGAGCCTCTGATAGTGTGGCTGATGTTATTAGGCCCTTTGATGGTGTCCCCTGAATAGATATGTGGGCACAGTTGGCAACGGGCTTTGTTGCAAGGATAGGTTCCTGGGTTAGTGGTTCTGTTGTGTGGTGTCTGGTTGCTGGTGAGTATTTGCTTCAGGTTGGGGGGCTGTCTGTAGGCAAGGACTAGCCTGTCTCCCAAGATTTGTGAGAGTGTTGGGTCGTCCTTCAGGATAGTTGTAGGTCCTTGATAATGCGTTGGAGGGGTTTTAGTTGGGGGCTGAAGGTGACGGCTAGTGGCGTTCTGTTATTTTCTTTGTTAGGCCTGTCCTGTAGTAGGTGACTTCTGGGAACTCTTCTGGCTCTATCAATCTGTTTCTTCACCTCCGCAGGTGGGTATTGTAGTTGTAAGAATGCTTGATAGAGATCTTGTAGGTGTTTGTCTCTGTCTGAGGGGTTGGAGCAAATGCGGTTGTATCGCAGAGCTTGGCTGTAGACAATGGATCATGTGGTGTGGTCAGGGTGAAAGCTGGAGGCCTGTAGGTAGGAATAGCGGTCAGTAGGTTTCCGGTATAGGGTGGTGTTTATGTGACCATTGCTTATTAGCACTGTAGTGTCCAGGAAGTGGATCTCTTGTGTGGACTGGACCAGGCTGAGGTTGACGGTGGGATGGAAATTGTTGAAATCACGGTGGAATTCCTCAAGGGCTTCTTTTCCATGGGCGGTCAGTAGGTTTCCGGTATAGGGTGGTGTTTATGTGACCATTGCTTATTAGCACTGTAGTGTCCAGGAAGTGGATCTCTTGTGTGGACTGGACCAGGCTGAGGTTGACGGTGGGATGGAAATTGTTGAAATCACGGTGGAATTCCTCAAGGGCTTCTTTTCCATGGGTCCAGATGATGAAGATATCATCAATATAGCGCAAGTAGAGTAGGGGCGTTAGGGGACGAGAACTGAGGAAGCATTGTTCTAAGTCAGCCATAAAAATGTTGGCATACTGTGGGGCCATGCGGGTACCCATAGCAGTGCCGCTGATTTGAAGGTATACATTGTCACCAAATGTAAAATAGTTATGGGTAAGGACAGTCACAAAGTTCAGCCACTAGGTTAGCCATGACATTATCGGGGATAGTGTTCTTGACGGCTTGTAGTCCATCTTTGTGTGGAATGTTGGTGTAGAGGGCTTCTACATCCATAGTGACCAGGATGGTGTTTTCAGAAAGATCACCGATGGACTGTAGTTTCCTCAGGAAGTCAGTGGTGTCTCGAAGGTAGCTGGGAGTGTTGGTAGCATAGTTGCCTGAGGAGAGAGTCTACATAGCCAGACAATCCTGCTGTCAGGGTGCCAATGCCTGAGATGATGGGGCGCCCAGGATTTCCAGGTTTATGCATCTTGGGTAGTAGATAGAATATCCCAGGTCAGGGTTCCAGGGATGTGTCTGTGCAGATTTGATCTTCTGCTTTTTCAGGGAGTTTCTTGAGCAAATGCTGTAGTTTCTTTTGGTAACTCTCAGTGGGATCAGAGGGTAATGGCTTGTAGAAAGTGGTGTTGGAGAGCTGCCGAGCAGCCTCTTGTTCATATTCCGACCTATTCATGACGACAACAGCACCTCCTTTGTCAGCCTTTTTGATTATGATGTCAGAGTGGTTTCTGAGGCTGTGGATGGCATTGTGTTCTGCACGGCTGAGGTTGTGGGGCAAGTGATGCTGCTTTTCCACAATTTCAGCCCGTGCACGTCGGCGGAAGCACTCTATGTAGAAGTCCAGTCTGCTGTCTCGACCTTCAGGAAGAGTCCACCTAGAATCCTTCTTTTTGTAGTGTTGGTAGGGAGGTCTCTGTGGTTTAGTATGTTGTTCAGAGGTGTGTTGGAAATATTCCTTGAGTCGGAGACGTCGAAAATAGGATTCTAGGTCACCACAGAACTGTATCATGTTCATGGGGGTGGAGGGGCAGAAGGAGAGGCCCCGAGATAGGACAGCTGCTTCTGCTGGGCTAAGAGTATAGTTGGATAGGTTAACAATATTGCTGGGTGGGTTGAGGGAACCATTGCTGTGGCCCCTTGTGGCATGTAGTACTTTAGAAAGTTTAGTGTCCTTTTTCTTTTGTGGAGAAGCAAAGTGTGTGTTGTAAATGGCTTGTCTAGTTTTAGTAAAGTCCAGCCACGAGGAAGTTTGTGTGGAAGGTTGGTTTTTTATGAGAGTATCCATTTTTGAGAGCTCATTCTTTATCTTTCCCTGTTTGCTGTAGAGGATGTTGATCAGGTGGTTCTGCAGTTTCTTTGAGAGCGTGTGGCACAAGCTGTCAGCATAGTCTGTGTGGTATGTAGATTGTAATGGATTTTTTACCTTCAGTCCTTTTGGTACGATGTCCATCTGTTTGCATTTGAAAAGGAAGATGATGTCTGTCTGTATCTGTACAAGTTTTTTCATGCAGTTGATAGATTTCCACTCCATACAGCTAAATGCAGTTAGACAGACAACCACATCTAGGCACCTAAATAAGTGGCCAGGATTCAGAGATACTGAGCACACACAGCTCTGTTCCTCTGTGAATGGGAGCTGCTTAGGGCTCAGCACCTCTGAAAATCAGGCAGTCCATTTATGTACCTAATTGTGGATTCAGGTACCTAACACTATGCACTCATGTTTAAAAATTCTGGCACATGTGTGTTAACCATTGTTTTCTAAGCTATTCACACTAATAGTTCTTTGGAAAGAAAAAAATTGATTCTGTTATTTGAGGCAGAAATAAGTGCAAACTGGAAGAGGAACGTTCCGTGTTTTTAATGTTTACTTTAGTGCATTATTGGGTCCAAATGTTTGTCTGACCTGACAAAATGCTGTTGACAGTTTAATTTTTTTCATAGCAGTTGAGCAAATGAGAAGATTAATGTAACTCCCAAACATTTTTACTGAAAATGTAATGACTGACACTTCCAGGGTCAGCAGGCAGATGGAGTTGTAGCAGAGAATACATACAAGCTGATTACCAGAGATACCTGCACAATTTGCTAATTCCATAAGATCTTTTTTAAATGGATGGCAATGCTCCGATTGACTTTAGTGGGAGCAGGAACAGGTCATATGTATTTTGTTTCTAGTTTGAGATTATCAGAGGATTTTAAGGAGTTAGCTGCCTAAATCTCATTGAACTTCAATGGGATTTGGACATCAACACTCTTAGGCTCCTTTGACAATGCCAGCCTTAATCTGTATAGGAAGGCTACCTATCTGCCATATATGCAGTGTAGCTGTAGCTCTGGCGGTCCCAGGATATTAGAGAGACAAGGTGGCTGAGGTATTATCTTTTATTGGGCCACCTTCTATTGGTGAGAGAGCTTTCGAGCCACACAGAGCTCTTCTTCAGGTCTGGGAAAGGTATTCAGAGTGTCACAACTAAATGACAGGTGGAACAGATTGTTTACCATAAGTAGGTAGCACATATTCTAAGGGACCATTCAAGGTAGGGTGGCCCGTTAACAGCTTTGCAGTCATAGGACAAAAAAGGAGTGTTAGTGGGTCACAGATTGTTGTAATGAGCCATAAATCCAGTGTCTCTTGTTCAGTCCATGATTTTCAGTGTTTAGCAGAATTATACATTTAATCTCCCAGGCATGTCTTTCAAAAGTGTTGCGTAGGTTTCTTTTGAGAATGAGGACTGCTAGGTCAAGTATAGAGTGTTCGCTCTGTGGAAAGCGTTCACCCACAGGTGATATGATGTTTGTCTTTTATCATTTTCCTGTGTGTTCTTTCAAGAGTATAGTGATTGTTTTCACCCACATTACTGTTATTGGGGCATTTAGTGCATGAGATACACCACATGTTGTGATAGGCATGTGTA
The DNA here is from genome assembly GCF_965152275.1 of Natator depressus. Classification (NCBI taxonomy): domain Eukaryota; kingdom Metazoa; phylum Chordata; order Testudines; family Cheloniidae; genus Natator; species Natator depressus. Next base: position 138,059,265 of record NC_134235.1, on the reverse strand, counting down.
GGGCCCATGGATTTTGAAAGGTATGTTGTGAAAAGTATTGATCATCGTAGCAGTGGACATATGTCTGCAGGTTTGCATCTATTGTTCTGGCACCGCTTTGAGTTGGTGTGTCCTGGTCTGTGGGGAGTTTGCTTCTGCTGATGAGCTTGGAGAGTTTAGGGGGTTGTTTGAAGGCCAGAAGTGGGAATTCAGGAAAGATCTCTTTCAGATTGGGTCCCCATCGAGTATGGATGGTTGTTGTTTGATGATACCTCAGATGGGTTACAGTGTGGGGTGATAGGTAACAACTGTGCAGTCAGAGGGGATTTTATTTCCGCTTTGAAGCAGGATCTCTTGGGGTATTTGGGTGGCCCATTCTATGATGTGATCTACTTCTCCGGTGGAGCGTCCCTGTGTGGTGGAGGCAGTTTTGAGTGTGTTAAGGTGGATAGCCTCGACTTTCTCCTTGGTGCATATTCTGTGGTATCTGAGGGCCTGGCTGTAGATAACAGATTTCTTGGTGTGTTTGGAGTGGTAACTAGATCTGTGAAGGTAAGTCTGGTGATCCATGAGTTTCTTGTACATAGTTGTCTGTAAGGATCCACTGTTGAAGCTGATCGTGGGGTCCAGGAAGTTTATGTTAGTGGGGGAGTGTTCCAGAGAGAGTTTAATGGACAGGTGGTGGTTATTGAAGTTGTGATGGTAAGTTGAGAGAGTTTAAGCCATCTGTCCAGAGGATGAAAATATCTTTGATGTATCTCAGGTACATTGCCATATATGCATTTATTTACATAAAGACCAGGCTTGAAAATCTGGCCCCATTGAAATCAAGAGCAAAGCTACCGTTAATTCCAATAGGGCCAGGATTTCACCTCAGATCTTTAACACATAGATCTAGGCTGTCTGAAAGGCAGTAAGGAATCATGCCTAGCAACTATCTGCATTATGCCTGCCTGAAGTTTGTAGCCTTTGCACTCATTTTCATAAGCACTAAATTCACTCACAAGCTCTGAGAAAATACACTTGAAAAAGAAATTATCTGCTGGATACAGTTTGCTAATTGCTGCTTAGAAACTATCTTGTAAAACAGGGTCAATGATAATTGACCTCCTTTGTAAAGCAGTTTGAGATCGACCAATGAAATGTTCTATATTAATATTAATAATAATAATTAATAACAAAGATCTTATAATTGGAAGAAAATTAATGTATATGTAAATAACCATAGCATTTACTGATTTTCTGCAGTACACTTTAACTGTTAAAGAGACATAGCGTGAACATGCACCAATTTACGACTGCGTTAATCACAGGTTAAATAGCCCTTTGGGATCTCTTTAAGAATGAGTTTAAGAAAGAAATAATAAACGTAAATGGATTGGGGAATTCAGTGAGGAAAAATTTACACAGTGGTCAAATACTGCTTTGGGTTTGTCAGTGAAATGATAAAGACAAAACTTGGAATTATCTCTTCTAGTTCTACAATTAAAGTCTTCTCTCAGGCCCCACCTCTGGCCCCACCTCTTCCACCCAAGACCCACCCCACCGTGGCCAGAGCTCTGAGGCACCCCACCCAGAGAAGCTCCTCCCCCCTGTGGCCAGAGAGCCCCCAGGCCAACTGGAGCCCCAAGTCCCTCCACCCCCAGAGGAGCCCCAGTCTGGCTGGAGCACCCCCTCCTGAGACCCTCAGGGCTCTGGCCATGGGTTGCGGGGGGGGGGGGGCTTGGGTGGAAGGGGTGGGGCTGGGGAGCTAGCCTCCCCAAAGGGGTCTCCACCTGCCACCTATGACGTGTACAGATAAAAACACAATGGAAGCTTTAAATACTGTTGTATTCTTCACCAGACCCTAGGGACTGAATTCTCACTGTTGCAAAGTGATCAAGTAAAGAATATACAGTAGTGACCTGTGCTTCTGACTGAGTGGAATCCAGGGTGATGACTGATGAACCCAGGAAGCTGAGCAGCACATACCACCTCCTCAGCCACCCCGGAACCTGCATGGGGCATAATAATAATCAAAAACTTCCCTACAAACCATGCAACCAGTGGCCATGCAACCACCCTTGCCTATTATACCCACTGCCTATGGTAGACGTCATATCTTAGAAGTAATTAACTGTACCTTTGTATGTGTCTGTACAATGGCTAGCACAGTGGGGCTCTACTGCTTCTGTGTCTGACTGCTGCCTTTAGGTGCCATGGGAATCTAAATAAAATTGCAATGGTATTCTATGATTTTCTGGGACTGCCATTAAAAAAAAAAAAAGACCTCCACAAACACGATGCTGAAAATATTCAAAGGTGCTCAGATACTATGGAGAAAGAACATCCAGGAGTTAAGGTTGGAGTGCCTCACCATATCTAATTAAAATGCCATTAAGGATACATTCAATTTCCCAGAAATTAATTACCTAACATATGCCATGTTCTTTATTTTCTCCCTCTCTTCTTTCTTCCCCTCTCCCTTCTCTATTTCCTTCCTCCCTTGTAACCAAAATTAAAGCATTAGAGAAATCAACAAGTCTTAGTGATTTTTTTCAATATGATTATAAATGAAAGCAAAATTCCGTGGAAAGCATAATCTGTTGTGTTACAGCAGTCATTCAGCCTCTTTGCAACTGGGTTTAACGATACCAAGCGTTACTTGTTATAAAATCAATACTGCTGGTTTCCAGGAAGGGTAAATGAAGGAAGACTGATGGGTTGTGAGCTCAAGCCAATTTCAGTCATCAGAAGCCAGTTGAAAACATTTTGACTTGCCAGCTGCATTAACATTTTGATGCCAAAACATAGACATAGAAGCCAGACAACTGTCCCTCATTTCATTCTAAAAACACCTCCGGTCTTTTGCCTCTAACTCTTAATTGTTTAAGTACAGCAGAAAAAGAGAATCTTGCTATGTAAATGTTTCATTTAAAATGTTTTCTAAAAGAAAAGTAATAGGGACATATCTGTTATTAGACACAATGGGTGGGATTTTCAAATGTGCTCAGGATAGGCCTAACTTTGCTCCAATTGATTTTAACTAAGCTAGTGCTGAACACCTCTGAAAACCCAACCTGTTATCTATTTTATTCAAGTTAGTCCAATTCAGGATGGGCCCATAGCAAAGCAGTATCCTGGGAATAGCCAAATTCTGTGCTCCCACTGTTAGCCTTTGTAGCCTATATTCCTCTAAATATTCACTATTATTTAATACTAACAGTGTACCTGATATTTTACAGTCATGTAGGACAAAAAGGTACACGTCTCAAAGGTCTCAGTCTCAACCATGCACCAGAAACTTTGGCAGTGCAGTTACTCTAGAGCCACTTTTTGAAATAAATCTATATATCTGTAATGTCAGCAGACAGACCACAGACCCCACATTCTTAAGCAGAGAACTAGAATCATAGAACAATAGGGTTAGAAGGGACTGCAAAATTCACCTAGTCTAACCCATTGCCCAGACGCAGGATTTGTTGTGTCTAAACCATCCAGGACAGGTGGCTATCAACCTCCAATAAAAAAACTTCCACAACCTCCCAAGGCAGTCTGTTCCATCATCCTACTGTTCTTACAGTTAGGAAGTTTTTCCTGAGATTTAATCTAAATCAGATATGTTGTAGTTTGAACCCATTGCCTCTTGTCCTGCCCTCTGTGGTAAAAAAGAGAAAAAAATGTCTCCATCTTTTTTTATGGCAGCCTTTCAAGTATCTGAAGTCAAGGAGTTTAGTGTGACTGCTATGAGACCACGCTGGTGCACAATATTCAGCTGCAGAATATACCATGGCAATTGTGGTTTATAAGGTCTGTGGACTGGAGCCCCTTTGTTGTATCAATCAGGCAAGGTACTAACAAGCTTCAACAGGACTTTGTTTTCAAAAGTGGAAACCCCTTTACCAAGCTGCTGCTGCTGCACCCTCTGTAGCTTTCTCCCAGCCTCTCAACTCCTCCCCCCTCCTTCCTGTTTCCTGTCCTTTCAGACTCCCAACAGCCAGTGCTCCCAATTCTAATAATTACAAGCAACATCTAAACACCACATTCCCTCCTCTCTTAAGAAACTCTCCCAATTAAAATAAACATTATTGTTCTAACCACAGGAACAAATATGAAACAAGACACTATACTGTTGGCAGAAATATTACACTGAAAACACTGTAGATACTACATAACATAGTCTCTAGTCCAGACAGGTGGTCGTCTGGGTCTGACAGGCCGTCTCTCAAGCCCCGGTTCCAGTGCAATGTCTTGTTGTGTTGATACTACAGTGAAGTCATCCAATGAAGACTGGGTGTTGGCATAATCTCCTCTTGGTGCACAGGCAGGTGCAAGATAAGCAGCATTACATACCCACCCATCAGAAAGTCAGTAGGTGTAAGGTCCCTTCTTCTCTATGACTTTAAGAGGAGCTGTGAATTTATGGTCCCCTTTGCATAAAAGTCCAGGTTTTCATATTCTAACAAAGGAACCACACTCAAACTTTGGTTCCTTAGCACCCCGCCACTTGTCTGTGAAAGCCTTAGACTTTGCCTGGTTCTGTTCAACTGTTTTTCTGTCATCCTCATTTGGGGCATCAGGTCATGCCTTTAACAGTCCAGCAATATTCAGTTTAGTATTCATCTGTTTCCCATGCAGCAACTCTGCGGGTGATCTTTGCGTTGTGGCATGTCGTGTAGCCTGGTATGCTTGCAAGAATCAGTAGTGAAGGGTATCCACAATCGCCCTTCTAGTTTAGCCGTTTGCAAACTCTCTTTCAAACTTCTGTTAAACCATTCGATTTCGCCATTGGCTTGAGGGTAATATAGGGATGACTTTCTGTGTAAAATGTTCCTCTGTGCTAGAAAAGTTTCAAACTCCAAGGAAGTAAATTGACTACCATTATCTGAAACCAGTTCTTTGGGGTTACCTTCCCTGCTAAAAACTGAAGAGAGGAACTTAATTACTGTAGCAGAAGAGATTTGCGATGTAAACGCTACCTCAGGCCATTTACTGAAATAGTCTGTTAAAGTGATGGCATAACGGCAGTCAATTGGAGCAGTATCAAAGGGTCCTACAATGTCAATCGCCACTTTTTCCCATGCAGATTCAGGAAGAGGAACAAGCTGTAATGCAGTGGTACATGTCACTGCTGTCTTATCATGCATTTGGCAAGTGACACAGGATTTTATGAGTGCTTCAGTTTGAGAGTCCATCCCTGGCCACCAATACAGATCCCGTAGTCGTTGTTTGGTTCTGACAATTCCTTGATGAGTATTGTGTGCCAGGTGTAATTCTTCTGGCACAAGGAGCCAGTGTGTACCTTGTAGCACACAGCCATTAAACAAAGAAAGTTCATCCCAAACTCTAAAATAAGGCAGCAAACCTGGGTCAAGGTTTTTAGGGTGAGTAGGCCATCTCTTTGTCAGAAATTCCCATAGTTTTTGTTGAATTGGACACGCTGAACAAGCAGCTTGAAATTGTTCTCTTGTAACTGCAGTGAGAGTGCTTGTAATAAGTGCAACCACTACATCCTCATCCTCCAGTGCACCATCTGGTGAAGGCAAAGGTAGGCAAGAAAGGCAATCAGCTACCACATTTTGGTTTCCAGGCTTGTATTCCAGTTCATAATTGAAATAAAGTAGTCTTGCAGACCATTGAGCAATACAGTATCCTGCTCTTCCCAGTCCTTTCGTGGTGAGCAACGTTGTCAAAGGGCTGTGGTCTGTGCGCAACTTGAACGTGCGGCCCCACAGGTAAGTTCTCCATTTTTCAGTAGCCCAGACACAAGCAAGTGCTTCTTTTTCGACTGTAGAATATTTTCTCTCAGCATTAGCGTCCTTGAAGCAAATGCAACAGTCCTCTCTGCGTTGTCCTCATGCAGTTGTGTGAGAACAGCCCCAAGTCCATAATCAGAAGCATCAGTAGTTACAATTGTGGGCAATGCAGGACTGAATAATGCAAATACTGGACTATGTACAATCAAAGTCTTTCACCATTTCAAAACTAGTTTGTGCATCTGTTGTCCACACTAAGGTTGAACTTCTCCATAGTAATTCCCGTAATGGTTCAATGACAGAATCATCATTGGGAATGAATTTTGCATACCAGGAGGTAAGACCCAAGAAGGAACGTAAGGTTTGCAAATCTGTTTGAGGAGGAGCATTTGAAATTGCCAGGATATGATCTGGATCAGGTTTGAGTCCAGCCTGTGAAATTGTATGCCCCAGAAAGGAGAGTTCAGTTTGTCTAAATTTGCATTTGGACCTATTGAGCTGGAGGCCTGCTGTGCTGATGCAGTTTAGTACAGACTGCACGTTCTTTTCATGCTCCTCAGAAGTATTTCCAAACACGATAATATCATCCAGATAGCACTGAACTCCATGTGGATTCTTCAGAATCAATGACATTTTTTGAAAGGCATTTGGGGCAGATGCGAGACGTATGGAACACGTTTAAAACGAAATAGTCCCTCATGTGTAATAAATGCTATGAGGTCTCTGCTATCTTTATGCAACATAACCTGGTGGTATGCGCTCTGCAAATCAAGAGTAGAAAACATCTTGGCTCCACGAAATTCTGCAAATACTTCTTCTATGTGAGGAAGAGGATGGTGTCAATCACAATAGCTTTATTTGGCTCCCTTAAGTCCACACAAAGGCGAATGGCTCCACCCTTCTTTTGCGTCACTACTATAAGTGAAACCCATTCCGAGGAGTCGATCTCTTCAATAATGTCCTTTTGAACAAGTTTTCTAAGTTCCTGTAAAACAGCTTCCCTGACTGAAAATGGTAAGCGTCGTAACTTCTGTTGTACAGGCATCACATTATTCCACATTTTAACTTTATGCAGAAACCCATAAGCTAGGCCAAGTTTCTCCTCAACCTGGTGTTGGGTCCCAGCTGAAACTGGTGTGTGTACCACAAGAGTGCTTTGCTGAGGAAGATCAATCCATCCATTAACTACCCTGAGATTTAAAGCAGCCAATAAATCTCTGCCAAGGATAGGAGTGCCTTTGTGGACAATGTAGAACTCTGCAGTTACACAGCAATCACCAAAGGTAACAATTACTGGCAGGCAGCCATGTACTGGAATATGGTTTTTCAAATAGCACACCAAGTGAAGTTTGGGTTCAGTAAGAGGCACATCTTTAAAGTAATTCAGATAGATGGAATCAGGTAGTATAGATATTGCTGAGCCAGTGTCCAACATTAGCTGAATAGAGTGTGGTTTGCCTGACGGTATGGCGGAAACATTTACAGTGCACTTTCTCTCTTCTGGAATATGTGCAGTAGTGATTTTGTCCACGCTCAGCACAGTGACATCTGGTATTGTAACTGCATGCTCCTGTTGATTGAACTGGCTACTGAGACATACTTTAGCAAAATGTCCAATCTTTTTACAATGATTGCACTGAGCTACTTTTGCCAGACATCCTGTGTAGCTTGCAAGGTGTTGTGGGGATCCACAGTGAAAACATGCTTTACTTTATTTTGAATTTGCTGATTCAGTGGTTTTTCATTAGTTTTCCTCTTGCAATTGTGTGTCTGCAGTGCTAGTGAACTTTTCTGCAAAGGAGTCACAGCCTGACTGTGCCTCCTGTATCCATGCTCATTATTTTGGCTTCCGCTGTAGCTGACTCAATCTGAGTAGCAATGATTATTGCTTTTTCTAGTGTAAGTTGTGGTTCTAGAAGTAAGCGTTCTCTTACATGAAGCATGGTTGTTTTCTCAATGAGCTGGTCTCTCATCATCTCATCTGCCATATTCCCAAAGTCACAAATTACAATCAGACTCCTCAGGGAAGCAATACACTGCATTATAGTTTCCCCTGTTTTCTGCTCACACTGGTGAAATCTGTAGCGATTAGCTACTACATTCACTTTTGGCACAAAAAAGTTCTTTAATGCAGTGAGTGCAGTCTCATATTTATCATCTGCTAGGGGAAAAAAAGTGTAAAATATACGCTGCCCTTCTGCTCCAAGGCAGTAGGATTAGCAGACCATGCTTTCTTACTTCAGAAATCTCTGTAGCACTGATTGAGATAAGTCTCAAACGTATGGATCCAGGTAGTAAAAGGAATTGGAGGCTCACCTGGGCTTTGCAGAAAGGGTGCAGGTGGGTTCAGAGGCAGAAGATCCATCCTCGTCGCCAAAATGTTGTATCAACCGGGCAAGGTACTAACAAGCTTCAACAGGACTTTATTTTCAAAGTGGAAACCTCTTTTCCAAGCTGCTGCTGCACCCTCTGTAGCTTTCTCCCAGCCTCTCAACTCCTCCCCCCTCCTTCCTGTTTCCTGTCCTTTCAGACTCCCAACAGCCAGTGCTCCCAATTCTAATAATTGCAAGCAACATCTAAACACCACACCCCATGATGTTCCGGCCAATTTTCTGATAAGCACAACACGAGACCTGACCTTATCACGGGTGTTCTCGAGGTGTTGTCGAAAGGTCAAACTCTGGTCCAGTGTAATGCCAAGATACTTTGGATTAGTGTCATGGCTGATGCTCTCACCACAGAACTGCACATCAAGTTTGGTATTAGCCATTTTATTGTTCAGATGGAAAGCAGTTACCATGGTTTTCTTTGGATTAAGCCTAAATATCCATCATTGGAAATAATCAGCCATTGTGCTAAGATCTCGGGTTAGGGTGCAGCTGATGGTATGGAGGCTTGTATGCTGAACTGCTAGGACAATATCGTCCGCATACATGAATTTCCTTGACTCCGTCGCTGGTATATCCACAGTGTATAGATTAAACAGTATTGGGGCCAGGAAAGAGACCGAGGGATTCCCAAGTTAAGAGTTCTTGGTCTATTGATCTAGCCATTAAGGTGTACCTTAAAGCGGCGGTCCCCAGTCATTGCTGCCAACAGGCAGATCGTTTGCCGGCAGTGAATGGAGGTGGGAGACCTTGAGAAGGAGGCCCTATCTCCAGACAGTGTCATATGCTGAGGACAAATCAACCAGGGCAATTCCTGTCTTCAGCTTACACTGGAATCCTGCCTCAGTGTGGATGGTAAGTGAAGCTACTTGGCACAGCAGTTCCTCTTCAGGCAAAATCCTGCCTGCTCCACTGGGAGGATGTCTTCAATAATATCAGACAGACGGTGGAGCAGCACCCATTCCATGAGCTTGCCTGTGGTTGAGAGGAGAGAGAGAGAGAAGGCGGTAGCTGGCTGCATCCTCTGGGGATTTCCCAGGCTTCAGTAGAGCAACCACTGTTGTCTGTCACCAGCTTGTTGGCACTTCTCCGGTTCTATGCACGGCAGTAAAAAGCACCACCAGCCATTCCCATCCCCGTCTCCCCAAATTCTTGAGAAACTCTGGAGGAATGCCATCAACCCCTGCAGCTTTCTGGCTTCCAGCACTCAACTTAATAACGCTATGCACATAGTGTCGCTCAAATCTATTCCAGTTGACTGGCTTCCGGTCCTATCACACATCCAGCCTCCACAGATTAGAAGAGCTGCTCAGACATTTCGCTTTCTTAATCATGTCAATTTAACTACAAATATTCCACTGCACCATGACCTGCAGAAACCGCCAAAGACAAGGTTAAAATCCCGCAACGCTCTATGGAACTGCATCAAGATCCTTACACCCAACTTTGATTCTGAGACTCAATGGACAGTCACATGGAACACTTTGACCACTCAAAACAAACAGCTCATCATTGATCCTGTTGAGGAACCACCGAGTTTTGATTTATGTCAGAAAGACTGGTGCAGATTGAATTGCATCAGGACATCTCATGGGAGATGTGGACAAACACTCTTTAAATGGAAAATGAGGCAAACCCCTGTGTGCAACTGTAATCAATAGGCACAAAAGGTAGAGCACATCATATCTAAATGTCCCCTTTGTTTCTTTGTCGGGGGCCTGAAGGACATTCACCAGCTCACTGCTGGCTATCAAACTTAGATATAAATTTGTAGCTATTGCTACCTACCCAAGCCATATGAATGAAGAAGAAGTAGTAGTAGTATTTGAAGACCACTATCATATCCCAAACTTAATCTCCTCTTTTCCAAATTAAACATACCCACTTCCTTCAGCCTTTGCTCATATGGCTTGCATTCCATCCCTTTGATCATCTTTGTCGCTTGCCTCTGGATCGTTTCCAGTTTCTCCACATCCTTTTTATACATTGGTGACCAAAATTGGACACAGTACTCCAGCTGAGGCTTAACCAGTGCCAAGTAGAGCGGTACTATCACCTCCTGTGATTTGCATGCTGTGCCTCTTTAATGCAATCTAAAATTGCATTTGCCTTTTTTTGAAATAGCATCACATCGCAACCTCAACATGAGTCAGCAATCCACCACAGCTCCCAGATCCTTCTCAGCAGTGCTGCTGCCAAGCCACTTTTCCTCCATTCTGTATTTGTGCATTTGGTTTTTCTTCCCTAAGTGTAGCACCTTACATTTGTCTTTGTTGAATTTCATTATGTTGTCTATAGCCCAGTTCTCCAATTTATCAAGATCCCTCTGAATTTTAGCACTATCTTCCAAAATGTTGGTATCCTCCCTAGCTTTGTGTCATCTGCAAATTTCATCATTTTGGTCTCTATTCCTACATCTAGGTCATTAATAAAGATCTTAAACAACACTGGACCCAGAACAGATCCCTTTGGAACCCCACTTGTGACCTTCCTCTAATCCAACATCAATCCATAAATACTTACTCTTTGTTTGCAGTTGTTTAACCAATTATGTATCCACTTAATTGTAGCTCTGCCAAGCCCACATTTCTCCATCTTACTTATCAAAATGTCATGTGGGACTGTGTCAAAAGCCTTGATGAAGTCCAGGTATATTATGTCCAACGGATTCTACCTATCCACCAAACCAATTACCCTGTCAAAGAAGGAAATCAAGCTGGTTTGGAGTGATTTGTTCTTGGTAAATCCATGCTGACTGCTAATGATTACCCCTTCATCCTCCAGGTATTTGCAAATTGAATGTTTTATACATTGTTCTCGTAGCTTCAAAGTCAGGCTGACTGGTCTATAGTTCTCCCACTCCTACTGTTTCTCCTTAAAAAAAAAAAAAAAAGATGGGCACTATGTTAGCCCTTCTCCAGTCTTCTGGGACCTGTTCAGTCATCCATGAGTCTCCAGAAAAAACCCCAAAAACCTAGAGAACAACCTCCTACCCAGAAGTCCCTCATTTTATTAAGTTTCTCCTACAATATATCCTGGATCTCTCTGGGAACTGGAGGACCAAGAACTCTATGAATTCAACTCTACTCCACAATATAAACTTGAGAGCAAAAGTAAGAATGCTGAAGACTTTTTACAGCAAGGGACCCTATTTTGCATTTTACATGAAAATGTTTAGATCTCATTGTCCAACCGTTTTCGTCCATGTTTCACAGTCTTCACATCGCCTTGAGAACCAGCCAGTGATTGCTGGCCAATGACTCTCATGAGTTGTGTTTACTGTTCATTGTGATATGACTCTGTGGTGCTTTGCACTATGAGAGAATGTATGTATGTTCACATCTACTCTAGGATTACACTACCTTCATCAATGTGGTAGTTAATGTCTGTTAAATTATTAGAATATGGTAAATATGGGGAAAGAATAACAAAGGAATGAAAGATCAGCAATGACTAAAAAATGCAGATGAGGAAAAATAACAATAGATGATGTGAGGACAGTTGAAGGGGAAAGAGACTCTTCCCGGCCTCTGCAATAACATTCTAAAGATGAATCCCCTCTCTCAGTACATAGGATGGAGTCAACCTCCCTTCTCTTGCCCTGATCAACACCAAAAGCATTCCCAACATCCTCCAAGAAAAGTTGAAATTAATTCCGTATTTGTCCTTAAAAATGCCAACTGTGTCATTAATAAGCATGTGGTTATGATCTTTTGTTGGATTAATTAAAAGTATTACATTATAAGCTAAACTTATGTCAGTGTATCACTTAAGAGCCATTAATTCCCAGTTATTTTAAGGTATATAATACATAAAATAATAAATAATAATAAAATGATTGATAAATAATAATAATAACAGTGACATTTTAAGAACCTCAAAGTAGTAACAACACAATAAAAACATGGTAAATTTATAGTTAAAATTAAAATGTTGTAGATAATCTTCAAATACAATGAACAGTGGGGCATCCTTCCAGTTACTATCTAGGTCCCCAATCCTCCAAAGATTTACATATGTGCTTAGCTTTGCACACTGTGTGTAGAATCCATTGAAGTGAGTTAGACTACTCATAGACCAGTGTGTAAGCCCTTGTCTACACTACACTGTTTTGTTGAAAAAAGGCAGCTTTTATTGACAAAACAATGGAGGTTTACACAGTACAATGCTCTGTTTGCCGACAAAAGAAAACCACCTCAATTAGAGGCATAGAGCTTTTTGCAGCAAAGTTATATCGATAAAGTGTCAATGTAGACACTGTGCTTGGTTATTTTGCTACAGTTGGCCTCCAGGAGGTGTTCCACAATGCCCATCCTGACCGTTCTGGTCAGCAGTTCAAACATCGCTGCCCTGCACCCAGGTACACAGGCATCTGCCCTTCTCCCTTTAATGACTGAGGAATTTTTGAAATTCCACTTCCTGTTTGCTAGGCGTGGACATCGCATCTTCCCAGCTGACCATAGCAGCTCCACACAGCAAATGCTCTCCCTCTTGGAGCACACTGGAGCTGTTGGATCTGCTGAATATATGGGGAGAGGAGGCAGTGCAGTCCCAGCTTCGCTCCAGCCACAGGAACTTCTATACCTATAGGCAGATTTCTTATGACTTGCTGGAAAAGGGCTACAAACAGTACATGCAACAGTGCTGTGCGCAAATAAAGGAACTGAGGAAGGCGTATCAGAAGACAAGGGAGGCAAACCATCACTCTGGTGCTGCACTGAAGACCTGCCGCTTCTTTAAGGAACTGAACGCAATCCTTGGCAGCGACCCCACCATCCTGCCAAGAACACTTTGGCAGGGCTGGAGGCAATGAACAGTGGACCTAACCCTGAGGATGAAGTTGTGGAGGACGTTACGTTGAAGGACAATGTGGAACACGTGGCAGGGTTGTCTGGTGACACGGTGAGTCAGGAACTCTTTTCCACTCCAGAGGGATTTAGCTAGTCCCAGATGGTCAAGGGCCAAAATTGGGGTGTGTGTGCCATCTATTGCTCCTCCACAGTTAGGGAATCCCATTACCACAAAGCCATCCACTATTTCATGCACATTGCCAAGAATCAGAGTCCTTCTTAGCAGGATGCGATTAATGGCCTTGCACACTTGTGTTACTGCAGCCCCACTGGTGGACTTCTAGACTCCAAACTGATTCATGACTGGCCGGTAGCAGTCTGGAGCTGCCAGTTTCCACACAGCAATTGCCATGTGCTTCTCCACCGAGAGGACAGCTATCATTTTGGTGTCCTTGTGCTGCAGGGCTGGGGCAAGCTCTGCACACAATTCCAGGAAGGTGGCTTTCCACATCCAGAACTTCTGCAGCCACTGCTCGTCATCCCAGACCTGCATAACGATGCGATCCCTCCACTCGCAGTGCACTGCTCACTGTCGACGCTAGAGAATCAAGTGTGGGCACGCTTTGCCAACAGAAGGAGCATAGTGTGAACATGCACAAGCAATATAATTATACCGGGTTTTGATTGTCAGCATAACTTGTGACATCAAAACTCTGTAGTGTAGGCAAGGCCTAAGTCTTTGCAGGACTGAGGCCTAAGATCTTGTCTGCACTAGGGCTTTTAGAAGACACTGGTGTATCTACACTGATGGAGCAGCAGCTATTTGAACCCCAAGTTGTAGGTACACCACACCAGAGTAATTTATGACTTGGATAAGTGCAGCTTATCCCAGTTTTTAACCATAGTTATTACTAGGTGAATGTTTAAATGACTCTGAAGGAGAGAACTTAATGCTTTAAGTCCATGTCTGCAAAACAGATGCAAATTCTGGACAAGAAGATCTGACAGCTACAAGATAATGTGGGGGCCAGGCATTTTTCTCCACATATTTTTATTTCTTATGTCAACCCAGTAAAGAATATCATAAAAATAAGTCACATTTTTTCCAAAAATACGAATACCAAAAAAATACTAAAAAAAAAAAATCGGCTGTATGGGGCTTATTATAGAGCCAACAAGAGGGAGTTACATAAGAACTGCAAAGAAGAAATACCACTTTCATGGGAAGACTGCTGAATACATCAATCAATTTATGGTTTATATAATACACTCAAAGAAAATTTCAGAAAGGAAAGGCTCGTAGTAAGTTATAAAAATGAGAGGGAAGTAAAATATTGGAAAAAGATAAAGAATCAGAAATCAGACAAGAAAATGTCCTTCTTCATGAAATTCTCCTTCACTAACTCTATCTGACACTACCCTCTTTCAGATTTCATAGATTTTTAATGCCAGAAGGGGCCATTATAGTCTTCTAGTCTGAACTCCTCCTTAAAACAGGCCATAGATCCTCACCCCTTAATTACTGCTTTGAGCCCAACAACTTGTGCTTGAACTAAAGCCTCTCTCTTATAAAGGTATGACAGGTCTCAGGGGAACTTACTGGGTCTCAGGAAACATGAGGCGCACACCAGCTCACCTTTCCATTCCCCTTACACAGGTGCTTCGGAAAAGGATTGAAAAAGAATAGCTGCTTGGGAGACTGAAGAGGAGGGAATATTTTCAGTCAAAAGTCAGGCTTCATAAATAAGGTGACAGGACTGGACTGAGCCCCTCGGAGGATAGTTTGCTTATAATAGCTGAATGTACTGTGTTGTAAGCACTGCTCCTTGAGGGAAAGGCCTTGCTGACTGCAACTTCTTTCTCCTGCTCAGTTACTCCACCAATGTACAAAAGTTGTCATTTTAGAGTATAGAAATATTTCTGCATCAAAGACTCCCATGAGTGTAGGTCACACTTTAACATTTAAACAACTTCTGTTTCTCTTCTTTGAAAATGAAGTGTTAAAGATGGCAGAGATGATGCGTGAGAGGGCATGCAGGCTCATGTACCCGCCCTCCAATTTGCTGTTTGGCTTGTACTGCCTGCCCTCACTCTGCCCCCCACTATCGGCAGGCATGGGTCATCTCTGAAAGATGGTGAAAGAGTATTCTGTTAATTTTAATGAAATTTAACAAATAAAGCAATTATAATGTGTTTAAAAGATAAGTATCAATTCCTTATATAAAAAGACTAATAATTAAGCTGGAACAAAAGCAGTTAATATGCATATTAATGATGCCAGAAGTTCAACTCTCTGACCCAGAGTTTCAAAACCTGCAAGGTAAGTTTCTCATTTGCTCTTCTTTCCTTATGTCTTCATTTGCCCCAGTGACACTATCCAATTCCTTCCTATCTCCTGATTTCTCTTATGTCCAGTCTCATCTCCTTCCCTTTCTCTTTTCCTTATTCTCACTCTCCTCTGGCTCTTTCTTCTCACAATGCTCTAGCCTCTCCTATCTAAAAAAAATCCCACCCTTGTTCCTACTTGCCTCTTCAACTAACACCCCATCTCCTTTCTCTTTTTCCTCTCTAAACTCATGGAATGTGCGGCTCTAACTCTCTACTCCAAATCTGTCTCCCTCTGTCCAAATTAAAATCTTGGCCTGCCTTTCTGACATCTCCTTGAGGATGTCTAGCCATCAGCTCAACCTCAACATGGCTCAGTCTTCCTCACCATGCTCTCTCCGCTACCTCTTTTCTTGATCACTGTGGACAACGCCACCATCCTGCCTGTCACTCAGGCCTGTAAGCTAGGAATCATCGTCGACTGGGAACTATGTCTAAAACTTGCTGATGAAGGGCCTTTAAAGTGAAGACAAGTGGCAACTGGGCAATGGGAGCTGTGGAGCCAGCATTCGGGGCGGGGGCAGCGCGTGGAGCCTTCCTGGCTGCCCATGAACCGAGGGTCTGCAAGGACCTGGCGGCCACTGCAAGGACCCTACCTTAGCTCCGGGCCCCTACTGCCCCACTGACTGGAATTTTAATGGCCTGGTCAGTGGTGCCTACCCGAGCCACCAGGGTCCCTTTTCGACCAGGCATTCCAGTTGAAAACCGGATGCCTGGCAACCCTAACTCATATGCTGGATAGTAATCTTTCAATCCTCTTTCTGCTCTGCTTATTTCACCTTGAATTGTGTTGAAAATGCTCTCATTAATTTGCAAAAAGAAAAGGAGTACTTGTGGCACCTTAGAGACTAACCAATTTATTTGAGCATAAGCTTTCGTGAGCTACAGCTCACTTCATCGGATGCATACTGTGGAAAATACAGAGGATGTTTGTTTTTATACACACAAATCATGAAAAAATGGGTGTTTATCACTACAAAAGGTTTTCTCTCCCCCCCACCCCACTCTCCTGCTGGTAATAGCTTATGTAAAGTGATCAAACACCCATTTTTTCATGATTTGTGTGTATAAAAACAAACATCCTCTGTATTTTCCACAGTATGCATCCGATGAAGTGAGCTGTAGCTCACGAAAGCTTATGCTCAAATAAATTGGTTAGTCTCTAAGGTGCCACAAGTACTCCTTTTCTTTTTGCGAATACAGACTAACATGGCTGTTACTCTGAAACCTCTCATCAATTTGGTTATATTTAAATTACAAAGACTTTTAAACACAGATTGCGAGAGAGAGAAAAGCCTGAAAATATATATACACCAAAAATATTAAATTAGCAGAGTCTCCTAAAGCTGTTCTAGCATTACCAAAAGTTGCTTTTTCACTAATCCAATTTTAAATTACTCTGCAGTGCTGCCTAGCAGTGTGAAGAGGTTCACATTCAAACTGAGCCTCCCAAGATACCAGCACAACTGTCACATGAGAATTTCACTAACTAGGAGTTGAACCATACAGCATATATAAACCTTAATATTTCTGAGATATCATTAAAACCAATTCATAAGAAATGTGTAATGCAGATAACATAAATCTAATAAATACAGACATAACAGAGATACTTCTTTGTGACAAAGGCCTATGTGTGCTGATCAGGTTCTAACACCCAATGCCACATGTATGAATTTTAGCAAGGGCTATAGCCTCTTTATATATGCAGCTCTGGATTCATTACACCTTATTCAAGAAGACAGGCAATCAGACTCCTTCAAGGTTGCTATCAAAGCCTCTCCATGTATTTTCACTGGGGTTGCTGAACAAACAAAAAACTGGTTACTTACCTTAGAGTAATTGTGGTTCTCTGAGATGTATTGTCCATGTGGGTCCCACTCTAGGAGCACATGCTCCCCGTGCACGCAAGATGGGCATATCTGAACAGCAATGTCCACTAGGCCATGCCTGTCCCCAGCATGTCCTCCACCTCCTAAACCAAAGGCACAAAGGCAGGGCAGCTTCAACTTTCCCTCAGTGATATAGAATCTCAGCTTAAGGAAGACTCAGAAAAGCAGGGAAGGACTATGGGTTGTGGGATCTATATGGGCATAACATCTTGAAGAACCAGAGTTATTGTAAGGCAAGTTTCAGAGTAGCAGCTGTGTTAGTCTGTATTCGCAAAAAGAAAAGGAGTACTTGTGGCACCTTAGAGACTAACAAATTTATCTGAGCATAAGCTTTCGTGAGCTACAGCTCACTTCATCGGATGCATTCAGTGGAAAATACAGTGGGGAGATTTATATACATAGAGAACATGTTACCATACACACTGTAACCAGAGTGATCACTTAAGGTGAGCTATTACCAGCAGGAGAGCGGGGGGGTGGGGGGAACCTTTTGTAGTGATAATTAAGGTGGGCCATTTCCAGCAGTTGACAAGAACATCTGAGGAACAGTGGGGGGCCGGGGGGGGGGAATAAACATGGGGAAATAGTTTTACTTTGTGTAATGATCCATCCACTCCCAGTCTCTATTCAAGCCTAAGTTAATTGTATCCAGTTTGCAAATTAATTCCAATTCAGCAGTCTCTCGTTGGAGTCTGTTTTTGAAGTTTTTTTGTCTCTACGTAAAAGAATAAATGGACACAAATCAGAAGTCAAGAATTATAACATTCAAAAACCAGCTGGAGAACGCTTCAATCTCTCTGGTCACTCGATTACAGACCTAAAAGTGGCAATACTTCAACAAAAAAACATCAAAAACAGACTCCAACGAGAGACTGCTGAATTAGAATTAATTTGCAAACTGGATACAATTAACTTAGGCTTGAATAGAGACTGGGAGTGGATGGGTCATTACACAAAGTAAAACTATTTCCCCATGTTTATCCCCCCCACACACACCCCCCACTGTTCCTCAGACATTCTTGTCAACTGCTGGAAATAGCCCACCTTAATTATCGCTACAAAAGTCCCCCTCCCCGCCCCCGCTCTCCTGCTGGTAATAGCTCACCTTAAGTGATCACTCTGGTTACAGTTTGTATGGCAACACCCATTGTTTCATGTTCTCTATGTATATAAATCTCCCCACTATTTTCCACAGTATGCATCCGATGAAGTGAGCTGTAGCTCACAAAGCTTATGCTCAAATAAATTTGTTAGTCTCTAAGGTGCCACAAGTACTCCTTTTCTTCTTGTAAGGCAAGTAACTGTTCTTTCTTCGAGTATTTGTCCGCGTGGATCCCACCATAGGTGACTTACAAGCCGTGTGCCATCTGGAAGGTGGGATTCAAAGAGAGGGTCCATGAGACAATGTTCAGATCCCATGCAGGGGGGCTCACTAATCAGTGGATAAATATGTAGCAACCCTTTTAAAAATCAGGATACTTCAGGGTTAGAAAAAAACTGAGCATGACTGGATGGCCAGGTGGCCTGATTAAATCACTGCAAGGTGGACTTTAATGGAACTGAATAAGGGTCCAGAGAGCTTTAGCTGCAGGATGTAATTAAAGATCTTGGGAATAGAAGCCTCCCGTAGATCAAGGCTGCCCAAATTGTAAATCTTTTCCACTTTGAGGAGTACGTTTTTTCTTCTGGAGGGCCTACTGCTTTGCTATAGGTCTTCTCGTACCTGTATTGAGCAGTCTTTGTCAATGGCATTAATTAGCCAACTACCAGGCTGTCAGATGTAACGATTTTGGGTGAGAGTCATAAATTTGACCTTGTTTCTGTTATTTTGTGTCTGGACAGCCGAGAAGTGCTGTCAAAGGCTGAGCTGACATTTGGAGGAGATCCATTAGCCAGAATTGCCTTGGCCAATTAGGAACCATCAGGATGAGTGTAGCTGCATCCTGTCTGATTTTCCATATCACCATGGCTATTACAGAGATGAGAGGACATGCATACAGGAGACTTTACTTCAACAGTATGAGAGAGGTATTTTGCATGGATCGCAGGAACAGGCCGCTTCTGGAGCAAAAAACTAGGCACTTTGTATGCTCTTTGGTGTGAATAAGTGCTTGTCTACATAGAAGTTAGTGCCGCGTAAGCTAGGGTGTGAATTTAAAGCACACTAACAATTCCACACTAATTCCCCATGTGAACACTCTTACTCTGCATTAAAAGTGCTTCTCTGCATTTTGCCCAGAGAGGAGTGACTTCTGTCAACAATAAGGCATTCAGAACTGTTAGTGCCTTGATTGCTGGTGCCTCCTCCGGTGTGAGTATCATGAGGAATTGGTACCAGACTAATTTTGAGGCTCTTTTGTGCCAAGGTGGAAGTTGAACCAGCAGTTTGCTCCTCTAGTATTAAAGAGATTTATACTCAGTTCTTGGGAGAAGAATGAAGGTGAATAGCTCTTCTTAGGTTTCAGCTTTTCCTTTCTTAGGAGAGGAAGATTGGTGTTGGGAACTGTACTTGCTCCAGTTCTTTCATCTACCGTGTCTCAGTGAGAAAAAGGTGGTATTGGTCTTCAGTGCTGGAGCAGCCATTGGTGCTGAGAGGGTCTTTGAAGGCTGTGGCTTTTGACCTGTTCGTTGCCAGGTCAGACGTCTTACTGGTACTGGCCTTGGGGGAACATCCCAGCTGACAAGGAGACTGATAGAGTTGGAAGGTCCGATCTTGGCACTCAGCACCCATTCTCATAGACTGCTCTAGAAGATATCACGTTAGAGAGGCGTCTCTAGATTTCCTTGTACTTGAGGAGAATGACCTGCAGACAAAGCAATGGTCAGCCCCATCATTCTCCCTGAACAATGGCTCTGTCTGAAAGGGCAGTACCGGGTTTACAATGGTGCTGGACCCACACTGGGAAGGGGCCCATTATAGACCCAGTCCAGTGCCCAGGCCTTACTGTGTGAGTGGCTCCCAGCTAGCAGGTACTGCTCACCGGTAGGGAGCTCACCTCAGCAGCTGGGCTCCGCCATGCAGACTAGCCAGGGCTCCTGGCCATGGGGCCAGTGGGGGCAGCCAGACCAGGTGGGCTCTCAGGGGTCGCATCCCAGGGGTCTGCCTGCTCCCCAGTGCAGCTTTGGCTCTGAGCAGTCTCTGCTGCCTGCCACCCATGGGGCCCTGCCCACCTCCCCAGGGCCGAGCCACCTAGGACCAGTACAGAGAGGGCATTGGGGGGGGTCCTGAGGGAGTCCGGCCAGCGCAGGTCCTGCTCCTGCTCTGGTCTGGCTGATTGTACTGCTCCTGAGGGGCCAGTGTAATCCCCCATCCCCCAGGACTGGCCCAGGCCATACTGCTGGCTCAAGCTGGTGGACATGGTCACCTCCTATTAGGATGGGTGAGTGCAGCTGGGGGGCAGGGCATGGGGGAATGAGTTTCCTGAGGTCTGTGGGAGGTGCTGGGCAGTGGGGGAGGTTTGTGTGTTTTGGGGTGCTAGGGAGTAGGGGGGTCTGTGTGGGGTGCTATGTAGTTGTGGTGGGGAGCTGTGGAAGGTTCTCTGGGTGGGGGGGGCACTTGACATAGGTTCAGGGGGTGTTGGGCATAGAGGTCTGTGGGAGGCCTCAGTGGGGGGGCATTGGGCATAGGGAGTCAAAGGGGTGCTGGGTGGGTGGGTGATGCGGTGTGGCACACGGCACAGGCTTGATCCCGAGGGGAAGAAGCAGGCTGGCAGTGCAGGGACAGGTGGGCATCAGGCAGCTGCTGGTGTGTAAATAGTGCCCTCCCACTGGGCTGGACAGAGCAGCACTGCCCCCACCATGCCTTGTTCTTTTTTGTTATATTTCTTTTGTTCTTGACTAGACTTGCACATATTTTATCTTGTAATCTGGACACATTGTTGCTTGAAACTAAGAAGATTCATGTACCTGTGATAAATGCATCTGAGACGTGAACATGCCTTTCATTTTAACAGAATTATATATAAAAGACAGTAAAGACAGGCTGATTCCTGATGTCTGGGTTGCGTGGCATGCTCAATAGAGAGGTGGGGGAAATCCTTTTCTTTTGTATGACCCCATATAACATTTCCATTAGCTATTAAAACAGATAAATATAATACACCCATGATCTGGAGCCTCATAGTAATCATTGGGGTCCGTGTTTGTCACAGAGGTTGTGGAAGTCATGGATTCCGTGACTTTCCGCAACTGCCATGACTTCTGTGGCAGCCAATGTAGCCGATCCTAGGGCCGCCCAAGCAGATGGCTCCGGGGCTCGCTGCTCGGGCAGTCCCTAGGGCCAGCATCACTGGCTGCTATTTGGGGTGGTCCCTGGGGCCAGCTGCCAGGGGCTGTGAGCAGTGGCCAGTGCGGTTGACCCGAGGGACCCTCCATCAGCAGTTGGTGCAGCTGGTTGCAGGGCAGCGCCCGGCTGCGGTCCTGGGGTAGCCAGAGCAGTGGCTGTCGGTGGCCTCCAGCAGCGGTCCCTGGGAGCAGCTGCTGCTCAGCAGCCCCCAGCAGCAGTCCCAAGGCGGTGTGACTTCCCACAGGGTGATCTACCCTAGTAACTTTGGATCCATTGTCCTTTGACAATGTCCCTCACCAAAGGCTGTTTAGCAAAGCAAGCTGTCTTGGGATAAGAGGGAAGGTCTTCTCAGGGATCAGTAACTGTTAAAGGACAAGAAACAAAAAGTAGAAATAAATGGTCAGTTTTCAGAATGGAGAGAGGTAAGTAATGGTGTCACCCAGGGTCTGTACTGGGACTAGTCCTATTCAACATATTAATAAATGATCTGGAAAAAAGGGTAAACAGTGAGGTGGCAAAATTTGCAGTTGATACAAAACTACTCAAGAGAGTTAAGTCCCAGGCAGACTGCGAAGAGCTACAAAAGGATCTCTCAAAACTAGGTGACTGGGCAACAAAATGGCAGATGAAATTCAATGTTAATAAATGCAATCCCAACTATACATATAAAATGATGAGTTTAAATTAGCTGTTACCACTCAAGAAAGAGTCTTGGAGTCATTGTTGATAGTTCTCTGAAAACATCCACTCAATGTGCAGCGGCAGTCAAAAAAACTAACAATGTTGGGAATCATTAAGAAAGGGATAGATTATAAAACAGATAATATCATATTGCCTCTATATAAATCCATGGTACACACACATCTCGAATACTGTGTGCAGATGTGGTCGCCCCATCTCAAAAAAGATATACTGGAATTGGAAAAGGTTCAGAAAAGGGAAACAAAAATGATTAGGGGTATGGAATGGCTGCCATATGAGGAGAGATTAAAAAGACTGGGACTTTTCAACTTGGAAAAGAGACGACTGAGGGAGGAAATGATAGAGGTCTATAAAATCATGACTGGTATGGAGAAAGTACATAAGGAAATATTATTTACTCCTTCTCATAATACAAGAACTAGGGGTCACCAAATGAAATTAATAGGCAGCAGGTTTAAAACAAACAAAAGGAAGTATTTCTTCACACAATGCACATTCAACCTGTGGAAATCCTTGCCAGAGGATGTTGTGAAGACTTGTAACAGGGCTCAAAAACCAACCAGATAAATTCATGGACGATAGGTCCATCAGTGGCTATTAGGCAGGATGGGCAGGGATCGTGTGCCTAAGCTCTGTTTGCCACAAGCTGGGAATAGATCACTTGATGATGACCTGTTCTGTTCATTCCCTCTGAAGAACCTGGCATTGGCCACTGTCAGAATACAGGATACTAGTCTCGATGGACCTTTGGTCTGATCCAGTATGGCCGTTCTTATGTTCTGTACAAGCCCAGTCTTACACCGGAGCAGTGCACCGGAGGTATGCACAAGAGTAGCTACAACCATTTAATGAACAGCAACAATACACACAAGGCCTTTGTGCGTATGTCTACACTGCAGCTTGGAGTGAGCTTCTGAACCTGAGCAGACAGACTTGTGCTAGCAGGACTCAAGCTAGTGTGCTAAAAAGGGAAGTGTGACTGTTGCGACTTGGGCTAGAGCTTGGGCTCTCAAGCCCACCTGACACCCCTTGGCTTAAGAACCCGAGCTCCAGCATGAGCCTCAATGTTCACACAGATATTCTTAGCATGCTAGCTTGAATCCCACTAGCATGAGTCTATCAACCTGGGTTGAGAGGCTCTTGCCCATCTGTAGCGAAGACATACACAGAGGGTCACAATTCTCTTCCTGCTCCCTTCCCCCCCTTACTCCTGGAACAGGGATCAGGTAGCTTAGGCCTCTTCTACAAGGGAAAGTTTTACCAGTTTTATACTGATATAGTTACAAAAGTCAAATTATTCTGGTGTAAGAGTGTTCACACAGGGACTTTAGCCATACAATTATATAGGTATAAATTCACACCTTAGCTTATATTATACTGAAGAAAACTTTCCAAGTAGGCGAGATCTTACACTAGCCCTGAAAAGAATACAGCTAACCTACCCACCCTCTGCCTGTCATGCCAGCTCATCTCCATTGGCTGGAATGAACAGAGCCTGAACTCCACCCATCTCCTGACCTTCTCCACCACCTGCCATGCTTGGGGCAGTGGATTCAGTATCTATCATGCAGTCCTTGCTCTCCTGTCCTGTTCCATACCTGAGTCATGATGCAGAGATTTAACAAGCCACACATGGGTGACTAGACAGGATCTTAGGGCAAGTCACAATCTTTCTCTATATAAACAAGCAAACTAAATATTTTAGAGCCCCAAACTCTGAAATCAGAGCTAAGTTTTTTTTGTGAAAGATTCTTTAAATGATCCAGAATGTATTTTCAATTACTCAGACAAGAAAAATATCACATAATAATGGCAAACTATACATACAATACTAGAATTAATATTTTTGACCTTCTTGTATCAATTATTAATCATAAGCCCCCATATATTATTTTAAAATATTTGTAGCTTATGTTGAGTTCTAAATTTTGTTGCTATAACTCTTGCACAAATGTCATTGTTTAATTATGAAGTTATGTTTCATGGGCTGAAAACTATAGGACTTTCCCTCCACAAATATTTCATTCTGAACAATATTTTACGTGACCAATACTATACAACAAGGCTTCTGCTTATACTCCACACAGGAAAAAATACATTTCACTGCAGTTTTCAAAGCAAGTATTTGAAACTTTCTACCTGATCTTTATGTACAGTGGAATCTGCTTACAATTAATTCATACATACTGAATCTTCTCTTGTAAATTTGGTATACGCTACAATATATATGCAGGGCTGACCATTGGCATCAGCAAAGGAGGTAGCAGAACCAACACTGGATGTAGTTTAGCTGTAAACACAGGCACCTTGTCAGTTTCCCCTTGTCTGAAGACAGCTGTAGTTAAACAGTTGTTTAGCACCAGTTCAGCTGCAGGTTGTTGACCCCTATTCTCAGCAACAAGTACTTTTTGTTATGTAGACAAATGCTTATAAAGTGAAGGTCCCATTTTAATGGATTCTCATTCCATGGGGGAGTGAGCTCTACTGTGCTAATCCCTTTGTTATGTAGCTGTTCCCACAATCCAGACAGGTGTTAATTGCCAAATTCCAAGGGGATCATCACAGATTCCCCTCCTCTGTTCTGTCTGAACAGGATAGGAGAATGGATTTGCCCTTAGCTCAGGGGTCAAAAACAATCTATCTTAATCTGGTTGCAGCTGTTCCCAGGGGGACTGGTCTTGCTACAGCTGCTGGGAGGCTCTCAAACTTTTCATAGGATGGACCACATCTGAACAGAGGGACTGCCTTGTCTCCCCTCTCACTCATGACCACATGAAACAGTCACAACTGCAGCAGTTATTTATTTTGAAGAAAATGATGTAAGGAAATTGTTTAGCATATTGAATGTAATTTAATGTGGTACAAATAAGAGTTTTGCATTTTTTGAAAAAAGTTAAATCACATTGTCTGCTTTTGCTTTTCATTTAATCTGTTCTCCCACGTGTTCTCTGTCTCTTGGCTAGAAATGGAGAAGCACATAACTAGCACAGCTCTCCACAGACCATTAACATTATGTAAGAATCTCTGTATTAGAGAATAAAGTGGAGTTGGTCTTGATGACTTGTGGGAGTGGAGATATGGCCTAGCAGATGTCTCTCCCTAGCGTCCTCTGCAACTGCATACAAAAAGGGGGCACCTGCTACCATTACTGAGATGCAGAGGAGTGGATATTTCACCAAGGTATTTGGATATCGTGGATATTTCCTGTTCTAGTGAACCTCTTCTTATACAAGTATGAGTATGTGTATGAAAAAAGCCACATCACTAGACTATAAATACTGTACCTCTCAAATACTACAGAGTGATGGGATATTTTGTAGCCCACATTTGTTATGTAAATGCTCTTTGGTAAACTGCATTGATTTTATTTGATAGCACTTTATAATAGGTATATGATCAGTACTGCCCTTTGATGCACCAGGGTGGCTCAAATCAGTTTTGACAGGAGCTGCCCTGTGCACCCAAGATAAGGTCACATCTTGCATAAGTCACATCTGTGGCACTGTGGGATGGTATATATGAGCATTAAACACTCTGCCATTAACAATGTAGGGCTCTGGAACCACATGAATAACTCCCCATTGACCTGAAGGCCTACAGTACTATGATCATACCCCACTTCCTATATCTATTTCCCCCTTTCTCAGCTCTCCAAAAGGTCTAGAGAAAAATAAATACGAAGAAATGTCAGCTAGAAAAAGGCAACTGATCCAATAGAATTTACAAAAACAAAAGGTAAATGTTCTCTTTCAGGCATTAAATCAAAAAGGGCAAGCAGGGTGATCTGGGTAACTAGGCTGGTTATAATCCCCAGAAAAATAACAGATAATCTGATATGGGATTCAATTGATAAAGAATTAAAGTATAGGTTTTATTGTTTCTGGAAAATAGGTCTTGTCAAACAAACCTGATTTCATTTGTTGATGAGATTGCAAGTTTGATTGATAAAAGTAACTGCATAGACGTAGTTGACTTTTGTAAGGTGTTTGACTTTGTACTGCATGACATTCTGATTAAAAAATTATTACCAAACATTATCAATCGAACAGATGTTAAATGGATTTGGAACTGGCTAACTGCAAGATTTCTAAAAGTAGTTATCAAGGGGAAATCATCATTGAATGGAGGTGTGTAATAGAAGGCCTGAAAGGCCCATTAGGTCACCTGGCAGAGGGAGGGCTAGGGTTAATTGAGAGTGAAGCCCAGCTGGGAAAGAGCTGGGACAACATTATAAAGCCAAGTGGTTGAAAGCAGGAAGGGGATGGCAGTGCTGGTGGCTGGGCCTGAGCCAGGGCCGGCTGCTCCCTGAGCTGGCTGTGTAGCCTAGAAGGGGCTGAAAGCAGAGGCTTGGACTGATAGCTGGACATACAGGCTGAGAGGCGAAAGGCTGAAAGTTATGTTGAAAAATATAGGGTGGGGGGAGGGGAGTAAGGGGTGAAGAATGGCTTCAGATTAGGAAGAAAAAATAACGGAACTATCTGTATCTGGAGCAGAAAGGGATGGAAGAAAGTAAGGAAAAGGATTGGTTTGTTATAATTGTCAAATCACGAGCTGAAGATGTAAAGACAGGAGATGTTAATTCCTTGGAAACAGCAGAATGGATTAGGTATTGGATATATATTTAGAGCAAAAAGAATGTAGGGTGGAGTTTTATTGGTAGAATGTACACAGAAGGAACAGGCTGAGAAACTTCTTAACTTTTTTTTCCCCACTGTCATGTTATTGACTTGAACTGGGACCATATAAAACGTTGTCGCAACCAAGGTCCTGTAGTGGCACCAAATCTTGTATAAAGGGGGTCAAATAAGGTGCCTAAGACAAGGTTATGGTTTGCTGGTTATGATTATGCTATCTATATGCATATATCATTTTTGTATTTAAAGTTATAAGTATAGACTCTCTACTGTCTGTAGTTCAAACTTATGCCATGCTTCTGGGTGACACCCCAGACAAGTTGGTGTCAGCTCTGCCTAGCCTGCTTGAGGGCCCATTAAGAACCATCAGTTATACAACTGACCCCTTGAGAGACGGCAGACACGCCTTGTGACCCTGCAAGGTATGCAGGGACCTACCTATGGACAGAACTCTGAGGCTTTTCCAGGCCATGTGATGGACAGCTTGTCTTTGGAACAAAGAAAGACCACATGGCAAGAGAATATAAAAAGCTGCTGCAGCTCCTCCATCTTGTCTTCAATCCTGCTTCTTACCTCTGGAGGAACTTTGCTACACTGACGTTTTGAACAAAGGACTGAAAGGTCCATCCCAGCTGTGGATGTACTCTAGAGACTTGTTTTGAACCTGCAGTTTATTCCATCACTGCTGCAAGCCTGAACCAAGAACTTTGCCATTACTGTATGTAATTGATTCTATTTGACCAGTTCTAGCTCTCGTCTATATCTTTTTCCTTTTATGAATAAACCTTTAGATTTTAGATTCTAAAGGATTGGCAGCTGCGTGATTTGTGGGTAAGATCTGATTTGTATATTGATCTGGGTCTGGGTCTTGGTTCTTTGGGATCGAGAGAACCTTTTTTCTTTTACTGGGGTATTGGTTTTCATAACCATTTGTCCCCATAACGAGTGGCACTGGTGGTGATCCTGGGAAACTGGAGTGTCTAAGGGAATTGCTTGTGTGACTTGTGGTTAGCCAGTGGGGTAAAACCAAAGTCTTCTCTGTTTGGCTGGTTTGATTTGCCTTGGTGTGCATAGAAATCCCAGCCTTGGGCTGTAACTGCCCTGCTTTAAGCAATTTGTCCTGAATTGGCACTCTCAGTTGGGTCCTGCCAGAACCAGCATCATTACACCCCCTAACCCTGTAGTTTTATTTGCCAGCTATTTAAAGCAAGAGGGGTTATGTATGGGGATCCACTAGCCATGATTGAGGATGAAATTTTAAAGGGGTACAGTCACTGTTTGTTGAGCACCTAATTTGCAGGAAGGGGGGGAGAGAATACAAATCCTCCACATCTGTCTGAGTAACATCTAATGGTGCAACATTACTCCAATAGGATAGCAGCTCTTCTAGGCTCAACTATGTATACCCAGCCCATGTAAGATGTTAGAAATGTCAAAGGTTTGGGCATGTGGCAACTGTTTTCAATAGGAAACAGAGGTGTGGTAAACGAGGAGAGCACTCTCATGAGAACTACGTGGCAGGTCCAGAACTAGAAGGCTGCAGTTTGTGAGGATAAGCCCAGTGCAGCACACACAGGGTGTATGGCAGTGGAATGAGTTAGAACAGTGGTTTTCAAACTCTTTTTCTGGTGACCCAGTTGAAGAAAATTGTTGATGCCTGTGACCCAACAAAGCTAGGGATGAGGGGTTTGGGAGGGGCTGAGGGTTGGGGTGCAGGGGTGAGGGCTGTGGTGTGGGGCTGGGAATGAGGGGTTCAGGGTGTGGGAGGGGGCTCTGTGCTGAAGTTGGGGTGTGGGAGGGGGTCTGGGCTGGGGGTGCAGGCTCTGGGGTGGGGCTGGGGATGAGGGGTTTGGGGTGCTGGAAGGGGCTCTGGGTTTGGTGGGGGCTAAGGGCAGGGGATTGGGACATGGGGTTGGGGGCATGGGACATGGGACAGGTGGCTCCCACTCAGCGGCGCAGCAGGGTGCTAAGGCAGGCTTCCTGCCTGTCCTGGCACCGCGGAGTGCTCCAGAAGCAGCCAGCAGCAGGTCCAGCTCCTAGGCGGAGGCACGCAAGAGGCTCTGCGCGGCTCTTGCCTGCAGGCACCATCCCCCCAGCTCCCATTGGCTGCCCCCCTCCCCCGCACCTAAGAACCGGACCTGCTGCTGGACACTTCCAGGCACAGCACGGTGTCCGAATAGGTAGGAACTAGCCTGCCTTACCCAAGCAGCACTGCTGATGGGACTTCTAATGGCCCAGTCGGTGGTGCTGACCAGAGCTGCTGCAACCCAATGCCATTCATTCTGTGACCCAGTACTGAATCGCAACCCACGGTTTGAAAACCACTAAGCTAGAGAGAGACAGAAAATTAAAACTATCCATAAAATATCTAAACTACCATAAAAAAAAACTACTAGAAGATATTCACAATAGAATATGGAGAAGGAAAATATCAGTGAGGAAAAAGCTTCTGGTACAATATGCAGTTCAGGGCAGAAAAGATAATATAAGGGACTAGAGGAAGATACTATAAATCTCTTTGCCTATGAGCAGTGTATTTGATAGAAGTGATTGGTTGCCTATATGCAAATACTTTGCTGCTGCTTTTGTTATAATTTTTATTCTGTCTTTTGTGACTGTGGATTGCAATCTCTTGCCAGACTGCTTTCATGCAATTTTAAATGAAGGTCATCGTGTACCTTAAACTCCATGGTTCTAACAGTTTTTTGCTGGAACACACAGTTTAATAACACATGTTCAAGAATTAAAGAAAACTGTTTTATAGAGACATATGCGTACAAGAAACATGATTAGCAGGAACTTATGTTTAGACTACCAGGATATGGAGTAATCAGACATGACAGAGAACCAAACAAAAGGAAGAGGGATCTGTATATTTATAAAGGAAGGTCTCGGGTACATTGACATAGCTGTCTAAAACTTACATTTTGATTGCAATACTGTTCAGATTCCTCTGTAGAATAATAGCACCTTTATACAAATCTGATTTTTAAAAACCACAAACAAACTAGAAAATCTAGAATGGGCATAGTTAGTTGGTTAAGGGTGTCAAAGGCCTGTATATTATTTGTGAGGACTATAGTAGTCATAATGCATTATGGAGAAGCAAGTGTAACTTTAGCGCCCTCGTGGCCAAGATGGAGTCTGTTCTGCAGGCAGCTCTGGCCAAGAGATGGCGCGTGCAGGAATGTAGCAGGAAAAATCCCTTCCACCCCAGAGTGAACATCTTCCCACAGGAAAAGTACAAGGAGTATAACAAAGGGAGACATTTATTTACAGAGGGATGAGGATGAAAAACAACAAGGGGAAGTATAGGGGGAGCAGTAGAACAGGGTTGCATCCAAACTGAGGCCCCACAGGCCCGGTGGTAGCACAGTCTGAAAGGGCTGACACCAAGCAATTTGTCTGCACACAGAGTTCAGGAGTCCTGAGCAAAGTTCCGTTCCAGTGCTGAGTCTTGGTTGCTCCTGGTAGTCTTCGCTGCCAGTGAACTTTCCCCAACAAACCCCTCCGATGCCCTCTTCTGCCGCTCTCTGCAAAGCCACACAGAGCAACATGCAACAACCTCCCCACTTAACTAGCTAGCAGCCTCCCTCCTGCTTCCCAATGCAGTCACAAGCCCCAGTACTCACAGCCCCATGGAGCTCTGGGAGGCAGTGATACTGGGTCCAGCTCCAGCCTGTCTTTCTGGGGCGATTCCTCCCTGGCACAGTGCTCTCCTCTGGCGCTCCTGTCCTGGGGTGTCCCCGATCAGCCGCCCTGTCCTTCCCAGGCTTCAGGCAGGTTCTCTCTCCTTCACTTTGTCTAGGGCTTCCCTGCTGCAGCTCTTCTCTCCCCAGGCTCCAGAGCCACACCCCCAAATTTCCCTCCTTCCTCTCACTGCTCCCCCTCCCCAATAGGAAAAAGATGTAAAGGGGCCATGCTCTCTAAACCCCAAGGGGTTACACAAGAAAACTGATAATACCAAATGCCATGGACAGGTCCTTGAGAGGCACAATCTAGTATTGCTCAGTAACTGAGTACCTACTAGGTTTAATTTTGGTGTACAGAAGCTTTTCATGCCTCAATTCCCAGATCGGAACAAGAAATATAGAAAGTAAATGCATCTGGGAAATTTTATAAACCATATGGAAGGGGAAATGATCATGTCCTTATGCTAATTACACATCAAGACCTTGGTAATATTGAAAACACTGGAGGAAATTCCTACCTGGGGCCTTAGAAAAGCAAATTGGGGACTCTTTAAGAGTAAGGGTGCTGAGAATCTGAGTAAGAATTGTATAAATGGTAATCTAGAGGAATTTTGTGAAAATATAATGAAGGAAGTAGTAACAATAGCCAGTCTAGCTATATGTATTATCACAAACTCAGAAATCCAGTTCCCTGGTGGAATGAAGGTTGTAAAACAGCAATTAAAGAAATGAGACTTACAAACAAGCAAAAAATACAATAGCAAGGACTTAATGAACTATAAAACAGTACAGCAGTGAAACAAATAATTATTAAGAAGGCAAAGAAACAGAGGTGGAGGAAAATATTGTGGGAAAATGAACAAAGAGCACTAGGTTTCAAAAATATATATAAACAAGTTAAAAGAATGAATGCGGTATGGAGTAAAATAACTTTGTTTGGTTTTATAGTAAATGGTAAAATTGAAAGATCTAACTTAAGAAAAGCAGACATTTTAGCAAAAGAGTTCCAAAGAGTTAGTAGTGGGGGGGGGGGAGAAGAAAACTGATCTCTTATGTGGATGGATAGTGTGATGGGTTCCCCCTGGGGTGCTACCTGGAATTGGGGTACCACTGAGCCCCCTGACCCACCCAGCCTGGGCTCCCTCTCACACTGTAGTGCTGTGACAAGCTCTACAGCCCTCCAGCCTACACTTTCATCAGCATACATACAGGTAGGGGCATACTCAGCTGCAGTTACAAGCAGGCTCTCTAACCAGCCCCTGCATGGGAAGACTACTCCCAGCTCCTCAGGCACATACCCCCTCTGGAGTATAAACCCAAAATTACACCATCTTGCACTGCACAGGGAACTGTACAGAGTAAGCTCATAAAATTCATCCCCTTCCTCAATGTGGAGAGGAATATGCAACAGCCTTTTACCCCTGAGTTATGATTCCCACACACTTCGCTCCAACTGACTGGTTTAGATAAAGCAAAAACAAGTTTATTAACCGCTTAAAATCTATCTTTTGTAGTAATAAGGGATAGCAACAGATCACCTAGCAAATAAAAAAAACCTCAAACTAAGCTTAATATACTAAATAGATAGGGTGAGAATCTGCTATTTATATCCAAAGAGATGATACAAGCAGGCTGCAGATTCTTAAAGGGCAAGCTGCCCTTGCTGTACAGCTTGGAATCCCCAGGCATTTCAGTCACAGGCTAGAAATCCCTTTAGCCTGGGTCCAGCACTTCTCCCAATTCAGTCTTCGTTCCTCAGGTGTTCCCAGGAGTCTTCTTGGGTGTGGAGTGAAGAATCCCAGATGATTCACTCCCTCCCTTATATAGCTTTTGCATATGGCAGGAACCCTTTGTTTCAAAGCTTGGGTCCCAGACCAGTCTATGGGGAAAACACTGACATTCCAAGAAGGAGTCTAGAGACGTGGTCTCATCACATGTCCTTGTAGAGTCATAGCAGCCATTACTAGGAGGCTGTCTGCAGCATTCTCAGGAAGGATCCCTAGGTGGGAGACAAGTCTCTCCTAAGGCCTATTGTTTTTTCCTAATAGCCCATTGCCCTGGATAGGACCTTCCCTGCCCAGCTATCTAGACTGAAAGCATCTTGTCTAGTGGGCGTTACCCAGGTGTAACTGCATTTGAAATACAGATACATAGTCAATGTTCATAACTTGATACAAAAATGATACATGCATACAAATAGGATAATCATATTCAGCAAACCATAACCTTTCCAATGACACCTTACATTACTTTTTTGCATAAAATACATTATAATTAAGCAATCACATCATATCATAATATCACTGCAAAGAATATGGGGTGCAGTGTCACGGTTAGAATAAAAAGATGATGTACTGAATGAAAATTTCAGCTTACAGGAGCTCAAAAATGCTATAGAGAAAAATAAAATAGAGCCCCAGGTAACAATAGCTTATTTAATGCAATGCTTAAGCACCTACTGGAGTGTGAGTTTTATTAAAATTATATAACATATGGTGAAAAGGACTACCACCAGCATAATGGAAGCAAATGGTGGTTATACCAACAGGAAAACCTGGCAAATTATTTACAACACTACTGTGTATAGACCTATTGCCTTCAAATTGTGCATAAGCAAAATTATGGAAAGAATGATAAATGAAAGATAAGTAGCATACTTGGGGGAAATAAAATTATAAACTATATACAAAGTGATTTCAGGAAAAGATGCACAGTGATCTTATTGTAAGATTAGAAACAGAAATACAAAAAAATTAACACTTCATGATAACAGACTTTTTGGACATTGAAAAAGGTATATTATATACTATGGAGGGAAACTAGCCTCATTTGGAACAAGGTGAAGAATCAGAGGGGTAGCCATATTAGTCTGTATCAAAAAAACAATGAGGAGTCCGGTGGCACCTTAAAGACTAACAGATTTATTTGGGCATAAGCTTTTGTGGGTAAAAAACCCACTTCTTCAGATGCATGGAGTGAAAATTACAGATGCAGGCATAAATATACTAGCACATGAAGAGAAGGGAGTTACCTTACAAGTAGAGAACCAGTGTTGACAAGGCCAATGCAGTCAGGGTGGATGTGGTCCACTCCCAATAATTGATGAGGAGGTGTCAATACCCACAGAGGGAAAATTGCTTTTGTAGTGAGCCAGCCACTCCCAGTCCCTATTTAAGCCCAAATTAATGGTGTTAAGTTTGCAAATTAATTGTAGCTCTGCAGTTTCTCTTTGAAGTCTGTTTTCGAAGGGGAAGAATGTTCTAGTGGATAAGAGACTTCAAGTGATAGAACCATACATGTCAGGGTGGGAGCAGTTTTGTCTAATATTTATAAATTTACTAATGGAAATCCACAAGGGGAGAGTTATCAGCCCAGCCCTGTTTAACATTATGATTAATGATCTCCTGGAGCATATACAGGCAGGAATAGGTATTATTTTATTTATAGACAACTGTGCTATATGGGCCAAACATAGAGGACTTAAATTCTCTGTGGAAAGAACCAACAAGGCACTCAGGGATTTCAGAATGGGGCAGTATTTGGAGATTTAAGCTCTCCCTCACAAAAACAAAGGGAATGATCTTCACAAAAAGGAAGATTGGGGAAGAATGGAACCTATATCTCTATACAGAAAAAAACAGAGGGAGTTCAAAATTTTATATTCTTAGGAGTAATCAGAACTGGAAGGAACCTCGAGAGGTCATCTAGTCCAGTCCCCTGCACTCATGGCAGGACTATTTATCTAGACCATTCCTGACAGGTGTTTGTCTAACCTGTACTTAAAAATTTCCAGTGATGGCGATTCCACAACCTCCCTAGGCAATTTATTCCAGTGCTTAACCACTCTGAAAGTTAGGAAGTTTTTCCTAATGTCCAACCTAAACCTTCCTTGCTGTAATGTAAGCCCATTGCTTCTTGTTCTATCCTCAGAGAAACAATTTTTTCTTTCTCCTCCTGGTAACAGTCTTTACATACTTGGAAACTGTTATCATGTCCCTGACAATCTTCTCTTTTCCAGACTAAACGAACCAATTTTTTCAATCTTCCCTCATAGGTCATGTTTTCTAGACCTTTAATCATTTTTTTGTCACTCTTCTCTGGACTCTCTCCGATTTGTCAACATCCTTCCTGAAATGTGGCGCCCAGAACTGAATACAATACTCAAGTTGAGGCCTAATCAGCGCAGAGTTGCGGAAGAATTACTTCTCATGTCTTGCTTACAACACTCCTGCTAATACATCTCAGAATGATGTTTGCTTTTTTTGTAACAGTGTTACACTGACTCATATTTAGTTTGTGGTCTACTATGACCCCCAGATCCCTTTCCACAGTACTCCTTCCTAGGCAGTCATTTCCCATTTTGTATGTGTGCAACTGATTGTTCCTTCTTAATGTTTGATAACCTAACTTGGAAGGGTCTCAGATATTATCAAGACTAAATGTAAAGATAGGATGAACCTGCTTAAAAGAATTGCAGGGTACAACTGGTGTGCAATAAGAACACATTGTTGATGCTGTATAGGGCAATAAGAAGACTATATAGGTAATAGATTATGGATGCCAAACCTCTAGTTTAGCTTCTAAATCAACACTAAAAAAATTAGAGCTGATCCAAGCCCAAGCTTGGCAAATTGCATGCCGTTTAAGTATTACAGTTGTGTGTGTGCAGTGCAGGTAGCAACTGGAGAAATTCCTATACATTTAAGGATGAAATTGTTAGATTTAACCCTTTGGGCTAAGGATAATAGAAATAGTGGAGACAAGAGCACTAAATGAATATACAAGCACTGTTAGGAATTAAGTAGACAAGATTTAACTGGGCACCACAACCATCCACGTGGTAACATGGTCAAAAGATGGGTAAAACACTTGGGTGAAAAGGAAGGTCTGGCAGAAACTAGACTCTGTAGTCATGGGAAATCAGAGTCTAGCTAGATGGTTCTCTCTCCATTTGTGGATTTGGAATTATAAAATAATTGGAAGAGCAGAACCTTCAAATAAGATGACTAAAATGTAAGAGTTTATACATAGCAAAGAGGTTCAACATTGCCAAATCTATAGTGACTGCTCTACAGATAACACAGGAAGAGTGGGAATGGCCTTTTGATCCTTGAATTTGAAATTAAGAGATTTGAGACTGATTTTGTGCCATTATGACAGCTGAATTAATGGGCACACTGTTGCCACTGACCTGGGTAAGGGATGTACACCCAGCTATGACTGCTATCCTATCTGACTCTTTATCGGGTATTAGGGTTATTAGGAAGGGAGCCTCAGAAAGCAGGAATGACTTAATCAATGGAAATATTCTTAATTATGGAGATAGTACAATTAGGTATACATATAGTAATTGCATGGATCTGGCACATGTAGGGATAATGGGCAGTGAAATGACAGATAAAGAAGCTTGCCTTTAAAAATAAGGAGGTTACTATAAAGATCCCTTGGAGTAAACAGGAGTCCAAAAGTTTGGTTAATAGGGAACTTAAGAAGGAATAGCAAGAACTATGGACCAAAGGAAAAAAGGACAAAGGTTCTTGAAATATGTCCTAAACTTGAGGATAATGGTACACTTAATAGCTATGACAGAAGACGCAAAGTAACTATATTTAAAGAGCTGACAGGTCACTGTGACATAAATAATTTATATTTACTAAACAAGTACAAAGATGGGATGTGCAATGCATGCAAAGTCCAAGAAACAAATGAGCATCTGCTGTGGCAATGCAGGGAGAGTTGCACAGAAGATTCTTTAAAAAGAACTGAGATGCCTCAAGGTGAAAGACTATAGTCTGAAGGGATTGGTTAGAGTACTGGGAAAGTAGAATTAAAAAAGCATTACTTTGCTTTTTAAGGATCCAGAGCTGGATAAGAAGATATAGATTTTTGCTTTTGAAAAAACTGCAGGAGATGGCAGTCGTAACAAGCTGAGGCTGCTGTGCTATAAAATGACAGAGGAAGGAAGCAAGAAAGAGAGTGCCTGCCTGCCCACCTTCGTGGGAAGGTGCCTGCAGCCATGCCCTGGAAGAATGGATGCCTCCAAAGACAAGGAGGAAGCCCAGGGGAAGAGAAAGGATCGGGATCCTACCTGGTGCAAGGAGTCTAGTAAGAACCTAGGGGCAGGTGAAGTAGCTACAGTGAGTAAAATAGGCTCTGGTGGTAAAGCCAGAAGTAGGCAAGTGAAGATAGAAAGGCTGGGTAAGAAGTAGTTCAGGGAAACATCAACAGAGACTGAGCAGACTGGAGCAGGAAATAGGGTCCCTGGGCTGGAAATTAGTGTAGTAGGAGAACCCAGATTCCCCTGCCAACCACTGGTATAGCAGCACAGAGCCCAAAGAGAGGCCAAACACCATCTGGCACCAGCTTTTGTACCGTTGTCCTCTTTGACTTGGTAAACCCAGAAGGGATGGACTAAATGGTGACCTGGCTGGGGGGCCAATTTATCACAAGAGATTATTGCAGAGTGATCAATGAGTGGCAAGGGGGCACCTGACAGAGCAACATTCCCTGACCTAGAAACAAGGAAGTGCACTAATAAAAGAATCACAGAGGATTAAGGTTGGAAGAGACCACAGGTGGTCATCTAGTCCAACCCCCTCCTCAAAGCAGGACCAGCCCCAGCTAAATCATCCCAGCCAGGGCTTTGACAAGCTGGGCCTTAAAAACCTCTCAGGATGGAGATTCCACCACCTCCCTAGGTAACCCATTCCACTGCTTCCCAGTCTCCTAGTGAAACAGTTTTTCCTAATATTCAAAGTAGACCTCCTCCACTGCAATTTGAGACCATTGCTCCTTGTTCTGTCATCTGTCACCACTGAGAACAGTCTAGATCCATCCTCTTTGGAACCCCCGTTCAGGTAGTTGAAAGCAGCTATCAAATCCCCCCTCATTCTTCTCTTCTGCAGACTAAACAATCCCAGTTCCCTCAGCCCATCCTCATAAGTCATTGTCAAGCCGGGCCTTAAAAACCTCTCAGGATGGAGATTCCACCACCTCCCTAGGTAACCCATTCCAGTGCTTCACCATTCTCCTAGTGAAATAGAGTTTCCTAATATCCAGCCTAGACCACCCCCACTATACGTCAGACCTCTTCGTTACAGGCTCGCTTTTCATTTCTCTTTTTAGTTGGCATTATTCGACTAATCAGTGGAGCTCAAACCCACTTTATTAAAACAATTGTACATTTAAAACATAAAAAGCTTCATTTCACATGTAAGAGTCTCTCTTTCTTTCAGTGGAAAAGCTGAAATGAATAGATCAGATGCCTACATAGAATTCTAATGAGTTATACAGGTGCTTTTATACACATGCATCAATAGATTCGATATAAAATGTAGTAACGCCAATTTATATCCAGATGGATAACAGCTGGAAAGATTTCCTTGCAGTCATAAGTGCAGGCACATATATATGCATCTCGTGCGGCCCTGCCACTTCTTGACTGCTGCAGAAATCAATAAAAGGTAGACACACAGACAGCAGGATTTTTGTGTATTTCATTTAGCTGCTTTCTGCTCACTAGTATTGTATATGCAGGCAGTGCAGCATGAGGATATGACTATAGGTCACAGCCAAATGCCCTCTCATCTCACCACCCTACTCTCCAACCACCCACCTCACCCCAGCCCACAGTCAGCTGGGCAATGCTTTAAATGTTATGAGTTGGGGCATGTGAAGGCCAACTTCCCCAAGAGCACCAGCCGACTGCAACTCATCACCCTGGAGTCCCACCGAGAGCCTTCAAGCCTGGATGTCTCGACTGCATGGAGAGACCTTTGTCCACCTCACCTGCACTCTGTCCAATGATCCATTTTCAGAGCTACTGCTTCTAGCATTTCAAACAGTCCCCTTTTAGTTATTTAATCCAGTTTCCCATATAAATGTTTCCATCTTTCTGTTCAAATACGGAATTCCTACCTCCAGTATTAAATCAATATGAGGACCAGAACAAGCCATAGTCAGTCCTCAAACAGTGGCAGTTTTTGGGTCCAAGGTCTCATGAGCCACCAGAACTATGAATAGGAGCTTTGTACATTTGGGAAGAGGAGGCTCCCAGCTCTTCAATGGGTCTCACAGCATTTGCTTCTAGCTATGGCAGATCCAGAGATATTGGACTTTAGGGAATATTTGAGGTTTCTAAAGTTAGTTATAATTCTTCTGAGGGCTGGAACATAGAAATCCTAAAACAATGACATATCATTTGATAAGGATGTTAGCTATAGGTTCCCTGCAGTTCATCTTCAATTGGGGTTGAAAATAGTTTAGCTATGTTCAGTGCCACCGCAGACAGCGAGCTAGAGACCTGGTGGAACACATGAAAGTAATGGAGCTTGGTTTTCTGCGTTAGATGGAGAGATGCAACACAGATTTAAATTTCTCTAAAATATTGCTTTAAAAACCCCCAATTAAATACATGGCAAATACAGACTACATGGTATAAAGCTCCTTTCAGCAGGGGATTGAAAAGATTGCACTACTCACAATTGGCACAGCCACGAGTGAGTTTTGCAGGAATGTTGAAATGTCAGTACAACAGTACACCTGCCTATATGCAGTAACCGGATGATTGTATTGCAGTTCTTCACCCCATCCCTTCCTGCTCTTTGTTACCCCACAGTAGTCGTGTTAATCTCTTCTGGGAAGAGACGATGACATATTTTGTTTTGCAACATACGTAGCACACTTCTGCAAGCTGTAAAAATAATACAATCTGATTGAGATAATATTCTATGGATAAAATCAACTTCTACAAAGATGTCCCATTTTCAAAAGTCACTTAGGGCCAGAATACATTTCAAAGGTATTTCGATGCTTAAGGATGCAGATAGATGCTTTTGAAAGTTCCACTAGATGCCTAAGCAGGTTAGGTGCCTAACTCTCATTGAACTGAATGGGAGTTAAATGCCTACTTGGGGGAGTTTTTGAAAATTCCATTAGGTATTTTTCTGCATCTTCAGGTGCCTATATACCTTTGAAATGTAGCCCTTAGGAGCCTAAATCCTATTGATCTGCAATGAGACAGGTTCCTAAGTACCCAGTCACTTTTGAAAATTGGACATAGTCACCTAAGTCACTTAGATAATCTTGGAAATTTTACCCAGATTCTCCAAATCAAATTACAACTGAAAAACAGACCATTTAACAGAATGTCAACAGTTTTATCCCAAGCAAGTTAGTCTTATTCTCAGAAAATGATAAACTTGACCAGTGAGACTCTTTTGCCATCCACATAAGATAAATTACATTTAATTATTCTCCCTTAAACATCAAAACATGAATGTCTCTTTACTTTTACCCTTCTCTCTTCTGTGAAAAGTAAAGTAATGCAATGTTACACAGGGACCTTATTATTTTATCTCTGGTTGCTTCAGCTAATGAACACCAGGCATAAACAAAATAGAATGTTAAACCTAAACATAGTGACAGTTCTTACTAGGGTCACTTCAGAATGCTACAAGGAATGCTGGGGGAATTTTAAAAAAACCAGAACCATGTGCATGTGAAATAACTCTTAAGCTCTACATAGACACTCAGCAGAAGGCCTTGTGGAAGGCATGTGGGTATCTTCTGGATCTTTCTGGCTAAAATAATATGATATGGGAAAGCAACCAATATCCTAAAATCACTTTCACAATCTCAGTACTACAGTAGAATAATCTGGAAGGGAGGAATGAAATAAAAGCTCACACATTCCTCTTCTGAGACATGAACAAAACAGATCTTCAGAGCTGCTGTTCATCCTGCTGACTCTTATCAAAGAGAACAACTTAGGCTTTGAATAAGGGTCTTCTTGATTTATTAAAAGCTACATAGGAAAAGTCAGGTACATGTTTCCAAATCCCAGATTCCTGTGCTCTGATTTATTGACCTTGCCATCAGACCAGAAAATTCATATGTATCATGGACTCTATTCAGTGGTCTAGTTGCTCTAAGTTAGGTCCATATCTAGCAATAATGGCTATCCCAACATTATTATAAATACCAATTTTTAATCAGAACTCTCTATTGATGTGAGTGAGGAGTTCTCATTCAAAGTTGATGGCCTGATATGGCTTATTATCATTATTAAATCTCCACGTTTGTAAGAGGGTGGTCATAGTTCACATTTGAAATTTTAAGTAGAAAGATATTTTTTTCAACTCCTACAAGCCATAATACTGAGCCCATTCGCTTCTCAATAGCTGTATCTACTTA
This sequence comes from Natator depressus, assembly GCF_965152275.1. Classification (NCBI taxonomy): domain Eukaryota; kingdom Metazoa; phylum Chordata; order Testudines; family Cheloniidae; genus Natator; species Natator depressus. The sequence continues at coordinate 138,018,590 of NC_134235.1, read as the reverse complement.
GCCTCCCTAGAGCCACTTTCCTTGCTATCATCCTTTGCCTTTTGTCTCCTCAGTTTTTCCTCTGAGCCACACAGAAATTGCGGCTGCCTCAAAACCTTTTCATACTCTATGCCTGGTGGAATAAAGGCAGACAGAATGTTATGTTACAGTGGGTGCATTCATTCCCTTTTCTCAACACAACTGTATAAAAATTAGGCGTGTGTGTGGATTGGGGCCTATACTGGGTTGTCAGTGACCTAAAAACTAACAGTGTACCACCAGCACCAGTACTGAAGCTCATACTTCCACTAGGATGTTACTGAGATAAAGTTGTTGCACCCAAATAAATAAATAAAATTGCATTTTTTATCTTTGTTCATTTTATTGACACTTCCCCCAACAATGTGCCTGAAATCCCAAGATAGGTGCTGTCATAAATATAAAGGGAAGGGTAAACCCCTTTAAAATCCCTCCTGGCCAGAGGAAATCTCCTCTCACCTGTAAAGGGTTAAGAAGCTAAAGGTAACCTCGCTGGCACCTGACCAAAATGACCAATGAGGAGACAAGATACTTTCAAAAGCTGGGAGGAGGGAGAGAAACAAAGGGTATGTGTGTCTGTCTATATTCTGTCTTTGCCAGGGATAGACCAGGAATGAAGCCTTAGAACTTTTAGTAAGTAATCTAGCTAGGTATGTGTTAGATTATGATTTCTTTAAATGGCTGAGAAAAGAATTGTGCTGAATAGAATAACTATTTCTGTCTGTGTATCTTTTTTGTAACTTAAGGTTTTTGCCTACAGGGGTTCTCTATGTTTTGAATCTAATTACCCTGTAAGGTATCTACCATCCTGACTTTACAGGGGGGATTTTTTTTTTATTTCTATTTACTTCTATTTCTATTAAAAGTCTTTTTGTAAGAAAACTGAATGCTTTTTCATTGTTCTCAGATCCAAGGGTTTGGGTCTGCGGTCACCTATGCAAATTGGTGAGGCTTTTTATCCAACATTTCCCTGGAAAGGGGGGGTGCAAGTGTTGGGAGGATTGTTCATTGTTCTTAAGATCCAAGGGTCTGGGTCTGTAGTCACCTAGGCAAATTGGTGAGGCTTTTTACCAAACCTTGTCCAGGAAGTGGGGTGCAAGGTTTTGGGAAGTATTTTGGGGGGAAAGACGTGTCCAAACAGCTCTTCCCCAGTAACCAGTATTTGTTTGGTGGTGGTAGCGGCCAATCCAAGGACAAAAGGGTGGAATATTTTGTACCTTGGGGAAGTTTTGACCTAAGCTGGTAAAGATAAGCTTAGGAGGTTTTTCATGCAGGTCCCCACATCTGTACCCTAGAGTTCAGAGTGGGGGAGGAACCTTGACAGGTGCATATAATTGGAAGCAACTTCAGTGGAATCCAACTTTGACTGAGATGCTCAGATCAAAGGAGTTGTATAGGTATAAATATGCACCCTGAATCTTCAGGAATGGGATTAAGTTATTTTAATTACAAGAATGACCCCTTAAACTCCTTTCAGATATGGTACTAACTAACCCCTTTCCCAGAGAACACTAGACTGCAGAAGTGTAGATTGCTTCTGTACTATGTAAAGTGGGCCTTCACCTTTGGGCTGAGCCGTTCAGCAGCTGGCACTCCCAAGGGAGGATTGCAGATATTGTGCACTCATGTCTAAATGCTGTTTGGAAGATCTTGGGGTTCTATTCTAATATAACTTGTTAGAGAATATTATTTTGCTGAAATAAAATGACAAAGGAAAGCTGCCCTTCATATCTGTAAGTTGGCCTGAGATCAAGTGGAGATTTTCTGCCACATTTGAAATTAATTAGACAAGGCATTCCTGAACTAAACCAGCCTGAAAATAGAGGCGATGTTCACCAGAGTTCAAAATGTCTTTTAATGTTCCTTGCCGCTTTTGGCAAAAAGGAGAAAGATTCTGCACGCTAAGGTCTGGTGCACAACACCAAAGATTAGCTGATCCAATACCAACTTGTAACAGTTATTAATATTTTAAATAGGAGCACCATCATAGCACATCTATGCTAATGGTCTTAAAACAGGGAATCCAAATGAATTCTAGAGCCCTGTGCCTGTGCAGAAGGTACTCCACGTGTAAACTGATCACTAGAAAGACGAGTCAATTGGAAAAGAACAATTTTTCCACCAAAAATTTAGTTAATTGATTAAACTGTTTGTAAATTGAGAAACATTTTCAAAAAACTGTTCACCAGTCTATTCTGTGTCACAGCTGTTGTAAAACGGGCACTTGAACATATTTTTGAAAACTCAGTTTTGGAGACCAGATTGGTAATAAAGATTGTTGTTATTAATGATATGATTGTAAGTAGGCTCTCCCTTCCTTCTGCACTAACCTTGAAAAATCACTCCTACATCCATTCTCTGGTCAGATACTGGATCTCTGTCTAAGGCACAGATTGCTTACTGTTACTATTGTAACAGTCTTATAGCTGACTGTCCACCAGGGCTTTGGAGCTGTTGAGACTATTTTGTTTATGAGCCCAGGGGCCAGCCAATAAATGAGTGTGGTGGGGCAGCTGGGAAGAAGGGTTAAAGCAGGCCAGAGGGAGCCTGCGCCAAACCCTGCAATTAGAGGAGGGTTCACTAAGTGAGCCAATCGGGAGGTGACTTGTTGCAGCGGCCAATCAGGGCCAGCAGGGGCCATATATAAAGGGCTTCACAACAGACTGGAGGAGAGTCTCTCCTGGGTTTTCTAGGGATAAGGACTGGCTGCCTAGGAGCAGGAGCAGGAGCAGGAGCAGGAGCAGGAGCAGGAGCAGGAGCAGGAGCAGGAGCAGGAGCAGGAGCAGGAGCAGGAGCTTCTGGCTGACCACTGCCAGACTGAGGCCCTGGAGGAAGGGCAGATATGGTGCTAGGGCTGCCTCCACTTGTCCTGAAGGAAGTGGCCAACACAGAATGCAGTTTGCCCCTGGAGCAAGGGACTAGACTGGTGACTGCAGCAGGCCACTGAGGTGAGTGGCTGGACTATAGACTGCCGGTTCCCCTGAAAGGGGAGAGACAGCAGAGCAGGGCACAGCTGGAGGACTGTACCCAGAAGAGGATGCTGTGGTCCAGGAAGCAATATGGGTCACAGAGTGGTGGAGACAGCAAAGCAGGAGCAATGCTGAGCAAGTCACCACCAGAGTAGGGTGCACTGTGGAAGGACTTGAGCTAATTCCAGAATGGCCAGCAGGAGACACCATGGTGTTGAGTCTTTCCCTGTCACAATGAGCATTATAAAGAAAATATGCTTGTCCTTTAGTTACCAAGCCTACCAAAAGTATACAGTACCATACATTTATCAGGAAACTGAACTGGCTATTAAATCATTAAAAACACTCTCCCATTGATTTTTCTGGGTTAAAAAGTCCAGTGTATTACTTCACAACCAACCAATCAAAGATCTATTCCATCTAAGCAATAAGGAAAAATATTTGCCCCCCCCCTATTTCCCACATGCATTAACATAAAAGGCCTTGTGTGGTGTAGTGATAGTGTTCTCCACTGATATCAGTACATCTTGTCCCAACTGCCCTGCCACCTATCCACCTTCCTAGGAGCATAATGTGGGAAGAGCCTTCCATGTAATTTTCCAGTGGGACTGGCCCTTTAAGAAAGGCATAGTAGTAGCACCCCAAGAAAGGAGAGACTGGGCAGCAGCAGGTGCTACTGGTATCCCCACAGGGTTGGGCAGGGGTGAGAGGAGCTGAACTGACCTTTTGCAGACCCTGGACTTCAGGGAGCAAATCATCCCAGCAGCACCAGAGACAAGCTTGCAACAGTTGCTGGTTAGTCTGTCAGTAAATGGTAACATGGCAAGGCCAGGTCTGTAGACTATTAGCAAATGTCATTATTACCCTTGTAGTCTCCCTTCTTTCTGTGAAGAGGTGACTTACCCAAATTGCTATCATAGCTTTGCTTTCTGAATAGGCTAGTAGATCTGGGCTCATTTCTAATATGGCCAGTCTTCATCACTTGTGTAAGGCTGAGGGAAAAGGGAGACTTCACCTCTTATCTGGTTGAAGCCTCAACAAATGCAAATTTCTAATATCTGGGCCTAAACATTTTAATAACCTTATTTTATTTCAGCAAATATACTGATTTCTAATACTTTTCATAGAATGCAAGAAAGGAAGTCATTGGCTGGATGGATAGCTTGGAGAGTGTTCATTTTTTTTTGCAGTTTGTTTCTATGTCTTTTAAACAGATTTTATCATTTCCCCACATTAGTTGCCTTTAAACTCCATTTAAAGAATCCATGTATCAAGCAGCTACCACGCAGAAAATAGACTGTACCTACTTTTAGCATCCTGCTGTGCGCAAGTTAATTTGGTAACTGGAGAAAGAATTTATCTTTAACTCCACATCGTATCTTTAGTTTAATTGGCTTAATTTTGTTTGTTTGCATCTTGTAGAAATCATTCCACCATACCCTGTTTCCTTTTACAGCTCCCTTAAATAATCTGATATAATTTGTTGACTCCACTATTTTTCCTCTTGTTTTTCCTCCTACACTAGCTTTTTTTAGGGGGATGTTTCAGTTTATAGCATTTATCATGAGTGATGCAGGCATTTTTCTAATGTTTGTTTAAGAACTTAAGGAGTTTACAGGAAGGTTTATAAGATACCCATATCTTCCAGCAAGCATGTCAGATGTTCTTGCAGCAGCATCTGCTGGTGAATGTCATAAAATTCTTTCCTGTCAGATTTTGCGATTGGTTGCAAAAGGGAGCATTCCTACCTATGTATTTTGCTACCGAAAGGGAACCATATAAATTATGTTTACTGCTGATAGCAAATTCTGTCACTTTAATTTCAGAATGACTATTTTCTTCAGCTATACATCTAGCAACAAGTACTGCCAGAAAACCAAAACCTGCCAGAATTTGCTACCTGGGGGGGGCGAAGCTTAAAAAAAAAAGTGTCTTCTCTTCCTCCTCATCCTTCCACCATGCACTGGAAGTGATCAACAAGGAAATGAATGAGGGAATATAGGATGGAGGGAGTGAGGGGACTACTTGGATTTGAGGAATTTAAGAGTTTCAACCACCATTGCACACTGACAAACATCAGACAATGTCTGGGGACAGTGAGGTATTATTCTATCACTTTCTTGTTAGAATCCCCTTAATATTGAAGTTAACAGGAGGGCAAGGAAATTTCTGAGGATAATTTTAGGATGAAAACACAACATTAGTTCTCAGGTGATCTTGGCTCTAGTCCTGGCTTTGTACCAGATTTATTCAGGACTCTAACCTCTTGGTGCCTCAGTTTCCTCATCTGTAAAAAGGGCCTAATAAAACTTCCATGATTCTCAGGGGTATTCTGAGGGGTAAGAAAACAGATTCCACCTTGAGTGCCAACCTTTAGTTGAGAATGGTCTCTGTTATTAATATCTGAAGTAATTCTCAAATGGAAGGTGCATTTTGTGGGCCTAGGACCAAACACATTTGTGGGCCCCCACAAGGAATGATTGTAAAATACAGGAGATTAACACAGAAGTTGTCTTTGACACAGCCTCCTGCCTAGCATGGTCAGGACCCCCGTGCTCCTTCGCCTCCGCATTTGAATAACAGTGGGGCTGTGGCAGGCACACAAGACGGGGGAACTGCATGCACAGCGCCCTCCCACTAGCGCTGCCTCAGGCCCAGCGGGGGGCCTGAGAGACTGGGGACGAGGTGGGGGCTGCACAATCTGCATGTGGACGCCATGAGGCAACCCAGCTGTCCGCACAGCAGCCAGAAAACCCCTACCGGGGCCTGCCAAGCCCGATCTGCCAAGCTGCCTCCTGCTCATTGCCTCTGCACGGCCCAGGTCTGGAGTGGTGGGGCTGGTGCATTCCCCTGAGCCCTTCAGCTGGCAGGAGGCACTGACATGCTCTGCCTTCAGCTGAGGGATGGACAGACATCCCCTGCTGCCCGCCCCACACACCTGACCTAACCTTCCCATCATATCCCCCAACCCCAGGGAGAGCCTCCCCTAGTAAGGAGAGGGATTACGGGCCCCTTCCTGAGTTTTGGCCCTGTGCCATTGACACCACTGTAACCCCGGTACTAGGAAGGTGCCATAGAAATGCAAATTATTGTATTTACGAGCTTGCATGTAAAAGATTCTGGTGAGGAGCAAATCTGAATGGAACTCTGGGGTGGTTTCTCAAGCCAGCTTCTCTGTAGAATCCGATGGTATTTTCCTTTTTATAAGCGCCCCCCCTCCTCCCCCGGCTTTCTTCTTCTCTTCCCCCCACCCCCACAATAGTTGTTTTTACAAAATAAACCTGCCTTTGAGAGCTTCATATCAGAAAGAATGAAGGTTCAGAACTTTGAAAAACTCAGTTTCTGCATAGGGCAATCTAAGGTCCAGGCTCATTGGCTACAATGTACACTGCCATCTTGGTTCCTGGTGCATACTCAGGCAACAGGGATTTTGCAAGGGTTATCTTTTATTTTTATTGTACAGTACCTCAAATGCTTTGGTCTGTGTGAAATGGGGTACAAAAATTACTTATTATATTGTAATAAAGCAACCATGTGCAAAACTCATTTGTCACAAGAAAGGTTACTATCTTGATGGGACAAGGGTAACATCAATCACATTCATTTAAAAAACATTTTAATTAGTCAGTAACGTAAGTTAATGGCACCAAGTGAATATAATAAAGTGGGCCTCCTGTTTCATTGGCTGTGGCAAAAATGTTGAGATGATAAGGCCTCCTGCGAGACCATTTGAAAGTTTGGGCTAAACTTGTCCCCTTCAGAAAAGAGGTGCTCTTTCCCTCAAAAGGTAATGATCAAACTTTGGGTTTCTGCCTACAGAAAAACTGAGCCATTGTCACTTGAGAAGGGGGTTATGTGCTGGTAAAAGAGAAAAAGGGTTTTGGTTTTGTTTAACAGTGCTGATTGCTAGGATCCGTGAGAAATCCAAGCATAATGGATCTCAGGGCAGCTGCCCTGCATGTGTTATCCTGGACCCCCATTCCTCCTTGTAACACAACTGCCTCAGTAACTGCCATTGCTTTCCATTCCATGGCTACACCATGCTGGCCACATGACAAAAGCAGGAGGAAGTGTGGTTTCAAAGTTTATGCTTCTCTGAGTAACATAATTGCCATGAAGTTTTGTTCTGAAAATAACACCTAGTCACAAGGGAAGTGAGCTGAGTATAGCAGCTGTTCCCTGGCTCCTTCCAACCCCACATCCGCCCAGTCACAGCAGAGCCCAAATACATGATGGGAAGGACAAAGTGTGCTGCATGGCCTCAGCTTCCCTCCTTCCATGACTGTCAGCCCTCTTTCCATGTGATTACTGTGGTTGTGCCTTTATTCTGTCCTGCACAGCAGCAGTAGTCACCAGCTAATCTTGGAACAGGAAAACACGAGGATTCTTAAACGAGCACATTTGCTCTGCTTCAATGTTATGGCAGGTTTTGTTATGGCAGTTTTTAGGAAAAGTCACAGGATGATCATGGCAAAAAGGGCAATTATAGTGGAAAAACAGAAAAGATATCCAAAGTTTTATAGAAATAAATTTTTCAACCAAAGCAATGCTGACTTTTCTGTAGCTCATGAAAGCTTATGCTCAAATAAATTTGTTAGTCTCTAAGGTGCCACAAGTCCTCCTTTTCTTTTTTCTGTCAGTGTACAGCTACAGTGGCAATAAACACCGGCATTGATGTATCAATGAAGATCACTAGTGCATCTAAACTGAAGCTTCAAAGGAAAGCAACAAACTCTCCCTCTCACCCCCTTCTCCCCCTCCTCCCCCCCCCCGCATCACGCCCCCTCACCTTTGTAATGCAGCTGCGGTAGTTAGTTACTTGAGGCTGGATGTTTCCCAACCTAAATTTGGGGCACAGTCATAGGTGAATCCTGGTCAAATGGCATAATAGAGATGTATTCATTTTTTGTAGTCATTAAACTGTCTAAATCTAACCTGTCCAAGTGTCTGTCTGTCTGTACAACTCAGTCTATTTTAGCCAGGAACGAACCCTGTGAATTAAAGATGTCACTTGAGATGTAGTCCTCTGTTTCTGCAGTTTTTTTTATCAAGCCTTTGTTCTTCAGCAATCAAGGGTTTCAATTAAATTTGTTCAGCTATTTCCAATCTCATGCACTTATTCCTTCCAACCACTGACTTACAAAAACTCCAAATGCCAAGTCATGGATATTGAACATGCCTCGCCCCCCCCCCCCAAAAAAATCAACAGCTATGATAAAATCCAGTCCTAGCAATGGAAATGTTTTACCCCTGTTTCCTAAAAGCCATCCTGATCTCAATGAAGTCAATGGCCTAATTTCCCATTGAGTTCAAAGGAAACAGTACTTAGCCCTAGACATGTAAAACATTCTCTGGAAGGAGTGTGTAATGCTGTGTAATAAGCTACAGTAGCAGAGAAAACTTGCTTGACATGGAATTTTCTTAGGGATAGGAAATAATTACAATCCTCTGACCCAATTGAGATCACACATCTTTTCAGCCAGATGAAATGTATTACATTCCTTTGCTTTTCTTTCAGTCACCACAGACCTGATTCTCAGTTCTGTCATTCCAGTACTTGGAGCCTTTGAACTTCCCATATTCTTGAGGTAGCTGGAGGCCTTCCTGGTTTATAGCCTAAATTACAGCAACTTAAGGGCTGCTCTAGTCTTGTACTCAGTCTTCACACGGTCCTTTTGGAGCTATGAACAGCCAAGGATAGCTGTTATACAGTATGTTTTGACCATATCTGCCCAACATAGCATAACCCCCTATGCCAGTGGCCAGGAGGTAGCTGACCTGCACTGCTAGCAGCCAATATCTCCAATGGCCAGTGATGGGATGGTTTTGGCCTGAACTCAACAGATATTTTGTTTTGAAAGTCTGAGTAACACTTCTTGATCAATTTGAATTTACAGAATGATAAAAAGTGTATATTCTCACTGGAAAAAAAAAAGGACAGTTTAAAAAAATGTGGTTGCAAAAGGCAATGATTCTTAACATTTAAATATTGTGCAGTGCGTATGTCATACAGAACAGAACTTTTAAGCAGCAATCGTAAAAGTCAAAAACTGTTCAAGTCTGAAGAAAATTGGTCTAGTATTTATAAAGTTAGCAGTATTGAAATTTAAATGGCGTAGAGTCTGAGAAAATCGAAGTTTGAGAAAGCCAAGAGATCAAAATGGGCCACCTTTCTAAATCACACTAGCCTTGAATCTAAAAAAGTGAATGAAAGAAGATGAAACTTTCTGATTGTAAATGTTCTTCTCTTTAAAATAACTGATGCAGTTTTCTTCAAAGTTGGTTTGTCTTTAACTATGACAACTAAAGTGAAGCAAAGTGCTTGGTGCAGTTTTGCAAATCAAATGTAGCGTTCCACCCCCCGCCCCCCCAGCCAATCAGTCAACTATGATAATTGCTGGATGTAGCTGATATTCTGAATTTTAAATCCGAGGTATTCAGTTGGTCATGAAGTCATGTTTCTTTTTTTTTTTTCTTGTTCCCTGATTGGGAGACTGTTATAAATAGAATGGTTTGAATAAAACACTGGGCCTTTGATTTGCTCAGGGTGAGAGTGGGATCTCTTTGAGAAGAGGCAGAAAAAGAAGGATTAGGAAGTTGTAGGATATTCAAAACCTTTTCGTATTTGGCCCACACAGATCCTGGCCAAAGCAGAATTTTTAGAAAGGTTACACTTAATTCTCTTATATCACATTCACACACACATATGGCCTGAGCTGGGAATAAATGATGTAGACAGAATGCAGTGACGGGTCTTGGTTAGAGCTCTGTCCAAGAATGAGGGACAAGTGGTTTCTACTCTTGCTGCGTTTAATATTTAAGCAGCATCCAACTACTAACTACTTTAGTGAGACAGCATGGTCCAGTAGACAGGGCACTGGATTGGGCATCAAAATACCTATGCTCTCTTCTCAGCTCTGCTACTGATTCAGTGTATAACCTTGGACAAGTCACTGACACTCGTTGTGCTTTAGTTGCCTCATCTATAAAATGGGGATAATAATACTTAACCAACTTTGTAAAGCACCTTGTGTTTTGTTTACTGGTCAGCCCATACAATGATCATGACAGACCTCATACAGATGCATGTGTTGACTCATCTCAGGACCCTGGCAGAGGTTAATAGGACTATATTAGAATTATTCTAATCTGATCTTTTACAGAGGTCACAGGGTAGGGTGCGGGGCAATTTAGTTGGAGTTGGTCCTGCTTTGAGCAGGGGGTTGGACTAGATGACCTACTGAGGTCCCTGCCAACCCTATGATTCTATGAATTGCTCATCTAGCCTGATAGCTCTGTTGTACGAGATTCCACAGGATTTTTGTGTTCCTCAGTTTCACTCTTTCCCCCTTGCCATTCAACGTGTGTATATAAGGTTGCCTGGGAGATTGTGAGGATGTTTGGGCTTCAATGGTCTCTGTCTGAATGACACTCAGCTCTATATCTCATTTGCATGAGACTCCTGGTCGGGTGCCCATATTTTCTTAGGGTGTGGATGAGACAGGAGCTTGGATGCAGGCAACCTGGCTGAGGCTAATTCTAGATAAGACAGAGGTAATATTAGCTGGCAGGGGAAGTAACAAGAAGGTGTTAGGGTTGCTGTCTGACCCCTATCAATGGTGTGTGTTTGCCCTTTGTCAAAGAAGCTTACAATCCAGGAGAAGCTCTAGATCCCTGCTTGCTTGTGGAATTTTGGGTGAGTTACTGGCCAGAAGAGCTTTTTCTCCATCTGTACCTGGCACTACAGTTATGGCTGTTTCTCTCTGATGAGGGCCTGGCCTGTGTCACATCCAGACTGGATTACTGCGTGAGCTCTAACTGAGGCTACGCTTTTAAGACTGTTAGTGCCGAAAGCAGTGGCCTGTTTGCCCAAGACCTTGCTAGCTGTCAGTTCCCTTCTATGTGTAATTCAGAGGGTTGATATTGCTCTATATAAAAAGAAAAGGAGTATTTGTGGCACCTTAGAGACTAACCAATTTATTTGAGCATAAGCTTTCGTGAGCTACAGCTCACTTCATCGGATGCATAATTAAAGTGGAAAATGCAGTCAGGATGTTTTTATACACACAGACCATGAAAAAATAGGTGTTTATCACTTCAAAAGGTTTTCTCCCCCCATCCTGACTGCATTTTCCACTTTAATTACACATTCGATGAAGTGAACTGTAGCTCACGAAAGCTTATGCTCAAATAAATTGGTTAGTCTCTAAGGTGCCACAAGTACTCCTTTCCTTTTTGCGAATACAGACTAACACGGCTGCTATTCTGAAACATCACTCTATATGTTCCTATATATACCTCTACCCCGATATAACACAATCTGATACAACACGAATTTGGATATAATGTGGTAAAGGAAAAATGGTTTTCTGTCTCGTCTACAACATTGGTTCTCAAACTGGGGGGCGGGACCCCTCGGGGGGTCACAACCCAGTTATGTGGGGAGGTTGCAAGCCCTGACCCTAGCGTGCTGCTGCAAGTTGCGAGCCCCAGCCGTGATGCATGGCTGCGAGCCCCCTATCCCAGTGTGGAGCTGCAGGACTGCGAGCCCCGCCCCGACCCTGGATGCACGGCTGCGAGCCCCAACCCCAGGCTTAATGTGAAGGACGACATCAGATGCGCCCTTTCTAAAACAACACCAAGAATAAATCTTCTTGTGTCAAATACTGTATTAATAATGGAAATGCTCGAGGCCAAAGCAAGTTCAATATAACGCGGTTTCACCTATAACGTGGTAAGATTGTTTTGGCTCTCAAGGACCGCGTTATAGTGGGGTAGAGGTGTAGTTCAAACCTTAGCTTCCTGAGGGACTGCCTCTCCCCCTGCTCTGCCATGACATATGAGATCAGCTGAGTCACCCAATCTAAATGTCTGGGGGCCTGTTGCAGGGCATTCCCAGTGGAGGTGCTGAATTCAGAATTTGCCTTCCCCATTGATTCTACAGAGTTTGATATTTTTGATCTTCAAGGCATGGTAGGAAGCTCATCTCTTTACAAAGACCTTTCCCTAATAAAGTAATGGACATACAGTAGAACTTCACAGTTACGAACACCAGACTTATGAACTGACCAGTCAACCACACCCCTCATTTCTGACCTGGAAGCACACAATCAGGCAGCAGCAGAGACCTCCCCCCCAAAAAAGAAAGCAAATACAGTACGGTACAGTGTTAAACATAAACTACTGAAAAAAAAAAAAGGGAAAGCAGCATTTTTCCTCTGCATCATAAAGTTTCAAAGCTGTATTAAGTCAATGCTCAGTTGTAAACTTTTGAAAGGACAACAATAACGTTTTGTTCAGAGTTATGAACATTTCAGAGTTATGAACAACCTCCATTCCTGCGGTGTCTGTAACAGTAGAACCTCAGAGCATTTTGAAAGAGAATCATGGAGAAGTATTTTTATTATTCGCTTGGTATTTATAAATTGAAAAATAAAAATGTTAAGTGATCTATAGTCCTAAACTACAACATGATATCTAAAATATTTCATATACCCTTAGATTTAATAGAAAATATAACCCATTCAGTCCCCTTGTCAATGGATTTCTCATGCTTATCATTCTTTAGAAATGGACTACTTGTAATTTAAACATAACTAATGAAAGTGCACAAGTCAACCCATCATCAAATTTCACATATGATTGTAACAAATGTATGTGAAAAATGCATCATTCTATAATTCTTCATCTGTCTTATTTGGAATGTAATGTAAATTGTTAACACACTGCATTAAGACTGCTTATTGCTGTGTGCAATCATCAATGCTGGTGAATTTTTATGCCTGAAAGGTTAATTTGTTCACTGACTCGGACACAAATTTCTATCTCTCAGTTTTAACAGGTATTAAACTGATGAGACATCCCATCAACTGGATGAATAGAATAAACATTCCAGGTGGCTCACATAAAGGGGTTCTGGTAAACAAAAAATACCAGAAACCTGGGTGCTGAAACTCTTTGGGGATTTAAATGCATCTAAAAGAAAAGCAATAGGTTTACCTTAGAATGAATCATAGGCTGAGCATCTGCATTAAAGACCTTGCCCAGTCAAGCGAAGGTAGAGGTGAGTCAAAGAGGCAATATCCACAGATGGATTAAGTTTAGTCTAAAAGATTCAGAGTAGTACAGGTTTGAGACCAAATCATTGCAACAGTTTTTGCTGTAATTTAACAGCATTAAAATCACATGAGCTCTCTCTGAGAGATTTCAGCCCCAAATGTCAGTGGATCTCGTGAGACTTGGGGCTGAAATTTCACAAGATGATACTGGAACATAGATTAAAAACCTGAAGGGATGAACTTTAAGCCCTGGTCTACACTAGGAGTTGAGGTCGAATTTAGCAGCGTTAAATCTATTTAACCCTGCACCCGTCCACACGACGAAGCCCTTTTTTTCAAATTAAAGGGCTCTTAAAATCGATTTCCTTACTCCATCCCCGACAAGGGGATTAGCACTTAAATCGGCCTTGCCGGGTCGAATTTGGGGTACTGTGGATGCAATTAGACGGTATTGGCCTCTGGGAGCTATCCCAGAGTGCTCCATTGTGACCGCTCTGGACACCACTCTCAACTCAGAGGCACTGGCCAGGTAGACAGGAAAAGGCCTGCGAACTTTTGAATTTCAATTTCTTGTTTGGCCAGCGTGGCAAGCTGCAGGTGAGTGCAGAGTTCATCAGGAGAGGACCATGATGGAGTCCTAGAATTGCAAAAGAGCTCCAGCATGGACCGAACGGGAGGTACGGGATCTGATCATTGTATGGGGAGAGGAATCCATGCTATCAGAACTCCGTTCCAGTTTTCGAAATGCGAAAACATTCGTCAAAATCTCCCAGGGCATGAAGGACAGAGGCCATAACAGGGACCCGAAGCAGTGCCGCATGAAACTTAAGGAGCTGAGGCAAGCCTACCAGAAAACCAGAGAGGCAAACGGCCGCTCCGGGTCAGAGCCCCAAACATGCCGCTTCTATGATGAGCTGCATGCCATTTTAGGGGGTTCAGCCACCACTACCGCAGCCGTGTTGTTTGACTCCTTCAATGGAGATGGAGGCAACACAGAAGCAGGTTTTGGGGACGAGGAAGATGATGATGATGAAGTTGTAGATAGCTCACAGCAAGCAAGTGGAGAAACCGATTTTCCTGACAGCCAGGAACTGTTTCTCACCCTGGACCTGGAGCCAGTACCCCCCGAACCCACCCAAGGCTGTCTCCAGGGCCCGCCAGGTGAAGAAGGGACCTCTGGTGAGTATACCTTTTAAAATAGTGTACGTGGTTTAAAAGCAAGCATGTTTAATGATTAATTTGCCCTGGCATTCGTGGCTCTCCTGGATGTACTCCCAAAGCCTTTGCAAAAGGTTTCTGGGGAGGGCAGCCTTATTCCGTCCACCATGGTAGGACACTTTACCACTCCAGGCCAGTAGCACGTACTCGGGAATCATTGTAGAACAAAGCATTGCAGTGTATGTTTGCTGGCGTTCAAACAACATCCCTTTTTTATCTCTCTGTGTTATCCTCAGGAGAGTGATACCATTCATGGTCACCTGGTTGAGATAGGGTGCTTTTCTTAAGGGGACATTCAGAGGTGCCCCTTCCTGCTGGGCTGTTTGCCTGTGGCTGAACAGAAATGTTCCCCGCTGTTAGCCACGGGGCGGGGGAGGGGCTAGCCACATGGTGGGGGGAGGCAAAATGTGACCTTGGAACAAAAGCACATGTGCTACGTATGTAATGTTAACAGCAAGGTTTACCGTGAAAGAGTGTACCCATTGTTCTATAAAATGTGTCTTTTTAAATACCACTGTCCCTTTTTTTTCTCCACCAGCTGCATGTGTTTCAAGAATCACAGGATCTTCTCCTTCCCAGAGGCTAGTGAAGATTAGAAGGTGAAAAAAACACACTCGCGATGAAATGTTCTCTGAGCTCATGCTGTTCTCCCACACTGACAGAGCACAGACGAATGCATGGAGGCAGACAATGTCAGAGTGCAGGAAAGCACAAAATGACCAGGAGGAAAGGTGGCAGGCTGAGGAGAGTAAGTGGCGGGCTGAAGAGAGGGCTGAAGCTGAAAGGTGGGGGCAGCGTGATGAGAGGAGGCAGGATTCAATGCTGAGGCTACTGGAGGATCAATCTAATATGCTCCAGCATATGGTTGAACTGCAGGAAAGGCGGCTGGAGCACAGACCACCGCTACAGCCCCTGTGTAACCAACCGCCCTCCTCCCCAAGTTCCATAGCCTCCTCACCCAGACACCCAAGAACGTGGGGAGGGGGGCCTTTGGCCACCCAGCCACTCCACCCCAGAGGATTGCCCAAGCAACAGAAGGCTGGCATTCAATAAGTTTTAAAGTTTTAAACTTTTAAAGTGCTGTGTGGCCTTGTCCTTCCCTCCTCCACCACCCCTCCCGTGCTATCTTGGCAGTTATCCCCCTATTTGTGTGATGAATTAATAAAGAATGAATGAATGTGAAGCAACAATGACTTTATTGCCTCTGCAAACTGTGATCGAAGGGAGGAGGGGAGTGTGGTTAGCTTACAGGGAAGTAGAGTGAACCAAGGGGCAGGGGGTTTCATCAAGGAGAAACAAACAGAACTTTCACACCGTAGCCTGGCCAGTCATGAAACTGGTTTTCAAAGCTTCTCTGATGCGCATCGCGCCCTCCTGTGCTCTTCTAACCACCTTGGTGTCTGGCTGCACGTAACCAGCGGCCAGGTGATTTGCCTCAACCTCCCACCCCGCCATAAATGTCTCCTCCCTACTCTCACAGATATTGTGGAACGCACCACAAGCAGTAATAACAGTGGGAATATTGGATTCGCTGAGGTCTAACCGAGTCAGTAAACTGCGCCAGCATGCTTTTAAACGTCCAAATGCACATTCTATCACCATTCTGCACTTGCTCAGCCTGTAGTTGAACAGCTCCTGACTACTGTCCAGGCTGCCTATGTATGGCTTCATGAGCCATGGCATTAAGGGGTAGGCTGGGTCCCCAAGGATAACTATAGATATTTCAACATCTCCAACGGTTATTTTCTGGTCTGGGAAGAAAGTACCTTCCTGCAGCTTTTGAAACAGATCAGAGTTCCTGAAGATGCGAGCGTCATGTACCTTTCCCGGCCATCCCACATTGATGTTGGTGAAATGTCCCTTGTGATCCACCAGTGCTTGCAGCACTATTGAAAAGTACCCCTTGCGGTTTATGTACTCGCTGGCTTGGTGCTCCGGTGCCAAGATAGGGATATGGGTTCCATGTATGGCCCCACCACAGTTAGGGAATCCCATTGCAGCAAAGCCATCCACTATGACCTGCACATTTCCCAGAGTCACTACCCTTGATATCAGCAGATCTTTGATTGTGTTGGCTACTTGCATCACAGCAGCCCCCACAGTAGATTTGCCCACTCCAAATTGATTCCCGACTGACCGGTAGCTGTCTGGCGTTGCAAGCTTCCACAGGGCTATTGCCACTCTCTTCTCAACTGTGAGGGCTGCTCTCATCTTGGTATTATGGCTCTTCAGGGCAGGGCAAAGCAAGTCACAAAGTTCCATGAAAGTGCCATTACGCATGCGAAAGTTTTGCAGCCACTGGGAATCATCCCAGATCTGCAACACTATGAAGTCCCACCAGTCTGTGCTTGTTTCCCAGGCCCAGAATCGGCGTTCCACCACATGAACCTGCCCCATTAGCACCATGATGCCCACATTGCCAGGGCCCATGCTTTGAGAGACGTCTGTGTCCATGTCCTCATCACTCTCGTCACCGCGCTGACGTCGCCTACTCGCCCGGTTTTGCTTTGCCAGGTTCTGGTGCTGCATGTACTGCTGGATAATGCGCATGGTGTTTAATGTGCTTCTAATTGCCAAAGTGATCTGAGCGGGCTCCATGCTTGCAGTGATATGGCGTCTGCACAGAAAAAAGGCGCGGAACGATTGTCTGCCGTTGCTCTGATGGAGGGAGGGACGACTGAGGACATGCTTACAGGGTTGACTTACAGGGAATTAAAATCAACAAAGGGGGTGGCTTTATATCAAGGAGAAACAAAAAGAACTGTTATACAGAATGGCCCCCTCAAGGATTGAACTCAAAACCCTGGGTTTAGCAGGCCAATGCTCAACCCACTAAACTATCCCTCCCTCTGCTAGTTCAGGCAGGACTGAATCTCTATTAAAGTTTTCAAGGTGCCCCTGACAGACCTCACCAGAACGATTGTCGGCCGTTAATTTCACAGAAAGAAGGGGGAGCAAATGAATACAAAACAAATCTGGTTTATTTCTTGTCTTGATCCACTCCATCTATCTTTTACATCTTTGGCTGGCAGCAGCAGGTGCAGTAGGACTGCAAGCCATCCTCATCTCCTGCCTGCTCACCATAAGATGGTGCAATAGGACTGCCTACAGGACTAAAGAGAATGACCTGGTCGAGTCACCCCTAATTAAGTCCCTGCGCCAATGTCTGCCCAGGCACTCCTGACCGACCTTACCAAGGCGGCCAGGAGCACCTCGGACACAATGACAATGGTTTTCAGGCCTACTGCACCGTCTGCTGCCACAAGGCAATGGGTTGCTGCTGCTGTGTAGCAATGCAGTACCGCGTCTGCCAGCACCCAGGAGACATACGGTGACAGTGAGCTGAGCGGGCTCCATGCTTGCCGTGGTATGGCGTCTGCACAGGTAACTCAGGAAAAAAGGCACGAAACGATTGTCTGCCATTGCTTTCATGGGGGGGGGGGCTGACGACATGTACCCAGAACCACCTGCGACAATGTTTTTTGCCCCATCAGGCATTGGGATCTCAACCCAGAATTCCAATGGGCAGCGGAGACTGCGGGAACTGTGGGATAGCTACCCACAGTGCAACACTCCGGAAGTCGACGCTAGCCTTGGTACTGTGGAAGCACTCCGCCGAGTTAATGCACTTAATGCACTTAGAGCATTTTGTGTGGGGACACACACAATCGACTATATAAAAACGATTTCTAAAAAACCGACTTCTATAAATTCGACCTAATTTCGTAGCGTAGACATACCCTGTAGCAAGTCTGTAGGCATAGGTATCATTCCATAGATTCAAATCCAAATATTCACACCAAAATTCAAAGGAGCTGAATTTGAATTTCCAGTTATGGCCTACCTCTACAGGTAAGAAATGACATTGCAGAGGCTACAGCAGCTATTTATCTTTGATAATTATGAAACACAATTATTTTCCGGCTATCTCCACTTTATTTTGAGAATGATAGTATAACACAGACAAACGCCACTGTGACTCAGCCTGAAATATCTTTGTGCTGCTGACCTGAATAGAATGAAAGGAGAGGGTAATAACTGGTTTCCCAACCTGATTTCTCCATTTCTTGTTGTTTTACATGGATGTGACCTGGAAAATGATATCCCTTCCTCTTATAGGTGCTTTCAAAACTGAAAGATAAATTTTGGAGTGAAAAGAGAAGGGGCAAGAAAGCCATGTCTTGTGAAGGTAGTCAGACCTTTAAGAAGCAGAAGTGTTGGAATGCTTCTGCTTCTTAAAGGTCTGACTACCTTCACTACCATTGAAGGTAGTCAGACCTTTAAGAAGCAGAAGTGTTGGAATGCTTCTGCTTCTTAAAGGTCTGACTACCATTCTGTTGGAATGCTTCTGTTGGAATGCTGAAGAGATAATAGTTGTTAGGCCATGTCTACACTAGCATTTATGCTGGCAAAACTTATGTCACTCAGGGTGTGAAAAAAATACTCCTCCCCTCCCAAGTGACATAAGCTTCCCTGGCACAAGTGGTAGTGTGCACAGCACTATGTTGGTGGGAGACCCAGTGCTAAATGTTGACAATAGAGACTCGGGGTGTATTGAGAGCCCAGTGAGGGGGTGCCAAGCCCAATGAGCCAGGAGACCATACATGAACACATTTTGAATATCTGCACAGTCCATTGCAAGTGGCATCTTGGTGGGTGAAGTTTGTGAATTTTGTGGGCAGAGCTTAGAAGAGTACCACCGTGACATTCCCCTGGTGTTATCTGGCCTGGTGATATGCTAGGTGACATGCTAGGTCACCTCAATCTTTGACTCTGGGAGCCAGCCTTACCCTGCTCTGCTTTGAGAACCCCCACTCCTGGGCTGTTCACACACAGCCTCAGGCATGTAAACTGCTTGGATTATGCAACAGACTGACACTAGCCAATATCTCCAGTCCCAGACATGACCCTAGGAACCTCCGTCTTGCAGTGTCCAGTTATGCCTGCTGGACGCTGCAAACTTATATGAATTAGTCAATTTAACAAAGAAAGTGACATGTACCAGGCTTGTTATCCCAAGGGGAGTCTCTGACATGCTTCAAACCAAATGCACTGCTTCAGGTAGAATAAACAAACAAATTTATTAACTACAAAGATAGATTTTAAGTGATTATAAGTCAAAGCACAAGAAGTCAGATTTGGTCAAATGAAATAAAAGCAAAATGCATTCTCAGCTGATCTTATCACTTAGATGCTTCTCACCACAGGCTGGCTGGTTGCCCTTCAGCCAGGCTCTCCCCTTTGATCAGCACTTCAGTCGCTTGGTGGTGATATCTGTAGATAGAGGTGGAAGAGAGAGAGAAAAGCATGGCAAATGTCTCTCCCTTTTATCATGCTCCTTCTTCCCTCTTGGCTTTTCCCCCCACTTCAGGGTCATATGAGCATTACCTCATCGTAGTCCCAAACTGACCAAAGGAAGGGGTGTGTGTGACTCACTCGAGAATCCAACAGATCCTTTGTTGCTGCCTAGGCCAGTGTCCTTCGTTCCTGTGAGGCTGGTCTGGGTTTGTCCCATACATGCCCTAGAATCATAGAATATCAGGGTTGGAAGGGACCTCAGGAGGTCATCTAGTCCAACCCCCTGCTCAAAGCAGGACCAATCCCCAATTAAATCATCCCAGCCAGGGCTTTGTCAAGCCTGACCTTAAAAACTTCTAAGGAAGGAGATTCTACCACCTCCCTAGGTAACGCATTCCAGTGTTTCACCACCCTCCTAGTGAAAAAGTTTTTCTTAATATCCAACCTAAACCTCCCCCACTGCAACTTGAGACCATTACTCCTTGTCCTGTCATCTTCTACCACTGAGAATAGTCTAGAACCATCCTCTTTGGAACCACCTCTCAGGTAGTTGAAAGCAGCTATCAAATGAAGTGTGAACTGCCCCTCTGTTCTTGGAGAGTTTTTTCCTGGGCTTGTTTTAAGCCATGAGGACACATTTTCAGCCTCATAACTATATACCTAACTATATACATATACATGAAATTACAGCCTATAACATCACTATAACAAAAATGCTCAGTGCATCATGAGCCTTCTGAAGACACCTGACATGACAAACTTTGCATTGGATACCACACACAATCATATTATAAGGATGAACATAGGTTCATCAAGTTATTGTCTATAACGCCCACAGGGAACAACCCTGTCTGATTCCCCTATGGAATGGAAAGGGGTGCTCAAAACACCTTAAGTAGACTATATTTAATTATACAGTAACTGAATGCAGGAGACAAGCCTGGGCCCAAGTCCAAAAGCACAGAGTGTGAAACAAATATCCATGATCTACGTGATCATAAACCTTCTCTTGATCAAGGGAAATCAATCCAATGTACAAATTAAACATTTTTCAGTTCAAAATTGCATCCTGCAATAGGAAAAGGTTATCAAGAATGGACCTGTTGGGAATGCAGTAGGTTTGATTAGGGTGCATGACTGAACCAATCACAGTTTTCAGTCTATTTGCCAAGGACTTTGAAAAAAGTTTATAGTCGTAGCAAAGTAGGGACACAGGTTTCCAAGCCCCCCTTTCTTAGGCAACAGGGTAAGAACTGCTTGATGACAACTGAGTGGCAATATTTTGTCTCTGATGCTTTTCTGAGAAATCTGGAGCAAGTCAGGCCCCAAAAGGGTCAAAAAGGTCTTATAAAACTCAATAGGCAAATCATCAATACCAAGTGCCTTCCATGGAGCAAAGCCATTTAGGGCAGAAGCTGGGAGGTATTGCCACTTTAGAGAAGGACCGGGATATCATACAGGAAGATCTGGATGACCTTGTAAACTGGAGTAATAATAATAGGATGAAATTTAATAGTGAGAAGTGTAAAGTCATGCATTTAGGGATTAATAACAAGAATTTTATTTACAAGCTGGGGATGCATCAATTAGAAGTAATGGAGGAGGAGAAGGACCTTGGAGTATTGGTTGACCACAGGATGACTATGAGCCACCAATGTGATATGGCTGTGAAAAAAGCTAATGAGGTCTTGGGATGCATCAGGTGAGGTATTTCCAGTAGAGATAAGGAGGTGTTAGTACCGTTATAGAAGGCACTGGTGAGACCTCACCTGGAATACTGTGTGCAGTTCTGGTCTCCCATGTTTAAGAAGGATGAATTCAAACTGGAAAAGGTACAGAGAAGGTCTACTAGGATGATCCGAGGAAGGAGATTCAAGTTGCTTGGCTTGTTTAGCCTAGTCAAAAGAAGGTTGAGGGGAGATATGATTGCTCTCTATAACTATATCAGAGGGATAAATACCGGAGAGGGAGAGGAATTAATTAAGTTCAGGACCAATGTGGACACAAGGACAAATGGATATAAACTGGCCATTGGGAAGTTTAGACTTGAAATTAGATGAAGATTTTTAACCATCAGAGGCGTGAAGTTCTGGAATAGCCTTCCAAGGGAAGCAGTGGGGGCAAAAGACCTATCTGGCTTCAACATTAAACTCGATAAGTTTATGGAGGAGATGGTATGATGGGATAACATGATTTTGACAATTAATTGATCTTTAACTATTCATGGTAAATAGGCCTAATGGCCTATGATAGGATGTTCGATGGGGTGGGATCTGAGTTACTACAGAGAATTCTTTCCTGGGTATCTGGCTGGTGAATCTTGCCCACGTCCTCAGGGTTCAGCTGATTGCCATATTTGGGGTCGGGAAGGAATTTTCCTCCAGGGAAGATTGGAAGAGGCCCTGGGGTTTTTTTGCTTTCCTCTGTAGCATGGGGCATGGGTCACTTGCTGGAGGATTCTCTGTACCTTGAAGTCTTTAAACCATGATTTGAGGACTTCAATAGCTCAGACATAGGTGAGAGGTGTATTGCAGGAGTGGGTGGGTGAGATTCTGTGGCCTGCATTTGTAGGAGGTCAGACTAGATGATCATAATGGTCTCTTCTGACCTTAATATCTATGAGTCTATCTATCTATCAGGTCCTGTTCAGGTCTGTCCACATCCAATATTGAGATCCTAGGAACATCCTCAAGGAGCTGCCAAATCTCAGATGGGCTACACAAGCTCTGTGGCATACAGGTCTGAGAAAACACTCACAGCAAACTTCCTAACTTTACCCATCCTGTGAGGCAACCCAGGCTCTCCCAAAATAATTGAGAGTCTCAAAAGTAGATATCTTGTCAAAGGCGAATGTTAAAATGCCAGTATGGAAGACAGTCTTGGATAGAAACACAAATAAGCCCAAACTATGATCTGAAATCCTGGTAGGGAAAACCCAACTAGACAGCAAATGAGGTAAATGATCATTAAAAACACAAAAATGTTTCAAATGAGCCACAGAGAAAGAGCTCACCCTAGCACCCAACAAGCTGTGAAATAAGGGTGAACACTAATAAGGGTGAAAATGTCACCATACATCAGTCAGGTCTGAAGCCTGTAAAAAAGTTGCAGATTGATGAGCAGATAGTGTATGTAGTTCCAAATGATTGTTATCCAATCTCTCATTAAGGGTACAATTAAAATCACCCCCCAAAATTAAAATATCACTTGTCAAGCAATTTGTCTAAAGAGCACCCAAGTTCACAAAATCACACCCTGTCTTTCCCTATAGTAGGAGCATAGACATAAATTTTAAAAAAAGTGATATTGTTCAAAAGTATCTTGAGCCATCAATAAATGGCCTGGAACAACTTCCTGCACAGCTACTGACTCAGGCTTCACCCTGTACGCAAAGAGAATGGCAACCCTTGCGCTTGCAGCGGACCCAGGACTCAAAAAAAGTCCCCTCTCCAATCAGCAAGCCAGTTGGTTTGGTTGCCTGCATCTGTGTGAGTGTCTTGCAAAAATTAAATGTCCACCCTTTTCTGGGACAAGTGCTCAAAGAGCCATATATTTTTTTCATGTTCCAGCACCCACGCGCATTCAGACAGCGAAACACAAAATTATCCATCAGATCAGAACTCATCAGAAAAAAATAAGAAAAAAACAAAGAGAGAACTCCCCCACCCCCGCCACAAAAAACCCTCATGCAAAAGCAGCACTTCTCCTTTTCCATTAATCCCCAACATTTCCACTGGTCAAAGAGACACACACATTGATCATCAGTTTTTTCTACCCATACCCTTTCTTTTTGACAAACTCAGATACAGAGACACTTCTCATAGTATACTGAGCAGACAACAAAAACAGATTAAGGTCAGGAAACCAGTCTGTCACCTCTACTCCACGTTTCCCCTTTGTCTCACCCAGAAACCTATCAATAGTGTCCAAGATATATGCCCACTCAGGGAATTCAGGACCCAAAGAATTTATGAGTTCATCATCCCCCACTCTCTGACTGTGCATCACTACCAAGCTTGATGGGGGGAACCTCAGAGAGACTAGTGGAGGGGGTGGGGGGGCTGCTGGGACCGAGTAGGCAAAACTACACCCTGAGAATTCTCCATGCCCCCAACCAAAGAACCACCATCAGCAGCACCCTCAATAGCGTGCTTCCCAGCTGCCCTGACCAAACTAGCCAGCTTCACTGCACCCTCTGAAACTGGAGCCCCCTTTGCCTTCAGCAGCTGCTTTTTGCTTTGAGACTTTGCCAGCAAATCAGAATCCTCAGCCAGGGCCGCCAATTCCATAGGAACAGGCTCAGCCTCAATTTGCAATCAGGCTCAGGCCGAGAGACCACTGAGTCAGGAGCCAGAGAACCAGCAATACCATCTCCCCCAGGTTGCTAAGGGGGCACTAACACCCCAGAACCAACATCTCAGAGACATCTGGAGCCTGCTGGTACCCAGACTCAGCCACAGCCACCCCACCCAGTGCTTTACTCTCAGAAACCCCCACACGCCCAGGACAGGGTCACCATTCCCAGGGGAAGCCTGCCTCTTCTCAAGGAACTGATTAACCAGATGTGTCAGACTCCCACAACAAAAACAGGCCATGTCCTCGGTGGCAACAAGCACAATGTAGTCACAGTCCCCAGTCCTATACTTCAGGGAAACTTTTAGAACTTCGGAAGCATTGTTTAATATCAGATAAACCTGCCTATGAAAGGACAAGGCATGCCGAACCTGTGGGGCTTTACAGGTGGTCTGGGGAGCTTACCAGAACTCACCAGGTGTCTAGCCCCCTGCTCATTTCCTATGCAAGGAGGAACATTAGAGATGATGACTTTAACAGCAGGTGTTGAGAGGGGCACAACCGAGATAAAAACACCCCACACAACAATCTCCTCCACAACTGCCTGCTCACAAGGCTAAGTGCGGTCACAAACACTACACCATGTGGGAGGCAGACCTCACATTTTTCAACCCAGTCACCTTCCCCACAGCTTGAACACACATTACACAGAGACAGTGTCTGGAGGCAAAATCGGCAACCCATGGCCCCAGTTTAACCCCTCAGAAAGCATAACAAAGTGAGGTCTCTGTCCCTCTGGGCTGGCCATGCCACCCATAGGGCAAACTAAAGCTTTCTAAAATAAGAGAAGGAAATTAAACCCACAACAACCACCAAACTAAAACATACACACAACCCCCCCCATCTCATTTCCCCAACAGAAAGAAAAACAGAGAGAATTGCAAAGCACACCAGGTTTGCCAGCTTTGATTGGACCTATTCCTGGAGGTTCATCACATGACATAATCTTTAATGCCTGGAGACTCCAGGACAATCCTGGAGGGTTGGCAACCCTAAAGCATGCCTACTCTTGGGTTTATTCCCAAAAATTCCCATAATCCTCTGGGGGACATTCAAAGAGACACAGAGAGAGAAAGTCTGACATTTGAGGTAATGTTCGGGATTCAGCCAGTGGAGCTGGCAGTATAATCTGGGTCCTTCTCTCTGGTCTGATCTGGTTAGGACATTTCTCAGGATCAGGATGAAGAAAGTTCAGAATCCCAGGAGACAATTGTGTGTGGCAGCCATTATGGTGCAGCTTGCTCCAGTACCCAGGTGTTTCCCCCAAAGTCTCTTTATTTAAGGACCGCAAATGGAATGAGGGGAAGAATAATCCATCTCCTCATTCATTTGTCCAACAATTAGGCCTAGTTCCTGACACACGAATTTTGGTTCACTGATTTCTGGTGCCACACTTTTCTTGTTTACCAGGCACGATCTTAACACAGTCCTTGAGTTATGTCAGTATACCTTTTTGTTTAGACTAATTCAGTGTTTCTGTCTCCGTTGCATACCTTTTCCCATCAGTATTTGTCATTACAGGTTATTGTGACATTTTATGAACTTTCAACATACTTTTACAATTGAGCTCACAATTAGGATAAATTTGTAGGCCCAATTATTACAACAGAGTTTACCATCTAAACTTAAATCAAGAGACAACTGATTAATACCAAGAGACAGATGGGGAAGTATAAGGAAACAATGGCCTGGTCTACACTGGGGGGTGGGGTGAGCTGAGTTGGGCGAAATTATACAACTTCAGCTACGAAAGTAGCGTAACTGAAGTCGACGTACTTAGAGCTACTTACCGCAGTGTCTTCACTGCGGTAGGTCGACTGCTGATGCTCCCCCATTGACTCGCCTACGCTTCTCGCTCCGGTGGAGTACTGAAGTCAACAGAAGAGTGCTTGGCGGTCGATTTATCGTGTCTTCACTAGACATGATAAATTGACCCTTGCTGGATCGATCACTCCGGAGGTAAGTGTAGACATGCCCAATGAGACAATATTTGTCACTATCTCTCCGCAGCACACACTCCTCTCTCTCTCTCTCTCCTTACCTTACTTTTTTACCTTCCAATATGCATTTCTCTCAATACCTCTTGCTTCTCCCTTTGCATCCCATGAGCAGAAAAAGCCATTCCATTTTCTTATGTATTCCTGGCTTTTCTTGCAAAAGTGCCAGAATACCCCTTTCCCTTGGCAAGTTGGTTAGCTGCTACTGCCTTCCTGGCTCCTCATAGCCGAAAATACTCCTTTCTCTCTCGTGTAGCATCCCCTCAGTGGCTTCTCTGGACTCTAGGAAGCTAGATCACACCAGGGAACTACGTACCTGGAAATTAGGCAATTACTCAAGAGTTAAGGCTAGCTTGTAAAGGGGGAAGTAACTCTACATCTTGGACAGAGAGTTGTTTATTACTTAGGTAACTTTATTGTTGAATATGAGATTTGTGGATGATACAATAGTGTGTCTTTCTTGTTTGCTGAGAAAGAGTTTATAAAGCAGAATAGCAGTTGGGGCTTGTGTCCCAAAATTCATCTTCCTATCATTATTTTTTACCATGCATTTTGTCACACAGAAAAAGACAGTTAATACAATAGCACAGGATCAATATATATATACAAAAGGCAATTGAATCAAATGTATGCAATGTAATTCAGAGCTAATTGAGAGATGTTCTATATTATAAAATCCTTATTCGCACCTACATCACTGCGTAGGTGTTTTGTACAAGTACGTCCTTTTCTATTCTCAATTCTATGTGCTTGCCTTTTTTTCATTTTCATTACTCTGGGTTAACACTTAAATTGTTCCATTGAGAACAGGAGAACAGGATTTATTTGCTGAAGTATGACAAGGAGAAATAAGGCTAAGAGAAATACAGTTCAGGCAGCTCCAATTGCTAGCACAGCTGTATATTTTGTAATTTGTTTTAGTTCTTTTGTTCCATTCCTTTAGTAATTTAATAACTGAAAAACAAAGCTCATGAAAGCTAGGAATGTATTGGGAGGTCAGAGAGGGAAATTTGTGCAGTGTAACTTGGAGCAAGAAGGAGGTTAAGATAATATCAGAAGCATAATCAACTGCAGTATTCGCAGGGCCTGACTTATGCCTATAGTGTGTACTGTATAATGTATGGAGTTTTGAGAATAGCATTTTATCTGTATAGCACAACTTGCCCCCTTCATCATAATACACATTACACAGGGCACTTTGGGGTTATTAATCCAGTTCAGCTAGGCAAAATGAAATCTATTTCAGCCAAGCATAGCAGCTCATCTGTCAATTAGAAATTAATAGAACTATTGTATTTAGTTTCTCGGGGCCCCAAGGGAAATTTGACACTAATCACCAACTTGCTGCTCCAACTATTTCACTAATAATAATAATAAAAAAACAGTATTACTTTTTATGCCATGAAACCCTGCTGTAAATAAACTGTCTCCCTCTGTGTAATTAAAATATAATTAAGGATGTAATACAGTTTTGGGTACTGTTTATGGTTGAGTAGCATTTTCCTCTCATTCAGCATGTCACATTTACTCATTGACAAGGAGCAGTGTTTGTCACCAGGATACAGAGTTACTGAGAGAGCACTGTGCATTTTACACGCCAGTTATTGTTTCAACCAGCTAGGGGACAGAACCATTTTAGCCTTCTTTGACAGCTCCCTGACTGAGATCTGGGAGGTAGGCAGGCATAAGCCCACCCAGGTCTGAAAGCCCCTCCCCCATCCTAAGGGGAGGAGTGCCAGGGGATCCCCTCAGTATCCTCAGTCGTAGTCCAGGAGGTCTCAGATTCTGGTGGTTCCTTCCAGGACCAACCTCTGGTGCACTGAGGGGGGCTCCACCACCTGCATACCAAGCTAGAAGATATGCCCCCTTGGTGGCCGCCATGGACCTGGTTGCCAAAACCAGCTTTCAGGTCAGGCCTAAACCCGCACCAGGTTGCCCGGGTCCTGGACCACGAGGAGCTGACAGGACCACCTGGAACTCTGGCTCACGGAACACCAATCCCATCAACCTCATATCGAGGAGAGGGAGAAATGAGTCAATGGCCAGAGTATACATCTGGCCTGACAGCGGACAGCCTTGGCACACTCCTCGCCCGAAGATGACAGGTTCAGTCAGTTGAGCTTGACCAAACACTCCACAGAAGCGGACAGCACCTGGAGAAAGGCCACAAACTGGGGCATAAAGCTGAATGCCCGCAGAGTGCCCAGGAGATACCCAGGGTCCTCCCTGTCCAACACCTTCTCCTGATTCAGGGGCAGGAGGGTGAATGACAGACCATCCCTACACCTGAGTTTGAGGAGGTCTGGGACCAAATAAAGGTTGTCAAAGAGGTTATGGGACGGAATGGTGTAGGTCTGGTTGGGGTGGACCACATCCGCCAGCATGGACCCCAGCTACAGCAAGATGACCTTTGCTATTACCTTATAATCCGTGCTGAGGAGCGAGACTGGACAGCAATTCCTAAGGTCGCGGAAGTCCCCATTCTTTGGTAGCAAGGTAAGCACAGCTTGCCTGCCCGACAGGGGGAGGACCCCGCTCCCCAAGGATTTGGCCAGACAGCAACAAGGTCCAGGCTGAGGACCACCCATTCGCCTAGGTCCTCCAAGGGCTCCAGGGGGACTGTGATGGGGTGTACCAGCCCCATACTGGGCTGCCAGGGGCAGACCGATCATTGTGGGCCCAGGAGGCCACACCACCTCTTCCCTGCTGCATATGCTCCAAGTGGAGAACTCAGATAAAAGGAGGCAGCCAAGGCCATTCAGGGGGGTGGGGACGGATGAAGGAGGAAGGGAGCACACTGCTGGCTCCTGCAAGGGTACCTGTAGCACCCCTGGCTGTAAAGCCCGGGGACACAGACTACCTGCCAGATGACCCGCCTGCCGTGGAGACCGCTATGGAAGCTGAGCTGCCACCCATTGAGGAAGCTGCCTAACCTATGCCCCAGCCCCAAGAGAGGTGAGGTCTACAGACTAATTGTTTGCTTCCCTTGCCCTGCCCCAGGGTTGCAGCCTGCTTGCTGCTTTGCCCTGGCCAGGGGACTAATTCACCAGATGGTTTGATTGTTTGCTGCCCCAGCCAGGAGGCTGCCAGGCTATAGAGATTACTTACTTACTTTGCCCTGCCCAGGGGCTGCAGCCTGCTTGCTGCTTCACCCTGACCAGGGGGGCTAATCCCACAGACTGTTTGATTGTTTTGCTGCTCAGAATCCATGGACCACCTGTTTAGGTGACCCCATCTGGGGGCTGGGTCACACTTGGCAGAGATCACCTGCTTAATGGGGAAGCCCATGACTCAGCAGTGGAGTGGGCCACCCCCATACTGGACTGACGGGGTGCCCCAACTTGACCAGAAAGGCCCCGCTTGTCACAGGGACATACATGCCTCCCACTACTGAGCCCTTCTCCACTGCCTCCTGGGCAGCGGCCTCCAATGCCAGGAAGAAGACGACCTTCCTGTACAACTTAGAGGCTGCCATCATGGCCGTGGGCCCCACCATCTGCACCAACACACACACACGTGGGACTCTATATGGGGCGAGGCGGGCACCAGGAGGCACCGAGCAGGGTGGGAAAGGGGGGCCCTGGCTGCCAAGGCTGGAAGTAGAGGCAGTGGTTGGGGCAGGTGACACAGCAGCGAGTGAAGGGCTGCAGGCACCTGGGCATATGCTCTAGGGGCCCAGGGAGGTGTGCCTCCAAAGCTGGTGGAAGGAACAGCAGGGGAAGGGGTATGGGTGGCTGCAGCTGATCACGGGGCCACGGCAAGGGAAATGGCCACTACCACAGGAGGCTTTGCCTTCCGGGCTGGGCTCTTGCCCTTTTCCTTACCCTGGCCCTTTTTACCAGTGGAGGGGGCGCCCCCCAAATTGGAGGAGAGGGAGCCATGGCAGCACCGGAGTCTGTACCTGTGCCACCACCACCGGCACCCCAGGGGAGGCTGTAGCAGATGAACTGGTGGTGGTGGTGGTCCAAAGAGTAGCCGCAGGGATAGACAGGGGAGTAGGCAGAGAGGGTGCAGCAGGTCAACCCGGGGAGTCCCACCCATGGTCTCCCCCACCTTTCTTGGAAGGGATAGGAACTAGCAGTGGAGGGAGGGGGAGAAGGAAGTGGCAGGGGGAAGGGAAAAAGCCAACCACTCCTCCCTGCAAGGCTGCAAGTAGGGGAGGAGGGCGCCAATAAGGGAGGGGGGGCCATAGGGATGTCAATCAAGACAGGGAAGTGGGGTGGCTGCGATCATCAGCGTGTGGTGAAAATACCAGCTCCTCTGGCTGCACTGGGGAGGGGATGGACTACAATATCATAGGGGGGTGCAGTGAACAAAGGGGGGCAACATAAAAGGGGAAGGGTGACAAGTGCTTAGGGAGGGGACATGGGCACATGAAACAAGTGGGCTGGGCGAGGGGGGAGCAGAGGAAGGTAAGGGGAAAAACGGAACGGGCTGGAAGCAGGCTGGGAGTGGGGCAGGAAAAGCACAGGGATGAACTGCAAGGGCAAGGGTGGGCAGGCAACCTAAAAAACATTCGGGGGTGGGACAGGCAAATTAACAGAAACTGCTAAAGGGCCAAGGCAGAAGTTGGGGGAAGGAAAACAAAATGGCAACAAGGGGCAGGCGGGGCAGGCAGCAAGGGAAGGGGGACAAACTGCAGGAAGGCCAGTGGGCAAAGCAGAGGGTGGGGGGAGCCCACTCACCAAATGCAGCAGTGGAAGGGAGGGCAAGTCCAAGGAGAGAGGAAGGCACATGCACCCATGAGAGCTTGCATTACACAGTCTTTGCTTGCTGCTCCAGCAGTCCCAGATGGTGAAGAAGGGCGAGGCAAGCGGCTGAGGTGAGGGGTGAAGAGTGGAGTCAGGTAGTAGGTGGGGTTAGTGGAGGGGGAGGCAGAGGTGGGGGGGGGCAGATGGACTAGGGGAGGGCTCCATGCTGCTCCCCCTGCTCCCCACAACAGCAGTAACTACCATAGGTGCCGACTCTATGGGTGCTCCAGGGCTGGAGCACCCACGGGGAAAAATTAGTGGGTGCTCTGCACCCACAGGCAGCCAAGCTCCCCTCCCCGCCCCACCTCACCTCCTCCTCTGCCTCCTCCCCTGAGCGCGCCGCATCCCCGCTCCTCCGCCTACCTGCCAGCGCTTGCCGCTGCCCAACAGCTGTAGCAAGCTCTGGGAGGGATGGGGGAGGAGCGGGAACGTGGTGCGCTCATGGGGGGAGGCGGAGAAGAGGCGGGGCTGGGGCGGGGATTTGGGGAAGGAGTAGGAATAGGGGCAGGGAGGGGGCAGAGTTGGGGCAGGGACTTTGGGGAAGGGGTTGGAATGGGGATGGGAGGGGGCAGGGCAGGGGTGGAGTCAGGGCGCAGCCAGGAGCAGAGTGGGGTCGAGCACTCACCAGTGCCAGTAGAAGTCAGCGCCTATAGTAACTACCACCGCCACAGGAGCAAGGATGAAAGAGTCACTCAGTCCAGCAACAAACCGCCTCCACAGTGTCCTGCAGCTGCCCTACATGCTCCCCCAGCAGGGGTTCTCCTCTTCGTCCTCCTCAAGGGCAGCAGCAGGCTCCCAGGCAGCGGCAGCAGCAGCAACCAGAGAGACCACACAGAAGATGGCAGCAGTGGGGTCACTCGCTCCCCTCCAGAGGGCAGGGCAGCAGGGCCCCCCAAGCAGAAGCAGCAGCAGCAGCCAGGGAGACAACCAGCCAGTAGGACAGCAAAAGGGGACTGGCCAGGGGGAAGCTGGGTAACAACACTGAGCCAGCACTGTGGTCATAAGCACATAAGAATGGCCATACTGGTCCATCTAGCCCAGTATCCTGTCTTCTGACAATGGACAGTGCTAGATGCTTTAGTGGGACTGAACAGAACAGGGCAATTTATCAAGTGAACCTTCCCCTGTCGTCCAGCCCCAGCATCTGGCAGTCAGAGGCTAGGGACACCCAGAGCATGGGGTTCCATCCCTGACTGTCTTGGCTAATAGACACTGATGGACCGATCCTCCATGAACTTATCTAATTCTTCTTTGAACCCAGTTATCCTTTGAGCCTTCACAACATCCCCTGGCTATGAGTTCAATGGGTTGACTGTGTGTTATGAGAAGTATTTCCTTTTGTTTTAAATCTGCTGCCTATTAATTTCATTGGGTGACTCCCGGTTCTTGTGTTATGTAAAGGGGTAAATAACAGGATTTTATAGCTCTCTATCATATCCTCCCTAAATCATCTCCTTTCCAAGCTGAATAGTCCCAGTCTTTTCAATCTCTCATCATATGGAAATTGTTCCATACCCTTAGTAATTTTTGCTGCCCTTCTCTGTACCTTTTCATTTCCAATATACCTTTTCTGACAGGGGGCAACCAGAACTGCATGCAGTATTCAAGGTGTGGGCATACCATGGATTTATATAGTATGATTATAATGTTTCTGTCTTATTATCTATCCCTTTCTTAATAGTTCTTCACATTCTGTTCGCTTTATTGACTTCCACTGCATATTGAGCGGATATTTTCAGATAACTATATACAATGACTCCAAGATCGCTTTCTTGAGTGGTAACAGCTAATGTAGACCCCATCATATTGTATGTATAGTTGGGATTATGTTTTCCAATGTGCATTACTTTGCATTTATCAATTGAATTTTATCTGCCATTTGGTTGCCCAATCATCCAGTTTTGTGAGATGCCTTTGTAACTCTTTGCAGTCTGCTTTGGAATTAACTATCTTGAGTAATTTTGTATCATCTGCAAACTTTAACACCTCACTGTTCACCCCTTTTTCCAGATCATCTATGAACACGTTGAACAGCACTGGTTCCTGTACAGATCCATGGGGAATGTTGTTATTTACCTCTCTCCATTCTTAAAACAAACTATTTATTCCTACCCTTTGTTTCCTGTCTTTTTAACTAGTTACTTGAACCATGATAGGACCTTCCTTTTTATCCCATGTCTGCTTAACTTGCTAAAAAGGCTTTGGTGAGGGACATTGTCAAACACTTTCTGAAAGTCCAAGTACACTATATGCAGTGGATCATCCTTGTCCACATGTGTATTGACCCCCTTCAAAGAATTCTAATAGATTAGTGAGGCATGATTTCCCTTTACAACAGCTTTGTTGACTCTTCCCCAACAAATCGTGTTTATCTATGTGTCTGATTTCCAATTTTTAAAGGAAGCCTTTTTGCTTCCAACCATCTCTTACTCTGTTGCTTAGCCATGGTGGCATTATTTGGGCCTCTTACTAGTTTTTTAATTTGGTGGTATACATTCAATTTGAGCCTCTATTATAGGTATTTTTTTAAAAGCTTTTATGCAGCTTGCAGGCATTTCAGTCTTGTGACGATTCCATTTAATTTCTACTTAACTAGCTTCCTCATTTTTGTGTAATTCACCTTTCTGAAGTTAAATGCTACTGTAGTGGGCTTCTTTGGCATTCCCCCCCCCCCAACAAGGATGTTAAATTTAATTATGTTATGGTTGCTATGACTGAGCAGTTCAGCTATATTCACCTCTTGGACCAGATCCTGTGTTCCACTCAGGACTAAAACTAGAATTGCCTCTCCCCTTTGTGAGTTCCAGAACTAGGTGCTCCACAAGCAGTGAACCCTAATGAATAACTCTACAGTAGCTCTCATGAACAAGAGCTGTGTTTAATTGATGGGCTGAGGTATAGGCACTGACTTTTATTTTTTCCTGTGGGCGTTCCACCCCCACTCTGCCCAAAGGCTCTGCCCCACTCAACCCCCTCCCTCGAGGCCCCGCCCTCACTCCACCTCTTTCTGTCCCTGCTCTGCCCTCACCCCCGAGGCCCCGTGCCAGCTGCCGAACAGCTGAATGGCGGCCCAGCTGAACAGCTGTGGCTGTTGTGTGTTGACCACCCCCACTATTTTTTTTTCAGGAGTGCTTGAGCGCTGGATCACCCACAGAGTTGGTGCCTATGCCTGATTCTCTCCTCACTTGTAGCAGTGTAAATCAGGAGCAACCCCAATGAAATCAGTGGAGTTACACTAGTATACAATTAATGAACCATAGGTGGTTCACCAGCCTGGGAAGCAGTCTAATGAGTGACTCTGTGGTTCCCCAGCAGATATAAACCCAATCTGACAAGGTATAGAAGGCATCTCAGACTGGCAGTGCCAGCAAGAATCTGAAACACACTTCTTGAGTTGTAGAGGGTACTAAGCAGGGTTGAGTCTAGCTGGCATAGCTATACTAGCAAAGGCACTGTAGTGTAAACAAGACCTGCACTAACCATGTTTTTGGGCAGTTAATTTCCCTTGTTTCTTGAGGAAGAGGTGTTAGTGAGGGGGCATGATTGGAGGGAACCCGTGGGAGGGGAATGATCTGCCACTTTAGATACTAGCTCTGCCCTCCTCTTGGCCCCACCATGCCCAGTAGGGCTGGAAGGGCCATGGGAAGAAAGGAGGATGGTAACTGATGGGCTGTGAGGAGCACATCTACCAGCTGGAGGCAACAAGAGGAATAGCAGGGAGCTCCAGACTTTGTATCTACTTCAGGGAGCTAGTGTAAAGGAAGGGGCTCTGCACAGCCCTCTGCAGTACAGGAGTGCCGCCAGCTAATTAAACAAAAATCTTAAAACACAAAAATCCAATTCTGTTCTTAAAAAAGGTAAATTTTATTAATAAAAACAAAAAGAAAGAAAATACATCTGGGAACTCAGGCTTTTGCTAAATTTAAAAAAAAAGCAACTACAAGGATTAAGCATCAAGAATAGGTTTCTTGAGGTCCAGCTTCAAGGTTAGAAGCAAAACAAAAGCACCAGGTTAGCACAGGGGAATCCACAAGCCATAACGAAATACAAGGAATAAACCTCATTGCGTCTTCCTAGACATTTCCTGATCTACTTAGATATCTGGGGTTTTAAATAAGTAGTTTCTGGGTATGATACTGATGATTTTTTCATACCTGGCCCAAGCTCTTACAGCATAGCTCTGTCCGGTTTGCCTCTCCCCGGAAGAAAAACAACAGACAGACCAAAGGGGAATCTTTGTTTAAATTTTTAAAAGTTCTAGTCTTCCCATTAGCTCTTTTGACCAGGTGCCCACTCACTTCCTTTTCCCTATGCATAGCAGGGAGACTTTTTAACCCTTTATAGGTAGAGCAATTAGAGAATAGCTACTCAGAGGGATTTTATAGCTACTGGCTGGCTGGGTGTCCATAAAAGGGAGCTCTCCTACCCCCCCAGCCCCGCTTTTCATTTATCACACAAGCAATTGGCAATCAATTACAACAGAGGGACAAATTGTAGTCCAGACAAAGCCTATGATAACAGGAAAACTAGTGAAATGATAACATCACAAGTCCAGAGACAGAAAATTGAGCAATGGAGAGGGGAAAGCATTTTAAATCACATTTTGAAAAACTCTGTGTCTTTGTGACGGGATCCCTGGGGTGCAGCCTGGGACTGTGGGACCACTGTACCCCCCTGAACTCTCTCCAGCCTGGGCTGTCTCTTACAATGCCTTGCTAGTGACAAGCAGCAAACCTCTCCAGGCGCTGTTATCGTTCAGCACAACCGCCTTTGGAGACCCAACATCCAGCTAGATTGCATGAATGTTCCCAGAGCCACTCATGAATCACACAGAGAAAGGCATCAGCCGAATCCCCCCGGCTCCCAGCACTGTACCTGAGGAATATGCCGTCTCACGTTGCTCAAGACGAGCTGGTTACTTTCCTTGCTGTTGCCTCTGGGGAGCTAATATCTGGCTGATTCCCCAACTCACAGCATGCTTTAGTGACCACCACACAACACAATTCTCATAACTTCATATGTGTGAATGATACACATAATATGGATAGAGAAATGACTTTCAGCAGATCATCACTTTTCCCCTGATACCTCACATGGCCTGCTTTATATGCAAGATCACAGTCTGATTTTGTTAACACATATTTAACTTCAGTGCCAAATGAGTATTTTGGATAAAGAATGCATAGGTGCAAGGGAGGGATGAGAGAGACAAATTTGCTCCCAGCTTTTTACTATCCTATGGGGCCAGGACAGCCCCCCACCCCATTCCTCCCCTAAATGGCACCCCTGAGGACAGACACTTCCCCACCTAGGCAGAGCAGAGCAGCTCGGCACTGGCAGAAATGGGGGAAGGCAGTGGCGGTGACTCTGCATGCCCCCCACCCTCCAAACTGTGCCCATGGTGGACTCTCCTCCCCCTCTCCTGAGACTACAGCACCTCCCCGCCCCCTCTAGCCAGGCTTCCTCTGCCTGAAACAGGACTCACCTAGTGCTGCCTGCAGTTGGAGCTGCCTGGGAGCTGGAGCTTGCCCAGGAGATCAAGGCAGGAGGTGGGGCAACCCAGGTGAGCAGGGTCCCACCACTGCTGATCAGGCTGGGCTTCTGCTGAGTAGAGGAAGCCCTGCGCTCTCCCCTCACCCACGCCTAACCCTGGCTGGAGCAGTGGAGCAGCAAGCCCAGGGGCTACAAAAGTTGAATAGCTCATAGACAATTAATGCAGCCGTCTACTAGCTGATTGGTGGGAGTGGGGCTGCCCAGGAACCACTGATCTCTGGCAGGGGCTGCAGCTCTATTGCTTTAGCACCCACTAATTTTTTTCCCTGGGTGCTCCAGCCCTGCAGTACTCACAGAGTCGGCGCCAATGGGCTGAAGAGAACCAAGAAGCTAATTAGGCCACGAAGCAGATGATACAAAAGGCACAGGAAGGAAGTGAGAAGGAGGGAAGCAGAGTGTGTGACCCATCCCCCTGCCTGCTGACGGCTCTCTAAGACTGGAGGCGTAAGGCTGTTTAGTGTATAAGGGTGGTGGAAATGAATATTGTAAATAAACCAGTTTTAAATTACAGTGTAGACATACCCTAAAGGCCTAATCCAAAATCTTTCCATTGATTAAAATGGGCTTTAATCTTGGTGTCTTAGTTTTTCATTTTAATTCACTTCTGTTCTCACAGTAACTTACTATTTGTTTTTCTGTTTGGAGAAAGAGCAGGAATTTGGCAAAAAAGCAGAAAAAATTGGAGTTCAAGGTTTAATATTTATAAGTCGTATTAGCTATTCATTAAATTTTAATGGAAAAACAGGATATCTGCAACCTTGGAAATGAATTTCATTACTCTGCAAAAAAGTGTACCTTTAGTTTCACTTCGTGCATTTCCTCTGTGTATGCCAGAGAAGATGATGGGCTCAATTTCCACCTCCCCGACATACCAAAAGACTCCTCCCAAGAAAACAAAACAAAAAACAACAACAAAACCCGCGCAAGTATAAAATAGAATTTTGTACACATTCCTTCTGAAACACAACTTGGAAATATTAGATTGGTCTCAGTAGATGAGGCCTGTGTTTCTGGACCATTATTATCCCAAGCATTCATCAGGGTAGTCCTACTGGGAGCAGCATCTTTAGTATTTAAGTTATTATAAAACGCTAATTACATTTTAACTGGTCAGAGAAATGACTGGAGCTTAGTATACCTGGAAAGATCTGATATAGGCCCCAAGTCAGGGGCTCCCCTTTAAATCTATTTTATTATTTATATTATAGTAGCATTTAGAGACCTGAGAATAGGACCCTATGGTGACAGGCAGTCTGTGCCCTGAAGAGTTTACAGCCGAAATAGAGAAGAGGTAAAAGGAGTTAGGAGGAGAACCAGAGGCACAGAAAGATGAAGTGGTGTGCCCAAGGTCACACAACAGGTCAGTGGCTGAGGGTGGGAATCAAAGCCAAGCCTCATGACTCCCAATCCAAGGCTCTGTCCATGAGATCATGCTGCTTTCCAAAGTTTAAGCGCCTTGCTGAATCAGGGCCCCAGTTCCATCAAAATAAAATTTAAAAGTCCCTTCGATGGCAGTGCTGATGGACAGCCCACCTGGGCGCTGGTTGCTTTGCATCTATGACTATAGCACTTTTCATCTATGACTTTAAAAAGTGGGTGATGACCAATCTGAATTTTAAATCTGACGTTCAGAGGTACTAAGCAGTCAATTGGACTATGGATGAAAATCCATATGGACTAGCCTCTGAAAATCAGGCTACTTACTAACTAAAAAGTAATTTAGGCGCCTGACTTTAGGCACTCACATTTAAAAGTTTTGGCCCAAGTGACTTGCCCAGGGACAGAGTCCATGATAAAACTTCGAATAGGACCCAAGTCTCCTGACTCCCTGCTCTCGTCACCAGACAGTAAAATCACTATTCTGCAGAAAATTCAGTTCACTGTAATCAGTACATCCCCCAAGCATCATCTTTAACAGTCTCCAAGGCTGCAGAGATTGTTTAACAAGCATTTATTTTAGACCTTGGAGGCTTGGCAAATGGAAAGTATCTCTTTTCACAGACGACCTTAGGAGGACTCCATTGATCATACTCATAGAACACACACAAGCCCCAAACCTCATGATGGGGATGGATCTCTCGCAAGCTCACTGTCTATCTAATTCCAGCTGTAACCTGAAAAAAAAGACTCCAGGTTCTGGTTTGTGTGAGCATGGGATTTGCATCCTCTTGCATCCATGACTATGAAGTATAGGCTGCCTGACACACCCTAAAACAAGAAGAATCTAACCAATTTATGAATGGGCAAGATGCCCTCCAAACAGATGGGTATAAATATCAACAGCATGGATAGCAGGTTTGTACATAAAATATTTTTATTGAAGGCAGTAGTCTCATCTGGGATCACTGCTCCATCTGTTTAGTCAGAATTTCTGAGCCTGGTAATCCAACTCTGAGCTGGATTATTTTGTTTTAATTTAAAAAAAAAAAAGATTTCCAGAGCCATATAAAGACATTGCTTCTGGCCCACAGGAATCAGGCAAACATTGCTTTGGGGCAGAGACACTCATTCTAATTATATCAGTATCATGTTTTCCTCTTTTTGAAAAGGAACTGAAGAAAAATCTTGTTAAACAATTCACAGTTACAGTCTAAGTACCAAATTCAGAGGTCAGTTTAAGGGCTGACCCACAAGTGTGCAGAAGCTGTGTTTAGCGCTCTTGGGGGTGCGTAGACAATGGTAGAAAAACTTCAGAGATACCTAACAAAGCTAAGTTAATGGGCAACACAATGACAGATGAAATTCAGTGGTGACAAATGCAAGGTAAAGCACACTGGAATGAATAATTTGATCTATATACACCAATTATGTGAATTAGTAGTATGCCCTCACCTGAAATACTGTATTCAATTCTCATCATGCTATCCAAAAATACATATTGCAGAAATAGATGGGGGACAAGAGAGGGGCAACAAGAATGATTAGAAATAAAGAAAAAACTTCTGTATGAAGGAGATCAAAAAGATGGGGACTGTTTGGTTTCTAAAAGATATGAATAAGAGGAATGTGATTAAAGGTAGGTAAAATAATGATTGGCATAGAGAATGTAGATCAAGAGCTAGTATTCATAAAAAGTTATTACCTCACCCACCTTGTCACTGGCCATTATCAGAAAAGGGATACAGGACTAGACAGACCAATGATCTGATCCAATATATCATCTTCTATAGACTACTGAAGCCTATGGCAGAAAAATCTGTGTCACTGAGTAATTTAAGAAATGGGTTTTGTGTGGAATTGGGTAACTGTTGTCTTTGATTTGTGTGGTTCCTCTTACCAGTGGTAGGTTTTCCATCAGAACAACAAGGGACCCAAAGAGCGCATCAGTGTGCATCCTTTAGCAGTGTCTTGGGAGGAAAATGCATTTGTAAGGACAATGATCTTCACAAATGTTCCCTCTAATTTTTTCCATCCATGTGTGAATGAATGTTGTTATGTGCAGCACCAATATTGAGGTGATGGGCGCCACCACTACAAACAAAAACCCCAAATTGCTGGTCATACTTAAGCAGCTTTCTGTATCCTTCTACGAAAGCTGCATCTGAAGTTGACCTTGCTATGTATTCATTCTCACTAATCTATATATTAGTATATAAATATATATTATATTATAATACAGGGCTTGTATTATTTTCTAGTACAAGAGCTATGCAAATAACTGCCATTTAGCATGTGAATTGTAATAGCCAGAGTTTTCTAATTTGCCAGATTATATTAAAACACTTTCTGCTAGGGAATCAGATAATGGCTTTGTCAGTGATTGAATGGACAACACTGGATCTTTTCCCTATGCATCTAGATATACCGAACACATCAAGGCACCAAATCCTGTTAGTCTTCTGTATAACCCAGCCAAGCCAGCGTGGTTCTAGTACAGAAAGAGTGGGCAGGCAGCAGAGGGGAGAGGCTTCTCTTCCCCCCACAGCCCTGCATGCCGCAAGCTCCCCACCTCACTCCACTGCCCACACCCACTCCCTATTCCCCCACACCTCACCTTACACATCCTCTCCAGGGTCCAGGCCCACTTGTGGCTATATGCTTGTGCGGCTCCACTAATTAGGTGCTCTTGATGCCCCCTTGTGTGGCTGCACAGGCTCTCACCTTAGAGGGAACATAGGTCTTCACCACAGGGTTTCCTACTTTGGGTTTACGTTTTGATGTACAATCCTTTGCAGAACTTGCTGAGCAGATGGTAGCCATGTTCTCAGTGATACAAACACAGGCCATTATTTGTATGCATGCATTACTGATCTCCATTAGGAAATATGATCCAAAGACCTAAAATCTGTGATATGAAGTGACAACACCAGATCCATTCCACCCACTACAGAGGCTTGCTGCTGCAGCTGTTCTGTGTATCAAAATTCCATTTTACCAAGTGGTATTTTCTACTGCAGGACTAGGTGAGAGTTCCAGATCAAAATGTGCAAATGGTAAGGTAAATTTATGCTGCTATACATAGCATGAATGTCAAGACATCCAAACACAAATAATTCATCTAGAGGGTAGGTTTTCTGCTGTATCTCGATTCAAAAAATGTTGAAAGTGCCACTGATAAAGCAACTCTGCCCTCTCTCGCCAGTGGGGAGATGCTGCCCCAACTTCTCTCCCTCCGCCCCGCACCAGGTAGCTGTAGCAGGCACAAAGTAACTGAACTTCTTATATAAGTCAGCAGCAGTGAATTCTTGGAAATAGTTTGTGATATTGTGCCATTCCAATTTAAAAAGATCCAGAGTTAATAGCCTAGGACACTATTCTGCAACTTGTTCCAATATGTCTTCAGCTCCAAATCAATAGGTCCAGCTGAGGTCCATTAATGATGGTGACCATTTCTATTAACATTCAAGTGAAAATTTGCACAGTACTTGAAAAGAGAGAAGAAAAGAAATCAGGTAATGTGATATATTGCAAATTAATTATCATCATCACGGGCACATCCCAAAGGGGTATAGCCTCCTTGCAGATTTAGTGCCACCTGGATGGATCTTTAGCTAGATCATTAAGATGGTCAGGCTGGATGTTCAGTATGTGTCCATCACTGACAATCCTATTGTGCCACTGAAGCATCTGGTGACCACATGATCTCTGGCCAAATAGCAGCATTCCTTGGTAAACAAGCTTCATAATACTTTCGTCTTCCATCCTTATACGTCTGTACCAAGAAAACCACTGAAAATGAACCAGTGCTCATGGAAGCAGTTGCTGGGTTCACCTATGAATAGCCTCATTTCTGATCGTGTCCTGATATTTAATGTGAAGCAGGTGATGAAGATGATGAGACTCAGAAACATCAATCCACCATTCTTCAGTCTTCCTCAGCACCCATGTTTCATTGCCATGCAACAGAGTTGGTATAACCATGGTTCTATAGACCTGCAGCTTTGTAACAACCTTAATGCCAAGACTTCTCCACAGAGAATACAAGCATCCTTCAGCATGGTCTATGATGGTTCCTAAGTATTTGACTGTTGTTACTGCTCGATATCCTATCTAGACAGGTAAATACTGATCTGGTTGTAATCTGGAACTGAAGGATGCTTGATGGTAATGTCCAGGGGCTTAGTTTTATTTGGATTAATATGCAGACCAATGTGTGCTGCTTCTCCAGGGTTGGCATGGTCTCATCATGAACATGTTTGTACTGAAGCTGATAACCTGAGATAATCTGGTCAGTTGTCCTTGTAGCCCAAACAGCCAAGAGTTTCTCTGCACTGAGGAGAAAATGTCGAATAGAACCTGGAAAAGGGGCCATTCCAGTAACCTGTATATTGGCAGCAAATGTAACATTGGTGAAGGAATGTTCAAACATTGTCCAAAACGGCTAAAACTATCCTCTTCATCAAGCAGTTGAAAAGCCTAAACATCGATATCTACACTTTATCTGAAGTACACCAGACAGGAAGCCATGAAAAGAAAGTTGCAGATCATACATTTTTGTTCTCAGGCTGCTCCAATGGTTTGCTCCAGTCAGCACTGGCTGTTGTACTTTCACCCAATACCCAACAGGCATTGCAGAGTTGGCGGATGA
Organism: Natator depressus; assembly: GCF_965152275.1. Taxonomy (NCBI): domain Eukaryota; kingdom Metazoa; phylum Chordata; order Testudines; family Cheloniidae; genus Natator; species Natator depressus. The sequence continues at coordinate 137,976,347 of NC_134235.1, read as the reverse complement.
TTAATGAGTGATTTATCAGCATTTGATTCTGTACCCAGCTGTGGGTATCTTCTCATTGCTGTTTACAGTCCCACCAAAACCAAGCGTAATGATACAGCTTCCAATATTTTTTACCAGCAACTGCACACAATCCTTAATAAAACAGAAAATGTGTCAATACAACTCAAGTACCATCAATAATAGGTCACCTGAATTAAACCAGATAGAATCAGTTGTAGTCAGGTGATCAGTTTCTCTCATGTCATTTATGGCAACAATGTTAAGTTAGAGGTAGCAATGCGTGATCAATGCTACGCTAGTGCTCACTGGCTGGGCTGCAGATGCCTCACTACTGGTCAGGCACTCCTCCTCTTCCTAAGGAAAGAACAATGAGGCAATCAAGCTTCCTGACTTAAGCTAGAACCCCTCTCCCCTGGCATCTTTGTGCGGGAGGAGGATAGTAGAAAAACATCCCTGGACTCCATGACTCCTGAGAAAGCCGTAGGCAAGAAGACAACAGCTGGTGCTGTCCTTCCCAATCAGTGGAGGAGCCAGGGATATGGGGCAATCAGGACCCTAAGGGTACCTCTACAGTACAAAACTATTTTGAAATTAGTCTATTCGAATTTTCGGAAGTGATTTTATACATTCGATCTTCTGTGTCCCCACTAAAGCTTGTGAATTCGGCGGAGTGCATCCACAGTACCAAGGTTAGCATCAAATGTCGGAGCGGTCCACTGTGGGTAGCTATCCCACAGTATCCCAGTTATGGCGTGCAGACACCATACTGCTTTCAGCAGATGGTGCACCGTTGCTCTCCTGCCACTATGAATCCACCTCTCATTTCCTCTCATCTTCCTATGTAATCTCTACTATCTACTCTTTCTCTTCCTCATCGAATGCTTCCGCTGCCAACTCTGCTTGGCCATCGTAAACTGAGCAGCACAGCTTCCGCCACCAACTGTGCTCTCCCACTAATGCCGCGCTTCCGAGCTTCTCCATGTTGTCTGTCCTGGGCTCCTGCCTCCGTGAAAGCTACAGAAGACAACCATTTCCCGCCTTTTTTTGGCTATTGTGAAACGAACAGTACAGCTTCCGCTGCCACTCTGCTCTCCTACATTTTGCACCCTTTTTCCAGGATTACCCCTTCAGGCGCCATAGCCATGGAGCCTGCTCAGATCTCTGCCGCAGTTTTGACCATTGTAAATACCTTGCACATTATCCAGCAGCATGTGCAGTACCTGCAAAACTGGGCGAGGAAGCGACGACAGCACGATTACGATAGTGGTGAGAACATGGACACAGACGTTCCTAGAAGCAGGGCATGTGGCGATTGGGAGATCATGATGGGGTTGGGCCAGGTTCATGCCGTGGAATGCCGTCTCTGGGCCTGGGAAACAAGGACAGACTGGTGGGACCGCATAGTGTTGCAAGTCTGGGATGATTCCCAGTGGCTGAGAAACTTTCGTATGCATAGGGCCACTTTCATGGAACTTTGTGACTTGCTGTCCCCTGCCCTGAAGCGCAAAGACACCAAAATGAGAGCAGCCCTCACAGTTGAGAAGCGAGTGGCCATAGCCCTGTGGAAGCTTTCAATGCTTGACAGCTACCCATCAGTCGGGAATCAGTTTGGAGTGGGCAAATCTACTGTGGGGGCTGCTGTGCTGCAAGTAGCCAACGCAATCATTGACCAGCTGCTATCAAGGGTAGTGTCTTTGGGAAATGTACAAACCATTGTGGATGGCTTTAATGCGCTGGGGTTCCCTAACTGCGGCGGGGCAATAGACGGAACGCATATCCCTATCTTGGCCCCACAACACCAGAGTGGCTAGTACATAAACCGCAAGGGGTGCTTTTCAATGGTGCTGCAAGCACTGGTGGATCACAAGGGACATTTCACCAACATCAACGTGGGATGGCCGGGAACAGTGCATGACGCTCGCATCTTCAGGAACTCTGGTCTGTTCAAATAGCTACAGGAAGGAACTTACTTCCCAGACCAGAAGATTACTGTTGGGGATGTTGAAATGCCTAGATTATCCTCGGGGACCCAGCTTACCCCTTAATGCCATGGCTCATGAAGCCGTACACAGGCACCCTGGACAGTAGTCAGGAGCTGTTCAACTATAGGCTGAGCAAGTGCAGAATGGTGGTAGAATGTGCGTTTGGATGTTTGAAAGCACACTGGCGCAGTTTACTGGCTCGGTTAGATCTCAGCACAACCAATATTCCAATTGTAATTGCTGCTTGTTGTGTGCTCCACAATATCTGTGAGAGTAAGGGGGAGACATTTATGGCGGGGTGGGAGGTTGAGGCAACTCGCCTGGCGGCTAGTTTCGCACAGCCAGACAATGGGGTGATTAGAAGAGTGCAGCAGGGTGCGCTGCACATCAGAGAAGCTTTGAAAGCCAGTTTCATACTACTGGCCAGGGTACGGTGTGAGAGTTGTGTTTGTTTCTCTTAAAGTTACCCGCCCCCTATATATATATGAAAGGAAATAAAGTCACAATTGTTTAAAACCCGTTCTTTATTATTTGTTGCACAACACATTGAGAGAAATCAGAAGCTAGATGGGGCAGAGGGAGGTATTGGGTTAGGGGGGTGGAGGAGGAGGGAAGAACAAGTCCTTTCCCATAGCAAGCAATGCCTGGTGGGTCTGCCATATAAAAGGAAGGCCTGCGGGCTCTCTGGGATGATCGCTTCACACAACACCCTCCCCCTCCCACACACACATGCACCGCGTGGCTCCGATGAGGCTCTGAGCAGGGATGAGCCCTTTAAACTAAACGCGAACAGCCCAGCACGGCTGGGTTTCTCCCCACCCCCGATCGTGTGGCTCTGATCAAGCTCTCACTCACCAGAAGTGCCTTCTCCAGGGTCCTGGTCCAGGAGCATGCCTTGGGAGTGTGGGGAGGCTATTGGGTCTAGTGTTAAGAATAGTTCCTGGCTAGGGGGGAAAACGGATTCCCCACTTGCCACCTGTGCACTGTCCTCCTCCTCCTCGTCCTCCAAAAACTCATCCTCCTTGCTCCATGCTACTCCCCCCTTGCAGGTGTCCATGGACAGTGGTGTAGTAGTGGTGGTGTCACCCCCCATAATTGCATGCAGCTCATGGTAGAAGCGGCATGTATGGGGCTGTGACCCAGAGCACCCGTTTGCCTCCCTGGCTTTTTGGTAAGCTTGTCTGAGCTCCTTGATTTTTGTACAACACTGCTCTGTGTCCCTGGAGTACACTCTTTCCATCATGGCCCTGGGGACTTTAGCGTGCGTATTTGCATTTCTTTTTTTGGAATGTAGTTCTGCCATAACAGATTCGTCTCCCCAACATGCGATGAGATCCAGTACCTCCCATTCGGACCATGCTGGATCTCGGCTGTGAATCTGGGACTGCGTGGTCTCTTGTGATGGTGGACTCTGCATGGTCGCCTGTGATGGTGGACTGTGCTGATGGTCACCTGTGCTGATGGTGACCAAACAGGAAATTCAAAAGTTCCCGGGGCTTTTACTGCCTACCTGGCTAGTGCATTGGAGTTGAGAGTGTTGTCCAGAGCAGTCACAATGGAGCATTCTGGGATAGCTCCTGGAGGCCAATAATGTCGAATTGCATCCACAGTACCTGTAACCCGGAACTGCGATCTTGATTTTAGCGCTACTCCACTTGCCGAGGTGGAGTACAGAAATCGGATTAAAGAGCCCTTTAAATTGAAAAAACTGGTTTGGTCGTGTGGACGGAATCACTTTTATTTTGAAGTAACTCGGCTAATTCCGAAATAACCGCGTCCTGTAGACCAGGCCTAAATGCATCCACATTGTTCTGGTTGTTTTTTTTAAAAAATCAGCCTACTGTTTGATCTCTGTCCCCTAAAATTAGTCTTTTGGTTGAGTGACGAGAAGGGAAGGGGGAAGATGGAGATGAAATAGTTCTTGTAATAGCTGCTCCCGTTGCTGCCTGTGGCCCATGCCGGTTGTTGCTATTGTTGCCTTTGCTATCACTGCAGTTGAACAAGGACTGCTGCTGACCCTGTCTCACATGGAAAAACTCACTGTAACAGGGTTGGCACCTGCCTCTCGCAAGCACTCCCTCTGGTCGGGTGTGTATGCGATCTTTAAACCAGTCCAGCCCTTGTATAGAGCCATATCCCCTGGGTTTCCTCCCTGGAGACATTATTTTCCTGCAGCTCTCCCCAGGCTCAGTCCCTACTCAGTCCCCACAGCCAGCCAGGAGCTCCCTCAATGCTCCACTGGTCCCTGCTAGCAAACTGTTTTAGGCTTAGTCCTAGCGGCCAGCCAGGAGCCTCTCGCTCCCCAGGTCCCTGCCCTCACTTAGCTGTCTGTGATCCAGCTGCTTTTCTAGCCATGCATGCAGTCCTTCGTTCTCCAGCTCCAAGCAGCTACTAACTGCTGCTCTGCTCTGCAGCTCCTTCCCCACTTTCACTTCCAAGTTCCTTGAGCAGGGTGTTTAAAATTGCTGCATTAATTTCCTCTACTCTACTCTCACTCAGTTCCCAGTCACCTCCGATCTGAATTATGTTCTCTCCACTCCACCAAAACTGCTCTCAACAAGGTTTTCAATTACCTTTTCCTGGCTAAGACTCATGACCTCTTCTCAGTCCTCATCCTTTCCTCATCTTTGATACTGTTGCTCATGCTTTCCTCCTTGACAGCCTGTCCTTCTTTATGTTCAAGGACATTGTCTTTTCTTGGCTCTTCTCCTACCTCTTTGGCTGTTCTTTCAGTGGTTCCTTCACCCCATCCACTTTTTTTTCAAGGAGCCCTGTATCTCAGGTACTGTTTGCTGCCCCACCTTGCACTCACTAACTCTTATCCCTCTATGCCTTATTCCTGACTGATCTCATTCACTCTGTTTCCACTCTCACTTTCATGTAAATGATTTACAAATCAGCATATTGTGACACACTTCCCCGGGGAGCAACCTGGAACTGAGGTACTGCTGAGCCCTCTGTCATACTAGCCTGGGCTCCCTCTCACTCTGTGAGGCTGTGACAAGCTGCAATCCTCTCCAGGATTGCACTGTCATACACGAGCAGAGACATCTCCAGCTGCAGTTACATGAATGCTTCTCCTAGCCACTCATGAACCAACAATAGAGAGGCTCAAGCTATCCCCCCCTCCCCACTCCACAGCCTAGGACCCCAGGACTGTACCATCTTGCCCTGGTCAAAAGCCTGACCAGTGTAAGTTTATTTCCCAGTCCGCCCCTCCCTCAATGTGGGGAGGACTATGCACCAGCCTCTGTTCCTGAGCAAATTTCCATTTGCACTTCAAACAACACACTGTTTTAAGTAAAAAAAAAAAAAAAAAGCAAATTTATTAACTACAGAAAGATAGATTTTAAGTGATTATAAGTAATAGCATACAGCTCAAAACTGGTTACCCAAGAAATAAACAAAATCACAATCTAAGTCCTACACACTAGGCATGATTTGAATTAAGCAGTGTCTCACCCTGATGGTACAAACAATCCACCAATATTCCATACATAGGCAGGGCTTCCTTCTTTTCTGCCTGAGGACCCCCCCTTCCCCAGTTCAGTCTTTGTTTCTAAGGTGTTTTCAGGTGTTGTCTTGTAGGTGGAGTGAGGCCAAGTGATGATGTCGTTTCCCCCTTTTATAGCTTCTTCCAGCTTGCTGGAAAGCTCTTTTGCTGTGACATGTGTCAAACAGTTCCCCTGTGTACTGCGATCTCTGAGAGGTTTTCATTGTACACAGTTCCTGGGGTAATCCTTGTGAGTATTTGTATTCTCCTCAATGGGCCATCAATGTTGTTTGGCCTTTTTATTGTTGTATCTGAAAGGCTGCTTGTGGTTGTTCCCAACCTCACAACATGTTTCAGTGGCACATACATAGCAAAACTTCATAACTTCATATACAATGATAGCACATACAATTTAACAGGATATTAGTGTTCAATGGATTAAGACTTTTTTAAATGATCTTTCACAAGGCATACTTAGTACAAAACATATCATGATTATATCATGATGGTGAATATAGCGTGCAGAGTGCCACTTTGGGGCACATAGTGTCACACTTATCATGTGTTTTTCCCCCCTGCCCAGTCCTGACCTATGTCTCTCGGACATATCATCCTGATCCTCACCATCAGCCCTGACTTAACATGACTAAAACTAAGATTTTTCCCTCATAAGCCTCCTCCCTCCTTTTCCAATGCTGCTGACGTGATCACCATTCACCCTACCCTTTCTTAGGCAATCTCAGTCATCTTTGATGCCTCCCTTTCCTATCCAGACTATCATCAACTCTTGCCACTTCTTTCTCTGTTACTTTTCAGAGATCCAACCCTTTCTTCACTTCCCAATGGTAAAAATACTTATCCATTTCCTTGTCATAACTTGCCCATTGTATTGAACCTCGTCTTCTCTGGCTACTTAAATCCCAAACGGATCCCTTTCAATCTGTCTAACATCCAACAGCCTAAATTATCTTTTTCTCCTGTCGATCATACCATGTCTCTCCCCTCTTTGAGTTGTTCCATTGGCTTTCCCTTGACCAGCATGTCAAGTTTAAACTTCTCCTCCTCACCTTCAAGGCCCTATACAACTGTATCATCCCACAGCTCAGACCTCACCACATATCACTTTCTTCCTTGTTCCTACTGCTCTGCCAACAATTATTATGATTTTTTGTATGATGGTATTGCCTACAGACCCATTGTGCTTGGCACTGCAGAGTAAGAGTCAGATTTCTAACCTGAAAAATTTACAATCTAATGCCATCCTGGACATTATTTCAGTTAAATTGGCCCCATCTCAACTTTGAATTTTTTTTCTCAACATCCTGTATGCATAAAACTTCCATCGAGTTTCCACACTTCGGGCCCTCACCCTTTCTTCATTCAATTTATTTTCACCACTTCTTCAAGAAGGCACACAAACAAGTGAAAAAGTAGCAAATTAAAACAACATTCTACCACCCTTATTTACATTGCATAGTAAACGACTCCAGGAACAGTCCCATTACAATCAATGGAATTACTCACAATGTAAAATGTGTGTGTGGGGGGAGGGTTATCTTTTTTTAAATGACCCCGCCTCTCAATCTTCCAATGTGTCCTGCCTCTCTCTGTCTGCCTTCCAGACTGAAGCTCCCCAGGGCAGGGACTGTCTTTATATATGTGTTAGTGACATCAGGAAACATCTCTATTGTGCTTGTAAAATAATCATCAGTAATCGTTAGAGCTGTGTACGGGGCAGAAATTCCCTTTTCTCAATTCTGAGATTTCAAAATTTGGTTTCATTCTGAATCCAAACAACCCCCCAGAATGTCTAAATTTTTTCAAGGAAAATTCTGGAAAAAAATATTTTGGTCAATCAAAATGTTTTATTTTGACAAAATTGTTTTGGTTTGATTTTGTCCTTTTTATTTAGTAATATTATTATATAATACAAACATATAAAAAATTGAAACAAAAACTCATTCCAAAACGAACAAAAAATTGAAATGTCTCAATGGGACTTTTCAGCATTGTCAGAACTTTGTGCTCGGTTTTCTTCCAAATCAAAATTCCTGCAGAATCAACCCAATTTTGCAGAACACTTTTATTTCAAAGAACTGCATATTCTGATGACATATGTCTCAGCTGATGTTTCTGGTTTCCAACCGGCTGTAGTAGTAAAAATAATAATTAATAATAATGACAGGACTTAATTTTTCATCCTATATTTATCAATTTTCCTTAATGGTCTGTTGTGAAGAACTTTACCATAAGTTTTTTACTAATCTAAATAAATTATATCCACTGCTTTTTCCTTGGGTTACATCGCCAAAGGAATAATTAACATTTTGAAAAATCTTTGTCACTTATTGGAATACGGCCAGATTCTGCCACCCTTGCACTCACTGAGTAGTAATTTACTCCATGAACTGACATTAATTTCAATGGGACTATTCAAGAAGTGAGATACTACCCAGCATGAGTAAGGGTATCAAAATTCGGTTCATATTAAATCATGACAAATTCTATAAAAGGGCTAAGGATTAATTACAGTCAAAGTGCTTTACAAACATTGAACTAACTGACCCAATCCCCAGAGAGGTAGGTATGGGACTTTGTATGATTCATGAAGCTCTCTTGGGCTATCTTTCTTGTCTGAATTTAGGTAATTTTTTTGATCACCATCAAATTGATGAAAGATTCACTGTAATGTAAAAAGACAGTCTGGCACAAAGCCAGAGAAGTTTAGCCAAAGCCTATACTAGGCAATACAAAGGAGGTTTGTACTGTAATTATTCTTGTTATGTTTGAAAGAGTGATGGTTTGCTCTGCAGGCTGAGAAAGACATCAGCAGGGCTGCCATATTATGACATGAAACCAGCTTCTTAAATTTTTTAGCAGCTGGCATGGAAATGAGCTCATTACAATTTGCTGGCTCCCATTGATTCCTGAAACACAATTGGAAAGATGCTTCATGAATTACTTCAAAAATAACTTCCCTCCCCCAGGATATCAGGCATCTCTATCTTCCTTTGATGAACCTGTCATGTTGTGACCACACACACAGAAAGCACTGTACTAATTTTGTAAAATTGGATATAAATGTAATTTTCTTCTCACTTGTATCCAGACACCTAGTTCTGCTCACTCCATTTAACTAATCATGTACAAATTGCACTGTTGAAAGAGGAGGCATTTTCAGGGTTTTTTTAATTTCTATTTTCAAACAAATCCACAGATTTTTCTTTAAATTAACATTCACAAGTATCAGAGTAACAGCCGTGTTAGTCTGTATTCGCAAAAAGAAAAGGAGTACTTGTGGCACCTTAGAGACTAACCAATTTATTTGAGCATGAGCTTTCGTGAGCTACAGCTCACTTCATCGGATGCATACTGTGGAAACTGCAGAAGACATTATATACACACAGAGACCATGAAACAATACCTCCTCCCACCCCACTCTCCTGCTGGTAATAGCTTATCTAAAGTGATCATCAAGTTGGGCCATTTCCAGCACAAATCCAGGTTTTCTCACCCTCCGCCCCCCCCCGCCCAAACTCACTCTCCTGCTGGTAATAGCCCATCCAAAGTGACCACTCTCTTCACAATGTGTATGATAATCAAGGTGGGACATTTGCTGCACAAATCCAGGTTCTCTCACCCCCTCACCCCCCTCCAAAAACCACACACACAAACTCACTCTCCTGCTGGTAATAGCCTATCCAAAGTGACCACTCTCCTTACAACGTGCATGAAAATCAAGGTGGGCCATTTCCAGTACAAATACAGGTTTTCTCACCCCCTCCCTTTTTTTTTCCAAAAAAACCACACACACAAACTCAGTTTTTTTGGAAAAAAAAGGGGGGGGGGTGAGAAAACCTGTATTTGTACTGGAAATGGCCCACCTTGATTTTCATGCACGTTGTAAGGAGAGTGGTCACTTTGGATAGGCTATTACCAGCAGGAGAGTGAGTTTGTGTGTGTGGTTTTTGGAGGGGGGTGAGAGAACCTGGATTTGTGCAGGAAATGTCCCACCTTGATTATCATACACATTGTGAAGAGAGTGGTCACTTTGGGTGGGCTATTACCAGCAGGAGAGTGAGTTTGTGTGTGGGGGGGCGGAGGGTGAGAAAACCTGGATTTGTGCTGGAAATGGCCCAACTTGATGATCACTTTAGATAAGCTATTACCAGCAGGAGAGTGGGGTGGGAGGAGGTATTGTTTCATGGTCTCTGTGTGTATATAATGTCTTCTGCAGTTTCCACAGTATGCATCCGATGAAGTGAGCTGTAGCTCACGAAAGCTCATGCTCAAATAAATTGGTTAGTCTCGAAGGTGCCACAAGTATTCCTTTTCTTTATTCACAAGTATGTTTGCAGCATTCGCTCAGCTCCACTGCTAATCATGGTTGAGGAAAAGGAAAACACTGCATTTGGCATCATGGCTCAGGTACCAAGAAGAATGTCTCCCAGACCAATTCTGTCATGTCAGTATCATCATCAGGCTGACATAGTCTATACTCTGTATTGAAATCAGTGGTTGGGAAACATGCTGTCTCCAGAGCTCTTTAATCTGGCCCATCCCTTTCCACAGTTTATCTACCTCTTGGTTGCAATGACATACCACTGCCTTTGGCATAGACCAGTTAATACTTGTCACCTGACTATTGTTTGCTAGGGTATTATTTTAATTCGGTGCTCTATGTCCTACCTTGCACATGGACAAGCTTTTCATAAACAAAGATTAGGTTCATATTAAATAGGCTCATAAAGCCCCAGCCTTTGGCAGCAAGTTGTGGGAGTGCTTGTAAGCCTAGGGCTTTCCAAAACTTCTCTACAAATATAATCCATACCCTATACAGAGTCCACACCACCCCCTTGTAGAAGTTTAGCTTTGTTTACAAATAAATCAGCAACAAAATAGCATAAAATCGTGCTTCAACTTACTCCCTCTCCTTGGGTTCCTCCCTCAGTGTCAGGGGCAGGCTGTTGGTAGCCAGTGTGCATTGGTCAGCCGCTAAGTTGCAGTCAGGAGACGAGTAGCAGGGTCAGGAGTGCACCAGATCAGAATGCCAGGAAGTCAGGCTCAGCCACCAACCTGCAGATAGCAGGGTTGGGGTCAAGCTGGATCAGGATACCAGGAAGTCAGGATCAAACACCATGTTGCATGTGGCAGGCAAATAGAATCAGGGTCATGCCCAGTCAGGATGTCAGGGTCATTGCCAGATTATAGATAGCAATCAAATAGCAAAGTTGAGGACAAACCAGGATCAGAGGCCAAAGTCTAGGGTCTACAGCAAGCAAGGTCTGAAGCACAAGAAAGTAGTCTGCATTGCTGCGCTCAGACAGCTCCCCATGATGGCCTCCTGGTTTAAAATATTAGCGTCAGCCACTTAGTGGGCTGTGAGTGGGCCCCACTCAGGCCGTGCTGGGCGGTGCTTCCTGCTGAACTTAGCTTCACAGGGTCCTCCAGCAGAAACCCAGCCTAAAGCTTCCAGTGATGAAGTGGAAGCATCAGCTGCCCTGTGGTCCTAGATGCTAGTCCTGCAGGTTCTTACACTCAGCACTGCTCAGTTTACACCCTAGATCCTCTCTACGTACAGAGCCACTCCCTTTTATTCAGCTGGAGTAATGGGTCACCTGTTTTAAGAAGGGCAAACCCAATTAATAGTTTAACAATAGGATCAACACCTGCTAACAGGAAGGGGCGTTTCAAGCAAACGCTTTGGCCCCGATCCACAAAAGTGGTTTTTAGGTGCCTCTGTGATCCACAAAACCCCCATGTGACTACTGCCTAACCCTGTAGGTGCCTAAACTTACTTAGCACCCAAGTAAATTTTCCAGTAAATGTTCCCTAAGTGCCTATGCTTCTGTCTCTGGGCTGGGTCATGGCTGTCTAGGCATCCAGACATGTATCTCATGTCTAAGCCCCAGAGTGATCCACGAACTGGAATCAGAGGAAGACAGGTATTTCCCCACCTATCTTGCTTGCAGGGCCCTAGCCAGTCGGCATGCTCAGAGGCTGCCTAGCTCCACCCAAAACAGCTAAGTCGGGAAGGAATGGAGAATGAGTTCTTGTAGCCCAAGCTACAAGGGTGGGCAGACTTTTTAGTCCAAGGGTCACATCTGGGAATAGAAACTGTATGGCGGGCCATGAATGCTCGCAAAATTGGGGTTGGGGTACGGGAGGTGGTGAGGGCTCTGGTTGGGGGTAAGGGCTCCAGGGTGGGGCCAGAAATGAGGAGTTCAGGGTGCAGGAGGGGGCTCTGGGCTGGGGTGGGGGAGTTAGGTGCAGAGGGATGAGGGCTCCGACTGGGCATGCGGGCTCTGGGGATGAGGCGTTTGGGGTGCAGGAGGGTGCTCTGGGCTGGGACTGGAGGGTTTGGAGGGTAGGAGGGGGATCAGGGCTGGGGCAGGGTGTTTGGGTGCAGGCAGAGGCTCAGGGGTGCAGGCTTCAGGCAGCACTTACCTCAAGTGGATCCCGGAAACAGCGGCATGTCCCTTCCCTGGCTTCTACACAGAGGCGCAGCCAGGCAGCTCTGCATGCTGCCCCATCTACAGGCACCACCCCAGCAGCTCCCGTTGGCTGCAGTTCCTGGCCAATGGGAGCTGTGGGGGCAGCACTTAGGCAGTGTGCAGAGCGGAGCCCCCTGGCTGCCCCTACATGTAGGAGACAGAGGGGGGCCATGCTGCTACTTCTGGGAGCCTTGTGGAGCAGCCCCCGACCCTGCTCCCCGGCTGGAGCGGGGCAAGCCCAAGACCCTGCTCCCCAGCGGGAGCTCAAGGGCTGGAATAAAACAGCTGGCGGGCCAGATCTGGCCCGAGGGCCATAGTTTGCCCAACCCTGCTGTAGCCCCATTGTTGGGGTACTCACCCAGAATATAGAGTCCCCCCTTTCAAGTCCTACTCTCCCTCTGCCTCATGAGGAGAAGGGATTTGAATAACAATCTGTTACCTGTCAGGTGAGTACCCTAATTACCGTTTCATCAGCTAAGAGAGATGCTGAATGCAGGTGAAGTGGAACTTTATTAAACCCGTTGATATTGCTGAGTTGATTCCAGCCTAACTCCATCAGTTCCCTGGTGTCTCCTCAATGGCTGCCTCTCCAGGGAACCTGAGGCCCTGTGGGTAGGGAAGCTTGGTCACCTGCACTCCTTTGCTGTTGTCTTACTGCATGTACTTCTGAGGCCCCCTAGGGCTTTCCTCCTTTCTCTTGAGGCTTCTGCTGCATGCCCCAAGTCTAGGCCTTACAAAGTTCTAGGAAACTTTGCTCCACAAAGGAAGAGGCTTGCGGCAGTGGTGAGCTTCAGAGTGGTGGAGACCTCTCTGCCTTGTTCACAATGAGGTAAAATAGCAGTTTCCTGCTTTTGTCCCTCCTGCATGACCAGGTTTATGTACAGCTCAGACTCCTTCCACCAGGGCTGTTGCTGGGCTGGTTTGTATCTGCAAAATCAAGGTCTCCAGGGGGATTCAGACAGAGTTTCATGGCTCACATTGCCAGCTTCTGCACTGCAGAGAACTCACAGCTCAAGACACTGTGACCATGTTTATTTAGCAAGGAGTGAAAATGAAAGCAGGTTAAATTGAACAAGTGGAACTTTATTAAAGCCTCTGGACTGCCCTGTCTATGTGGCTCCCCCATCAATGCACCAGCTACAAAAGCTGAAAAGGTGTGGGGTGGAAAGCAATCTTTACTTGGTGAAGGACTTGTACATATTACATCCCCCAAAGCATGTGGGAGTGCAGGAAATAACTGAGAATTCCTTTCCAGTGTGCATCCTGGGACAACATAGCTATGGACATTGAGCAAAGGCTTTATATTCAGTGCCTGAAATCAGCTGTTGGCTGGAACTGTTTGTACTTGGGAGGATAGAAAAGGAAAATATAGTTAGGGTGAAGCTAGCTCTATAAGCAACAGGATACTTAGTCCTGGTGAATTTTATATAATAAGCAGGACCCTGTCTCCGGTGCATTCTATAATTGTGTGGTCACAGGTCTGGTCACAGAAGCCACACCTTGTTGCAGATGAGAATTGTAATCCAGAATCCATATTTTCATTCGAAAATAATTATGTTTCCGGTCCCGGTGGCTAGAGCAAAACTTTCCAGATGTCAACCCAGTTTAAACCAAGACAGTGTCATCCACCTGCATTTTGCAGACAACCTGAAACAGTAGCTCCAAGACAAATAGGCACTGCCCCCATTCACTTCAATGGGCTATTAACAATATTGCCATCGTTCAGTTTCAGTTAACTCCTTTACTGCTGAGCATTTTAGTAGTAACATTCTACTCATGCTTAGAGCACAATCCCAGCCTAATCGCCTCCCACATTTTTCCAGGTGAGAAGTCCCAGCTGAATCCTGAGCAGCTCCCAGACACTGCATCTTCCTTCCTGACAATTTCCATGGGGAAGTTATATGCTTTAAATACTGTAATCCGCAGCACATTGAAAATGGTAAAATAAAGGGATTGTCACAGCAAACACACACGGGCAGTGGGAATATTGTACTGCTTACTGTGATATTTAAAATCAATCAAAATGAATGTACATGAAGCTGCTGCTGAATTCCCAGTGTGCTGCACCAGGGGCCCAAAGAGCTCAGGCACCTTGCTGTAGACATTTGGCTCTGCTTGCCCTGCCGTACTCAGGGCCTTTACAGAGAAGAGGAATTAACCAGAATTCCAAACAACATTGTGGCTAGTATGGTTCATAAGCCCCTAATCATAACTGATGCACAGCAAGACATTGTGAAGCAATGAGGCGATACGGGAAAACATTTGCACTTGGATTTTATAGACATCGTTTGTCTTTTTCCCTCCAGTAAAACAACAAGAAGATACTACTGTACCTACCAAAAGCTTCAAATTAGGTTTTGTTCATTCGTAAAATATTGTATCAATTAGCACTAAAGGAACCAAAGTATTTTTAATTCTGCTCAGGATGACCTTGCTGCTAATGAACCACAGCGTTTTATGTCTCTGATATTCTCAGATAGCCAACGTTATGTTTTTAATGGGGAAAAATACTAAATGTATGTCTTTACCAATGAAAACAGTATTTGAATGCATGACTATGCAACCTTTATTCATGTTGGTGAATTCACACCAAGAATCATAGACTCATAGAAGATTAGGGTTGAAAGAGACCTCCAGAGGTCATCTAGTCCGACTCCCTGCTCAAAGCAGGACTAACCCCAACTGAATCATCCCAGCCAGGGCTTTGTCAAGCTGGGCCTTAAAAACGGCTAAGGATGGTGTTTCCCCCTGCCCCTCCCCCCCAGGTAACCCATTCCAGTGTTTCACCATCCTCCTAGTGAAATAGTTTTTCCTAATATCCAACCTAGTCCTCCCCCACTGCAATTTGAGACCATTGCTCCTTGTTCTGTCATCTGCCACCACTGAGAACAACCCCCCTTCATCCTCTTTGGAACCCCCCTTATAGAAGGCTAATATCAAATCCCCCCCCGGTCACATTTCTCTTCTGCAGACTAAATAAACCCAGTTCCCTCAGCCTCTTCTCATAAGTCATGTGCCCCATCCACCTAATAATTTTCGTTGCCCTCCGCTGGACTCTCTCCAATTTGTCCACATCCTTTCTGTAGTGGGGGGCCCAAAACTGGAGACAATACTCCAGATGTGGCCTCACCAGTGCTGAATAGAGGGGAATAACCACATCCCTCGATCTGCTGGCAATGCTCTTACTAATGCAGCCCAATATGCCATTAGCCTTCTTGGCAATTGACTGTTGACTCATATGCAGCTTCTCATCCAACTATAATCCCCAGGTCCTTTTCTGCAGAACTGCTGCTTAGCTGGTCAGTCCCCAGCCTGTAGTGGTGCATGGGATTCTTCCTTCCTAAGTGCAGGGCTCTGCACTTGTCCTTGCTGAACCTCATCAGATATCTTTTGGCACAATCCTCCAATTTGTCTAGGTCACTCTGGACCCTATGCCTACCCTCCAGCTTATTTATCTCTCCCCCAGGCTTCGTGTCATCTGCGAACTTGCTGAAGGTTCAATCCATCCCATTATCCAGATCATTAATGAAGATGTTGAACAAAACCGGCTCCAGGACTGACCCCTGGGGCACTCTGCTTGATACTGGCTGCTAACTAGACATCGAGCCGTTGATCACTACCCATCAAGCCCGACGATCTAGCCAGCTTTCTATCCACCTTATAGTTCATTCATCCAATCCATACTTTTTTAACTTGCTGGCAAGAATACTATGGGATACAGTATCAAAAGCTTTCCTAAAGTCAAGATATATCACGTCCACTGCTTTCCCCATATCTACCAGTTATCTCATCATAGAAGGCAATCAGGTTGGTCAGACATGACTTGCCCTTGGTGGTTCCCAGTGAAGTCAATAAGACTACTCATGGGAGCTCACCAACATGAGAAAAGGTTGTCCAATGGGCACTAAGGGCTCGTATCACTGGTGACAGTGTAAAGTGGCTGCAAAGCTGTCATTAGATCCATCCTCGGGAAATAGCCCTGGTATTGGGATCCTCCCTGGCAGCTGCAGAGACAGCTCCACCAGTACTATCATTCACCAGAAAGATCCTACAGTGCAGGGGGCTTACCAAGGACATGTTGGGGGTGGGACATGTACAGGAAAAAGTGTGGCAAGGGCATTCCTATGCCCCAGCTATGTAACAGCTGCCACAATGCCCACAGGGGGCTTGGCAGCCTGGATACAAATTAGTTTGTCCCCCAGCAATTGTAGGATAGGAAGAACCCAGGGGTCAGGCCAGGGAAGAATTTGGCCCTATATGTATTGCTGTTGGCATAATTATATTAACTGTATCTCTGTTCCAAGAGCTTAATATAATATGAGCAAATTACAGAAATAAATTAGCATGAATCATACAGCACAAAACTGCATACAAATGAGTATTTGTGCCCTATCTACACCACAGACTATGAATGATGGGAGTATGGCAGTTGTTTCCAACTAGAAAAATTAATAGAATCTTTCCCTTACATATGTAATCTTTCCCTTAATCTACCCCTGGGAAGACTCTTGTGAGGGAGGGAATTTGGATTTTTTTAAAAGTAATAACATATTTGTGAAGTTTGTGATATTTATGTATGTTTTGTATGATACAGCTCCTCAAAAGCTCTCTGCATTTCAGCCCAATTTGCATTTGTCTTTTTGTCTCCTAATAGATAAGTTGAAATAGGCTTTTTTCTGTCATGAACGTTCTTTTTTAAAAAAGATAATACTGAAATGCCAAGTGCAGTAGGAAAAACAAGTAAAAAAGCTTTTACAGAAAGAGCAACATTGCTAAAACATAGCAGCAGGCTGATAAGAAAACATCTGAGATCATAAAACTACACTCATTATCCAAAAAGAAAAGGAGTACTTGTGGCACCTTAGAGACTAACCAATTTATTTGAGCATAAGCTTTCGTGAGCTACAGCTCACTTCATCGGATGTATACTGTGGTTTTCCACAGTATGCATCCGATGAAGTGAGCTGTAGCTCACGAAAGCTTATGCTCAAATAAATTGGTTAGTCTTTAAGGTGCCACAAGTACTCCTTTTCTTTTTTGCCAATACAGACTAACACGGCTGCTACTCTGAAACCTCTCATTATCCAGTTACATCAAACAGCAATAAATGAGCTGCGGTAGTTTTAAGAGTTACAGTAGCAGCTTTACCAACTTTAGAAAACTTTACAAAAAGAATACTACCAATTGCTGCATTTTACTATCCATAGTGGACAGGACTGTGCTCCAAATTTAAAACATTAGCTGTGCTCTGCCATTGCACTTGTGAACTTTCAGATAATCCTTTCAAATTAGGTGTGACCCTGGGAATGCTAACTGGCAGAGAACCCACCATACTGAAACTCACATTGATTACCCCCAACACACTGTTGTTATAATAAGTATTTAAAAGGTATCATGTGAGGTATCATATGTAAACTGGGGATACAATGGTCCTAAAAATCATCGTGTAATGTATGCACGGGTTGTGTACAAAGAGTTATACATGTGTGCTGGAAATGTGTTCTTAAAACATATTTGGGAGGCAGTGCATAAACCCAGCCTGCCCTGGATAAAGGAATGTGTCTGATCAGCTTCATTACTGGCAGAGGACAATGGAAGTGCATCTGCATATCAGTAAACAAAGAAAACAAGCCATAGCTTAGTAAACACACCAGGGGGACAAAGTCTGCAGCCCAGGAATCCTTCCTGCTCTTGAGGAAAAGACAGTGGATCTTACAGTAATGTTAGGGGAGCAGAAAGACATTGTAGTTATGCATCACTTACAGAATAAAGGGAACAGCACACTCTGATTCTGCAAACATTGGGTCCCGCAGCTAGAGATGCTGGTAACTTGATTGTGAATAAACAAACTGCTTATGCAAAGACTGTAACTTGCAGAGATTAAGTTTTAGTCACTAGAAAGTGTGGTTTATTTTGGTTTGTTTGTACCTATACCTGTCTCTTTTTTCCCTTGCTTAGTATCACTTAAATCTCTCTTCTTTGTGAATATACTTCTTGTTTTATAACAAAAGCATTCTCAGTGCTGTGTATTAAAAGAAAGTGTAAGTCTTCAGCTAACCTAACAGTCTGGAGTGTGCTCTGTCTCTTTGAAGGCAAAAAGAAAAGGAGGACTTGTGGCACCTTAGAGACTAAGAAATTTATTTGAGCATAAGCTTTCGTGAGCTACAGCTCGTATCCGATGAGGTGCCACAAGTCCTTGTCAAGGTTCCTTCCCCACTCTGAACTCTAGGGTACAGATGTGGGGACCTCCATGAAAACCCCCTAAGCTTATTTTTACCAGCTAAGGTTAAAACTTCCCCAAGGTACAAACTATTTTACCTTTTGCCCTTGGACTTTATTGCTGCTACCACCAAATATATAACAGGGAAAGAGCCCACTTGGAAACGTCTCCCCCCTCCCCCAAAATCCTCCCAAACCCTACACACCCTTTCCTGGGGAAGGCTTGATAAAAATCCTCACCAATTTGCATAGGTGAACACAGACCCAAACCCTTGGATCTTAAGAACAATGAAGAAGCAATCAGGTTCTTAAAAGAAGAATTTTAATTGAAGAAAAAGTAAAAGAATCACCTCTGTAAAATCAGGATGGTAAATACCTTACAGGGTAATCAGATTCAAAACATAGAGAATCCCTCTAGGCAAAACCTTAAGTTACAAAAAGACACAAAAACAGGAATATGCATTCCATTCAGCACAGCTTATTTTATTAGCCATTTAAACAAAACAGAATCTAACGCATATCTAGCTAGATTACTTATTAAGTTCTAAGACTCCATTCCTTTTCTGTTCCCAGCAAAAGCATCACAAAGACAGAGAGAACCTTTGTTTCTCCCCCCCTGCAGCTTTGAAAGTATCTTGTCTCCTCATTGGTCATTTTGGTCAGGTGCCAGCGAGGTTATCCTAGCTTCTTAACCCTTTACAGGTGAAAGGGTTTTTCCTCTGGCCAGGAGGGATTTTAAAGGTGTTTACCCTTCCCTTTATATTTATGACAGTCCTCCTTTTCTTTTTGCTGATATAGACTAACATGGCTGCTATTCTGAAACCTGTCTTTGGAGGCAGTGAATTTAATAATTTCTGTGAGTGTCGAGTGAGAGGGACTGGACACTGCAGGGAGACATCTCTGGGGAATTTGGGTATTGGGAGTCTTTGATTGTTACCCACCTGCAAGGCATGGTTTAAACTGGTAGAGTCTTTAAGAGTTTGCTGGCGAGGCAGGCAGGCCGGTGTGTCAGGGAGCTGACAGACAGATTAGCAGCAGCAAAGCTCTCCCCCTTGTAAGGCAGATGGGTGTCCTGAGCAGGATGTCAGTAGGATTCTAGCAAAATCGCTCCAAGTGTTGTTTTTACCTAGTAGTCAAAAAGGCAACTATTTTGGTACTCCTTAGCCTTTAGATCTGCTTATTCGTTTTGATACAACAACCCAGTGCCTCTATTTTAACTTTCAACTTAAATGAAGCTCCTCTGCAAAAAAGATTTATCTATCAGGGGTCTCTCATTCAGAGAAACGCTAGCGCTGACAATAAATATCCCCTCACACTATACTTTTAGATGAAGTTGTTGTTCCACCTCAGTTGATATGACATTGGAAGCCCTATTCTTTATTGCCTTTTATTCTTCTTTGTTCTGGATATATACAGCTTTTATTAATTTATTATTCAAAGTGCCCAATGAATACAGTTTAGTTGTGACTATGGATTTGTTACAGTAACAACAGTAAGGTTCTGAGAACTTAGCTCTTGATTGCATTGCTACCAGATGTGACCTGTACATTTTTTTAAAATTCTGACATGTGCTGACCCAAACTCATCCTACCTGGTCTCTCTCTTGTGTGAGGGATACTTTGCTTGAATTCTAATGTCTACATTTTTGTTTGTGCCTTTCCAGTGAATAATATCATTTATTCCTTTATTTCAACATCAAAGAAAAACTCAGGGAGTTTTCTTTAGTTGATAAGTCTGTCACCAAGGAAGCATACATGAATCTTTTTAATGGAGTTTAATTTGTACTTTTCAGTTTCATTAGACCTTTCATGCCATGAAATGAAAACTGCACGTCCTGAAAGTATAATGACTCACTTTCTAATTCAGCCAGTGAATGAACTAGCCAGAAGGTTGTGTTGAAGGGAGGCAAATCAAGAGAAAAACACTCATTTTCTGATTTTCGAAACAAAAGTTGCTTATCTGCATACATTCTCAATTAGTAATCCAATTAATTTTCCCAAAGATTAAGGACACCATGATGTAGCTATACTGAACTCAGAACTAGAACAGCTGACAACTGCATACTGGCTTTCACTGCAAAGTGCAGAACCGCTTTCTTTGCCAGTCCCTCATGTCCTGCAGAGATCCGCACACTGTACTGTAATGGAGATATCCAAGAGCAATGTGTAGATTCTGCACAATGAGAGGGGCTTATTGGAAGTAATTCTGCACTTTTCAATACTAGGCAGACTGTACATTGGTTGGAGAAGATCAGGTACTTACAGAAAACCAGTTAGGCTTATTGAGAATGAGGGGCTGAGAGCTGTCCTCTCCCTGCTGTGAATAATGCTGGGTTTTTCTCCTACGCTATGTTTGTTGGATCATATTAAAGAAGTTCTGTATTAAAATCACAAATGAGTTTGATTCCCCATAGTTTAAATTCCAGGGTATTACTAATTAAGAGGTCTCTTGGTTTTTGGTACTGTTTCTCTCCCTCTATGTGTGAAACTTGCAAGCTGCTAATTGTGTTAGTACATTCTAAGACAGAGTCTGTTCTCAAAGCAATTCACAGAGACTCAAAGCAATACTCTAACAACAGAAACAGCACCCAGAGACTCCCCGCCCTTTTGTTGTATTAACAATTGTGATTAAAATAGAGATAGAGGATGTATGTGGATGGATGCTTGGTGTGGATAATAACTGAATGATCAGGGAGGTGCCAGCCTAAGAATCCAGTGTCCATCGGCTGAAGAAGGTGTTAAGTGGAAATAACCAGAGGACCCCCAGAGGGCAGACTGGAATCCACCCAACAGCCTCAAGAATGGGAGAACCAAAGAACAAGATAACATCTAGCAGCACAGAGCCGTCAGGAATGTGCTATCTGCTGATTGATTCAGCAACAGCATGATGAAGCAATTCCCATAGACTGGCATAGGAAGAAATTCCTATAAAAATAGACTCTAAAAAGTGAGAACTTTGGGGTCTGATTCTGCAAACCAACTTCCAGGAGCATCAGATGAGCATCTGACAAGGCCCTGCTCCCTCCTCATGTCCAGGCCACCTGGCCAGTGGCTTGGCATGAGCAACTCTAAGGCTGGTAACTATGATGACAACCTTGCAGAACCTCTGTGTGTGTGTGTGAATGTGTGAATAAATATGAGATTGAATGGAATGTTATAGCTATAACTAACTGCTTACTATGATAACAACCTTGCAGAACCTGTGTGTGTGAGTATGAATGAATGAGTGAATAAAGATGAGATTGAATGGAATGTTACAGCTGTAATTAACTGCTTACTATGATTCTTTCTGTATTCACAATAAATGTGGTATTTTGCCTTTTTCCCTTTAATAAGATCCTGCTGGTTTTTAATTTATTGGTACAACATTTTGGTGGAGAATTGCGAAAGGGGGAATATTGGTAAAAAACCTCAGTTATTGTAAATATTGGTGTGCACACCGCCAGCTCTAGTGAGCTAGGCATTTCTATTAGGTTAACCAGACCTGCTGGCCTCCGAGAAGGTAGCAGGGGACCTGCTGGCCTCCGAGAAGGTAGCAGGAAAAACAGATTATACCAGACCTGCTGGCCTCTGAGAAGGTAGCAGGGGACCTGCTGGCCTCTGAGAAAGTAGCAGGGGACCTGCTGGCCTCCGAGAAGGTAGCAGGGAAGAACAGATTAAACCAGACCTGCTGGCCTCCGAGAAGGTAGCAGGGGACCTGCTGGCCTCCGAGAAGGTAGCAGGGAAAACAGATTAAACCAGACCTGCTGGCCTCCGAGAAGGTAGCAGGGGACCTGCTGGCCTCCGAGAAGGTAGTAGGGAAGAACAGGTTAACCGGACCTGCTGGCCTCCGAGAAGGTAGCAGGGAGAAATAGGTTAACCAGACCTGCTGGCCTCCGGGAAGGTAGCAGGGGACCTGCTGGCCTCCGGGAAGGTAGCAGGGGAAAAACGCATAGATTAAGCTATGATTTCAGAATCTAGGCTGTGTCACTTGCTAAGTAATACCAGCAGTGACAAAGAGATTGAAATATCCATGTTAAGATGTTTAAAAGAAAACAGGGTAAGCCAGTACCAGAGGGAGGAATGGAGTCAGAAGGAACTCCAACCTCACCTTTTGTTAAAGAAATTACACCTTTTAAACAAATCCTTCAAAAATTTGGGCACAGTCCTTGGACTAAACAATCCCTAGCTGATGTCTGCACTATTTCGGACCTAGAGGATAGATTGGCTCAGTATATCCTCATATACAAACCTTCTAGTGCTGCCAAAAGAGATGCAGCAGCAATTTGGTTGTTGTGTGAGGCATGTAAGGATTCTTCCCTCCGCTTGTCTTCATGTAAAGAGGAAAAGGCACAAACGGAAAAGGGAGCAGACAATTGGAAGGTGCTGGCTACAAATACCCAAAGCCAGCTGAAAATAGTGAAAGAGGCACTCCAGGAATACAAAAAGAGTGAAAAAGTTAACTCTGCAGAGGCTGGAGGGAGGCAGCTAAAGGGGGAGAAGGTCCTATGTATGGCACCCCCAGGCATAATTACAAAGATAAAGAGTTAAAAAAAAAAAAAAAGTTAACTCTGCAGAGGCTGGAGGGAATTAAGCAGCTAAACTTTGTGAAAATGTTAAAAAGGAAAAGTGTTAGAGAAAGAGCATTCTTGGTTTCTTTGCAGCCATTCTGAAAGAAAAATGGGCCCTTTTCCAAAGGAATGTCTGTAAATTAGCCAGGCAAAAATAAACTATCTGATTAAAATCATTTGACTGGACAATTTAGTCAAATTTGCTAAAAGAACATAAGAGGGTTCTATTGGAACTTAGCTGCCTCAAATGTATAAAGGGAATGTAAGATGTAAAAAAAAACCAGAGCAGTGTGGAAGGGATGTTAAAGAAAATGTGTATGTATCTATCTCTGTGTGTGTAAATATGTAAAGTTCTAAGGACCAGTTGGTTTTGTTTTTGTTTTAAATAATGCCACTAAAAATCCATTTGACTCTTTAATTCAAAGTTGCAAAACTGACAGACCTTTTTGCTAGACACAGGTAATTAGTGTTGTTTGGCTTTTGGATTTGGCATTTAACCCTTAAAAGGTAACTCAATGCTTTACAAAATTTAAAATGTTTTTAAGTTGTGGCTGCAGCAGGGCAGTCAAAATCAGGAGAATATAAAAAAAAAAAAAATCTGGATTCTTTTTGTTTGTTTGTTTTTGTAACAAAATAGCAGATGAGAGTTGTAGTAAAAAAAAAAAATTAAAAAAAAGACAGTGCCTATCTGAAGCAACCGCAGGGGTGAGGTGCACAAAACAAGAAGAAGCAATGTTAGAAACACTGAGTCTTAAAATGGCTCTGAGTAATCAGACTGTCACTTTGATAAAGGTACATGAAAACTCTGTAAGCAAAAAAAAAAAAAGAAATAGTGACACCTTATGTAAAAATGGATCTGGATAATGTTATAGAAGTTAAACTATGGAAGGAATGTGCATTTGCCCCAGAACATGTGCAGGGTATATTGTAGAAGGGGCAAAAGAAATGCAAAAATACCATGCTACTTAATTAAAATGCCATTAGGGCTCCAAAGGGAGCCACAATAGGTTGGGTTTTCTTTTTCAGATTGCTGTGTGTTTTGGAAGCAGAAGTTAAAAGTAATCAAAACTCTGGTGAAAGTTGACTGTGTCCCTTTTAAGATAGTCTCTGAGCTGCTGATGGCTTTAAATCCAAAAGCAGGAAGCTTCTGTGAAAATGCAAATTACCTAAATGATAAAGGAAGGAAAGAACTAGCAGCACAAAGGAGCTGCAGATAAAGGACATACCTGGTCAGCAAACAAATTGTCTAAATAAAAGGCATGGGATTACAAGATAATTTTAATAAATTTAATGATAATAAGTACCCCTGCAACAATGTATAGTCTGTATGATTTTTGGAAAAACCCTTTAAGGTTGTATGGTAATGATGCTTCTCAGCTATTACCTGTAAATAAACTTAAAGCTTAACACAGCAGGAAAAACATTATAAACTTGGTCTGCTGTATAAGAAGGGAAACTGAGGTACCCCACCTCAGGGATTTAATGACTAAATAGTGGAATAATTTCCCCATAACCCTTAAAAGATAAAAGCCATTGAATCCTGGCCTGCCTATAGAACAAAAACAGGAAAATGTGGGGGCAATTCCTCTGTTTTGCCTGCAATCAGCAAGGGTCCGTTCAACAGCATCTGGAGGTCCAGATTTGGCCCACGGTCTGCCTATTGACTACTCCTGCCCTACACAGCTCTCTCTTCACCCAAGCCATGCCTGCTCGTCTACACTGCTATTTTTAGCCATGTAGTGTCCTGCAGCCATCCAGCTGCTAGAGCCTTTCCCCGCTGCAGGAAAAGACTCTGGTAGCTGGGAGAGGTCTGCAAGTGCCACACTGTAATGAAAGGCTCTAGCAACAAGGGGCTGCTGAAGGATCTCCCAGCTGCCTCCCCACGGTAAGTTCCATTCACTGACATGCATAGCTCCACACTGCAGCGTGGACATAGCCTGCTTTTACCTGTGGTGCCTAGCTAAACATACACTATATGCCATGAAAAGTGGTGTGTAGTGTAGACATAACCCCAGAGGTGTAATTTGACTTCTATATTTGGGGGAGGATGGTGCAGCTGTAGCCAGGCCAATGGGGTCATACATGGGGGACAAATTCCACAGCTGCCTGAGGCTTGCAGTTTGGGGGGCAATACTCCCCGCCCGGTCCCCTCAAACTATCCCTACAAAGAAAGGGATTCGGGGGATTGAAGGTGGAAGAATGGTACCAAGAGATTTTACCAGAGAAGCAGGATGCAGTGTCTTACAAACAGCATACGTTGCATGGAACCAACCAATCCCTTCAGTAGCTTGTAGCAAGGCTGTGCAGTGTCTCTGCCTGGACTGGAGCAGTTTTAACATGGATTAGCCCTAGTTGTGCTGGCCAGTCACATCATATTAGAGTAAGTTTCGGCAACCACTGAGTTTAATTTAAACCACATGTAAGCACAGAAACTAAGCTCGGTCATAAAACCAGGACTTTGTGAACTCCAAACTAGAATACTGCAACACATTCTACCTAGGAGCACTCATGAAGACCCTTGGGAGCTTCATCTAATGCAGAATATGGCTGCCAGCCTTTTAAACAGGCAAACCCATGTGAGCACATAACTGCGCTCCATGCTGTACATTTTCTCCCACTATCTGGTCACTGTACTCACACAGTACTGTTTCTGTTCCCTGAACAAAGAAAGTGGGGAAGGCACGGTCAAGTCACTCGGCTTCAGTGAAATCTGGGAGCAGTTTGTGAAGGAAGGAGGATTTAAGCCAGCAGAATTAGGCATTTTTAGGACATCTTAAGCCTTTTGTTTTATTGTCTCAGGCAAGGCCTGACTTACCACTCCTAGAAAAATTAGGCTGTTTTAATATTAGAAACTGATATCAGATTATCTGTAATTCTCAGAGGCCCATATAAGGCAGTGAATAATGGATGGCACTTGACTTGGAAGATGAAAAAGCAAAACACCTCTGAACCCTGGTAGACGCAGCGATAGAAGATGCACGTTGGTAAGTGATGGCATTGCAACTTTTAACTCTAGTCATGGAAGAGATGAAAGTGTGGCATTTGAAGCTATGTGTAAGCCAGGCTTCGAGTGAGCGCTGCCCTGCCATCTATTGATGAGCTGGGGGAAAAGACCTCTGGAGCAGTTTGCGTTTGCATAGACACTCCTACCTTGCCTAGGTGATCAGCAGACAAACCTGCTTAGCTGTTTTGGGTTAAAATTCATTTTCATCTTGAATGCAGGGGTAATGAAATGTAGCCAAATCCAAGTGAAAGTCAGAGAGTGTGAGGCAGGTGGTCCTAACTGGTGGTGTGGACTTTGTTTAAAGAGTCCTGGCTATGATTTGACCCTCATCCTCCAGTGTTTAAAGACAGAGCTGATCAGACTCAGTTTAGAGTCCTTGTTTTTGCTCAGTGGTCACTACAGCTGAAATCACTAGTAAGCCGGTCTAGGGAGCTAAACCTTAGAGCCGGTGTGAGGACCGCGCTGTAGGGAAAGGCAACGCAGCGGATTCCCCACTCCCCAGCGAGTTCACTAAGGACTGGACTAAGTGATGGAGCCTCAGAAAGTGACATCACAGCTAGCGGCAGAGGTGGCAGTCAGTGGCAAGCAACAGCAGTGAGCAGCAGCAAAGGCAGCAGCCACAGTGACAAGCAACAGCAGAGATGACTGAGAGCCACAGCGGTGAGCAGCATCAGCAGCGTTACTTGCCTGCCCCACTTTTCAGGGGTGGGAAGTGAACCCATGTGGATGCATCCCTGAATTCAGGGACTTCGCTGACTTTGGACCACCAGCGATGAGTGGGGTGCAGCAGAGGGAAAAGGGGAGTGGCAGGTTTAAGGGGACATTTGTCTGTTGGATTTTCACATGGCAGGGTGGGAAAGTGAGGCCGAGTACACTGCCCAAGGTACTGGGGGGCAGGTGGTTACTTATTGTTCGCACACTTCTGAATCATTGATGCCGCATTTTCCCAAATTAACATGGAGTTCCATTCCCCTTTAATACAAGTTTTCCTTTCTTATACACAGACTCAGTGCTTGTGAGTGGGGAAGTATTGCTCTTAGAGTGGTGGTATTTAGTTTTCCCCGATTTCTGGGTGGGGCTCAATCTCATTCTATTTTGTAATGTTAAGAGGAACCCCCAGATCCCAACCCTTGTGCTGCTGACACCACCTGGCAAACGGGGTACATATGTAAATGTTATACTGTTTTCTGGAGGCTAAACCAATACATTCCTAGGAGTCTGCTATTTGCTGGAGGCAGAGCCATTTTGTACTTACTTCAGATGCAGAAACATGAGGCTTTTGTTCACTTATTCTCTTGTGTTCCCTTAACCCAAGAAAAAAGTAAATTCAGATTTAAGAATGTGGCTGCTCACAAAGGAAATCATCAACAGAAACACCATTTGCTTTTGCATCATGTTTCAATGTTTCAGCAGGGCCAGTCTTTGCACTTGGACACAGAAGTCCTGATGACAAACTGAAGGTTCTCTTTCAACACTGTGACATGGTCTTCAGCTATAAAAGGCAGACCTTCCCAGGACAGTAAAAACTTCATTTTTAGTGCGGCTCATGGAGAACAGCCTTCAGAACTGTTTGATTGCAAGAATATTGTTAATATTAATCTCACATACTGTTAAAATGCATCCTAATATTCTCAACGGGAGGATCCTTAATCAGAATGCAGAATGACGACCCACAGTGCAAAATCATACT
The DNA here is from genome assembly GCF_965152275.1 of Natator depressus. Taxonomy (NCBI): domain Eukaryota; kingdom Metazoa; phylum Chordata; order Testudines; family Cheloniidae; genus Natator; species Natator depressus. The sequence continues at coordinate 137,948,916 of NC_134235.1, read as the reverse complement.
TTAAACTAGGTTACAACATGATCTTTAAAAGTTCTTGATTACGATTGGTTAGACCAGTCACAATGATTGAGCAGGTTATTTAGCTCCCCATTCTCATAATGAAATAAGCTACAAATGAATAGCAAACAACATCTGAAAAGAGCAACTGCCTAAAAATCACAAGCCCATTTTAAACTATGTCCTTTATTTCTCCTTCCCATTTTCAATGCCTTCCTCCTCCTTCTATGTCTCCTCTCCTGCTCATGGCACAGGTTCCTCTTCCCCTCTGCAGTCCTCCTCAGAAGTTCACTTTTATTTTCTAATGGAAAAACCCAGTCAGCAGCATTAAGCAACTCCTGTTTGTGTTCAATAGAACATGAAAGCAAACAGCTGTTCAGGTCACTTTGGGAACAGAGGCAAGGGTCTTCCCCATGACCACAGATCCCCCTTCTTCTCTCTCAGCTCAACTGACTGGCTTGCATTTTTCATGAAACACGCAAGCTGCGGCTGCTGCTTAGCTCCAAATTAGGTTTTTCAACAGAAATTTAAAACAAACCAACAGCTGATCCAGCTTCATGTACAGCAAGGGGGTTGGGAAACTATGACCATGGAACTGGCATGCTTTGAAATTCAAAAGCCTTTTAACTCCTTCTCTAAAGTGTTGCCACCACTACCGTTTCTTCCCATCACTCCTTGTATGGTTACATCAACTGCTTTGGTTACATTCTGTTGGAAAACCCACCTGATAACTGCTTAAGGCTCTTGATTGTATTTTTTCGTGGAAAATGAATATGAACTGCTGGAGGGAGTCATGAAAAGAGGTGAAAACCCTGGTTATTTCTTAGGTGAAGAAGGGTCCTGGTGAGCACACAGTGAGAGAAGGGGAGAGGAATGTCAAATGTCAAACAGCCACTGGAAAAGGTTAAAAAAATAGCAGCGAATTATGGATGGTGTTTACTGTAACAGGCCAACATTTTTAAAATATATGCTTGCATCTACCAACTACTTACACTTTCCAGCACCAATTGATTTGTATTGGTGAAACAGGTAATCACTACTCAGACTTCATCTGAGTAGGGGAGGAAATAGACTTCTAGGATGGAGGCTGGCACAACTGATTAAGAGAGCTTTAAACTAGGAATTTGGGGGAGATGGTTGGGAGATGTCCAGGTAATCTCCACGCCGGATTTTAGCATTGAGAGGGAAGAAAACGAAGTAAGAGAGGATACAGCCGTGGGTAGGAGAATGTATATAAGGAGGAAGGGCAGTGTGGATACCAGTCTAATAGGTTATACTGGCTGTAGAATGACCATGCCTAATAGGGTACAGAATGTGAGCGAGGCCAAACAGCAAAAATTAAGATGTTTGTACACCAATGCGAGGAGCCTAGGTAACAAAATGGAGGAACTAGAGCTACTGGTGCAGGAAGTGAAACCAGATATCATAGGGATAACAGAAACATGGTGGAATAGTAGTCATGACTGGACTACAGGTATTGAAGGGTATGTGCTGTTGAGGAAAGACCGAAATAAAGGTAAAGGTGGTGGAGTAGCATTGTATATCAATGATGAGGTAAAATGTAAAGAAATAAGAAACGATGGAATGGATAAGACAGAGTCCGTCTGGGCAAAAATTACATTGGGGAAGAAAACTATTAGAGCCTTCCCTGGGAAAGTGCTTGGGGTGTGCTGTAGACCGCTGGGATCTAATTTGGATATGGATAGAGCCCTTTTTAATGTTTTTAATAAAGTAAATACGAATGGAAACTGTGTGATCATGGGAGACTTTAACTTCCCAGATATAGACTGGAGGACGAGTGCTGGTAATAATAATAGGGCTCAGATTTTCCTAGATGCGATAGCTGATGGATTCCTTCATCAAGTAGTTGCTGAACCGACTAGAGGGGATGCCATTTTAGATTTGGTTTTGGTGATTAGTGAGGACCTCATAGAAGAAATGGTTGTAGGGGATAATCTTGGTTCAAGTCATCATGAGCTAATTCAGTTCAAACTGAACGGAAGGATTAACAAAAATAAATCTGCAACTAGGGTTTTTGATTTCAAAAGGGTTGACTTTCAAAAATTAAGGAAATTAGTTAGGGAAGTGGATTGGACTGAAGAACTTATGGATCTAAAGGTAGAGGAGGCCTGAGATTACTTTAAATCAAAGCTGCAGAAGCTATCGGAAGCCTGCATCCCAAGAAAGGGGAAAAAAGTCATAGGCAGGAGTTGTAGACCAAGCTGGATGAGCAAGCATCTCAGAGAGGTGATTAAGAAAAAGCAGAAAGCATATAGGGAGTGGAGGATGGGAGGGATCAGCAAGGAAAGCTACCTTATTGAGGTCAGAACATGTAGGGATAAAGTGAGACAGGCTAAAAGTCAATTAGAGTTGGACCTTGCAAAGGGAATTAAAACCAATAGTAAAAGGTTCTATAGCCATATAAATAAGAAAAAAACAAAGAAAGAAGAAGTGGGACCACTAAACACTGAGGATGGAGTGGAGGTCAAGGATAATCTAGGCATGGCCCAATATCTAAATAAATACTTTGCCTCAGTCTTTAATAAGGCTAAAGAGGATCTTAGGAATAATGGTAGCATGACAAATGGGAATGAGGATATGGAGGTAGATATTACCATATCTGAGGCAGAAGCGAAACTCAAACAGCTTAATAGGACTAAATCGAGGGGCCCAGATCATCTTCATCCAAGAATATTAAAGGAATTGGCACCCGAAATTGTAAGCCCATTAGCAAGAATTTTTAATGAATCTGTAAACTCAGGGGTTGTACCGTATGATTGGAGAATTGCTAACATAGTTCCTATTTTTAAGAAAGGGAAAAAAGGTGATCCGGGTAACTTTAGGCCTGTTAGTTTGATATCTGTAGTATGCAAGGTCTTGGAAAAATGTTTGAAGGAGAAAGTAGTTAAGGACATTGAAGTCAATGGTAAATGGGACAAAATACAACATGGTTTTACAAAAGGTAGATTGTGCCAAACCAACCTGATCTCCTTCTTTGAGAATGTAACAGATTTTTAGACAAAGGAAACGCAGGGGATCTAATTTACCTAGATTTCAGTAAGGCGTTTGATACCGTGCCACATGGGGAATTATTAGTTAAATTGGAAAAGATGGGGATCAATATGAAAATTGAAAGGTGGATAAGGAATTGGTTAACAGGGAGACTACAACGGATCCTACTGAAAGGTGAACTGTCAGGCTGGAGGGAGGTTACCAGTGGAGTTCCTCAAGGATCAGTTTTGGGACTAATCTTATTTAATCTGTTTATTACTGACCTCGGCACAAAAAGTGGGAGTGTGCTAATAAAGTTTGCGGATGATACAAAGCTGGGAGGTATTGCCAATTTAGAGAAGGACAGGGATATCATACAGGAGGATCTGGATGACCTTGTAAACTGGAATAATAATAATAGGATGAAATTTAATAGTGAGAAGTGTAAGGTTATGCATTTAGGGATTAATAACAAGAATTTTAGTTATAAGCTGGAGACGCATCAATTAGAAGTAACAGAGGAGGAGAAGGACCTTGGAGTATTGGTTGATCATAGGATGACTATGAGCCGCCAATGTGATATCGCTGTGCAAAAAGCTAATGCGGTCTTGGGATGCATCAGGCGAGGTATTTCCAGTAGGGATAAGGAGGTTTTAGTACCGTTATACAAGGCATTGGTGAGACCTCACCTGGAATACTGTGTGCAGTTCTGGTCTCCCATGTTTAAGAAGGATGAATTCAAACTGGAACAGGTACAGAGAAGGTCTACTAGGATGATCCGAGGAATGGAAAACTTGTCTTATGAAAGGAGACTCAAGGAGCTTGGCTTGTTTAGCCTAACTAAAAGAAGGCTGAGGGGAGATATGATTGCTCTCTATAACTATATCAGAGGGATAAATACCGGAGAGGGAGAGGAATTATTTAAGCTCAGTACCAATGTGGACATAAGAACAAATGAATATAAACTGGTCATTGGGAAGTTTAGACTTGAAATTAGACGAAGGTTTCTAACCATCAGAGGAGTGAAGTTTTGGAATAGCCTTCCAAGGGAAGCAGTGGGGGCAAAAGACCTATCTGGCTTTAAGATTAAACTCGATAAGTTTATGGAGAAGATGGTATGATGGGATAACATGATTTTGGTAATTAAATATTCATGGTAAATAGGCCTAATGGCCTGTGATGGGATGTTAGATGGGGAGGGATCTGAGTTACCCAGAAAAGAATTTTCTGTAGTATCTGGCTGGTGAATCTTGCCCATATGCTCAGGGTTTAGCTGATCTCCATATTTGGGGTCGGAAAGGAATTTTCCTCCAGGGCAGATTTGAAGAGGCCCTGGAGGTTTTTTGCCTTCCTCTGAAGCATGGGGCCTGGGTCACTTGCTGGAGGATTCTCTGCTCCTTGAAGTCTTTAAACCATGATTTGAGGACTTCAATAGCTCAGACATAGGTAAGAGGTTTTTCGCAGGAGTGGGTGGGTGAAATTCTGTGGCCTGCGTTGTGCAGGAGGTCAGACTAGATGATCATAATGGTCCCTTCTGACCTTAGTATCTATGAATCTATGTGCAAGTGGTATGGTGCTTGCATGCACAAATACGTGTTTGCACACATCTAGGTATTGCACAAGCAAATGTGTTTGCAATTATCAGTTTGCTCTCATAGGCACGGATTTATAGATGCAGCTTAGGCACCTGTGTTTGAAGATTTGGCTGAATATATTTTAAATAGCTATGCCTTTAAAAATATATGTCAAGGAATAATTTTACCAAGCAATATTTTACACTGTACTTTAAATATTATGAGACAGATTTTCTCGGGCCCAACTTCTACACCCATAAATTCAATGTACATACACAAATTATGATTCACATGTGCACGTTCCTATGTGTATGCACAGACCCCAGCTTGCAGAAATGGAATGGGATTTGGACACATGCAAAAGGGTATATGTACTTTTGTATGTGTGGTTTTGAAAAACTGATCCTAAGATATTTTATAAAAATAAAATACACCAATTTTAAAGGCACAGTAAGGCCTGGTTCTCTTCTCAGGGTGCCAGCGCTGCCGTACGTGGCTGTGTAGTTGTGGCACCAGCACTGGGAAGAGAGCGCTCCCAGAGCTGTAAAAACGCACCCCCATGAGGGCAGTAGCTACTAGCGCTGATGCACTGTCTACATTGCCATGTTACAGCGCTGAAACTTGCAGCGCTCGGGGGGGGTTCACACACCTGAGCGAGAAAGTTGCAGCGCTGTAAAGTGGCAGCGTAGACAAGGCTTGAGGCTACACTACTGTAACTCTATCACTCTCAGTGGAGTTACTACTGATTTACAAAGGTGAGAGAAGTAAGTAAGTCCTTCAGTGATTAATGCACTACTCAGCTGAGTTGGACACATTCGGCTAGGTTGTCTGATTGCTTAATTAGCCATACTTTCGGTTAATCCCTTTATTCTAATGGGCTAATCTGATTAACTGTATTCTATACAGAATATTAAACACTAGACAGGAAATAGCCCAACACTTTCTTTATCTCAGTAAGACCACACGAAAAACAAACCTGAGTGTTAAAATAGAAAATCAACAAAACTGATTCAGAATCAAATTTTTCAGAAAGAAACCTGAACTGGAAGAGGCTGTTCTCATTTTAGATCACCTCGTCCAGTCTCCTGCCTGTGTGGAATTATCCCCTACAGTACAATCTTAAATAATCTGTCCCATCAAATTTTAAATAATTCTAGAGAATGGATTTATGCCTCTTCCCTAAGAAGATTTTTTCAATCTAACACAGCTCACTTTTAGTAAAGGTTTCCTGATTCTCAGCAAATAGCACTTCTAAAGCTTGTAATGGCAATCACTGTAAACTAGAGCTGGTTGAAATTTTACAACCATAAAGTTTTCTTGCCCAAAGTGAAATTATGTCAAAATCAGTTTTTGTCATGAGAAAATATTGAATTTTACAACAGAAAATTTAGACACAAAAAATATCCTGTCAGTGGCAGACCTTCTTTCTAGCCTCCCTCCCATCTCTGTTTGGAACCTGAAAATTTAAAATTTTTATTAAAGCTAATGTTAAAAAAAGATTATATAGTACACAGGTTAAGAAAAGAGTGTCTGTACATCTGGGCATAGTGCTTAGATTATCCACAAATACAAAGTTTTTTTTAAAAGTCATAAGATACATATAGTGCATAATCAGCAATAACCCAAAGTTAGGTGAATAAATTTAAGAATACAGTTTAGATATTAGCATCCAAGTATTTGGGTACATCACTCATTAAAAATTATGCAGAGAGTTGTTGCAGAAAGCAAATACAGTAATGAGTGAAGATTGTCTCTCAGTAATTGAGCATCCACTTTCAGGCCAAAAACTGTTCCTGGTTAAACTTTAGATTTAAACAAAGGCTACTAGGAGGAAAGGAGAAATAACCAGGGGAGCTCCAAAATTTCCACTTTCCTTCCATCACCAAGATCATAAGAAAATAATTGTTTCCCTGAAGTTCATGTGAACTCCCAGCACTGACCTTCAGAGATACAGCTGGGAATGAGTTACTTGCTAGCAACTGAGAGAAGTAAACACACTGTGCCCTATGATGAATGAAAGTGTAGTTAATGCTTAAGATTGAGAGTCGAAAATAAAGAGCAGGGCTCAAAGCTATTCTGTGTGTGTGTGTGCACACATGCAGGAAGCTATGATGTTACACAGCACTGGTCATTCCTTCTTCTTCCACAAGCAGAGGGGCCTGAGATCTCACTTAGGGATGAGACAAAAGTGGGGGAAGGTCTGCTCCTCTACAGTGTCCTCCACCTCCTTACATCCCATGGAAGTTTCCTAACTGGAGCTCTACAGGATCAGGAGACTGTGTGGGTGCAGACACGGTGGGAAGGGGTGGAGCAGGAGACCAATTGCTTTCTGCAGCACTGACTCCTGCTCACTCTGTGATTTTTCAGTTGTAAATCTGATCAGGAGTTACTTACTGCTACTGCAAGAAAAGTGCTATCAAGGGAAAGGGAAGGAAAGCAGAACAGTGTAGAAGAGACAACCCTGCATGTGGACACCCTGGCATCTCTGGGATTGGGGCATGCTTTGCTCATGAATCCCAAGGTTCCATATGCCAAGCCTCTCCCATCTGAAAATTGATTACTTGAAAACTCTTGAGATTAAACTTGCTGTTTCCTGGCCAGTCTGTTCCCCTCCTGCAGATCTGTCCACAGGAAAGGACACTCCAGCCCACAGTTACTGTTCTGACTGGGTTTATTTTACTCTTAGAGTGCAGCTCTACTCGTGTGTCATTTAATGTCAGGGTTGCTGTGGTGATTGCTACTTTTCTATGGAAAAGCTCAGTAATTACTGTAATAAATCCTTACATAGATGTCCAGAACACGGCTTAGAGCTGGCTCCAGGCAACCTCCATTTACATATCTGAATTTATTTTTGTAGAGCGAAAATAAACTGTTTACCAGACAAGTCAGCCTCTCAAAGCTACCATGTTCTTTGCCCTTTGTCTATAAGTCTTGCTCCTCATAAAGAGGGTGGAATCTACTGCTAAATTTAGTCAATCTAAGGTATAATTCTTTTTCTCTGGGGTTAAATGTACTATCTCCATAACTCTTCCTGCCTCAACCCTCTTCTCAGTCTATAGAGCAAGAGGCCATTATAAGACTGAGCTCAGATCGATTTGGACACTCATGTAAAGGAAGAGGCATGGACTCCTGGTCCAAGCACAGGACTAGATGTTAAGAACTTCTGGATCTCAACTCTGCTACTGAATTACTCTCTGGCTTTAGGTAAATCATGTAACTTCAATCTCATTTAACTTGTCTGAAAAAGAGGAAATAATTATACTTACAGCAGGAGCATGCACAAGGAGGGGCAAGCAGGAGCACGCCCCTCTCCCCCCAATAAGGGGGGGCACAGAACTCCTGCAGGACCACTTGGGGAGACCGAGCTCCTCCTGCCCTGGACCAGGGCAGGAGACCACAGCTCCACCATCCCTGTGGCCACAAGGGGAGAACCAGATCCTCTGTCCGTGGAGTGGGGGATGGAGGTGGAAAGCCATCTCCTCTGCCAATGGGTGGGGGTGGAGTGGGGAGCCAGCTCCTTCGGCTTCAGGGGGCACCAAAAGTGCCCCTCCAAAAGCAGCCAAAGTTTTATTCCTGTGCACACCCCTGACTTACAGTATCTAGCTCACAAGGGTGTAGGGAGAATTAATTAATTCACATTTGTAAAGTTCTGTATAAGGGCCAGGCATTATTACTGTTAGACATTTTATCCTTATTTGTAGTATAATTTTATTACCTTATTCCACAGATCAAAAATCCCTATGCTGAGTAGTAATCTACAGCATGAGTAGTCCCACTGAAATCAATGTCATTACTTCTTGAGTGAGATACTACACATTATGGCCAGATTCTGCCACCCATACTAAGAGAATGGTGACAAAGAATAATACATCAATTTTCAATTTGGCAAAAGGTTGACAAGGAGGTTCCCCAAGGTGCCATCCTACCAGTGAGCTGTCTAATATATCTAGATCAGTGATCTGAAAAATGGTGATGAGCAGTGAGACAGGAAAACTTGACAGGATTATATACATTAGTTAAGACTAGAGCAGGGGTCTCAAACACGCGGCCCAATATCCTGTGGCCCACCAGCTTCCCGCGGTCTCCCCGCCCCCCGTGTTTACTTAGAGCAGCTCCGGCCCCGTGTGCACCGGAGGCAGGGCAGGCTCCTTGCCTGCCTGCCCTGCCCCCGCGCAGCTCTGGGAAGCGGCTGGGACCTGGGGGAGGGGGAAGGCCCAGGGGTCTGTGTGTTGCCCTGGCCGCTCCTCCAGGTACCTCCCCCAAAACTCCCATTGGCCGTGGTTCCCCGTTCCCGGCCAATGGGAGCTGCGGGGGGGGGGGCGGTGCTGGTTACATGTCACCTCTGCTGCCCACCCATCGGCCCTTTACGTGCTCCCCCTCTCGCTGTCCTCTCCCTGCTTTGCCTCTTCATCCCACTCCCACCCCTGCTGCTCCTCCACATTCCCCCGACGGGGAGCGTCCTGCTCCCAGTGCTGTGCAGAGAACCAGCCCCTGGTTGGAGCGCTCAGCTTACCAACAGCCTGGCCAGCAGGCTCCTTCCTTCCCCCATTGCCCGTCTGGGCCGGCGCCCGGTAAAGCCCAAGACCCTCCGGCCTGGGACGCTGGCCAGGAGGAGCCGAGCCCTGCATGTGCCAAAGCCCCCCTCAGCACTGGCACAGCTAAGCTCTGGAGTGGCGGGGGAAGGGGGGAAAAGCGATTTCCAGCCTGTTCCCACCCCAACCCTGCAGGCTCCACAGTAGTGCTCCAGGCAGGAGCTTAGCACCCTCTTCACCCGCTCTGTCCCCACAGCATTCTCCCCTGCTGAGCCACCTCTCTGGCCAGGTTCGCTGAAGCCCCTGCAGTCCCTGGGCCCTGGTACACAATGTGTCCTCAGAGGTGTTTGCTGCCTTTCGACACTGTGCAGGCAGGAAGGGACAAGCTGCTTCCAGCCACAGGAGCAGCGGGGTGGGAAGAGATGAGTTCTGCAAAGACACGGGCCAGGTCATTCCTTCCACCTCCACCCCCACCTCGTGGCTGGAAGCAGCTCCTGTTCCTTCCTTCCTGCACAGTGCAGAGATACTGCTGATGGCCATATTCTGGTGTGAACGCTGGCAGAAATCTGTCGGGGGGGGCATGTGACCCTTCGTACCCCCCCGCCATGTGTTGCCTGGGGAAGATGTGGCTCCAGGTACCAGAAGAAGCAAATCTATCCCAGGGACCCAGCCAGGTATGGATGGTGGAGAGCACCAGGCAGGGAGGGTCAGGTTGGTCGGTCACCCCCACAGCCCCTCCGCCATGTGAGAGAGTTGTATGGGAGTATGTGTGTGTCACCTCTCCCCATGTGAAACCTAAAACCTTAAAGATAAGACGATAAATAAAAAGAATCCAACTACGCATTATTTCTTTTTAACAGGGACTCAGTCAACTTGATGTTAATTTAAACGTTTGTACTACATAGTTCTGATTGATTGCTGTTGAACTTGCTTGAATAAGAGTAATTTTACCAGTGTCCTGTATCCAGCATAGGGAAATATGGTCACCCTATTTAAGACTAGAGAAGACTGAAGAACTCCAGACAGACCTAATAAAGTTAAGGGCCATATTTTGTCACCCTTACTCTTATGGAGTAAAACGTTACTTCCTAATGTCAAGGGGAGTACTCAGAATAGGACTCATCAAGAGTTGACAAATGCATGGTAATGCCCACTGTATATGAGTAACATGAACAACTCATATACATTGCTGGGTTCTAAATCAAGTGTAACAACTCAAAAAAGCAAACGACCCCCCAAATCAAAACAAAAAAGCCCTAGACATCACTGTGGACAACTCAATGAACAGCAGCAGTGATCAAAAAAGAAAAGTAAATGTTAGCAGTATAAGTCAATACAATAGAAAATAGAGAAAATATTATGAAGTCATTGCAGTAACTCCTCACTTACAGTTGTTCTGGTTAACGTTGTTTCATTATTATGTCGCTGATCAATTAGGGAACATGCTCATTTAAAGTCGTGCAATGCTTCTTTATAATGTCATTTGGCAGCCGCCTGCTTTGTCCACTGCTTGGAGGAAGAGCACCCCTGTTGCAGCTAGCTGGTGGGGCTTGGAACCTGGGTGGGCCGGCAGCCCCCCTATCAGCTCCCCACTCCCCTAAGTTCCCTGTGCAGCAGCCACCCAGCAGGCTAGCAGTTGCCTGCCGTTCAGCTGTCCCTCCCCGCACTGTGATGTGCTGCTCCTGCCCTCTGCCTAGGAGTTGCTCCTCGAGTCTCCTGCCTGCTGTGCGGGGGGGGGGGGAGAGGGGTGCTAATGTCAAGGTGTCCCCCTCCCCCTTGCTTCTGCACCCCGCTTACCCCATCTCTATAGAGCAGGGGGACACATGACAGGGCTCAGGATGGAGGGAGCTTCCTGGCAGCAGCTGTGGTCTCACCTTGCTGACTAACTTAACAAGGTAGTGTACTTAAGAGTGGGTCAGCATACTTAAAGGGGAAATGCGCGTCTCTCTCTCTCTCTCTCTCTCTCTCTCTCTCTCTCTCACACACACACACACACACAAAGTGTGTGTCTCTGTCTCTGTCTGCCCTGCTGTCTCCCCTCCCTCCATTCCTGCTGCCTTGTAGAGCGTGAGGCTACATTAACAATGAGTTGACCCTTGGGGGCTCAGGCAATTGCTAGTTCATCATTTAGCAGTAAGGCATTCCCTGGGAAATATCCCACCCTCTGACTTCACCACCTCGACCTAGCTTCGCAATCATCATCGCTGTGTACCAGTGTTAAATTGTTTGTTTTAAACTTATACTCTGTGTGTGTGTGTGTGTGTATATATATATATATATATATATATATAAATATTTTGTCTGGCATAAAAAATTTTTCCTGGAACCTAGCCCTCCTATTTACATTAATTCTTTGGGGAAATTGGATTCGCTTAACATCATTTCACTTAAAGTTGCATTTTTCAGGAACATAACTACAACATTAAGTGAGGAGTTACTGTACATAAATCGGGCACATCGCCTCAAAACTGTGTTTTATTCTGGTCACCTTACTGCTAAAAAAATGGAGAAATAAATGGTGGTTCAGGGAGGGTAACAAAAATGATAAGAAGCACAGTTTCATATGAGGAGAACTGGTAAAGACTGTTTACTTTAGAGAAGAGACCAATAAGAAGGGACATATTGGAGATATACAAAGTAATGAATGGTAATGTAATGAAGTAATGAATAGTAAGCCAGACAATCTTATTTTCCCTTTCACTATACAAGAACAAGGGGACAATCAATGGACTTGAAATTCAACAAATGCAAAATTAATAAAAAGAAGCTGCACAGAGTACACATGACCTGTGGAGCTCATTGCCGCAAGATATCATGGACGCCAAGAACTCAGCAGAACTCAAGAAGTATTAGGCATTTATATGGATGACAAGAAGAATCATAGTTACATAAAGAAAGCTAAATAAAATAAATTGGCATTAGCAAAACTGTTATCTGATGGACTAGGAAGAAATTTCCCCTCGGGGGAAATGATTCTATGATTGTCCAGTCTGGGGTTTCCTTCCTTTGAATCATGTGGTACTAGCCTCTGTCAGAGACAGGAAACTGGGCTAGATAAGCTACTGAGCCAATCCAGGAGAGAAATTCCTACACACAGTACTACTCTTACAGAGAAGCCTTACAGTATTTCAGGGGTGGCTCTTCAGAGGTCATGCAGCTCTTCAGAGGTCAACATGTGGCTCCTTGCATAGGTGCTGACTCCAGGACTGGAGCTACAGACACCAACTTTCCAATGTGCGGGGGGGTGCTCACTGCTCATCCCCCGGCTTCTGCCCCAGGCGCTGCCCCCACTCCACCCCTTCCCGCCCCCTCCCCTTCCCCTGAATGTGCTGTGCCCTTCCTCCTCCCCTCTATTCCCCCCCCCCGCCCCCGAGCCTCCGGTACATGCAAAACAACTGATCCCTGCAGGCGGGAGGCATGAGGGGGAGGGGAAGGCGCTGTGGGCTGGAGTGAGGGGAGCTGCTGGGAGGGCTGCTGCTGGCATATTACTGTGGCTCTTTGGCAATGAACAGTGGTAAATTCTGGCTCCTGCTCAGGCCCAGGTTGGCCACCCCTGTGGTATTTAATAGGAATGAACACTCTAGGACTCTGCAGAAATAACTCTAAAAAGTGACAGGGTGAGACCCTCCCATCTGCTCCAGCCCTCTTTCCTGGTGTCACAAAACCATTGGTCAAAATATCAGTAAAAACAGGGACACAGACAATCATGCAGGGAGATTATGAAGATAGCACAAGAGAGGAATCTAAGCAAACCAGTTACTAACGCAAACAAAAGCCAAATAATAGAAATGAATATAAAGGAACAATTTACTAAAACAAAAGAAAAGTGGACTGTAAAGACACAAAGAGGGAAAGGAAAGGACAAAACTGAAATACAGAGGTGAGGACACAGGGGAAGCAAAAGAAAACTAAAATAAACTAGACATTATGAAATTAGGAAAATGAGATGAAATTGAGATGAAAGGGGACAATTTAAAGATCACCTGTAGTTTATTATTGTTTTAATGTAGTGCAGCCAAGAGGGATATTTCCTTAAATAGTTGTGTAATGTATCCTGTGCAAAAACCAGGAAGGAGAAAATTATAAAACTATTCATCGAAAGCTAAGGAAGAATAGTATAAAAAGGGACTAAATATTAACATGATAGAGTTGAAAAGTTAAAAGCTCATTGTTAGGTTATTGTCAGGGGTATGTTTAAAATCTTAAGCAGTCTTTTATAAACATTAAAAGCAATGCAGAAGCACCAATACATTAACATTTCTTTCTCATGTTTTTTAATTGAAGAAAAAAATATTTTGCCCATACAGACAATATTTACAAAATAATATAAATTAACAGGGGTTGCATATGCTGTTCTCCAGGAGAGGAAGGGTGGTTCACAACAGATAAGTGCCTAAGTCATTCATCAGTCCAAGTTACATTGCATACCACCCAACTACACTTAATGTGCTTAATTATGTTTTCCTTTGCTAAGCTCTTGATGGTCCAGTCCATTATTTGCATTTCATTGTACTTTAATAAATGGTGAAGAGAACTGGATGCACAGGTTACAATATGAAACACAGTGATAAAAGCCTAACTCATGCCCAGAATGAAGGCAAAACAAAAGTCACTAACATCTCCTGTTGCTCTTCTTATGAATCTCAAATAGAGAAGAGTACCCAATGTAGAGCATTTATCCAAATCCTGCAAAGTTTAAGGGGTCAGAAAAATGTGATTCAGATCTGAACCAGTCCTGGTTTTGGTTTGCAAAATAAAATTCCAATAGAAGAAGGGGTTTGTTCACCTCTGTTATAAAGGAGGAGCAGCAGCATTTCCAGTCAGAAATACAGGCCACTTGTCAAACACCAACCATTCTGAGAACAGCTGTTCCATAGCCATATTAATCCAGTTGCCCCACAAATGCCACCAGGAAATCCCATCACTTTTCTGTCCAAGCTAGGACCAAAAGCTAACCATTGCAAACTGCAGGAAGCAGTATTCCCAGGCTTTCCTTCCAATCCAGACCCCTTTCTGAGGGAGAGACATAAGTGACATAACACACTGTGGATGAAGAGGTTGTAGCAGATGATGAGGCCAGGAAGGACTTTTGGGGGGAGGGACCCCTGGAAAGAAGTACTAGCAAAGGCTTCAGAATAAGCTGTAGGCTTTGTAAGTGCACCATGCACTTCTGTCTGATGCCCAATAGACCAGGTGACAGAATGGCTTAGGCCTGAGACCTGAGTAGTAAGTGACATAATGGATATTTTGACTTGGAGAAGCATTTGGGTTGTTGTCCAGGAGGGTGAAAACATGGAACTAGCAGTCCTCACTGATAGAGACTGCACAGCAAATGAGGATTACCTGGAGGCTGAGCCAGCCAGAGAATCCACCATGACCACAGCCAAGAATAGGACAGTCAGAGGGATGGAGAGAAAAATCAAAAGAGGTCACTAGCTCCTCTGGTCATCTGTCTCCAGCAAGGCAGACTGGGACAGAAAGAAGTCCTGTCCCTTTATGGAGTGACTAGACAGTGTGTGACTGGGGAGATGGGGGGAACACACCATACAGTCTAAGACCACAAGGGTGAGGGCCCCCAGAGATCAGGCTGTATGAGGTTAGCTAGGAGAGCCTGGTAACTGGTCTAGTGGCATTTGGGTGTGCCCAAATGTTAGTGTTGGAGAGTTTAGTCAATATGGAGGTACTGTGGGTAACCACCGCATTCAGATCACCTGTGTCCTTGGGGATTCTCAGGTATAGCCCTTGGCTGTCATTCCTTCACTAGTTTAGTGACACCCAACCAATTGGCACCAGGAGGAAATGTGCCACTCATTACCATGGTCTGTTTTCCTGGGAAAAGACAGAGCATTTTCCTGCTTTTCTGGGCCATATGGACACTCAGCAAGTCATGGGACATGCTCAGGACCTGAAAGTGTGGTATCTGTAGCCATTTCCATTACTGTGTTGCAGTGAATTTCACATGACAGGTCCTCAAGTAGAAGCTTTTATTGCCAGGCTGATGTCAACATTATTCTTTTTTTTTATAGTGCCATAGATAGAGTTCTGAGTCACTCAACTGCCCTTTCAAGAGTACATTGAATTGAGAGAGAAGCGCTGCGTAGTATTTTGTAGCATTCAGAAGTGAAGTACCTGCTCTGCCCATTCCTTTTGCTATTAATGGAACAGACTTCTTTTGAAGAGAAGAACTGCCTCTACCATGCCAAGTGTGATTCATAAAACATCTTAGCAAAAAAGAAAGAGGATTTTGAAATGTAGTAGATCCAAGTCTTGAAACCTGGATTTTTCTAGCATTCAAAAATTATGGGATTGAAGCCCGAGATTAGAGTTACAATAGATTGCAAGTGTATATATTGGGTGTTGGATTGAGGTGGGTGGATCTCTCAGAAGTCACTGAAACCTAACAAGATGTATAGATGCCCCCATGTGCTTTCTTCAAAGGGGAGAATGTAGCATGTTGCTTGATATGACAGATCTGACCACTTGGCCATTGTCCTACATATGGAAATTATCAGAGATGGTTCAGAGGAACATGAAAAATGCATCTAAGGTAAAAAAAAAAAGGTGTATCTCCTTTTGTTATATTATTTGCCATCTGTTACCATGTCATGTTGCCCATTGTTGTATGGTCATATAATGTAAGACCCTATTGTAATGCATATGTGAACTAGGGCAGGATTAAGCTTATTGTTAAAATTTTGATTTGATTTTTTTTTGCCTGAGAATAATCACAATCCTAATATCCTGCATGAATGTAGTTTAAACAAAATATTAATAACCCTTCTGTCTGCCACAGAACCACAATATAAAAATGATCACCTGATAATCTCATTATATGTGAAACACTCTACAGTGAACCATAATTGCTGGGCAATTTTATGAACAATGTAATGTCATGTTTGATGCCTGGCTACAGAAATCCACTGCAAGCCCAGCTGTATAACCGATGAATGCTCACATTTCCTTATTGGACTCAAATAAATACAAAACATCAAGTGACAAGACTGATAATTGATAATTTTTCATAGCTCACAGCTTCAAGCTATTAATTTCTTGGAAAGGCCCATGAAGATGATGCCGAGGACATCAAAAATAGATTGTCAAACAGACGCACATGCTCCCTAAAAGAATAAATCCAAGACTGGTCTCTTCCTGCCAAATTCTATACAGTGCTAGTTGGAGTTTAGTTTAGCCACTTAGATCTATTTATGGAAAGAGTACAGAAGAGACAAAGAAAGGTAATTGACTGTCTAAAAAACTCTGACGATCAGTAAAAATACAAGTTGTAAAGATGCTTTATCGTTTCTTAAAGACAATGGATGGTATTAATAGACACCTATGGATACATTAAAAACCCTGAAAATACAGATAACTTAATACAGTCACAAAGTAGCAGCTTCAAAAAGCTTTGAAGATGCATACCTAGCTTTAAACAATGGAAGATATCTTTTAATAGCCGTAGGTTTGACCTCTGCCATTCGAATTCAAAACAGAGGGCTTTCATTTATGCAATGAATCAGCATGTTAAATGGAGAACAAAAGTCACTGAGGCTAATGAATAAAATCTATATCAACCATGAGTAAAAAAGTGCTAGATACAATAATCTCCCTGCTTTGGATCTGAACTCTTCATCTAGTCTCACATTGTTGGGAAAGAAAGACATTGATGGAAAGAAAACATCTTTTCACAAAACAAGAGATGATCCTTATCTAGACATTGATGAGAGGGCCTTAGTAAAGGGGCCATCCCATTGGTGTGCTGGTGTCTGCACTGGAGCAGAGAAATTAACATAAGAAAAAGGGAAGGTTGACACTTGAGGGTTGGAGGTTGAAGATGAAGGGATTAAAACATATCTTTTAAACCAAGGGATGTAATTTATTTTAATCCCAAAATTACTGACGTTGCCCATGAATTTGGCATTCCCCCTAGCTTTTATTCTACAAAACCATTTACATTGGAAATAGTAAATCATGAAACCAAAGCTATAGAATAGTTTTTATACTAAAGGAACGAATCCCACAGCATATGATGTTTCCTGACTGAATAATGATTTAGGTCTCTCATTTTGGGTCTTTGTCACACATTGGCCCCACATCTGGGCCACAACAAGTTGAGAGGCATGGATGAAAATATCAAAGACCTTGAACCAGTGGATTTTGGATGTGATCATGATGATTATTCAGCATCTCTTTACCTCATGTATGAAATTACATTCTTCCCAAAAGCGACTCCTGTCTTGTTTCTTGGTTGTAGTGGAGTGACCATATTGCTTCCACGCTCTTTCCCCCTCAGCTTCTGGACACATCATTGACTTTCAAACCTCCCATTGAAATGCTTACACAGCCTCCGTTCCATTACTTAAGAAAGTAGAAAGAGGCAAGGTTTAAGACTTAGGGCACGTCTACACTGGCAAAGTTACAGCGCCGGCAGTTACAGCACCGGTCAAAGAGTGCAGAAGGAAAACCGCTGTTGTGTGTTCACACTGACAGCTGCCTGCACAATACTGTGTTCACACTTGTGGCACTTGCAGCGCTATTCAGACCAGTGCACTCTGGGCAGCTATCCCACAGAACACCTCTTTCTCTTTTGCCACTAAGACTTCTGGGAAGGCGGAGAGGGTCGCAGGGCATCCTGGGTCCAGTCCCAATGCCCCGTGATGCATTGCTTTGCATCCCACTAATCCCTGTGCATCCATCCACATTTGGCGCCATCTTTCAACAGTTTGTGTATTGCGCGCCCTGCCTCTTTTGAGCTGCAGGAATGGATCCCAAACTGCTGACCAGTATGCTGCTCGCTCAGACCAACACGTAACGAATGGCAGTGGAGTTATTCCTTAAACTACAAAGGCAAGAGGAATGTGACATTGCATAATAGCTATGACACGAGATTGCTTGTGGCATTCACGGAGGTGCTGACCACAGTGGAATGCCACTTTTGGGCTCAGGAAAGAAGCACTGAGTGGTGGGATCACATCGTGATGCACATCTGGGAAGATGAGCAGTGGCTGCAGAACTTTCAGATGAGGAAAGCCACATTCATGAGCTTGCCCCAGCCCTGTGACGCAAAGACATGAGAATGAGAGCTGCCCTGTCGCTGGAGAAGCGCGTGGTGATTGCACTGTGGAAGATGGCTACTCCAGACTGCTACTGATCGGTCGCTAATCAGTTTAGAGTGGGAAAGTCGACCACTGGAGTCATGTTGATGGAAGTGTGCAGGGCCATTAATCGCATCCTGCTCCGAAAGACTGTGACTCTGGGCAACGTGCATGACACTGTGGATGGCTTTGTACAAATGGGCTTCCTTAACTGCGAAGGGGCAATAGATGGCATGCACATTCCAATTCTGGCACCAGACCACATAGCCACAGAGTACATTAATAGCAAAGGGTATTTCTCAATGGTTCTCCAGGTGCTTGTGGATCAGCGTGGGCGTTTCACAGTCATTAACGCAGGCTGGTCCAGGAAGGTTCTTTCGGAACACTGGCCTGTTCAGGAAGCTGCAAGCAGGGACTTTCTTCCTGGACCAGAAGATCACCATAGGGGAAGTCGAAATGCCCATTGTGATCCTGGGAGACCCCACCTACCCCTTAATGCTGTGGCTTATGAAGCCATACATGTGGCAACTTGACAGCAGCAAGGAGCAGTTCAACAACAGGCTGAGCAAGTGCAGAATGACTGTTGAGTGTGCATTTGGCCATTTAAAAGCCCGCTGGCGATGCCTGTATGGGAAGCTGGACATGGCCGATGACAATATTCCTATGGTTATAGCCGCATGCTGTAAGTTCCATAATATTTGTGAAGGGAAGGGTGAAAGCTTCACTAAGGGCTGGACCACGGAGGCTCAGCACCTGGAGCCTGAGTTTGAACAGCCAGAGACCAGGGCTATTAGAGGGGCACAGCATGAGGCCATAAGGATCAGTGACGCCTTGAGCAATTTGAAGCTGAAAACCACTAATATTTGTTGCTATGCTCGGGATTACAGTGCTTGTAATGCTAGGAGACAATTGGTGCACATGATGTAAGAAGGGGCCTTAACATAATTGTATGTTGCTTTGCAGTGCTCTTTTTGCTTTCATTTAATAGAATAAAGATTACTTTCAAACCAACACAATTCTTTTATTAAAAGAGTCAAACAAAAAAATTCATCACCAGGGAGGGGGATAGGGGATGGGGGAAGGGAAGGTCTCAAGAGGAGGAGGGGCCCCGGGACGGCTACAGATTTATGTATGTCCAGGGATCCTACCCAACCTTCTCCTTTGGACTACAGTGCAGCGGGTGTTGCACTTAAGCAGGACCAAACTGCAGAGGGATGGGTGTTGAGCACAGTGGGTAATGGGAGTCCACACTGCTGGACAGTGAGGAGGGAGGAATGCTGCGGGTAGAGAGTGGAGCCAGGAGGTTGATAACAGAGTGTTGGTGGTGTGGGGAGGGGGAAGCATGGGAAAGTTTTGTGACAGTGGCTGCAGGGGAGGGCGGGCACGGAGCTGCTAGGTTTTAAGAGCTAGTATCGCCTGGAGTGTGTCCACTTGGCGCTCCATAACGTTTAAGAGCTGCTCCGTGGCTTCTTTCTGGTGTGCTGCATTCTCCTTTCGGTCCCTCTTCTTGCTGTCCCACCACTCCTTCAATTCCTGTTTCTTGGTGTCGGGGTACATCATAACCTCATGGAGAAAGTCCTTCTTAGTTCTCCTTGGCCGCTTTCTAAATCTGCGCAGCCTTTCTGCCGCCAATAAGAAAGAGGGAGGCTGGGCTCCCAACGTCATCTCTATGAAGTTTAAAAGCAACATTTTACAGAAGCAGTATTGTTTGCAACACAGACAACACTGATCCAGTGCTTTAACACACAGCCAGTACTCACACACTGGTCACTAACTGGCTGACCCCAGGCAAGCACACATGAACCACAAGACCCCCATAAAGGTAAGTAGCCACAGGTGCAGGGTAAATCACTCTTCCTGGACCCTGCTGTACATTGGGCACGTGGCTCTTGGGTAGAGCCAACACTGTAGTGGGGGCCTGATAATCATTCCTGTCCCCAAACTGTCACAGGAGGTGATCATTATGGAAGATATCTTGCTGCTGAGGGTGAGCAGGGAATCAAGGGAGGGTCTTCTCCAAGCCTGCAGCTTCTGCCCAGGCCCCTATGCAGCTCGTCTGTGTGCAGCAATGGTCCCCCCGCAAGTGTCGGCAAAATGGAGTGGGAAATTTACCTTTAATGGGGCAAGAAACAAAGCAGCTCTGCTGAGGAACCTGCGGCTGTGGATTGCCCAGTATCTCCACAAGAGTTTCCTGGAGATCTCTGAGGGAGATTCCCGTGAAGTGAGGAAGTCTATCAACAGCATATTCCGCTGCTCAGACGAGGCATACGGTGAGAGACAAGCCTGCTTTCTCCAACCCTCCTGCCCCCAACAACTCGCTTCAGCAATTCCCAAAATCAGATCCACTTACCAGGGGCCTCCTCTCCTGTTTGCGATTTGCCAAGATCCGACTGCTGTGACTGGCTAGGCTCCTCCGGGGTAGAAGAGAGCTCCTGACTGCATGCATCTCTGGCCTCTGAGTCATCCTCGGCCTCTGGGTCCCCCTCCCCCTCTTCAACCAAGATTTCCTCTTCCTGGCTCGGTCCACTCTCAACTGGCACACGAGCCAACAAAGTATCCACAGGGGCCTTCGCAGTGGAGGTGGGGTCGCCACTGAGTATCACGTCCAGCTCTTCGTAGAACTGGCAGCTTGTGGGCACAGCACGGGAGCGGCGGTTTGCCTCCCGTGCCTTGTGGTAGGCCTTCCACAGCTCCTTCACTTTGACCCTGCACTGCAGTGTGTCCCAATCATGGCCCCTTTCTATCATGCATCGTGAAATCTGTCCGTAGATATCATAATTCCTACGGCTGGAGTGCAGCTGGGACTGGACAGCCTCCTATCCCCAAATGCTGATGAGGTCCAGCAGCTCGGCATTGCTCCAAGTGGGGGATCGCCCGGTGCGTGGAGCAGGCCTGGCCACCTGGAAAGATGCACTGAGACCGCTTCACGCATCACCAAGCACACAGGAAGGGGACTTTCAAATTTGCAAAAGAATGTACAGGGTGGGGCTGACGGTTGGTCACCTGAGGGCAGGGCAGTAGATTCAAACCAATCACCAGAGAGGTGAGAACAGGCATTGTGGGACACCTCCCGGAGGCCAATCGCAGCGCTGTGATTGCCACAGTGTCTACATTGGCACCGGAATGCTGTAGCCCCAGCGCAGAAAGCTCTATGCCTCTCATCGGGGTGGTTTTTTAGAGCATGACAACTGTGCCGTTTCTGTGGCTTGGCAGTGTGTACACCTTGGGAGTTACAGCACAGAAAGCTGTTTTACTGCGCAGAAACTTGCCAGTGTAGACCGGGTCCAAGTCTTGGGCAAGTCCGTGGAGAATTTTAAAAACACCCACAAATGTGAACTGGTTTCTAAAATTGATGACATGTAAGCTGAGTTTGAGGATGGGAGCTGCTTTTTTTTTGTACATGCTTTAGATTGCAAACTAGTCAACTGTGTGTTGATTTGTATATTTTTACTACTGTAAAACTCAATATACATCTACAGATATAAAATAACATGCTTGAAACTGTAGACTGCTTGTATATAATCAAAGTGGGGTACACAGAGGCAGGGTGCTGCAGAAAGAGCTCTGGCCATGAGGGGTGCTCGGGTAGCGGCTGAGCCTGTTACCTGGCCATAGAAGAACTTTCTCCACAGCAAAGCATTTGTTTGATGCTTTTGCTTTTTGTGAAACAGTTCAAAGAACAGAGTTTCCATTGGCCCTTTATCCCAGAAACATGGCTGGGGTCTCAAATGTCTTGTAAACTGATGTAAGTGGTGACAGGAAAGCCGGCACAGAATAGTCTGTTCTCTCATCAGTATCCATTACCGTAGCTTTGGGGAATATACAGTCGGATCAGGTTTAAGGGCACAGAGGGTAAATAGTGCCTATTTATTGGTACTACAGTGATTGGCACTTTAATAATTATTTATTTTGTGTATTTCTATACAGAATAATACATTAATAGAGAAATGCTGAACTCAGCTTTGCTTCTTCTGCCCCACACCAGAAAAGCAAGGCTATTTGTTTAAGGTGTTTGTATGATGCTCATTACAGTCATATCTGAGTGCCTCCAATTCTAAATCTATGGCCTAAAATATGTCCTTCCTTCTAACATAGGGATTGAAATTAAATTAGGGACTACACTGTGCAACCCTTACTCACACTGGTAAATATTTGTGTATGTAATCCCATTGATTTCAACAGGGCTGCTTGTCTGAATAAGGGCTCACAAATGCAAATAAAGGTCATGCCATGTAACTCTCAAACAGTTGAAGGTTTCCACAGAAGCAGCAATTCTGTGTTTCATCATCAGCAAGAAGAATGTGCTAGGTTCTTACCTTCTGTTTTTTTACTTTTTTTGGTCTCTTTTGCTATTTGAAATAGATAATCAAAGAAAAGAAGAAATCCTTGCTAGTAATAAAATGGATTGTTTGATTTTATAGAGCATGAGGATAATCCTGTTTCTCCTTTACCTCAGATTACAGTCTTTGAAAAATAAGAATGCTGAAACAAAGACACATCCTTTTACAAAAGTGTGCCAGTCTTCAAAACACAAGATACATTTAGAGCAAGACACTCCCTTATTATTATCCTTTATTATTTGCATGATCGTAGGTCCTAGGAGCCCTGTCATGGGCCAGGACCCCATTGTGCTAGGCACCGTACAACCACAGAACAAAAAGACAGTCTCTGCCACAAAGAGCTTACACTCTAAGTAGATTTGGCCAAACTTTATTCATCTGATTTTCAGGACTATTTAAAGTAGCCTGCTAGATGGTATGGGCCAGATAGTGCCATTAAGGCACAGGCCCATGTTATGGGTGATGTTGAGGTGCAGCTCCTTGGCATGCATATAGAGGGGAACACTAGCTGGGACCCCCTTAGGAGGGTACAGCATGTGTTCCCTTCCGTAGCTGCCCGGCTGTGTTGGCTGGAGCTTAGAGGAGCAAGGCTACCTTCTTTTACCCATTTCTGGAGGCTAGCTCCCCAGTGAGTGCAGGCAGCTCAGGAGAGTGCGATCACTGCAATTGTGCCCGGCCCCTACAAAAAGAATACAAGGAGAGGGAAGCTCCTTGACCACTCTCCTGCCTTGCAAACTAGCCAAAGGGCCAGGCACAAACAGTCCCGACATAAATTTGCACTATTCTGTCTCAGAGCACAACTAAATCACTGAGATTCTTGTTCACATGCACACAATATTCAAGCAGGTTATTTGCACAAGCTAACCTGTAGCAATAACCTCAGGAGTAAGAGTGTGCTAAGGCTAAAAGTACTGTAGAAATACATGCAAGTGCCTTAAGAAATTGCTAGATAAAATACCACTGACATCCAGACCACAGAAGGAGAAGGGTAAGGTGGGACTTTCCTGGACTTCAGGAAAGCAGACTTCGACTCCCTCAGGGAACAGATGGCCAGGATCCCCTGGGGGACTAACATGAAGGGGAAGGGAGTCCAGGAGAGCTGGCTGTATTTCAAGGAATCCCTGTTGAGGTTACAGGGACAAACCATCCCGATGAGTCGAAAGAATAGTAAATATGGCAGGCGACCAGCTTGGCTTAATGGTGAAATCCTAGCGGATCTTAAACATAAAAAAGAAGCTTACAAGAAGTGGAAGGTTGGACATATGACCAGGGAAGAGTATAAAAATATTGTTCGGGCATGTAGGAAAGATATCAGGAGGGCCAAATCGCACCTGGAGCTGCAGCTAGCAAGAGATGTCAAGAGTAACAAGAAGGGTTTCTTCAGGTATGTTGGCAACAAGAAGAAAGCCAAGGAAAGTGTGGGCCCCTTACTGAATGAGGGAGGCAACCTAGTGACAGAGGATGTGGAAAAAGCTAATGTACTCAATGCTTTTTTTGCCTCTGTTTTCACTAACAAGGTCAGCTCCCAGACTGCTGCGCTGGGCATCACAGAATGGGGAAGAGATGGCCAGCCCTCTGTGGAGATAGAGGTGGTTAGGGACTATTTAGAGAAGCTGGACGTGCACAAGTCCATGGGGCCGGACGAGTTGCATCCGAGAGTGCTGAAGGAATTGGCGGCTGTGATTGCAGAGCCCTTGGCCATTATCTTTGAAAACTCGTGGCGAACGGGGGAAGTCCCGGATGACTGGAAAAAGGCTAATGTAGTGCCAATCTTTAAAAAAGGGAAGAAGGAGGATCCTGGGAACTACAGGCCAGTCAGCCTCACTTCAGTCCCTGGAAAAATCATGGAGCAGGTCCTCAAAGAATCAATCCTGAAGCACTTACATGAGAGGAAAGTGATCAGGAACAGTCAGCATGGATTCACCAAGGGAAGGTCATGCCTGACTAATCTAATCGCCTTTTATGATGGGATTACTGGTTCTGTGGATGAAGGGAAAGCAGTGGATGTATTGTTTCTTGACTTTAGCAAAGCTTTTGACACGGTCTCCCACAGTATTCTTGTCAGCAAGTTAAGGAAGTATGGGCTGGATGAATGCACTATAAGGTGGGTAGAAAGCTGGCTAGATTGTTGGGCTCAACGGGTAGTGATCAATGGCTCCATGTCTAGTTGGCAGCCGGTGTCAAGTGGTGTGCCCCAGGGGTCGGTCCTGGGGCCGGTTTTGTTCAATATCTTCATAAATGATCTGGAGGATGGTGTGGATTGCACTCTCAGCAAATTTGCGGATGATACTAAACTGGGAGGAGTGGTAGATACGCTGGAGGGGAGGGATAGGATACAGAAGGACCTAGACAAATTGGAGGATTGGGCCAAAAGAAATCTGATGAGGTTCAATAAGGATAAGTGCAGGGTCCTGCACTTAGGATGGAAGAATCCAATGCACCGCTACAGACTAGGGACCGAATGGCTAGGCAGCAGTTCTGCAGAAAAGGACCTAGGGGTGACAGTGGACGAGAAGCTGGATATGAGTCAACAGTGTGCCCTTGTTGCCAAGAAGGCCAATGGCATTTTGGGATGTATAAGTAGGGGCATAGCGAGCAGATGGAGGGACGTGATCGTTCCCCTCTATTCGACACTGGTGAGGCCTCATCTGGAGTACTGTGTCCAGTTTTGGGCCCCACACTACAAGAAGGATGTGGATAAATTGGAGAGAGTCCAGCGAAGGGCAACAAAAATGATTAGGGGTCTAGAGCACATGACTTATGAAGAGAGGCTGAGGGAGCTGGGATTGTTTAGTCTGCGGAAGAGAAGAATGAGGGGGGATTTGATAGCTGCTTTCAACTACCTGAAAGGGGGTTCCAAAGAGGATGGCTCTAGACTGTTCTCAATGGTAGCAGATGACAGAACGAGGAGTAATGGTCTCAAGTTGCAATGGGGGAGGTTTAGATTGGATATTAGGAAAAACTTTTTCACTAAGAGGGTGGTGAAACACTGGAATGCGTTACCTAGGGAGGTGGTAGAATCTCCTTCCTTAGAGGTTTTTAAGGTCAGGCTTGACAAAGCCCTGGCTGGGATGATTTAACTGGGAATTGGTCCTGCTTCGAGCAGGGGGTTGGACTAGATGACCTTCTGGGGTCCCTTCCAACCCTGATATTCTATGATTCTATGATCCTTCTTCCACCATCACCACCTTTAGGTGTGGCTCTGCTCTGAAAGGTGACTGTAAATATGGCATAGCGGGGTCCCATGTAAACAATCTGATATCCGGAGCAAATCTGCTCAGTTTACAGGTATAAAAAGATAGGCTGGGGCAGCCTCACACATTTTTCCTCTCTTCCCAGCACCCTCCCGACCCCTTCTCAGCTCCTACCCCTTCCACGAGCCCCTTTCTTACATTTCTCCCAGCTTCACCCCTTTTTCTCAGGCTCCTACCTGCTAGTTGCTGCAGCTACGGGCACAGACACTGCTGACTGTTCCGGGCTCAAATGTTCAGTTGAATGCATGTTTGAGATGTGAGCCGGTGTGACAGGGCTGAACACCAGGTGAGATGCATGGCATTTGGCAGCCTTGCTCCCATGTTGCTTCTCCATTCTGTGGTCTCTCTGTTTAGCTAATCCCCTCCTAGCAAAACCCCATTCAAATACAAAGAAAAGAAACTGTGGAATAAGATGAGGTTTATACACCATCACATTAGTCACTCTGCATATGGGTTCTGTATCTTCCTCCCCACCCTGTGCCTGTCCTGTCTATCTAGATTGCAAGCTCTTCAGGCAGGGGCTGTCCTTTATTCTTGCTCTGTGTAGTGCCTCACACAATGGGGTCTTGAACTCATTTGGGGACCCTAGGAGCTACCTTAATACAAATAATAAATTATAATATACAGTGGCCTAGAATTTAGCTGAGCCCAATATGCACTGCACTCAGGTGAGGGGGAAGACCTGCAGAGGAGCCATTTGTGGCTGCCCTATAATTCTATGGAGACCTGGTCTCTGGCATAGTCTAGAAAAGCCTCCAGAAAGCTCTGAACTACACCAGCTGCCTATGGCTCTATAGGACAGGGACTCCACCTGGGTGTTACTCCAGTGCAGGAGCACTCCAGTCACATCCATTCCCTCCCTCCTCCCCTCCCTCCGGTCCGTCATCCCAATATACCTCCTACCCAGGAGGCCAGGAGGGGATAATGTAAAAGCCAGCTTGATTGGCTTTGTGCAACTCAAGGATTCATCCACCACCTAGGAATCTCTAGGCAGCCATTGCCAGTACAAATGGCTCGCTAGCTATTTTGTGTTGCCAGAGCAGTGTGAAACACTCAGAGCAGGGGCAAAGATATGGCCCATTATTCAACATTTCAACCCAGTATCCTACAAACTGACTTGAGCAGAAAAGTTACATTCTCATCACTTGAAGTAGTACAAATAATCATTCATACACTGTGATTCCTGGAATTCCTCTTCTGACCATGCAGTGTGGTTGTAGCCATGTCATTCCCAGGGTATTAGAGGGACAAGGTGGATGAGGTAATATCTTTTATTGGACAACTCCACCTTGCATTTAGCTGCGACACTTGGAGTACCTTTCCCAGACCTGAAGAAGAACTCTGTGTGACTTGAAAGCTTGTCCCTCTCACCAACAGAAATGGATCCAATAAAAAATATTACCTCACCCACCTTATCTCTTCTCAGCGTAGCATTTCCCTCATTCTTTTATTTATATAGGTAACAAAAGTGTCTTGAATTATTACAGCAGTACATAAACTGAAGTTGAAAAATTAAAATAGCCATGTTAATCTCAGTTTTGTTCAAAAAGAAAAACAATTGTATAACAAACCCAGCTATGTATGTTGAGTTGCTGCTGTGGCCTCCTGGCTCTACAGCCAGTGTGGAACAGTGTTCACTGCGAAGAGCTGCTATGCTTTGCTGCTTTTCAGATTTTGTTCGATTGCCAAAATGAAGAGGAAGCAGAACTCCAGGGTCACAATCAGCATTAAAACAATGTATTTCATCCAGCCTCTCAGTATCATACAATCTGAAACATAACTGCTAGGAAGACTCAAGGACTGCAGACTCCCACACGAGAGGCGGGGACATGTAATCTGTCTAAAGACAAGTGTGACAGAGGAGAAGTTTGCCAAAGTTTAAGAATGTTTCATGTTTCTCATTTTAAAAACAAGAGCCTTATTCAATTTATAATCACCTTCATTCTTTTGTAATCGAAGAAATGGAAACTATACAATGTAAAATCTCTGTATTCTCTGTTTTAAGACTTTTGTGTATTTTCCCTTTTCTTCATTAAAAAGTATATATAAAATATAGGGATGATTGTCATATACTGGTAAGGTGTCATTATCTTATATGTTCTCCAGAATGTGATACAGTACTAATCTCTATCCAGTCCTGCAAATGCTTAAGAACATGAGTAGCTGAATGTTACTGCCTGTGAGCAGTCTCCCTGAAGTTAGTGGAATTTGAGTAATGTTATTTGCACACCTAAGTGTTTGCAAGATCAGGCCCTTATTATCTGAACATTAAATTAGGAGAGATTCTGTCCCCTGCCCCCCAGTGTTTGAATCGTTTATAGTCCTCACAAATATTTATATGCATTGTAAACTGCTTCACCTTAAAATGAAGTCATTCTGATGCTAATATAGAGAAAGCAGGAATCGGAGGTGTAGTCAGACAGGGACTCCGTCCGCTGAATGTTGCCTCTAGCCTTCATTTGGAATAGAAACATGTTGTTTATCTACACAGTAAAGTAACTCCATGGCAGTTGGCAAAACATTGAATTTTTCCTTTACTGCCAATGCCCAGATGTGTCTCTTTAATACTATGTTACTACACGGATCCTCTAAAAAGGCAATTTTTTGCTGCAGTCTTTGCTACTTAATTAGAGGATATAAATAGAGTGTAAATCCCCCTCCCCCAAAATTAAACATTTCAGTAAATGTATCTCAGGGTAGCTCTTTCCCAGCTGAAAACTTGTTCCTTTCAAAAAGTAAGTGCTAAACCCTAAGTGCAATCACAGCTTCAAACCAGCTAAGAGATGTTTATTCTCAAGCATGTTTTAATCTAAAATGCCTATTGGCTTCCTGACAAAGTACTTCAGCCAAAAAAATGAGCAGAATATCTCATTACTACATCCAAATATTGTATACAAAGTTTTGGGGGTGAAATTTGGTACCAGTTAAGCAAGGGACTAAATTCAATCCACAAAGCGACTTGGGCCTTGGAACATTTATCATTGCAGAATAACTTTTAGACACCTTACTACCCACTCAAATCTATAACCCCAAGTTAGGTGCCTGGGCTCCTTATACAATGCATGGGGAGAGATACTCACTTAAGAATGGTTTCAGAGTAGCGGCCGTGTTAGTTTGTATCCGCAAAAAGAAAAGGAGTACTTGTGGCACCTGAGAGACTAACAAATTTATTTGAGCATAAGCTTTCATGAGCTACAGCTCACTTCATCGGATTCCACTGAATGCATCCAATGAAGTGAGCTGTAGCTCACGAAAGCTTATGCTCAAATAAATTTCTTAGTCTCTCAGGTGCCACAAGTACTCCTTTTCTTTTCACTTAAGAATGGGATCCTCAAAAGCCAGCATGTTGCATGGGGAGCTGCCTCAGTTAACCTGTAGGAAATACCAAGGAGAGGGGTGTGGCCTAAGCCTCACCCTCCAAAGGGACTTAGATGCTTAAGTCAAGGCTAGAGGGAAGTGCCTATCTCTGCTTGGGATTCCCAGCCATGAACCATCTCCTGGAGTCAGGGATTGAAGCGGTTTTTTTGCATAAACAAGATCTGAATGAGCTCTCCCCTGACATCTAGTGATGAACAGGGGGAAAAGGTCTCAGGAACAGACTGTATTTGCATAGCCAAGCCTACTCTGCCTAGGTGATCTGCAGACAGACCTGCTTTGCCAAAGTGATCCATTTTGGCTGTTTTTTCTTAAAATTCATTTTTGTCTTGAATTAAATGAAGTTTTCCTCATTGTATCAGTAAAGGGCAGCAGAACTATTCTTAGCATGCCCTGACTGAAGTGGTCCCCCTATATAGGACCTCACTTGCTAACCAGGAGGTAGGGATGCCAAAGCCAAGTAAAAATGAGAAGGGGGAGCCATCTGTTTAATGAGTTCTGGAGACCATTTAATTCTCCCTCTCCAGTGTTTAAAGACAGCTGATCCAGCTCAAATTAGAGTCCTTGTTTCTGCTTCACAATTAATAGAGCTGAAATCACTGATAAGCTGATATAAGAAGGGCTGAACCTTAGGGTGGGGGAGGTGGACATGTTGTAGTGGAGGGCAATGCTGCAGCAGCAGGGAGGTTCCCCACTACCCAGGTAAATCACTAAGAACTGGGCAAAGGGGTGGAACCTTGAAACATGGCGCTGCAGAGGTGGCAGCAAGCAGCAGCAGTGGTAACAGTGGCAGCACGGAGCAGCAGCAGAGAAAACAGCGGGACTCATGAAAGTGGCAAAGGTGGCAGTGAGTGGCAGAGATAAAAGCAGCAGCAGAGGCGACAAGCAGTGGCAGAGACAATAAAAAACACTGGATGCACCTCTGGGATCTTGCTGAGCAGGGACAACAAACCACACGTGGAGTGCAATGGAGGGGAGAAGAAAGTGGCATGTCAGAGAGACTTTTGTTGGATGTTCACACTGCAAGGTGGGAAACTGAGGCAAAGGACACTGCCAAGCGTGGGTGTTCACTTATGCTTTGCATGCTTTTGAGTCAGCTTTGCAGTGTTTCTCCAAATTATTGCTGAGTTGTCTCTCACTTTTAATAAAAGTTTTGTTTGGTTACACACAGCCTCATGTTTCCAGGTGGGGAAGTATTGCTTCTTAGAGGTGTTTGGTTTCCCCAGATTACTGGATGGGGGTTCAAGCTAGTTCTGTTTTTTGATGCTGAGAGGAACCCCTAAATAGTGAGCCCAGCCCTTGCTGCTGCTGACAATTCCCAGCAGAAGGGTTATATTTACAAGGAATGCCAAAGGAAGTGCTAGTGGTGCTCACTCACTTGCAATTTTTAGCCCAATGGTTAGGGCACTCACCTGGGATGTAGGAAAACTAGGTTCAATTCCCCCCACAGTCTGATGTGGAGCAGATGTTTGAACTCAGTTCTCCCAGCTCCTAGGAGGGTGCCCTAGCCAGTGCGTTATGGGCATTCTAGGACAGGGGTCTCTCCTGTTGATGCTGTTCCACTGTGTATAAATAATTAAATAATCACTGAAACTCGGGGGCTCCCACTTGGTTGCCCTAACCACTGGACTATAGAGTCATTGCTACTCTCTTTGCCACTCAGTGAATACCTCCCCTCCAGCTTTTCTGTGTGGGTTTAGGCATGCTCTGAGAATGCCTACTGGCTTGGGGCCCACAGGTGGGGAATGCATAGTTTGAGGGTTCCTCTGGGATTTATGTGTGAGATAAGTGCCCAAGAGAGTAGACTGAAGCAGCTGCACTCATGCTCACTGGCAGAAACTTAGGGCTGGTCTACACTGAAAAGTTAGGTTGACCCAGCAAAGTGTGAAAAATCCACACCCCTGAGCAGCATAGTTAAGCTGAACTAACCCTCTGGGTACACAGGGCTAGGTAGATGGAAGAATCCGTCTGTTGACCTAGCTACCACCTCTCAGGGAGGTGGAGTAACTACAGTGATGGGAGATCCCTTCCTGACATTGTAGCAAGTGTGGACATTATAGACATAGCCACAGGCACCGTGAGGACCTTAATGGCTGAAATATAGGCACCTACAGAATTAGGCAGCAGCTGAGCAGTGGTTTTGAGAATCTCAGTGGCACTTATATGTTGTGCCTGTACTTAGGTGCCTAAAGTGGCAGTTGGGTACATAAGTCTTTTTGTGAACCTAGCCCAAAGAGCATTGGTTAGATCTATATCCAGTGCAGGTATATGTCATGCAAACATTCATACCCAGCTCCTGCTAGTTCACTTTAGACTTAGCCTAGAGCCTCAGTTCTAGATCCCTCCTGAGCCTAGGGGACCAATCAGTCTCTACAGTATAAATACAGATTATCAAAACTTGTGCCTAATGCACTGATGGGTAGGGTTTAGCTGGCTGATTTAAATGTGATTTCTGATAAAGGCATTAAAAAGTAGAGGTTGCAATTATTTTGACCATGTCAGAGAAGCAATGCCTTTCTAACCTGACTCTACAGTTTGCAGAGTGTTCATTACAGGGAGAGAGCCTCTGTCAAAGTATTCTGCACAGGAAGTCAAACGTAAGAGTGTGTGCTTGAATGCATACACATCACGTCACGTCAACAGTCCGCAACTTCTCTTGATACTAGAAATTCCATTGCCCTGAAAGCTTCTACCTCAGCATCTTCTGCTGCTGTGCTGATGCTTTGGTGTGTTCCCTCATGTTGATGAAACAAACATACTCAAGAACTGTATGCCAAGAAGAAGACAATTTGTTTTTAAGTGATGAAAGAATAATGCTACCAACAAACTCTGCCCATTGTTCTACTTTACTGGAGTCTTTCAATGAGGAAGAGGGGAGGGATCTAAAACACAGATCAAGTTTTGGAATACATTTTTGCATCACTGTTCTAGGATGCTGGATGCCGCATATACAGCCAGGGAACCCAAACGTTAAACTGGGTTTACCTTTGAGTCCCCCTATTCTCTTCTCTTCTCTAGTCTTGCACCAAACCATGCCACTTCACCCTCCAACATATTTCTAAAAGTCTCTCTCTCCTTCTCTGTTCCTGCTAAAACCCTTGGTGATAGGCAACAGATTCACTGAGAATCCGGCAGAACTACATTGGTGAGAATCTCTTGGTGTTACCATTAATCCCACCCCATTTTTTCTGATCTTGTGCTTGAATTTATTCTTAAATAACAGTAACACAAATGGAATTAACAAACCATGGAACCAAACCAAACCAATTACATGATCTTATTTGTTATAACCCTTATTTGTTCCCCACTCTTCCCCGGTTTTCAGAAGTTTGAATTTTGCTTGACTCAGCATTCCGCAAGGGGACGACCTATCACCAAGCGACCTTAACTCTCCTTTAATGTATTTTTTGCCACTGAATTTCCTGGTTTTTGGAATGGGAAAAGCTATATTGTTGAGAGGCGTTAGTAGTCATTTAGATAGTTGTACATATCATGCCCTGCAATTTGCACACCAAGTCAGCCATGTCCCTGGCCCATTCACTGCCTTTTCCCCTCCAAACTGGCTTCCTCCCCACTACTGTACCCATTCCTCACCCAGCTATCCACCACTGGCAGGGAACTCATCTCCCTGAAGTCTTCACTCCCTGGCATACAAACATTTCTATTATTGTTAATTCCCCCCCTCCCACAGCCTGGCTCACATGCAGTCCCTTGAGTGAAGAACAACTATATGACAGTGGAATGGCATTTCTGGTCAGCTTGCTGAATGATTGGAGGGTGGAGTTTGTGGTAGGGCTGGGGAGAGAAATCACAAACAGGGTTTCTGCTCCACAATACTGACTGTTTTATGTTTGAGAGAAGGTTCCTCTGCTCACCCCATCTCTGAGAAACAGTGAGGTGTCAGAGTCTGTAATGTTTCTATGCCATACAGCACACTTTTCCAGTCACCCCTGAACCCTCCACTTTCCCAATTAGTGTTTTTCTACCACTTATTAATAGCTGTCAAATTGTAACGGTAGCAATTATTCAGACACTCGGGCAAATCATAGCTCCTGGGCACAGATCTCTGATGTGAGCTAAATCTGCTCACACATTGTATGAGGTGTACAGCAGGAATAAGGACCAGATCATTTCCACCCAACTGAATCACCACAATGTCCAGTAGAACTTCTTAAATCACCGGTTAGACACTGCCGAGTGGGCAAAACATGTTGCCAATGCAGGCCATCTCTCTCCACCCAGATCAGCCTATAGTTAACAGTCCCCATGTCATGGTGTATTCTTTGCTCTCTCACAAACTTCTACAATCTTGTGATCCAGGAATCACCAAGAATCCACAGGTTGGCAACCCTGGCAGTGCACATATTTCTTTTCCCTTAGTGGTCAAGGTACCTGGACTATCAGTTCCAAACATCCGCACTATGTGTCTTTGAAAACACCTTATTAACCTACCTTGAGATCAGAAAGTAGCCACTTGCTCCAGGGGCTAGCAAAACACAGATTTTCTCAAACAACCAATCCAAGGCTTGCCTACCACCTGTCCTCATTACCCAACTCTTCTGCAGCTGCAATCCTTCTCCCTGAAGCTATCCCCCACTTCACATATACAAAGTCCTCTGTTTCTGGCTTCTCCAATATAACAGAAATGTTAGACCAATTGCTGACTATCCTGGTGTGTTCACAGTACACCTCCCCATCAGATAAAAACACAATATATCATAGTAAGCAACATGAGCTATTAAAACTTTATTGCACAAGTGTACAAAGATTCAGATTCGAACCATCAGTGGAAGGCTGTTTATTGGGGCAATGGCATTCTCATGTTACGTCAAACTACCCAGGCAAGCAGAAAGTAGCTGCATAGAAATCCTTTCATGGTTTTTCTCTTTCCTGGTGCCTGAATCCTGTTATCCTTCCAGATTACACATCTCTGCAAGCAAAGAAGTGAACATGTTCTTAAAGTCTCAGTCTGGGTCTCCCAAAGATGAGTAACACTTGAGAGACTGAGACCCTTTAGACACACCTCACATCAATAGTTTGATCTAGAGCTGTGCACAAAACAAACAAACCCAACAACTCTAAACCTTTTGGAAAAAATGGTTATTCTTTCAAGGCTTTATCTCCAAACCCCTTAAATCAGAGAAACCCAAATTTGAGTCACTAACCGTACTCTGCACCCTCCTGAGGCACACAAAATTTCAAAGGGCTTCAACTAAGCATGTTGACCTTGGAGAACTTAGAAAGGTTGATCATTAAACAGACGTCATGGTGCAACCCAGGAGCAGATTTACCACGAAACAAACCATGCGGTGGCAAGGGGACCCCAACAACAGGGTGGGGGAGGTCCCAAAATGCAGGACAAATATCTGACAACCTACCCCTGAGTCCCAGCCAATGGTGCAGCAGGGCACAGGCAGGCAGGCAGCCTGCATGCTGTGGCCAGTGGCCCCACACCATTACCAGAAGTGGCTGGCTGCTGACACGTCTCTGCATGCCCCTGGCGGGCAGGGGAGGCGGCTCTGCATGCTGCCCCAACTCCGGGCAGCGCACGGAAATCCACTGCCCCCCAGCCCCCAAGGGGATAGCAGAGACATGCCAGCAGCAGGGCTAAGGTGGCTCCCTGCCCACTCCCTACCTCCATGCCTCTTCACTCCCGGAAGCGGCCGGCATGTCCCTGTGGCCCCTGAGGGGTGTGTGTCTCCACACGCGCCCTACCCCAAGCACCACCTCTGCAGCTCCCATTGGCTGGGAACTGCAGCAATGGGAGCTGCGTGGGTTGCACCTGTGGTCAGCGGCACGCGGAGACCCCCTGCCTCCCCCCTCCCACGCTGCCTAGGAGCCATTGCCAGAGGGGTATGTGTGCTGGTCGCTTTGGGATCCATGCTGCCTGAGGTAAGCACCACCCCCTGCCCTCCTCCCATGCCCCAATCCCCTGCCCCAGCCCAGAGCCCACACCCAGCACCCAAACTTCCTCCCAGAGCCCGCCTCCCGCACCCTCTTCTGCACCCCAACCCCCTGCTCCAATCAAGGTACCTCACTTTATTTTCATTTTCAGTACTTCCCATTACTCATAATATAGGAGGAATGAAAACTGGGGGCGAGATAAGAGAGAATGTTCTTTTTCTTGGCTGGGTCCCGGTGGTGGTGGTGGTGGTGGGGAAATATGGAGCTGCACACAGGGCTCCACTAACTCTAAATCCACCACTGGTGCAACCTTATCTACAGTGGTGCTGCCACACTACGATAATAAAAGAGACAGTCCTTTCCCCGAAGAGCTCTCAGAATAGGGGTACATCTACATTGCAAAGAAAAACCCACAGCACCACTCAGAGCTCCAGTCAATAGACTCAGGCTCGCAGGGCTAAAAATAGCAGTGTAGAGATTTGGGCTCAGGCTGGAGCCTGGGCTCTGAAACCTACTGGGGGGAGATCTCAGATCCCAGGCGCAGCCCAAACCTGAATGTCTACACAGCTACTTACACCCCTGCAGCCCAAGCCTCGGGAGCCTGCAGGCTTGTCTACGCTATCCCTTAAGTTGATGTAACTAACCTCACTCAGGAGTGTGAGAAAACCACCACCCCTCGAGTGACCTAACTTACATCGACTTAAAGTGATGTCAGCGGGAGATGCTCTCCCACCAGCATGGCTCCCGCCTCTCGTTGAAGTGGAGTAAGTTCGTCAATGGGAGAGCGCTCTCCCGGTGACATAGCACATCTTCACCAGACGTGCTACATCAGCGTGCCGATGTAGTGCAGTAGTGAAGACAAGCCCCGAGTCAATTGAGCCAGGCTCTGAGACTCGGTGTCGTGGGTTTTTCTTTGTAGTGCAGACACAACCTAAGTGAATGGGTAGATGTGTGCAGGGTTTGTGCATGGGTTGGGGGTGCACAAGTAGAGCTGGTGGGTGCAAGGGAGTGGGGGGGCACTGGCAGAGGTCTGGGTGCAGGAAGGATGTGGTGCAGCAGAGCTGTGGAGCACTGGCAGAATTGAGGTGCAGGGGGACTGGAGTGCACTGACAGAAATGGGGGGAAGGACGGTTGGAGTGCAATGGAAGAGCTGGGAATTCAGGGTAGTTAGTAATTTGGATGCTCTGGCAGACAGGTGCAGGGTGATTGGGGTGCATTGGCAGAGCTGAGGGTGTAGGGGGTTGGGGTGCAGGGGGTTGGTTTACACTGGCATAGCTAGGGATGCAGGGGCTCAGGGTGTACTGGGAGAGTTAGGGAGTACAGGGGTTGTTATGTACGGGTGGAGCTAGAGTGCAGGAGGATTGAGAGAGCTTGGGGGAAGGAGGCTGGGGTGCAGCGGCAGAGCATGGGGGGGGGTTCCACACCTTCCTCACCTGAGCCCACAACCTCTCACCTATGACCCATCCCCATTTATTCCCCTCCCCATAACCCCCCCTCGCTGCAGTCCCAAACATCTCCCCTTATTCACCAACTCTTTTGCCCCCTAATACTCCTCACATCCCTTCCAAGGAAGCATTCACATGCCTAATTTATTTCCTCCAAAGTCTTTGATTACATCCCCCGAAAGGAAAATTACTGCCCACATAAGAAACAAATTATAGCAACCTCCAGGACACAGACTAAAACTTCTTTTGGCTTAGGTGCAGGCTTGTGATTAATTTATACTTAGTCATGATAATTGAAGGGTGAATTCACAGAGTTCAATCTCAATGATGTCTGTGATTCATCAAATCATTAGTGCTTCTCTGGTTAACAGTACGAGGGAGCAGGAGGAAACCACTTCTTTTGAGGGAGCCTGTAACTCAGGACCTCCTTGGTCAAATGACCCCAAATTTGGCCACCACTGCTACACCACATTTCAAAGCAATCTGGTTACCTCTTCAGATTGTCGGGCATTTAAACCATAGAAAGGAGCAGAAATGGTGCTGCTCCACTATAACACCACAAAGACCCAGATGTCTTGTTTTTGTAAGCCGTGAGAACTGCTTTTTCTGCATTTGGAAGTCAGACACAATGTATCAGCTGACAGTTTGAAAGATATTTTTTATTTTCACAACAGATGCTAGCACTAGCAAGGAACACAGTGCACCAATTCCTGTACCCTATGCTAGAATAGTACAGTTGTGAGGCTTTAGAACCTGAAAACAGCTTTCTCTGCAAAGGAACCTCTTTCTTTTGCCTGGAGGCTTTCCTGTAGAAAAATCAACGTGCCATAATTTTCAATCCCCCAGCCATGGTACTGCTGGGATTTGAACTGCACACCTCTGCAGCAAAAGCCATGCCGTCAAGCTGCTTAAGAGTTGGCTGGCTAATTGAGAAGAAAGCCTTTGCCAGTAAGATATGAAATGTCATTTCAGAATTGTTGAGCATCAAAAGTTACACCACCTCTCCACTTTTCTCATAGGCTTTCGCACCCCTAGACCGGCCTGACGTAGACCCAAATAGCATTGAGCATGCCCAGTTGTCTTTTGTAAGGAAATGTGTTAATGACATATTTCACAGAGATGGAAGTCAGCTGAGTGCTCCCACCCCCACCAGAGAGCGTGCTGAAGTGCAGTGGAGCAGACAAGCCCTGAACGGTCACCCAAGGATTTCAAAGTACCTTGGGAGTTGGGTGTGTGACATAACAGCGTCGCTTTACCCATTGTTAGCTCAGGACACAGCAGCTGTTCTATAGGGCAGGAAATGATGAAGTCTCTTGTATCACACTGAGAATGCAGAGGGTGTGGAATGGCATTACTGAGCTGCTGGACTTTGACCAAGACACCAGGGTGAACCCACAACTCCTGCAACAGAATGACTATGTTGCTTCAAGTGGCTGGGACTAACAGACCAAAAAGTGTAAACTAAGGCTATGTCTTTACTGCCAAAAAGGGATGTTTTTACACTGAGGTAGCTAACGATAGCTGCCACAATGTAAAGTTCTAGTGGAGGCACTGCGCTACAATTTTCACCTCAGTGTAGCTAGTTGAGATCAATCCCAGGTGTGGGTTGACCTACACTGAGGTAAAAACTGCCTGTGCTTTGCCTTCAGTAAGATTTTACAGTGTTGAATTAGCTATGTTTTGTTAGTTCTCACCGTGAAAGCACACTTTGATTAGCAGCGAAGACATGGCAGGGAACGTCCCGCCTGACCAACCTAAGTGCCTTCTATGATGAGATAACTGGCTCTGTGGATATGGGGAAAGCAGTGGGTGTGATATATCTTGACTTGAGCAAAGCTTTTGATACTGTCTCCCACAGTATTCTCGCCAGCGAGTTAAAAAGGTATGGATTGGATGAATGGACTATAAGGTGGATAGAAAGCTGGCTAAATTGTTGGGCTCAGCGAGCACTGATCAACGGCTCGATGGCTAGTTGGCAGCTGGTATCAAGTGGAGTACCCCAGGGGTTGGTCCTAGGGCCGGTTTTGTTCAACATCTTATTAATGATCTGGATGATGGGGTGATTGCACCCTCAGCAAGTTCGCAGATGACACTAAACTGGGAGGAGAGGTAGATATGTTGGAGGGTAGGGATAGGATCCAGAGTGACCTAGACAAGTTGGAGGATTGGGCCAAAAGAAATCTGATGAGGTTCAGCAAAGACAAGTGCAGAGTCCTGCAATTAGGAAGGAAGAATCCCATGAACTGCTACAGACTAGGGACTGAGTGGCTAGGCAGCAGTTCTGCAGAAAAGGACCTAGGGGTTGCAGTGGACGAGAAGCTGGAGTCAACAGTGTGCCCTTCTTGCCAAGAAGGCTAACGCCATTCTGTGATGTATAAGTAGGAGCATTGCCAGCAGATCGAGGGACGTGACTATTCCCCTCTATTCAGCATTGGTGAGGCCTCATCTGGAGTACTGTGTCCAGTTTTGGGCCCCACACTACAAGCAGGATGTGGAAAAATTGGAAAGAGTGCAGAGGAGGGAAACAAAAATTATTAGGGGGCTGGAGCACATGACTTATGAGGAGAGGCTGAGGGAACTGGGATTATTTAGTCTGCAGAAGAGAAGAATGAAGGGGGACTTGATAGCTGCTTTCAACTACCTAAAAGGGGGTTCTAGAGAGGGTGGATCTAGACTGTTCTCAGTGGTAGCAGATGACAGAATGAGGAGTAATGGTCTCAAATTGCAGTGGGGGAGGTTTAGGTTGGATATTAGGAAAAACTTTTTCACTAGGAGGGTGGTGAAGCACTGGAATGGGTTACCTAGGGAGGTGATGGAATCTCCTTCCTTAGAGGTTTTTAAGGTTAGGCTTGACAAAGCTCTGGCTGGGATAATTAATTGGTTTTGGTCCTGCCTTGATTAGTTGACCTCCTGAGGTCTCTTCCAACCCTAATCTTCTATGATTCTATGACCTAAGCCTGGTCTCCCTACAAACTTCCACTTATTTAATTACACTGGTTAGTTCAACCTGTGCAAACCCAGTGTGGATGCTTATTTTGGTTTGAGTGTCTTATTGCAGTTTAAACTTGTTAAACTTGTTCCTACCTGACTTAAGATACTTTAAATTAAGAGTGGCATATTTTGCTGTAAGAGGAACCACCACCCAGTGGTTTGAACCTGTGTAACTAAATTGGTATAAAAATCACACCTTAAGTTAAACCTGTGCAACTCTGCATGTAGACAAGCGCTAGGGCTCTGTCTATACCCAAAAGTTGTAATGATTTAGCTACACTGGTTTAATAGCTGTTGTAGTTATATTGGAGCAAATCCCTTGTGTGGACACTTTAATCGATTTAAGAACCTATATCAATTTAGCTACAGTCAATTTCTTACCAGTGTCAATTGAGTTACTCCTGATTTACTTTACTGTAAATGAGATCTGAATGGATTCCTAATAGTTGTCAAGTGTAAATTTAAATAAGTGCAATAAATGTAAAACACAATTCAGCCTTTGACACACAGCGAAACTTATAATGAGCAAAGCTGTCACGTTCTTTACATGTTTTTTCAAAATGATGTGACATTACCGTTTAGTGGGGCCACTTTTAATTGGAGAGAGAGAGGTAAAATAGCACAATTTTTGGCAACACATTTCATTTACTTCTTCGGTTTGGAGAAAGAGTAGTATTTCTGAGATATCCTGAACACTGCGGCATTATTTTTCTACTACTAAAAAGGCTTTATTAAACATAAGAACATAAGAATGGCCGTACTGGGTCAGACCAAAGGTCCATCCAGCCCCGTATCCTGTCTGCCGACAGTGGCCAATGCCAGGGGCCCCAGAGGGAGTGAACCTAACAGGTAATGATCAAGTCATCTCTCTCCTGCCATCCGTCTCCACCCTCTAACAAACAGAGGCTAGGGACACCATTCCTTACCCATCCTGGCTAATAGCCATTAATAGACTTAACCTCCATGAATTTATCCAGTTCTCTTTTAAACCCTGTTATATTCCTAGCCTTCACAACCTCCTCAGGCAAGGAGTTCCACAGGTTGACTGTGTGCTGAGTGAAGAACTTCCTTTTATTTGTTTTAAACCTGCTACCCATTAATTTAATTTTGTGGCCCCGAGTTCTTATATTATGGGAACAAGTAAATAACTTTTCCTTATTTACTTTTTCCACACCACTCATGATTTTATGTACCTCTATCTTAGTCTACTCTTTTCCAAGCTGAAAAGTCCTAGCCTCTTTAATCTCTCCTCTTATGGGACCCGATCCAAACCCCTAATCATTTTAGTTGCCCTTTTCTGAACCTTTTCTAATGCCAGTGTATCTTTTTTGAGATGAGGGGACCATATCTATACGCAGTATTCAAGATGTAGGCTTACCATGGATTTATATAAGGGCAATAAGATATTCTCTGTCTTATTCTCTATCCCTTTTTTAATGATTCCTAACATCCCGTTTGCTTTTTTGACTGCCACTGCACACTGTGTGGACGTCTTCAGAGAACTATCCACGATGACTCCAAGATCTCTTTCCCGATTAGTTGTAGCTAAATTAGCCCCCATCATATTGTATGTATAGTTGGGGTTATTTTTATCAGTGTGCATTACTTTACATTTATCCACATTAAATTTCATTTGCCATTTTGTTGTTGTTCATTTGCCACTTAGTTTTGTGAGATCTTTTTGAAGTTCTTCACAGTCTGCTTTGGTCTTAACTATCTTGAGCAGTTTAGTATCATCTGCAAATGTTGCCACCTCCCTGTTTACCCCTTTCTCCAGATCATTTATGAATAAGTTGAATAGGATTGGTCCTAGGACTGACCCTTGGGGAAGACCACTCGTTACCCCTCTCCATTCTGAAAATTTACCATTTATTCCTACCCTTTGTTCCCTGTCTTTTAACCAGTTCTCAGTCCATGAAAGTTCTCTTATCCCATGGCAACTTAATTTACGTAAGAGCCTTTGGTGAGGGACCTTGTCAAAGGCTTTCTGGAAATCTAAGTACACTATGTCTACTGGATCCCCCTG
This sequence comes from Natator depressus, assembly GCF_965152275.1. NCBI lineage: Eukaryota > Metazoa > Chordata > Testudines > Cheloniidae > Natator > Natator depressus. The sequence goes on along the minus strand of NC_134235.1, from coordinate 137,907,395 downwards.
TCCACATGTTTGTTGTCCCCTTCAGAGAACTCTAATAGATTAAGACATGATCTCCCTTTACAGAAACCATGTTGACTTTTGCGCAACTATTTATGTTCTTCTATCTGTTTTATTCTTTACTATTGTTTCAACTAATTTGCCCGGTACTGATGTTAGACTTACTGGTCTGTAATTGCTGGAATCACCTCTAGAGCCCTTCTTAAATATTGGCGTTACATTAGCTATCTTCCAGTCATTGGGTACAGTAGCTGATTTAAAGGACAGGTTACAAACCATAGTTAATAGTTCCGCAATTTCACATTTGAGTTCTTTCAGAACTCTTGGGTGAATGCCATCTGGTCCCGGTGACTTGTTACTGTTAAGTTTCTCAATTAATTCCAAAACCTCCTCTAGTGACACTTCAGTCTGTGACAATTGGTCAGATTTGTCACCTACAAAAGACGGTTCAGGTCAGGGAATCTCCCTAACATCCTCAGCCGCGAAGACTGAAGCAAAGAATTCATTTAGTTTCTCTGCGATGACTTTATCGTCTTTAAGTGCTCCTTTTGTATCTCGATCATCCAGGGGCCCCACTGGTTGTTTAGCAGGCTTCCTGCTTCTGATGTACTTAAAAAACATTTTATTACCACCTTTTGAGTTTTTGGCTAGCTGTTCTTCAAACTCCTTTTTGGCTTTTCTTATTACATGTTTACATTTAATTTGGCAGTGTTTATGCTCCCTTCTATTTACCTCACTAGGATTTGATTTCGACTTTTTAAAAGATGCTTTTTTATCTCTCACTGCTTCTTTTACATGGTTGTTAAGCCACAGTGTCTCTTTTTTAGTTCTTTTACTGTGTTTTTTAATTTGGACATACATTTAAATTGAGCCTCTATTATGGTGTCTTTGAAAAGTGTCCATGCAGCTTGCAGGGATTTCACTCTAGTCACTGTACCCTTTCATTTCTGTTTAACTAACCTCCTAATTTTTGCACAGTTCTCCTTTCTGAAATTAAATGCCACAGTGTTGGGCTGTTGAGGTGTTCTTCCCACCACAGGAATGTGAAATGTTATTATATTATGGTCACTATTTCCAAGCGGTCCTGTCATAGTTACCTCTTGGACCAGATTCTGCGCTCCACTCAGGACTAGATCGAGAGTTGCCTCTCCCCTTGTGGGTTCCTGTACCAGCTGCTCCAAGAAGTGGTCATTTAAAGTATCGAGAAATTTTGTCTCTGCATTTCGTCCTGAGGTGACAAGTACCCAGTCAATATGGGGATAATTGAAATCCCCCGCTATTGTTGAGTTTTTTATTTTGATAGCCTCTCTAATCTAAATTAGATTAGATTAGCCTCTCTATCAAAATTGTATTTTGATAGGCTCTCTAATCTAAAAACACAAACATTAAAGCTCAATAAAATGTATTCAAAAATCTAAAGTATTAAGCTAGTAATAACTTTTATAACCATTAATGACCTACATTTTTAAATTAAGACGTTCCAAAATGTAACATACCACATTACAAAGTGCAAATAAATTTCACCAAGCCTGTTTTAAATATTTTATATGCACTGGCTCATGAATTATTCAATACTTTCATCAATGCATACTGGAAATGTAAAATTTAGTTTGATTAATTTCTTTGGGTCTTTTAATGTTTAAGGGAAGTTGTTCTTCACAAGCACACCCTGTGCCCATACACAACAGCTTGCAAGATCAGGACCACAGGTGTTCAGCCATGCTATTATAAACTAATGTCTAGGTGCAAACTTAATTTGAATCAGGTCACATATATTCTGCTCTCTTCCTCACAACTTTGTGTGACCCTCAGAAGGTTCCAGGCAGTCTGGATGCTCATCTGAAGCATAGCAAAATTATCCAAACCTCTTAGGTTTGCAAAATGAGGACAGACATTTTTCAAGGACAGGTTTTAACCATGAGAATTCCTATACCTAGTCAGGCTGGAAATAATACAAGAGCAGCATTGCTGCAGGAAGAAAAGAAACCAATAAATAAATAAGTAAATAAATAAAATCACCCAACGTGTTCAAATCTGAATATAGATTAGCCTTGAGTTGGGCATAAAGATTTAAACTAGCTCTTATTTTATCTGATTCATAGATATTTCGGTCAGAAGGGACCATTATGATCATCTAGTCTGACCTCCTGCACTCTGATCTGTCTAGCCCATTTCTAATACAAAGAGAGAAAGACAGACAAGCAATGATAGATAGTTCATGGTTGCTAAGGCTGCTTAACTGAATTGCATGTGCTGAAGTGAAGGCAGCAGAACAACAGCATTGTAATGAAGAGTTCGTTCCTCTTCTACACCTCGACAACTCATCTAGACCCCATTTCAGTGAGATACTTGAGCACACACCTAACTTTAAGCACCCAAGGAAACTCACTGTAGTCAATGCAACAGATTTTCAAAGGTAGTTAGCTGTCTAAAGATGCAGATGGGCACCTAGAGGGATTTTTGAAAGCACCTAAGCAGGTTGGTTAATTTCAATGTATACACCTTTGAAAATTTGGCCCAGTTCTCAATGTTATGCACATGTCTTCTTGTTGAATCAAGGCTTTAAGCACTTATAACCATATACTCATTAAACTTACCAGGCGAAGATGGGTTCAACTCAAAATCCTTGTCTAACCACTCCCAAACTTTGGGAAAGTTTGGATCCAGATATGAATTTCAGACCCTCTCTCTATTGTGGGCTGAATCAAAACATTGGTGAATATCAACTCTGGATCTAGATCCAAAATGTATGTCTTGGGGGTCCATTTCTGATGTCAAGGGGTTGTAATAACATCAGAACTCAGAATATATATTGTCATAACAATAAAACTAATGAAACCAAAATCTTCAAACATGGCTTGTTTTTTTAGCTCTCAGGGACAAACAGTAAGGCAGATAAGTAAAAAAATTCATACAGTGGCTTCAAAATTATGCAAGTTTGAAGGTGTCAAGTTTTCACCAATGGTGTAACAGCTTATAAACAGGGACAGTAGTTTTACACCCTCTATATGCAGTAGCACTTTCCCCAAACACCCCAGACTTGGTGATTTGACAAGGCTTTCTGAGATGCGCCTACTACAGCCACATGAAGTACTTCCTGACTCCTGATTTTCAAGCAGAATATTTCAGAAGCTTTATGCTCTGTTCACTCACACTTAGAAGAAAAATGTTGAAACTTATTTTAAGAATGGGCAAGCTGCATTTTTGATCTTCTTATAACTCAGAGATGGTTAGTTTCCCCTCAAACTTTCCCCCAAAAGTTCACAAAATGTAAGCCAGAAAGGTGAAAGGTTTGGAAAGCTGCCATCCCTGTGTACAGCCTTAAATATTGCAGTTGCTACCTGCACCTGCAATGATGCTGTTAACAGTTTCATCTAGCCGACGGAGTTAATAATTGCTAGACACACAGGCTAAGATCCCCTTCTGCTGCAGCAGCATCTCTGTGTACAAACTAAGGGCCTGATCTTACTCCCATTGACGTTAATGGCAAAATTCCCTCTGACTTTAATAAGAGCCCAAAACAATAAATCTTTTCCACTTACAAGGAATGGTTAGAAAGAATTATTTTCCAAAGGCAAAATAATTAAATACACCTCTTCCTCTTTCCTTCCCAACCCACATAACCAGGAATTCCTTTGTGAGTAACACATTACCAAAGGAATAAAATGTTTTCATTCGTGGGTTTTTTGTACCACGATCAGAGAACTCTGCGGAACAGGATCCCTTCCCCCACTCTCTCTACTCTTTCCTGTAACTGAGTGAAAGTAACGTCTGCTGGCCCGCCTCGTCACAGGAGGTAAGCTCAGCCAGTCAGGGATGTTGAAGATATCATGTGACTTCCCCCACAGCACAAGCAATCATCAAACTATTCACTGATATCCAGTTACTAACGGCAGACATGTTGCTATCCAGCTTCAATGTAAAATATGCAGCCTCCTCCTCTTCTCCCCCTCTGCCCTAGCCTCTCCCCCACTCCCCCCAAATGAAATGTAACCCTGGTGTTTCACAAATATGGGTCAAACTCAGACTCAGGATTACATCCTATGTGGCTGAGATTTGAATCAAATATTTCTCACAGTTCTATTTGAAATTGTTTATGGCCAATGCATAGCTACAGACAGGGGAAAAGTCCACCTTTATTGTGGTAGCACATCCGTGAATTCCAATCACAAATGAAGCTGAGTGTTTTGTATGGATTTCCCAAAGGATGTATAAAGTGCCATTTTCTGTGTGGAAAGATGATATTAAGACTTAATTTGGTGGTATTAATAGCTGTCTAGACAGTTTCATCTCTGTAAATGTTATTACTATTTTAAAAGAAAACTATACCCATTTTGCTTAGCCAATTTGCTTGAAAGTTCACATGGTGAGAGGTACTTCTAACTATGGATATAAATTCACTTGCACAGCATGTGCTTTCTGTTAGAGACAGTACATTGCTTTCCAACCTTCTTTAGTGACTCATAAAAAGAACTTCAGATTTTTAAAACCCTGCCTTTGATTTGACACCCGTAATTTTTGGGCACAAATAACGGCAGGTGCCTGCAGTTATGTGGAGGCACAAGTGATAATGTCACTGAGGTTATGTCTACACTGCAATTAGATGCCTACGGCTGGTCCATGCCAGCTGATGCAGGGTAGAGGGCTCAGGCTAAGGGACTGTTAAATTGCAGTGTAGAAGTTCGGGCTCTGGATGCAGCTTGAGCTCTGGGAGCCTCCCACCTCACAGGGTCCCAGCGCCTGGGCCCCAGCCTGAGCCTGAATGTCCACACTGCAATTAAACAGCCCCTTAGCCCAAGCCTAAGCCAGTTGGTATGTGGCAGCCACGGATTTTTAATTGAAGTGTAGACATACCCTTAGATGTCTAACTCCCTGATGCATGAGGCCAGTCAGGACATTAGATGCCTAAAATGAAAGCAACTGTGATTGCCCATACCTGTAGTATAAAATTTCTCCTACAATTGTCTTGCCCACAAAATTGTGGTTACAGAAATGGAAGGAGTGAGCAGATAGCCATTTGATCAAATGGTGATCTTGAAGGGCATTTAAGAACCAGACTGAGGTCCCAAACCAGAGTAGGGCATTTGATGGGTGGAAAGAGATTTCCGAGCCTCTTGAGGAACGTTACTGTTGTTGGTTGGGTGAATATGGAATAACCTTCTACTGGAGAATGGAAAGCCATGATGGATGCCTGGAGGACTCTAATGGAGCTCAGCAACAACCTTGAGCTTTTTTAGTTTTAGGATGTTTTCCAGGATATCTTATAGAAATGAGGTTATCATAGAATCATAGAAGATTAGAGTTGGAAGAGACCTCAGGAGGTCATCTAGTCCAACCCCCTGCTCAAAGCAGGACCAACACCAACTAAATCATCCCAGCCAGGGCTTTGTTAAGCCTGGCCTTAAAAACCTCTAAGGATGGAGATTTCACCACCTCCCTAGGTAACCCATTCCAGTGCTTCACCATCCTCCTAGTATCCAGCCTCGACCTCCCCCACTGCAACTTGAGACCATAGCTCCTTGTTCTGACATCTGCTACCACTGAGAGCAGTCTAGCTCCATCCTCTTTGGAACCCCCCTTCGGGTAGCTGAAGGCTACTATCAAATCCCCCCTCACTCTTCTCTTCTTCAGACTAAACAAGCCCAGTTCCCTCAGCCTCTCCTCATAAATCATGTGTCCCAGTCCCCTGATCATTTTCATTGCCCTCCACTGGATTCTCTCCAATTTGTCCACATCCTTTCTGTAGTGGGGGGCCCAAAACTGGACGCAATACTCAAGTTGTGGTCTCACCAGTGCCAAATAGAGGAGAATAATCCTTTCCCTTGATCTTCTGGCAACGCTCCTACTAATGCAGCCCTATATGCCATTAGCCTTCTTGGCAATAGGGGCACACTTCTGACTCATATCCAGCTTCTCATCTACTGTAATCCCAAGGTCTTTTTCTGCAGAACTGCTGCTTACCCAGTCGGTCCCCAGCCTGTAGTGGTGCATGGGATTCTTCCATCTTAAGTGCAGGATAACCTAGTTGGCACCTGACCAGAAGGACCAATGAGGAAAGAAGATACTTTCAAATCTGGGGCGGGGGAAGGATTTGTTTTGTTCTGTGGGTGGTTCCATCTCTGGATGGAGGGAGAAGCCAAGCAGGTACAACATCTCCTGAAAATATACCTGGAGTAATTTATCTAAAACCAAAGAAATTGTAAGTAGGGCTTGTGAATTTTCCTACGCTACAGTGCTAGTTTTATTCCAGTTTTGATAACTGTGAAGTTGAGCCCAGAGGGGAATCCTCTGTGTTTTAAATCTTTTTATTACCCTATAAAGTTACCTTCCATCCTGATTTTGCAGGTGTGATTCTTTTATTTTTTTCTTTATAAATAAAGTTCTTCTTTTAAGAACCTGATTAATTTCAGTGTCCTGGAGACAAAGGGTCTGGTCTGTGCTCACATTGCTAATGCAATTGGTTGGTATATTATTCTCAAGCCTCCCCAGAAAAGGGGATGAAGGGGCTTGGGGGGATATTTTGGGGGGATAGGGATTCCAAGTGACCCTTCCCTGAATTTTTGTGTAAATCACTTGGTGGTGGTGGCAGCAATACCATCCAATGACAAGGAAAGGAATTTGTGCCTTGGGGAAGTTTTAACCTAAGATGGTAGAATATAATCTTAGGGGGTCTTTCATGAGGGTCCCCAAATATGTACCCCAGAGTTCAGAGAGGGGTAGGCGGGAAAGCTGACAGTCACTTTGGACCCTATCTCTACCCTCCAGCGTATCTAGCTCTTTCCCCAGTTTAGTGTCATCTGCGAATTTGCTGAGGGTGCAATTAATCCCATCATCCAGATCATTGATAAAGATGTTGACAAAGATAAAGGACCGACCCCTGGGGCACTCTGCTTGATACCATCTGCCAGCTAGACATCGAGCCATTGATCACTACCCGTTGAGCCCAACAATCTAGCCAGCTTTCTATCCACTTTATGGTCCATTCATCCAATCCATACTTTTTTAACTTGCTGGCAAGAATACTGTGGGAGACAGTATCAAAAGCTTTGCTAAAGTCAAGGTATATCATGTCCACTACTTTCCCCATATCCACAGAGCCAGTTATCTCATCATAGAAGGCAATGAGGTTGGTCAGGCATGACTTGCCCTTGGTGAATCCATGTTGACTGTTCCTGATCACCTTCCTCTCCTCCAAGTGCTTCAAAATGGTTTCCTTGAGGACCCGCTTCATGATTTTTCCAGGGACCGAGGTGAGGGTGACTGGTCTGTAGTTCCCCGGCTTCTCCTTCTTCCCTTTTTTAAAGATGGGCACTATATTTGCCTTTTTCCAGTAATCCGGGTCCTCCCCCGATCTCCACGAGTTTTCAAAGATAATGGCCAATGGTTCTGCAATCACATCAGCCAATTTCCTATCAGTGGAATGTGTTTGAGGTAACACCAGCAGACAAATCTTGTCCACTTTTGTACATAAGTGTAGAGCGTAGACTGTTTTCGGCTGCATATTAGCACTCTTTTTATTTCCTCTGACCAGATCATTGCTAATCCCATGAACAATCAACCAGCCATTCTTTGAGATGAAGAACTCCAAGATTGCTGTGAAGGATCTTCCCATCTTTCTGGAAAAGGAGATGAAGATCAGTCTGGAGAATGATCATGAGTTGACAGTGAAATCCTTGCTGATCTTAAACACAAAAAGGAAGCTTACAAAAAGTGGAAGATTGGACAAATGACCAGGGAGGAGTATAAAAATATTGCTCAGGCATGTAGGAGTGAAATCAGGAAGGCCAAATCACACTTGGAGTTGCAGCTAGCAAGGGATGTTAAAAGTAACAAGAAGGGTTTCTACAGGTATGTTAGCAACAAGAAGGTGGTCAGAGAAAGTGTGGGCCCCTTACTGAATGGGTGAGGCAGCCTAGTGACAGGGGATGTGGAAAAAGTTAATGTACTCAATGTTTTTTTCACTTCTGTCTTCATGAACAAGGTCAGCTCCCAGACTACTGCACTGGGCAGCACAGCATGGGGAGGAGGTGACCAGCCCTCTGTGGAGAAAGAAGTGGTTCAGGACTATTTAGAAAAGCTGGATAAGCACAAGTCCATGGGGCCGGATGCACTGAATCCAAGGGTGCTAAAGGTGTTGGCGGATGTGATTGCAGAGCCATTGGCCATTATCTTTGAAAACTCATGGGGATTGGGTGAGGTCCTGGATGACTGGAAAAAGGCTAATGTAGTGCCCATCTTTTAAAAAGGGAAGAAGGAGGATCCGGGGAACTACAGGCCAGTCAGCCCCACTTCAGTCCCTGGAAAAATCATGCAGCAGGTCCTCAAGGAATCAATCTTGAAGCACTTCGAGGAGCAGAAAGTGATCAGGAACAGTCAGCATGGATTCACCAAGGGCAAGTCATGCCTGACTAATCTAATTGCCTTCTATGACGAGATAACTGGCTCTGTGGATGAGGGGAAAGCAGTGGACTTGTTGTTCCTTGACTTTTGATACTGTTTCCCAAAGTATACTTGCCAGCAAGTTAAGAAGTTTGGGCTGGATGAATGGACTATAAGGTGGATAGAAAGAGGAGATGAGGAAACAATGCCATGGCGTCAGCAGCTCATGCCCTTTGGGTATTTTGCAAACCTCCAGCATTGAGGCCTCAGAGATTAGCAGGGCCTGGAGAGCCAGTTCAGCTTCATTGAGGAATGGGATAGGAATCTGCAGGGGCAGGGATGGGCAGAGAAAAGGGAGGAACAGTGGAGAGGGAGAGAAGTGATGAGGGACAAGAATGAGGAAGCAGTCTGCTGGAGAGTAGGTGAGAAAGAAAGGCACTGGCCACAAAAGCATTTTATTGTTTAGCAAAAGAAAGAAGAGGGGATTTCATTGGGAAGAGGACATAGCACTCATTACCAATCACCACTGCACCTATCTGGGAGGGAGGGAAGTATTATCCCCAATACAGATGTAAGCAGAGTCAGGATGAGCTCCACCCTGACATCTGGTGGTGAGGTGTGGCAAGTTGTGGAAAAGAACTTCAGGGGCTGATCTCATTTGCATAGGCACACCCACCCCACCTAGAATGAGGCCATAGCTGCCCAAATGGTCACTTTGGCTGCTGTGGGATCCCCAGCGTCTCTGTTATTGGGGCAGGACGAATAAATTCTTATTACCCTGATTATGGGAACTGTGCTTGGAACTGTACTTGGCCTTTTGTTATGATGGAGGGACTCACCATCAACTAAGTAGCACTTGCTAGGCAGGGGACATGGGTTTCAAAACTCTGTGAATTGAGAGAGGTTGGGGGTAGGTATTTATACTTGGTGGTATGGGTCCCCTGGTGAGGGCCTTACATGCTAATTACACTTCCTCCTCTCTCCACTGTGGAATATCAGAGCTAATGTTGATTCTGTTAGGAGTCTAGTTACAGGCTGCTGAGCTCACTTTGGGCTAATGGTGCACCAGCACTAAGGCTCCCCTACTACAAGCTGAAATCACAAAAGAGCTAAAAACTGACTAAGAGCTGAAATCGCTGAGTGTTGTGTTAAGTACTGAGGGAGCCTGACGATATATTGTGGAGCAGTTTGCGGGATGGCTGGAGTGGCTTGTGGACCGGCTGGTGGAGCAGTTCATGGGACGGCAGGAGCTGCTTGTGGGACGCGGAGCTGAGCGGAGCAGTTCATGGTCCGGCTAGTGAAGTAGTTCATGGGACGGTGGGAGCTGCTTGTGGGACGCTGAGCGGAGCAGGTTGTGGACTGGCTGGCGAAGCGGAGTGAAGCCCTATGCAGCTGTGGGGCAGGCAGGTTCAGATCGTGTAAGGTGCCCCCTTACCTCTTCTCCCCCCACCCCCCATCTCCACCCAGGTTGGGAGGTAAAACTGCAGATTGACTTCCAAGCTCTGGGGCTGCCCTGACCAGGGACAGAGACTTCTGGGCCATTGGACTTTTGGGACTTTGGGTGATTTCGGGTTGCTGGACTCAAGAACCCAAGGGAAAGGACATGCCCCAGTTTGCTTGGGGTGGGTTTTTGCTCATGGGTTGTGTTATGAATCCTGTTTGTGATGTTTCCCCAACATAATGCCACATTGTTTCTCTCTGTTATTAAAAGGCTTTTTGCTACACTCAGACTCTGTGCTTGCGAGAGGGGAAGTATTGCCTCTTGGAGGCGCCCAGCGGGGGTGGTATATATTTGTCCCAGGTCACTGGGTGGGGGCTCGAGCCGGTTTGCATTGTGTTATTGGAATGGATCCCCTAGATACTGAACCCAGACCTTGTTGCTGCCAACTCTGATGGGCAGAATGATTACACATAGATGAGGAAACTAAGGCTATGTCTTTACTGCCAAAAAGGGACGTTTTTACACTGAGGTAGCTAACGATAGCTGCCACAATGTAAAGTTCTAGTGGAGGCACTGTGCTACAATTTTCACCTCAGTGTAGCTAGTTGAGATCAATCCCAGGTGTGGGTTGACCTACACTGAGGTAAAAACTGCCTGTGCTTTGCCTTCAGTAAGATTTTACAGTGTTGAATTAGCTATGTTTTGTTAGCTCTCACCGTGAAAGCACACTTTGATTAGCAGCGAAGACATGGCAGGGAACGTCCCGCCTGACCAACCTAAGTGCCTTCTATGATGAGATAACTGGCTCTGTGGATATGGGGAAAGCAGTGGGTGTGATATATCTTGACTTGAGCAAAGCTTTTGATACTGTCTCCCACAGTATTCTCGCCAGCGAGTTAAAAAAGTATGGATTGGATGAATGGACTATAAGGTGGATAGAAAGCTGGCTAAATTGTTGGGCTCAGCGAGCACTGATCAACGGCTCGATGGCTAGTTGGCAGCTGGTATCAAGTGGAGTACCCCAGGGGTTGGTCCTAGGGCCGGTTTTGTTCAACATCTTTATTAATGATCTGGATGATGGGGTGATTGCACCCTCAGCAAGTTCGCAGATGACACTAAACTGGGAGGAGAGGTAGATATGTTGGAGGGTAGGGATAGGATCCAGAGTGACCTAGACAAGTTGGAGGATTGGGCCAAAAGAAATCTGATGAGGTTCAGCAAAGACAAGTGCAGAGTCCTGCACTTAGGAAGGAAGAATCCCATGAACTGCTACAGACTAGGGACTGAGTGGCTAGGCAGCAGTTCTGCAGAAAAGGACCTAGGGCTTACAGTGGACGAGAAGGTGGAGTCAACAGTGTGCCCTTCTTGCCAAGAAGGCTAATGCCATTCTGTGATGTATAAGTAGGAGCATTGCCAGCAGATCGAGGGACGTGACTGTTCCCCTCTATTCAGCATTGGTGAGGCCTCATCTGGAGTACTGTGTCCAGTTTTGGGCCCCACACTACAAGCAGGATGTGGAAAAATTGGAAAGAGTCCAGCAGAGGGCAACAAAAATGGTTAGGGGGCTGGAGCACATGACTTATGAGGAGAGGCTGAGGGAACTGGGATTATTTAGTCTGCAGAAGAGAAGAATGAAGGGGGATTTGATAGCTGCTTTCAACTACCTAAAAGGGGGTTCTAGAGAGGGTGGATCTAGACTGTTCTCAGTGGTAGCAGATGACAGAACAAGGAGTAATGGTCTCAAGTTGCAGTGGGGGAGGTTTAGGTTGGATATTAGGAAAAACTTTCACTAGGAGGGTGGTGAAGCACTGGAATGGGTTACCTAGGGAGGTGGTGGAATCTCCTTCCTTAGAGGTTTTCAAGGTCAGGCTTAACAAAGCCCTGGCTGGGATGATTTAGTTGTGGATTGGTCCTGCTTTGAGCAGGGGTTTGGACTAGATGACCTCCTGAGGTCCCTTCCAACTCTGATATTCTATGATTCTATGAAGTGGAGGAAAATGGTAGGTGGGGGTGGTCTGGTCCAGATGCAGGCTGAGAGTGCTCTGGATCTAGGAGCAGCAGCTCCACACCCACCCAGGTATAGGATAAGGTGCAGGGCAGAAAGACTGCAAAATCATCCCCCTGCCATGCTAGCCCCATTTAGGTGAATAAAGTGGAGCTGTCTGGAAAGAACCTGCCCTAACTGGGGAATGAGAGCCAGCTGCCAGCTCAATTAGCCGAAGCTGAGGGGTATATAAGAGGCTGGGACGAAGGAAGCAAGGGTGTGGGATGGAGGAGAGTGAGGGAGTGTAGGCAGGGAGAAAGCCCTTCTTTCCTGGGTTTGGACACAAGAAGCTGTGTACTCTGCATGGTGAGATGGTGGTGGTGGCGGCGGCAATATCAACTTGTAAATAAAAGTACTGGTAGTTCCTGAACCCCAGGATCTCTGAGTGACTTTTTCTGTGCCTAGCAGAGGCAGGAGCCAGGAGGGCCAGCTGTGCTCTGCTACAATATAGAAAAACATATTTTGACTGATGAAATTTATAAATCGGACATTTCAGATATCTTGAAAGTAGTTTTTTAGGACCCCATATGAAAAACCTGGATTGCCCCAGTAAAACCAAGGTAACTGGTCTCCTTCAGGGTTGATTATTATAGTGCCATTCAAAACCAGGCCTTTAATATTTAAAAATATAAAACTTTAGTGCTTAAATACATTTTTTTTATGATAGGCTAGGAGCTATTTCGCTATCCCTCATACATACTTCCCTACTGCCAGTGTCAAAAATTACCACATTTTTAAAAAAAACTACATGTCTGCCACTGGTAATCAGCTCAGAAATAGCAATTTAATTAAAATATTTATTTTCATATAAAACTCAAAATAGCCCTGTTGGTAGCAATGGTAGTCTTACTGCTTTGTGAAGCAAAAATGAACTTCCCTCTGGCCAAGATAGCAGTAGCATTTCGGAGCTGGCAGTCACTCTTTACATACAGAACATTTGTTCTATTAAGACATTATACAATCTCAAACCAAATTGTCTTTCTAGTCAATCATGTATTTCATTCCACTAGACATAAGCAGGCTGACAAATCTGTTGTCATTTGGTAGCTGCAGGAATTTGCCTTTGGTACCACTGAGTACAGCCAGCAACTGCTAGAGAAAGGAGAAAAAATATATTAACCAGAAGAAGAAATTAATTTTCTCTTATTCCAGGATATCAGCATTGTACTGACACCATTTAACCAGTTCAGCATTTAGGTCAGCAGAGTGAAATTGTAACGAGAAGTCAAGAACATTAGTAAGTGCACTGCAGCATTCTTGTGGCATTTCTGTTTCTAGAGAGTTTCTTCATCAGAGACAGGACACTGCTGCAGGATTACAAGTGACTTTTCTGCAGAAAAATTAGTCTCAGTAAGATGATAGGGTTAAGTAAATCCCAAAAGTCATTGAATTGCTTCATAGGATTGTGAACAGCCAAAGCATCTGAAATTTTGCATGTTACTTCTTGAAGCATGTGGGTAGAACTGAATTCCTACTATCACAAGTTTGGGAGCCTGAAAAATTTTCAGAATTATTTAGTTAACATTCGCTTACCCCAAACTTCACCAGAGTTGCTTGCCAAACACATTTTAATAACCTACTTATAGCACAGATTTATAACTCTTTGTACACACCCCATACATACACCACACAATGATTTTGAGACCAGCGTGTTACTAATTTGTTTATGATACCTTACATGACACCTTTTAGATATCAATTGTGACAGTAGTGTGTTAGGTGTAATGAATATGTCAGGCCTGATGAGTTGCTGACACGATAGTGAACTACCAATGAGTCTCTGTTTCACAGTGTGATCCTGGAAGCCTCTCAGTGCCAACGGGCAGAGGTTTCCCACATGATAACTCACATCAGATTTGCCCCAATACACTGTTGTCATAATATGTATTTAAAAGGTGTAATTGAAGATATCATATGTTAACTGGTGACATGCTGGTCCCAAAAATCATTGTGTGATGTATATTCAGATTGTGTACAAAGCATTATATATGTGTGCTGGAAATGTGTTCTTAAAATGTGCGTGGGAGGCAATGCATAAATCCAGCCTGCTCTAGACAAAGGAATGTGTATTTATCTGTCTGACTGGCTTGGTTACAGGCAGAGGACAATGAAGGTACATTTACAAAGAAGGTAAATGAAGCCATCGAGTTAAACGAGTTGGGGAGAAGACCATTTAACAATCATGCCAGGGGCCAGAATCTGCACCACAGAAAGCCTTCCTGGCTCTTGAAGCAGAGACAAAGGACTTTGGATAATATAAGGGGAGAAAAGAGAACTTTTAGGTATCCATCACTGAGGGGACATGCACCCTCTGAGCCTGTGACAGTTGGGAATACCCCAAATCTGGAGGGCTAAAGATGCTGTTAACTTGATGTAAGTGAAAAAACTGCTTAGTAAAGATAATAATTTGCTAAGATTAAGTTTTAGTAGAATGTGTATTTTGTTTTGTTTGTAACCATATCTGTCTCTTTTGCTCTTGCTTAGTATCACTTAAATCTCTCTTCTTTGTTAATAAACTTATTCTTGTTTTATTACAAAAGTACCTCAGTGCTGTCTATTAAAGTAAAGTGTGAGTCTTCAGCAAACCTAACAAGCTGATGTGTGCTCTACCTCTTTACAGGCACTGAACTTAATAATTTCTGTGAGTATCCACTAAGATGGACTGGACACTACAGAGAGACATCTCAGGGGAACTCAGGTTCACTGATTGTTACCTGCAAGATATGGTTTGGATTGGCAGAGCCCTGTAGAATTTGCAGGCAAGGCAGACAGGCTGGTGTGTCAAAGAGCTGACACACAGTTTAGCAGGACCATGTGGTACCCCAGGTCTTAACCCCAGGCCCGGGAGACAGCTACCATGCCCTGGCCTCTACCTAATGGCTACTGAAATCTGGTAGGCTGAGATGCTATTAGGGCTATAGACCCAGCCAAAGCACCACCAATGGGATCTCTGACTGGAGGATTGCCTGGCTCCACTGCTATTTAAGCCAGGAGGAGACATAGGAAGTTTGAGAAACAAGGTGGTTTCCTGTTCTGACTTCACTGGACTCTGCTTGTGCCTGTCTCCTGCACCCAACCCAGTTCCTGCTCTGCTCTTGTCTCCTGTCTTACACCTGCCTTTGCTCCTGTTCCCACCATGCTCCTGCTCTCTGCTTGATCCTTGCCTCTCCTCCTGCCCAGTCCTGGCTCCAACCATAGGCTCCAACCATAGCTTCTCACCACCAGTCCTGGCTCCAACCATAGCCTCCAACTTCTGACCCTGACTTGGCTTGATCCTTGGCTCTGGCATTTGGCATCTGCTCTAACCCTCAGCTTCGATTCCTGGTTCTGACTCTGACCCCTGGCTCTGGTAACTGGCAGCTGACTCTGGTTCTGATCCGTGGCTTTGTTCCTCAACCTGGACAATCGCTCTGCCCAGTGGACCTGACTCCTGCTCTCACTCCTAGGCCAGACTGCTTACATCTAGGTCCCTAACACAGCAAAGCTCTCCCTCTTGTTCAGGCAGAGGGGTAACACAGCAACTCACAGCACTGCGTGTCCTGAGCACAGTGTCACAAGGGAACCCCTGGAATGAAAATGGCCTCACCTGACAGTGTTTATTTTTACAGGAATCTGAGATCTTAATTTTACTTTCAATTTGGATTTTCACAAGGTACAGTCTTGGAAGCATAACTTGCACGTGCTAGTGATATGAATATTTCATATCTTGTTTTAGCATCATTTCATTGGTTTTAATTGAATGTGTGATATATAATCTCATTATTTGCATATTTAATAAAAAGTATGGTTCCCTGGCACCCTATGCCGAAGATTCTCTGGTAGTCTTTACAATATTAAATACAATGATATCTTTTTTTCCCCCTTGCTACATAAAGTGCAATGGATGTAGCATCTTCCTCAGAGTGGAAGGAGAGAACGCAACATACTGGGGAATTCAGTGCTAGGGCTAGCAGAGTGTCAGAGGGTAGGCTGCTTGCATCTCCCATAACTGGATGTTGCTGGAGGCTGCAGCGCAGTGCAGGATAAAGTATCCTTTATGGGCTGCAACCCCTTTGCCAAAGACTCTGTAACACAGGAGGGCTCAGGGTGATCCCTGGCCACACCTCCTCTTCCCCAATTTGCCTCCGCTTTCCTGCAGCTGGCCCCCACTATGCCGTTGGCCCACACTGGAAGTCCCCCTCTGCAGGAGGTTTCAATGTAAGTGGTGCAGAGTCCCAGGATGCACAGGCTATAGTCCTTAGCACATTAGGAAAGCTGCAGAAACTCTCCATCTCTGCTGGTTATTGGAGCCATGAATAGACTATGGCTAGAGCACAAGGGCTGAGTCAAAAATCTGAGTCTCACACTGCAAACTAGGAGCCTGTGCTATTTGCCCAGATCTTCTCAAAAGGTGCACTGAGAGCAAACAACATTATGCTGGCTGCACAGATAACAGCAGCACCCTCCTTTTGTCCAGCTTGCTAATTCCTCAGCAGGTTGCAGAGGTGGCCCATTGGCTCAGACAGTATTTGAAGAGATGATATTGTCTGTGTAACTCTTCAACAGTATGTAAGCAGTGTCAGGATGAGCTCCACCCTGACATCTGGTGGTGAGGTGTGGCAAGTTGTGGAAAAGAACTTCAGGGGCTGATCTCATTTGCATAGGCACACCCACCCCACCTAGAATGAGGCCATAGCTGCCCAAATGGTCACTTTGGCTGCTGTGGGATCCCCAGTGTCTCTGTTATTGGGGCAGGAAGAATAAATTCTTATTACCCTGATTATGGGAACTGTGCTTGGAACTGTACTTGGCCTTTTGTTATGATGGAGGGACTCGCCATCAACTAAGTGGCATTCGTTAGGCAAGGGTCATGGGTTCCAAAACTCTGTGAATTGAGAGAGGTTGGGGACAAGTATTAATACTTGGTGGTATGGGCCCCTTGGTGAGGGCCTTACATGCTAATTGCACTTCCTCCTCTCTCCACTGTGGAATATCAGAGCTAATTTTGATTCCATTAGGAGTCTGGTTACAGGCTGCTGAGGTCACTTTGGGCTAACAGTGCACCAGCACTGAGGCTCCCCTACTACAAGCTGAAATCACTGAGCGTTGTGTTAAGTAGTGGGGGAGCCTGAAGATATATTGTGGAGCAGTTTGCGGGACGGCTGGAGTGCCTTGTGGACAGGCTGGTGGAGCAGTTTGTAGGATGGCGGGAGCTGCTTGTGGGCTGCGGAGCGGAGTGAAGGAGTTTGTGGGGCGGCTGGTGGAGCGGAGCGGAGCGAAGGCCTATGGAGCTGTGGGGCAGTCAGCTTCAGATCATGTAAGGTGCCTCTTACCCCTGTCCCATCTCCACCCCGGTTGGGAGGTAAAGCTCCGCAGATAAACTTTGAACTCTGGGGCTGCCCTGACCAGGGACAGAGACTTTTGGGTCATTGGACTTTTGGGACTTTGGGTGATTTGGGGTTGCTGGACTCAAGAACCAAAGGGAAAGGGGCATGCCCCAATTTGCTTGGGTTGGGTTTTTTTTGCTCACGGGTTGTGTTATGAATCCTGTTGGTGGTGTTTCCCCAACATAATGCCACATTGTTTCTCTCTGTTATTAAAAGGCTTTTTGCTACACTCAGACGATGTGCTTGCGAGAGGGGAAGTATTGCCTCTTGGAGGCGCCCAGCGGGGGTGATATATATTTGTCCCAGGTCACTGGGTGGGGGCTCGAGCCGGTTTGCATTGTGTTATTGGAATGGATCCCCTAGATATTGAACCCGGCCCTTGTTGCTGCCAACTCTGACGGGCAGAAGGGTTACAAGTATTTCTCGGAAAATAAATCTAGCTGCTGACATGTTGCCTCCTGCATCTTTCCCAGTTGCACTCCCAAGGACTACTTGTGTTTATCTTAACGAAGGATGCTATATTGTGAGACTATTGTTCCTTGGAGTTTAGCTTCCGGGGGAAGGAAGACAGAAGGGGACACTGAATCCTGTGATTGCTCATGGTTTACAAGGTGAAAATACTGTGGGTGAAACCTCAGCTCCATTGAAGTCAATAGCAAAACTTAAATTAGCTTTAGTGAGTATGTCTACACTACAATTCAACACTTGCAGCTGGCCCATGTCAGCTGACTCAGACTCATGGGGCTTGGACTGTGCAGTGGTAAATAGCAGTGTAGATGTTCTAGCTTGGGCTGGAGCCAGAGCTCTGAGCTCCTGCGAAGGGGAGAGTCCAAGCCCAAATGTCTGCACAGAAATTTACCCTGAAGCCCATACCCCTGCAAACCCAAGTCAGCCGACACAGGCCAGCCACAGGTGTTGAATTGCAGCGTAGCCCCATACGCAGTGAGGCCAGGCTTTCACCCTCTATCTTGGTCTCACTACGAACTCAATTCCAAACCCTGAGATAAGACTGAAAAAAAGAGCACAGCAGAAAGACAATGAGTGTATTATCTATAGAAACAGTCCATCTGCAGATGTGATCCATTGTAATGAAACACATGGCCCTAGGCCGGGATTATTCTCACACAGAAGGTTCTTCTGGCAGGAGAGATGGCACTGGCTGTGTTCTACAAACTGTTTCTCTGAACACCTCTTTGCTGAAAAATGTACCTTACTGAAACTGGCATAACACCTTCTCAGCGGGCATCATGCCAGCCAAGCAGATGGGCATAAGTATAGGCATGCAAGACAACCAGTATATACATCAAGTTTGAGTATTCTAGGCAGGATGTTCATCCAGAAATGTTACAACAGCAGTGCACAGTCTCCATAAGAGTGGCAAATGGGCAGTACCAGGCCTGAGGAAACCCTGAAGGGCTTTATTAGAGCTTTGCAAAATGAGCCTTGAAGCTCATTTTTGAGGTACTGGAAGCAAAACAACCCTTGCAAGTACAATTGGAGGTCCACTTTCAATGAATTCAAGCCTCCCAGATAACGTGTCTCCTCTGTCTCACACCCAACAAGCTCTGGGCCCATCCTACTTCATACCTGTCAAATTTCTGCAGGAGAGTTCAGCATTAGAAATATATCCTCACTCCGCACAAGTGGTGTCCTGTGTCACCACCCATGCTGTTCCCAATCCCTGCCCTGCTATAAGAAGTAAGGGAAGAGACTGCACTACAAATCCCAGCACACATTCCATATTGCAGCATCCATTACTTAGGCCCTATTTAAGTATTAATTTAGCTGTCTAATGTATTAAAACAAATCACAGCAGTTCTCCTTTAAATATCATTGCTCTATCTTAGGAGGAAAGAAATATTGGAACCCTCTGTGGCTATGGCTCCACAAGGGTAAAAAACTCATGGCTGGCCCAGGTCAGCAGACATTGGGCTCATGGAGCTGGGCTGCAAGGCTGAAAAATCACTGTGTAGATGCTCAGGCTCAGGCTGGAGCACGAGCTCTGGGACCCTGCAAAAATGGAGGATCCCAGAGATTTGGCCCCAGACCAAGCCTGAATACCTACACAGCAATTTTTAACCCTGCAGCAGGACCCCCACAAGCCTAAGTCAGCTGACCTGGGCCAGCCACAGCTGTTCCATGAGTCTTTTATCCCTGTGTAGACAGACCTTGTGATAATCAGTTAGTGCTCTTTCTACTACATGGGGGTATTAATGATGAATACCTCGGCCTAATCCACAGCCTTGGATCTCTCATGGCTGCTGCAGATTAAAAAATGAGGATTTCGCACAGAGTAATGGCACAGCTAAAACAGAGCTCACCCACCTGCAAGAACAGAGGAAACATTAGTGTTACGTTTTCTGGAGCACACAGCTATAAAGCGTGTTATATCTGTATTCGCCCTGAGATGGGAATAAATGCCCTTGCAGGCTCCTCCATCTGATTCAGCATATTGAGAATCTAGCCAGCAAGATGTTGACTAAAGGCTGGTAACTTATTGACTTAGATGCTGTCTTAGCCTTCTGATGGGAATGTCAGGGATGGGTGTTTTAGTCAGTGATTTCATAGACTTTAAGGTCAGAAGGGACCATTATCATCATCTAGTCTGACCTGCACAATGCAGGCCACAGAATCTCACCCACCCACTCCTGTAACAAACCCCTAACCTATGTCTGAGCTATTGAAGTCCTCAAATCATAGTTTAAAGACTTCAGGATTTCAGTAACTGTGAAATGGCCTTTTATATACAGAACATTAAGACAGCCTTCAATTGACACAGGGAATAATAAAGCCCAAGCCCTTCTGCCTCTTCAATTCTTCCCTTGTTCTAGATAGCTCAGAGGAGATAAATGGAAGCTTTATTGATCTCCTTTCTTGTGTTGATCCAGCATGTAATTTCTTTTATTCTGAAATATTATAAAAATCAGTAATTTGCATGCCTCATTTAGAAATCTGGAATTAAAGGCTGGCTTCCCCTGCTGGTCCTCAGTATCATTCTCAAACAACTCCAAGACAGCAAGTTGGATGCACAGCATAGCAATGATCATAAATGATTGTCTAACTGGCAAGAGACCAAATGCTGCATTGGAGAGTGCCCAGCTACAGTAATGGGTTGGAAAGGTACAGGCTCTCAATGTTTAGAAGCTGTATGCTTTATAGATTTCAGTCTTTTTGGCAAGGCAGGAGTATCTGCTGTATCTCTGCGGAAAAAATCCTGCCAGTCATTTTAATGACAATCTGCTTTTTAAAGAATCACTCCTTTTCCTTTCCAGATAGTAGGAAGGGGATGGATGGTGGCCAAGGGCCAAATTCTGGTCAGATTTATTTGCCTATTTCTCTGGAGTTGCTCTGTGGATTTCAGTGGAATTGCTCCATGTTTACACCACTCTCACTCTGATCAGAATGTAGCTGCCAGAGAGGAAAGCGTGTGCACGTGGGGAAAGGAGACAGAAAAAGAGGAAAAGACACAAAGGAAAGCACTTTCTTCTTAAAGTAAATTTTAATACTTCTGAAAGACTTCTTGACAGCCCTGGAGACTGAAGTTTTCTATATCCACAGAACAGGGAGGGCACAGATAGAACAGTAAAAACATAGACCATCTCAGAGAGCTCCACCAATGAACCTCAACCCTGACTTGCACTTGGGGACCTATTTTACAGTCCTGTCTACACTAGGGAAAATTTTCAATAACTTGCCATCGCTGCTAACATCAGTTCATCTCTACGGGGTTTAGCAACAATGGGCACCCAAGTGTTGATAGGTCTCTGGCTGCTTCCTCCACTGGTCAGGGCAGGTCTAATCAACATGCCATCAGCTGGTGGTGTGTCTACATTAGTGCTCTCAATGTAGGGTGACCAGACAACAAATGTGAAAAATCGGGATGGGGGTGGGGGGTAATAAGAGCCTATATAAGAAAAAGACCCAAAAATCGGGACTGTCCCTATAAAATCAGGACATCTGGTCAGCCTATCTCAATGGTGCTAACATTATTTGAACTAAGGCAGAATTAGCAAGAGTATAAAGTTTTTAAAAGAGTGTAGCTGAGTCCTGAGGTGAGAAGGCAGTTTAGTCTATTTAATCCCTGGCTGCTATTACAAACCCAGCAGTCATGGGCCCAGCCAACAGCAAAGCTCATGTAATAAATCACTGCTTAGCTATGAGTCTGAAAAGATTTTATTCCACCTGGAGGGACTAACTCACAACAAACTCTAAAAACCTTGTGAGTCCAGTCTTAGAATTCAGGATCTTTCACTCTGTTACAGTTGCCAATCAGTGCCACTTGTCATTAATTGTCATTTGGAAACTGGATTGAGATCACTAACTGCCATCAGATTGTAGTAGTTTGCAGTCACTGCCGACCTGGCATCTGTATCATAATACCTGTCCCCTGAACCAACCAATCTTCTGGAAAAAGCTTTTTCATTTTAAAAAGAAGGCTAAATAAATAAATCAGGACAATTCAGTAATCTTTAGAAAAACAGCCTTCCAGAAAAGAAAAACAAAGGACTATCATTACACATGTTATTTGCTTCTTTCTAAAAAGACATTGTATAAAGTCAGGAATTATTTTATAAAAGGACACTTAACTAGTGCATCTTCATTTACACTCATGATGGGACTGTTACTATTACCGTAGTACTGAAAACATCAGCACTTGCTACATGTAAATACATTTTTTTTAAATAATTGTGCCCCAGATAGCTATATTTTCTTTTTTGCTAATGATTTTTGTTGTTTGTGCCATGTAAATTGATAGCCATTATAATCTGCCTGAATGCCAGACATGTATTGATCTGCTTTCAGAACAATAGAGACCTGACACACACAATCTAATGCAGCTAGGCAAGATATAAGTGACCCATTACAAATCACATTGGCATGTTTTATCCTTGTGCAGAAATAAATGGGTTGCCTCTAGTTACTGTCACGCAGTACCTATAAACAAAAATTGCACTATGGTTTGCATTACAGTAGCATACCCTTAAAATATGTCCTACAAAGGTACATACAGATACTATTTACATATGTAGAATTGGGGTCTCCCCCTGGAAGACGTGTTGGTTGGTAGTTTGGTACCAGAAGGATTTCACCTCAAAATGCCTGCCTGCTGGGTTTGGAATAAACATTATGTCATTAGAATTCATAGCCAAGGCCAAAAGAATAAAAACACAAACATACATAATCTGTTTATCATTTAGAATAGACAACCAGGTTTACATAAATTTTTTAAAAAATCAACTCAAACCTTCATACAAAACCAGAAAAGAATTTTTGCTTTCTTTTTCAGAAATGTTTAGTTAACTTTTTCATTGTCTTTTATTTCCATTAACCTCTTCATTTACAAGTTTCCTCTGGGACCACAAGTGGAAATGCCAAAATACCAAACACGAAATTAGCCAAATACTTGTAGAAAGATAGATGTCAAGACCAATAGGATGCCACTAGAACCAAGACGTACCAAAATTTGGTGAGAGCACATTCTTGTGAGATTTCTAGTCCAATTTAACAAATTAAAGAAGTTTGGATAAGCAGCAGAACCTCAGACGGCTTGTTCACACCATAGCTAGGCTAATGTTAAATTTGGAGTTGCTAAGGTTTTTTCTAAATTTTTAATTCAGCTACTGTAACATTACACAGCAATAATTCAAATAATAAAGCAGAAATATTTCAGCACAGTAAGTATACTGATTTATGTGAACGTACAGTACCCATCAGGGTAGTATTCTCTGAAATGCTTCCAGTTCTACACACAAGGCCAGAAAGACAGGCAGAACTGCAGTGTTTCAGTGGAAGGTTTCTTAGGAACCGGGGAACCTTTTTGGAAAGAAGGCGCCTATACAGGAAGGATGAGCTCCACCTAAACCAAAATGTAACCGGACTGCTGGCATGTAACATTAAAAAGGTTGTAGAGGACTTTTTAAAACTAAGGGCTGGGGGAAAACTGACAGGCACGGAAGAGCACACAGTTCAAACATGGATGAATTTATTAAAGGGGGAACTCTCTATCCTAGTAAAGAGGATAGGAAAGAAGTTGGTAAACTACAAATAGGAGCTAGTGAGGAACAGCGAAATGTAAAAGAATTCCATTTAAATGTAAACACATGAAGGCCCTATTCCGGCTCCTCTTAAACATCATGTTACTTTTTTGGTTGCACTTTTCCCCTCACCTTCTTATCTATGCACTCCCTATCCATGGTCTCACGAAGTCATGGGACCTCCTTGTCATCCTCCTCCTAGCCCTGGCCAAAATGGCCATCTACAAAACCAGGGAGAGGAGGTTGGCCAACGGGGTCTCCTGTGACTGTAGGGCCTATTTCCAATCCTCCGTCCGCTCACGCATCCGGGTGGAGTTCCTCTGGGTGGCGTCCGCTGGCTCCCTTGACACCTTCAAGGAGCAGTGGGTGCTGTCCAGAGTTCTCTGCTCAGTGTCCCCGTCAGGTTCCCTTTGTTTAGCCCTATGACCTCACTCCTGCCCCTGTTCTATCTTTAGGTTTCAGAGTAGCAACCGTGTTAGTCTGTATTCGCAAAAAGAACAGGAATACTTGTGGCACCTTAGAGACAAACAAATTTATTTGAGCATAAGCTTTCGTGAGCTACAGCTCACTAGTTGTCCCCTGTACTCACTTGGAATCCCAGACCTGTGGATACTCCCCTTAGGCTGCGGGGGCGGGGGTCCTTTAGCCCACCCACTTCCTGGATCCGAATAGGATCACTCTCCTGTAGCCCTCTGGCCTGATCCTGTCACAGTATATATAGTGCAAACCATTTTTTTCTTGAAATTAAATTGAAGGCAAGCTACTGGATACTGACAAAATGTACAAGTGCTTATATACAAATGCTAGAAATCTAAATACTGGGGCCATGTCTACACTGTCAGCTTGGGTGACACAAGTCAAATTAGCATAAAGCTGCCACTGTTAGCATATTGCTCAGTCACGCACATACTGGGCTCCTTGCATCAGTGCAGCAAATACTCACCAGGAATTCTTGTCCTGATGCACAGTGCGGTGCACCATGGGTAGATATCCCGGAATGCAACTCACCATCATCCAGCACACTGTTTTTGGGAAGTTTTGCCAATGCACAGTGGGGCAGAAGCAAGTCACCCAGGGTGACTGGGAGCAAGGAGTAAACCTCCCAGCATGCAACTTTCTCCATCCCATAATGTCAAGCGTCTTATGCAATTTTCTCACTTTTTTTAAAAAAAACCGCAAAGCCAAGTGGCCCTCCTTGCTGTTTGCCAGCTCTGATAGAAGCCTGGAACCTGCACAGCTCTGCATGAGTGTCACGAGCATTTCAGGCACGGGATGCATAATCCTCTAGTATGTGCAGAGCCGTAAGAAGAACCGAATCGGCAGAAAACATGATGATTTCATGGAGGACGGATTGCCAAGAAACCATTTGAGGTTGTTGATGGAGCTGCAGATGGTGGAGCACCGTTTCTGGGCCTGAGAAACGAGCACTGACTGGTGGGATCACATTATAATTCAGGTTTGGGATGACAAGCAGTGGCTGCAGAACTTTTGGATGTGAATTGCCACATTCCTGAATCTGTGTGCCAACCTCGCCCCAGCCCTCCAGCGCAGGGACACCAGAATGAGAGCTATACTGATGGTGGTGAAGCAAGTGGCGATTGCACTGTGGAAATATGCAGAGCCAGATTGCTACTAGTTAGTAGAAAATCATTTTGGAGCTGGAAAATCCACGCTGAGGGCTGTTGTCATGCAAGAATGAAGGGCCATTAATCGTTTCCTTCTATGCAGGACAGTGACTCTCAACTATGTGAAGAACATAGTGAATTAATTTGCAGCGATGGGGTTCCAGAACCAAGGTGGGGAGACAGACAGCATGCATCCCTGTTTTTGTGGCCACCTACCTTGACAGAGAGTACATCAACAGATGTGCTATGGTTATGGATCACCGGTGACGTTTCACTGACATCAGTATGGGCTGGCCAGGGAAGGTGCAAGATGCTTGCATCTAAGAAGACAGCACTGTTCAGAAAGCTGCAAACAGGTACTTTCTTTCCTGACTGATGGTTTACCACTGGCAAAGTTGAAATGCCAGCAGAGATCCCAGGGGTCCCAGACTACCCCTTGCTTATGGAGCTGTACACTGGCCACCTCAACAGAATCAAGGAAAAATTCAACTACTGGCTCAGCAGATGCAGAATGACAGTTGAATGTGTTTTGGTAGATTGAAAGGGCACTGTTGTTGTTTAGTCACAAAACTGGATTGTTGTGGGAAAAAAGGATTCCAAATGGCCATAGCTGCCTGGTGTGTCCTGCATAACATCTGTGAGGTGAAGGGGGAAAGTCACTGCCATGGTGTAGGTGGAGTGGCTGTCTGCTGCATTTGAACAGCCAGACACAAGAACTATAAAAAGAGCTATGCAGCTCTGGAAGGCCTGAAAGAGCACTTTAGCAGTGAGCTGGAGTAAGGTGGTGTGATGGACTGTGCTTTACCTGGCCTGGCAGTTTTGGGGCCTGCTAGGAATTGTGTTAGGCTCCATAACATCTATGAATATAACTCTGTCAATGCACCTATTGTTTTTGCAGTGTTTGCTTTACATTTATGATTATTATACTGTTTTTGTCATTGATCCTATGATTTGTGTCACACTGTACAATAACAAGTAAATGGGTACCAATAGGCACTCTGTAGCATATGTTGGGAACTAATAAAGATGAATTATTTTCCAAAAAGTAGAATTTTATTGAGTAACAAAACCAGTGCAATACAAAGTCTTGTCAATTTAAAAGCAATTACATTAAAAACTTAAGGGGAAAGAACATTCATGTCCATTTTGGCTACCCATGCAGCAATTGTGGCTTTCACAGGTCAGTGTATGTGACACTGTGGTTGTCCTTACTGTGTCCTGGTGTGGGGTGGCAGGGCTAGGGATGCAGCCCCTGATGCCCCATGGGATGTTGAGGCAGAGTCTAGGGAGATGCTAAAATGAAGCTGCCCATGGACTGCAAAGGGAGGCAAGCCCAGGACTGTAAGTCCAGAAGAGTCTGCAGCACCCATGTTTGATGCTGGAGAAGCCACCTTATGTCCTGGTGCATCTCCCTCTCCTTTTCTGCTGGAACTCCTAGGGATTTCTCTTGTCCACTCTTTCCTTCCCCACACAGTCAGAAATATTCACCCTCCAGGCTCTCTGCTCACAGTCTGAAGCAGCACTGGCTTGCAGGATTTTACTGAACATGTCATCCTGAGTCCTCTTCTTTCTCCTCCTTATCTGGCTCAAGTGTTCCATGGGTGTGGAGGGGGGACTCCTCAAGGCCTCAACAGCAGCAGCTATAGATAAAACACATAGAGGTATCACTGTCCGTTTAGTCACAATGGAAAGTAAAGGTTAAGCTTTGGAACTCTCTTCCCTTGCTCCCCTAAATTTTAAAACAAGACATGCTTATTGACACTTCTGCTTCAGAGTGCTTGAGCACAGCCCCACTCAGAGCACCAGCCATGGTGAGTATGGCCCACCAGGGGTGAGGGAAATGAGGATGGAATTGCTTGATTGCATGAAACTATGAGCACAGGGCAATGGCATTGAACAATGACACTATTTTCTGCAGGTGGTGGTGATTTTAGCTGATATTTCACTCCAGGGTAACAAAGGCAGAAAGAACACAGCTGCTGCTGCTGGAGCGCTGAAGCCACCCGGGTCCAAATGCTGCTAGCCTGTGTGCTGTGTCTGCCAAAGTTATCACTGACTAGCATGGCAAAGTGTCCTACCACAAACAAAGAAATAAGGCAGCCATTTCTAGAAACCTTTGGGAGAGGATTGCAGAATACCTCCATGGAAGTTTTATCAAGATCTCTCAGGAGGATTCAACTGCTACACATAACTCCCTTGCCTAATTCTACAAGGGAATGAAAAGCACATAGCAACTCTACTTATCTTTGTCGTACTGTCACCCTTTCTAGTATGAGTAAATTAATGAAATGTCAAAAAAGGTGTCCTGTTTAGTTGGGGGCACCATTTACATCATTGTAATGGCAAATAGATTTAAAGACTTATCCAAGGTTCCTTCTCCTGCATTGGGCTCTCCAGTGGTTGACTGCTGGCACTGACTACACTGCGGTGGAGTCTCAAATAGGTCCTGGTTTGTAGCACAGCTGGACCCCCCTGGTTCCATGTCCCCTATTCTCCTCCTCCCTGTTCACACCAAGACCTGTGTCTTGAGCTCCTTGGAGGTATCTATGTGAGTCTGTGAGGAGGTGGGGTCTCCACCAAGTATTGCATACAGCTCTTTGTAAAAGCAGCAGGTCTGCAGCTTGGCACCAGAGTGACTTGTCCTCCCTGGCCTTCTGGTATGCCTGCCACAGTTCCTTCACTTTCGTGCAGCATTGCTGCTGATCTCCATCATGCCCTTTCTTCTGCATCCCCCATGAAATCTTCTCAGATATGTCTACATTTCTACAACTACTCTTTAGCTGTGTCTGGACAGCCTCTTCTCCCCACAGGCCCAGGAGATCCAGTACTTCCTGTCTATTTCAGGCCAGACCACATCTGGAGTGTGTAGCCAGCATGGCTGACTGGGAAGTTGCACACAGCAATGGAGAGCTGCTAGGTGTGCTCACCAACCTGAACAACCATGAAAAGGCATTGCAACAAAGACATTTTAAAGGGGCGTGGGTGGGCTTTCGATCTCTGTGGCTGCTGAGCAGCAGAGTTCACAACTGTTTCCAGAGCAGTCAATGTCAGGCATTGTGGGACGGCTGCTGGAAGACTGTAAGCATCAACATAGACATTACCTAGACTAGTACTGCATCAACCTCAGCACATCAACCATGGCTTAAAGATGCTCGGGGAGGTAGTGTTACTGCTTCACAGTAATAGGGTGCTTACATCAATGGGAGACAAATTTAAGTATAGATACATGCATAATTAACTCTGTAGTGTAGACCAGGCCTAAGATTGGTGACCTAGAGTGCCTGGCATTAAATGAGATTATTGATATAATAGGCATCACAGAAACTTGGTGGAATGAGGGTAATCAGTGGGATATGGTAATATCAGGGTACAAAATATATAGGAATAATAGAGGTGAGGAGAGGGACTGGCACTATATGTGAAAGAAAGCATAGAGTCAAATACAATAAAAGTCTTTAATTAAATAAACTATACCACAGAATCTCCATGGACAGAAATTCCATGCTTGAACAATAAGAATATAGCAATAGGAATATACTTCCGGTGACCTAACCAGGATGGGAACAGTGACTGTGAAATGCTCAGGGACATTAAACAGGCTACAAAAACATAAAATCCAATCATATGGATTGACTCCCTCATGGAACTGATGGGCAGGATCCCCTGGGAGAATAATATGAGGGGGAAAGGAGTCGAGGAGAGCTGGCTGTATTTTAAAGAATCCTTATTGAGGTTACAGGGACAAACCATCCCGATGTGTAGAAAGAATAGTAAATATGGCAGGCGACCAGCTTGGCTTAACAGAGAAATCCTTGCTGATCTTAAACACAAAAAAGAAGCTTACAAGAAGTGGAAGATTGGACAAATGACCAGGGAAGAGTATAAAAATATTGCTCGGGGATGCAGGAGTGAAATCAGGAAGGCCAAATCACACCTGGTGTTGCAGCTAGCAAGGGATGTTATGAGTAACAAGAAGGGTTTCTACAGGTATGTTAGCAACAAGAAGAAAGTCAAGGAACGTCTGGGCCCCTTACTGAATGAGGGAGGCAACCTAGTGACAGAGGATGTGGAAAAAGCTAATGTACTCAATGCTTTTTTTTGCCTCTGTCTTCATGAACAAGGTCAGCTCCCAGACTACTGCACTGGGCAGCACAGCATGGGGAGGAGGTGACCAGCCCTCTGTGGAGAAAGAAGTGGTTCAGGACTATTTAGAAAAGCTAGATGAGCACAAGTCCATGGGGCCGAATGCGCTGCATCCGAGAGTGCTAAAGGAGTTGGCGGATGTGATTGCAGAGCCATTGGCCTTTATCTTTGAAAACTCATGGCGATCCGGGGAAGTCCCAGACGACTGGAAAAAGGCTAATGTAGTGCCCATCTTTAAAAAAGGGAAGAAGGAGGATCCTGGGAACTACAGGCCAGTCAGCCTCACCTCAGTCCCTGGAAAAATCATGGAGCAGGTCCTCAAGGAATCAATTCTGAAGCACTTAGAGGAGAGGAAAGTGATCAGGAACAGTCAGCATGGATTCACCAAGGGCAAGTCATGCCTGACTAATCTAATTGCCTTCTATGACGAGATAACTGGCTCTGTGGATGAGGGGAAAGCGGTGGACGTGTTGTTCCTTGACTTTAGCAAAGCTTTTGACACGGTCTCCCACAGTATTCTTGCCAGCAAGTTAAAGAAGTATGGGCTGGATGAATGGACTATAAGGTGGATAGAAAGTTGGCTAGATTGTCGGGCTCAACGGATAGTGATCATGTCTAGTTGGCCGTCAGTATCAAGTGGAGTGCCCCAAGGGTCAGTCCTCGGGCCAGTTTTGTTCAATATCTTCATAAATGATCTGGAGGATGGTGTGGATTGCACCCTCAGCAAGTT
This sequence comes from Natator depressus, assembly GCF_965152275.1. Taxonomy (NCBI): domain Eukaryota; kingdom Metazoa; phylum Chordata; order Testudines; family Cheloniidae; genus Natator; species Natator depressus. Next base: position 137,877,635 of record NC_134235.1, on the reverse strand, counting down.
TGCAGATGACACTAAACTGGGAGGAGAGGTAGATACGCTGGAGGATAGGGATAGGATACAGAGGGATCTAGACAAATTAGAGGATTGGGCCAAAAGAAATCTGATGAGGTTCAACAAGGACAAGTGCAGAGTCTTGCACTTAGGACGGAAGAATCCAACGCACCGCTACCGACTAGGGACCGAATGGCTCGGCAGCAATTCTGGAGAAAAGGACCTAGGGGTTACAGTGGACGAGAAGCTGGATATGAGTCAATAGTGTGCCCTTGTTGCCAAGAAGGCCAATGGCATTTTGGGCTGTATAAGTAGGGGCATTGCCAGCAGATCGAGCGACGTGATCGTTCCCCTCTATTCGACATTGGTGAGGCCTCATCTGGAGTACTGTATCCAGTTTTGGGCCCCACACTACAAGAAGGATGTGGAGAAATTGGAAAACGTCCAGCGAAGGGCAACAAAAATGATTAGGGGACTGGAACACGTGACTTATGAGGAGAGGCTGAGGGAACTGGGATTGTTTAGTCTGCGGAAGAGAAGAATGAGGGGGGATTTGATAGCTGCTTTCAACTACCTGAAAGGGGGTTCCAAAGAGGATGAATCTAGACTGCTTTCAGTGGCAGCAGATGACAGAACAAGGAGTAATGGTCTCAAGTTGCAGTGGGGGAGGTTTAGGTTGGATATTAGGAAAAACTTTTTCACTAGGAGGGTGGTGAAACACTGGAATGCGTTACCTAGGGAGGTGGTGGAATCTCCTTCCCTAGAAGTTTTTAAGGTCAGGCTTGACAAAGTCCTGGCTGGGATGATTTAGTTGGGGATTGGTCCTGCTTTGAGCGGGGGTTGGACTAGATGACCTCCTGAGGTCCCTTGCAACCCTGATATTCTATGATTCTGTGATTCTATGATATCCTCAAACTATCCTCAAATTGACAGGGTACATGTCACTTCAGGAAGGGACAAAGAGAAAATGTCTAGACAATGACTGCTTCTTGGAGCAGCTTGCCCTGGAACCCACATGGGGAGAGACAATTCTTGATTTAGTTCTAAATGGAGCACAGGATGTGGTCCAAGAGGTGAATATAGCTGAACCATTCAGTAATAACAATGATAATGTCATTAAATTTAACATCCTAATAGGAGGGAAAATGTCAAAAAAACCAACCACAGTAGCATTTAATTTCTAAAAGGGGAACTACACAAAAAATGAGGAGGCTAGTTAAATGGAGATTAAAAGGAACAGTCACAAGGGATAAATGCCTGCAAACTGCATGGAGATTATTTAAAAAGACCATAGAGGCTCAGACTAAATGTATATACCTAATAAATAATAATAATAAGCAGTAAAAGGACCAAAAATGCCACTAAACAGCAGAGTAAAAGAGGCATGTAATGGGGGCACTCACCTGTGTACCTCCTAGCCGCTGAGTGTGGTACTGAAATCTTTCCCCTAATCCTGGCACCCCCTGTAGGTTGCTGACCTCAGTAGGCAGGCAGTCAGTGGCTCAGGCTTCAACCAAGTCATATGGTCAAAAGATGAACAACCTGTGAGGTAGCAAAGAGTTCAACAAACTGTCTCTCAGCCATCACCAGGGTCTTCAGCCCTATCTCTGAGCCCTTTAAATTCCGCCGTTCATTTGTGCTAAAAAGGAACCTTGTCCCCTTCTTGGGACTTAAACCACTTCACCAGTGGCCAGTAGGGGGACCTGAGCCCCACCACTACTCCCGGTTCCCTATAAACAGTAGCCATGTACTGCTTCCTCTAATTAGTTACTGCTTCATTCCCTGGGCCTCTTCCCACCTGGTCCCTTTACCTTCGCCCATTAGCTTAGGGTAACAGCTCTCGGGTTCTCTCTCCCAGGTGCTATTAATGCAGCCAACTGAGTGCCTTTAACCCAAGAAGAGCCTCCTTCCTCACACCTCTGGTCCCAGACAGGAATTGACCTGCAGCTCCTTTTATCTGAGCTTGCTGGGCTCTGATTGGCTACTTTTGTGCAGCACTTCGAGGCAGGCCTGAAGGACCTGCCTTTGCTGCTCCTTCCTAGGGTGGGGTGTAGTAGGACTGCAGGGACTCCAGCAGGGGGCCAGAAAGGGCCAGGTACACCCCATTACAAAGCAGTGAGGGGCAAAAAAGGCATTCTTTAAAATGGGAAGTCAAATCCTACTGAGGAAAATAGAAAGGAGCATAAACTTAGGCAAGTCAAGTGTAAAAGTATAATAAGGCAGGCCAAGGAAGAATTTGAAGAGTAACTAGCTAAAGGCACAAAAACTAACAGGAAAATAATGTTTAAGCACATCAGAAGGAGGAAGTCTGCCAAACAATCAGTGGGGCCACTGGATGATCAAGGTGTTAAAGGAGCACTCAAGGAAGACAGGGCCACTGCAGAGAAGCTAAATGAATTCTTTGCATCAGTCTTCACTGATATGGGGAGATTCCCAAACCTGAGCCATTCTTTTTAGGTGACAAATCTGAGCAACTGTCTCAGATTGAGGTGTCATTAGAGGAGGTTTGGAACAAATTGATAAACTAAACAGTAATAAGTCACCAGGACCAGATGGTATTCACCCAAGAGTTCTGAAGGAACTCAGATATGAAATTGCAGGACTACTAACTGTCATCTATAACCTAATCATTTAAATCAGCCTCTGTGCCAGATGACTGGAGGATAGCTAATGCAACACTGATTTTTTTGAAAGGCTCCAGATGTGATTCTGGCAATTACAGGATCAATTTCAGACAAACTGGTTGAAACTATAGTAAAGAACAAAATGATCAGAGACATAGATAAACACGATATTTTGAGGAAGAGTCAACACAACTTTTGCAAAAGGGAAATCATGCCTCACCAATCTATTAGAATTCTTTTAGGGGGTCAACAAACATGCGGACAAGGGTGATCCAGTGGATATAGTGTACTTGGACTTTCAGAAGCTTTTGACAAGCTCCCTCACTAAAGCCTCTTAAGCAAAGTAAGCTGTCATGGGATAAGAAGGAAGGTCCTATCATGGATCAGTAACTTGTTAAAAAGACAGGAAACAAATGGTAGGAATAAATGGTCATTTTCCAGATGGAGAGTGGTAAATAACAACATTCCCCAGGGATCTGTACATGAACCAGTGCTGTTCAACATGTTCATAAATGATCTGGAAAAAGCGGTGAACAGTGAGGTGGGAAAGTTTGCAGATGGTACAAAATTACTTCAGATAGTTAAATCCAAAGCAGAATGTGAAAAGTTACAAAGGGATCTCACAAAACTGGATGATTAGGCAACTAAATGGTAGATAAAATTCAGTGTTGTTACTGCAAAATAATGCACATTGGAAAACATAATCCCAACTATATACGCAAAAGTGATCGGGCCTAAGTTAACTGTTACTACTCAAGAAAGAGATCTTGGTATCATTGTGGATAGTTCGCTGAAAACATCTTCTGAGTGAGCATCAGCAGTCAAAAATGCTAACAGAATGTTAGGAGCCATTAGGAAAAGGATAGATAATAAAACAGAAAATGTAATGCCACTACATGAATCCATCGTAGGCTCACACCTTGAATACTGCGTGTAGTTCTGATTGCCCCCCGCTCAGAAAAGATAGTTTAGGAATGGAAAAAGTACACAAAAGGGCAACAAAAATTATTCAGGTTATGGAACAATTTCCATATGAGGAGAGATTAAACTTGGACTCTTCAGCTTAGAAAAGAGAGGACTAAGGGGATATGTTTGAGGTCCATAAAATCATGTATGGTCTGGAGAAAGTGAATAGGGAAGTGTTATTTACTTCTTAACATAACACAAGAACCATGGGTAACCCAAAAAATTAACAGGCAGCAGGTTCAAAACAAAACATAAAGAAGTACTTCTTCACCCAATGCACAGTCAACCTCTAGAACTTGTTACTAGGGGATGTTGTGAAGACCAAAAGCATAACTGGGTTCAAAATAAAATTAGATAAATCATGGAGAATAGGTCCATTAACAGCAGTTAGCCAAGGTGGTCAGGCACTGAACCCCATGCCTTGTGCATCCCTAAACTTCTGACTGCTAGAAGATGGGATTGGACAACACAGGAGGGATCACTTAAAACTGCCATGTTCTGTTCATTCCCCCTCAAGCATCTGGCAATGTCCACTGTCAGAAAGAGGACATTGGGCTAGATGGACCATTGATCTGACCCAGTATGGCCGTTTTTATGTTCTTACCCATAATGCCATTGCAGAAATCTGCAAATATAGATAGGTACGTGATAGTTTGCAATTATGGAGCAAACTAAGTGAAAGAAGTTTAGTTTAGAATTATTGTTTGGACTGGAACTTCTGGTCCCTATTCTTTTCTTCTTTGGAAAGAGACTGTAGCAGCAACTTTGGAAAAAAAACCCTTGAGTGACAATGGCTGGGGACACCAGAAAGAAAAGTGGAAACAGATTCTGAGAGCTGAAAGACTATACACCCGTTCTTATTAAATAGCTATAGTGTCCATTTCAGTAACAAGCAGGAGACGTATGGGGGTAGGGAAGGGAGGGAGAGGGAGAAAAGAAGCTACCACAGGACTGCAAACGTAATTCAGAACCTGGGATGTGATGACTCCTTGATTCATACTCAGAAATCCAGAAATTATCTGAATTTGTCAGTCCATGAACAGATATTAAATAGCCATGCGATCCCTTCTTTGTGCAGTGCACTGTAGCATGTAGCATTTGTCACTTGAATACATTTTTAAAACAGAGTATGTGGTATCCTTTTTTTTAATTTGTAAAGTTTATTTCTCATCACTTTCTCTTTAAGAGCTCTGATACTCTCATCTCAGCCCTGGATAACTAATCACCATTTTACTCTTTGTATTGCAGAAGTTTCTAATCAGAAGCCTTATTTCCCCTTGCTCCCTATGTCTCCTTGCTGCAATGAACAACGGATGAGCAATGTTCTCTACTTTCAGTATCATTATTCAAGTTGGGAAGTCACCATTCTGAAATGGTTATCCATATGGCCATATCATCCAGAGTTTAATTCTTTAACCTTTCCCCTTTCCCCTATACTAGTAAGAAAATTCAAGAATTTTTGGATCTTATTGCAAACCTTAATGTCACTCGTGTGCATGGTATTCAATATATATGCAAAACATTCTCCTTTTCCTCCCATTCAGTGTCAACTCCTAGAATACCTGCTCACACCAGTATAAAAAACAACCTTCAGATTGATACATTTAGAAGTGCTTTCAAAAACTAATACTGTCATCGGAGATATCAGCTATATCTGACATGTGGCTGCAGGGCTATCTGGTCTGTGTCAGAGAATTAACTGATGTGCTCTGGGGGGGGCGCTCGGGGTTCCGCTGGGTGAGGAGAGGGGAAAGGGGAGCAGGGGGAGGCCTTGGGCAGAAGGGGCGGGGCCAGGGGCTAGACTCCCTAAATGTGTGAAACTGATGCGGCTTTTGAGTGGGCCTCTTCTTGGTGAAGCTTACTTGAAATTAAACAGCTGGAGGAACTTTTGAATTGCTCTTTGGGGACAGCCTAATGTAGCAGAACTCAGCATGGACTTCCCACTAAGATTTTCAGAGAAGTGGTACAAGGAAATTTAAAATAAAATAAACCATTTTACATGACAAAGACAAAAAGCAGCAAGAGCAGATCTGACATTTTAAAGTGATATCATAGAAATCAGAGATGAAAAAGGCCTGTTAGATCATCTTGCACATACTACACCTGGTTACAGCAAAGATGGTGCACTTAGGTGATACTGAAACCTAGCTAAAATGCAAGTGTCAGGGAAAAGAATGCCCAAAAGCCACTGTGAGAATTATTAGGCAAAAGTAGAAACCAGATTTAGCCAGTGATGTTGGTATGCAACTGTAGGCTAAAGCATATACAACTATAGTGTTCCAACTAGGGTGACCAGATGTCCCAATTTTATAGGGACAGTCCCGATATTTGGGGCTTTTTCTTATATAGGCTCCTATTACCCCCCACCCTCTGTCCCGATTTTTCACACTTGCTATCTGGTCACCTTTAATGCTAGTCATTTGATTGAACACAAAGAGTATAACAGCAAAGAGGTTTGGTAATCACTTATCTTTTAGTCGGCTGGATGAACTAGGGCATCTTATCCCTGCATTCTCAATATCCAATTGTGGCTGAAGCAGTAATGTGTAAGATATCTTTAGTCATCATATACATTAATTTCTGTAAAGCTATCCAAATTACTATGTCCAACACCTCTTAAACAAAGGCAGGCTGCTAAGTTTATTCCTTTCAGGGGAAGCAGAAGATGAGAGTGAGAATCACAGCTGGGGGAAGGGGCTTGAAGGGTTTTATTGACAGTTCTTCACCAACATCCAATTAAAATTTAGATTCATCCTTGATTTTGAGAAGAATGAGTGGAACTGCTGAAAATTAATGCAGCATAGATTAATTGGATTAAGAATTTGGGGGAAAATTTGTGTAAAAGTGTATTAGATTTGGGAGGAAACTGGATTTAAGAGTGTAAAGCACACAAAAGCTTCAGACATGGTACTAGAGATTGCTGGAGGTTGAGGGGCAGTGGTGTAGACATTTTGCCAGAAGGCTAATGTAAAGAGGAACTGTTTGTAAGCAAATTTGTTAAATCACTTTTGGTAAACACAAGAGTAATGCTAGTAAAAAGTCAATAGTGCTATTAAACTTTAATTAATCTGTCACATGATGATGATGATGCAAGAACACTACGCTATAAATATCACACATACCCCTAACTGCCCCGCTACACCCCTTTGCTAACTTAATTTAAACTAATAGGATTCATTTTTTTAAATAAAAGTGTGAAGAGAAGAAAGCAAAGGGGAAAACTAGTAATCAAAAAGGGATTGGGTTTTTTTGAGCATTTACAGCAGAGGTGGGCAAACTACAGCCCGCGGGCCACATCCGGCCCACAGGACTGTCCTGCCCGGCCCCTGAGCTCCTGGCCCAGGAGACTCACCCCCGACCCCTCCCCCGCTGTCCCTCCTCCCCCGCAGCCTCAGCTCATGCTCTGGGCGGGGGGGCTGCAAGCTCCTGGGGCAGTGCAGCTGCAGAGCCCGGCCTGACCCCGTGCTCTGAACTGCACAGTGGTGTGGCTGGCTCCAGCTGGGCGGCGTGGCTGGGAGGGAGGGAGCGGGGGGGTTGGATAGTGGGCAGGGGAGTTCGGGGGGTGGGCAGGGGCGTGAATGGGGTTGGGGCGGTCAGAGGGCGGGGAACAGGGGGGTTGAATGGGGACAGAGGTCTGGGGGGGGTAGTCAGGAAGGAGAAGGGGGGTTGGATGGGGTGGTGGGGGACAATTAGGGGTTGGGGGCAGTTAGGGGGCAGTCAGGGGACTGAGAGCAGGGGGGTGGATGGGGCAGGGGTCCCTGGGGGGCCATCAGGGAACAGGGGGGATTGGATGGGGCAGGAGTCCCGGAGGGGGGCCATCCGGTGGCAAGAAGCAGGGGGGGTTGGATGGGGGCAGGGGACGGGCCATGCCTGCCTGTTTGGGGAGGCACAGCCTCCCCTAACCGGCCCTCCATACAATTTCAGAAACCCGATGTGGCCCTCAGGCCAAAAAGTTTGCCTGCCCCTGGTTTACAGTTATACCCTGGCTGTTATGTGGGAAACCAAAATTACCATTGGGGAAAATGCACATATGCAGAAGGATCAAATAAGCAAAGGGAAATGTGTTCATTTTGGATGTGCAGTGGGAGGGTTTTCAACACAAGCAAGAATGAGTTTCCATGTTTACATATGTAATATCTGTATGGTTTGAACTTGATGTAAACTGTACATTAAGTTTGCATTACAGAGAAGCATAAACAAGGAAGGAGCTAGGGGGCCAAAATCAACCCAGACATAAATGGATACAAATGCACCAAAGTCAAATGTTTATTTCTGTTCAGTTGATTGAGTGGGGTTGCATCTGCTTACACCAACTCTGAGCATGGCCTGCAATGGTTTTGTGGCCAGCTGAGAAACACTGAAGAAAGAAAAACATGAAAGAGGAGATGGAGTTGTAGGAAGCTAGACCAAGCAAATGTTATATTTGTACCATATGTTTATATGGGAAGATATTTTGTTAACACAAAGAGAATATTTATACATAGGCTGCCAAGACTGTTTTTTTCCCCATCTGTGCTTAATAACAAGGTTTCAGTCTTTTCTTTGAGATGTGGACCTTGCTACCATTATTCATGTTTTGGTCACTTTGGGATTAGACTATTGCAGTGCATTCTACATGGAGCTGCACTTTAAGACCATTCAGAAATGGGCAGCCCACTTATTAAGTGGTACTTCACCCACAAAGCCCGTTATGCTGTGCTCCAAGACCTGTACTGCTGCCAACTGGTTTCCAATTTAAGGAGTTGGTTTTTTACATACAAAGCCCAGAATGATTTGGACCCTGAGTACCTCAGAGACAGCCTCTTTACCCATTTGATATAACAGCAGTTATGATATCTGGAGATGCATGAGCTAATCAGTGATTTGTTATTTATATTTTGGTAAGCGGCTCCTAGAAAAAGCTTCTCCCTCAGCCTGTGATAAACCCCAGTTCCCAGCAGAGGGGCATGTGCTTACAGAAAGTTGGGCAGAGAGCCTGGGGAGTCTGTTAAATTTTTGCTTCCATTTAAAAACGGCCTGTAAAGGACAAAAAGTGGTTTTGTGCCCTTTTATTTTGCTTTTTCTGATATATAAAGAAAAAACAATGACAGAGTGTTTTTATGTTGGTGTGGCTGTGAGTATGGCAGCTGGGAGGTATTTGTTTTCTGCTTGTTTTCCACATCAGAAATATCAGGAATGTCAAATTTGATCTTCCCTGGTTTTACTGGAGGACTATAAAGGATGGCCACTCTCTCAGCCCTTAACTGAATGGGTGTGAATTTTCAATCTCTCAACAGATCTCTTCTAAATATATCAGTTTAATAGGTGGTATCAAGATTAAGCAAGAAGCAAAGACTCTTCAAGTGTCCAAATAAAGTTCCCTTCATTAAACCAGGTCTCACTTCCCTGGTGTCTGTGCTGTGATGTTAGATTGAAGGGGGGTGGGGGGGAGGGGAGGAATTACAGTAGGGTCATAAGAGCAACAAGAGTGTAAACAGTGGTGGAATCTGCTCAATATCTGAGACGTCAATACACAAATACAAGGAGTGTGGGGACTAAACAGGAAGAACTGGAAGTCTTAGTACACAAGCTAAATTATGATTTAATTGGCATCACTGAAACTTGGTGGGATAAATCTCAGGACAGGCCGGGTAGAAAGGGAGGAGTTGCTTCATTATATATCAAGCATATATACACTTGTTCTGAGGTCCAAATTAAGGTGAGAGGCAGACCAACTGAAAGTCTCTGGGTGAAGATAAAAGTGGAAAAAACAGGAGTGACATCATAGCAGGGGTTTGTGGCAGATATTCCTGCCATATCCTTGGGAGACCTTATTGAATTAAGTTGAAGTATCTTTGTAGTAAATCGATGGTTTATATATTATCGTGAGCTGGGATTGTGTGTAATCTCCAAATGGGGAGATGAGACACTTGGTGTTCAAAGGACTATAGTGAACAATGTGCCAGAGAAGAATGGACTTTTGGAACAAAAAGTGGTAAGTGTTTTTTGTGCGGAATATCAAAGGGGATTGAATGCAAATTCCCCACATCCAGTTATGCAAAAACCCAGCCTGTTTTGAAACTACATCCATTGTCTGCTGATCACCTAGTAGATGAGGCCAGAATCAAGGGCCCACACTGTATAAAGGAAAGACTGAATTATTCATGACTGTTCTGTCCCTGAATCTCAGACAGTTCTGAACTTGTAAACATGAGGAAAACCCAGTTGTGTGTTTTGAAGGACTGGCACCCATGAAAGCCCGAGGCTGGAGTTGGGGTGATCTCTGGTAAGTTTTTTATCATGTATGTAGGTTCTTTTACTGTATTCAATATATTTCTCTGTAAAGCTGGAGAGAAAGCAAAGCACAGATGCTGACTTGTTTACACAGTCTGACTTGCTGGGAATATCAGAGTGTAGGCAGGGAGCCATACAGACCAGTCAGGAGAGACAAGGACGTGTGCCTCTAGCCAAGAGAGGTGACAGCTGAGGAGCCAGTAACCTAAAGTTGATGCTTGCTGCACATTGAGCAGATGTTTTCAGAGAACTATCCACAATGACTCCAAGATCTCTTTCCTGAGTAGTAACAGCTAATTTAGATCCTATCATTTTGTATGTATAGTTGGGATTATATTTTCCAGCATGCATTACTTTGTGTTTATCAACATTGAATTTCATCTCCCATTTTATTATCCAGATGGGAACCATTAGCAATTATCTTGAAGAACTCATGGAGGAAGGATGAGGTCTTTGAGGACTGGAAAAGGGCACACATAATAACTATCTTTAAAAGGGAGGACAAAATGACCCAAAGAATTATAGGTCAGTCAGCCTAACTTCAATACATGGAAAGATACTGGAACAAATGATTAAACAATCAATCTGTAAGCACCTAGAAGATAATAGGGTAATAGTGTGACACTCTGTACCTCAAAATGACACCCTGGACCCACATATTCACCATTGTTATGTGATTATTATATGTTTTATACAAAGTATGCCTTGTGAGGTATGATTTGAAAATTCATGAACTGTTAAACATTACTAACCTGTTGAATTATATGTACTATGATTGAATGTGAAGTTATGAAGTTTTGCTATATGTTTATTACCAAAATATGTTGTGACATCCACAGGTAGCCTTTCAGTGGCAACAAAGGAGCAACTAATACCTCCAAGACAGATTTACACCAGGACTAGCCAGCCAAGTGCTGATGGCCCATTAAGGAGAATCTACTGTCCCAATAGGGTACTTAGGGTACTCTTCTAGGGTACTTAGTGGTACAGTGGGCCCCTATCAAAGACTCCTGAGAGAGTACTTACTCGATGGGCACTGTCTAACTCCCATGACACAGTTAGGATCTTTCCAGCCCCTGGAAGTGAGTATAAAATGAGGGCTAATGACATCACCACTTTGCCTCACTCCTCCCTCATCTCAACACCTAGAAACAAGATTGTTTGGAAGAAAAAGGGAAACCTCCTTGAACTAGGGGGAAGGGATGGTCCTAGCTAGAATGCTTTCTAGTTAGTATGAACTGTGAACTGAATTCTGCCTGCAACATCCAGGAGGGTGAGAAACGCTGTTTGATTCAAATTTTGCTTAGTCTGATAAAGTTTAGGATTTAGACTGCGATTTTACCCTTTATTTCTTATGTAACCAATTCTGACCTCTATGCCTAACACTTACAATCACTTAAAAGCTATCTTTCTCTAGTTAACAAACTTATTTTAATGTTTAATCTTAACCGGTGAGTTTGTCCTAAATGCTTGGGCAATCTGCTCAAATTACAAAGTCTGGTGCCTGTCCACCATTCTTTGATGAAGTGGCAAACTAATTAATGAGCTCGCATTGTTCAAAAGAAGGTCTTGAGCAGTGTAAGATTTCTGGGGTGCAAACAAAAAACTCTTCCAGAACACACCAGTACTGGGGTGACGAGGATTTACTGATGTCTACCTGAGTACAATTCATGAATGACTGGTAAGAGCCTTCAGGCACTCTGCTGGGTGTGTCTTTGCATGTTGATGGATGTGTGAAAGCAAAGCACCTGGAGGGGTTTGCTACTTGTCACTATCATAGCATTGAGAGAGACAGCCAAGGCTGGAGAGTTAAGAGGGCATAGCGGTTCCACCGTTCCAGGTTGTACTCTGGGTGTCTGACACAAATAGGTCAAGAACAAGTCATGCCAAACCAATTTAATTTCCTTCTTTGCCAGGATTACTGGCCTAATGTATAGTGGGGAAACAGTAGGCATGATATATTTTGATTTTAGTAGGGCTCGTGACACAGTCCCACATGACAATCTCATAGGCAAACTAGCAATAGGTGGTCTATATGAAATTACTATAAAGGTGAGTGCAAAACTGGTTGAAAAGCCAGTTCAAAGAATAGTTGTCACTGGTTCGCTGTCCAACTGGAAGGGCGTAGCTAATGGGGTGTCACAGGAATCTGTTGTGGGTCCAGTATTATTCAACATTTTCATTAATGACTTGTATAACGGAATCGAGAGTATGGTTATAAAATTTGCAGATGATACCAAGCTGGGAGGGGTTGCAAGCACTTTGGAGGACAGGATTAGAATTCAAAATGATATTGACAAATTGGAGAACTTGTCCGAAACTGGTCACTTATCTTTATTGCAAGATGAAATGCAATAAAGATAAGTGCAAAGCACTACACTTAGAAAGGAAAAAATCAAATGCACACATGTAAAATGGGCAATAACCAGTGAGGCAGGGATCTAAGGGTTATAGTGAATCACAAATTAAAGGGGAGTCAAAAATGTAATGCAAATAGGCTAATATCATTCTAGGATGTATTAACAGGAGTGCCATATCAAAGACATGGGAGGTAATTGTCCCATTCTATTCAGAACTGGTGAGGCCTCAGTTAGAGTATTGCATCCAGTTTGGGGCACTACATTTTGAGAAAGATGTGGACAAACTGAAGAAAGTCCTGAAGAGAGCAACAAAAATTATACAAATCTAGAAAAACTGGAAAATTTAAAAAAAAACTGGAAATGTTCACTGTTGAGAAAAGAAGACTGATAATAGTCTTCAAATATGTTTGGCACTGTTATAAAGAGGACAGTGATTAATTGTTCTCCGTGTCCACAGAAGGTCAGACAAAAAGTAATAGGCTTAATTTGCAGTAAGGGAGATTTAGATTAGATATTAGAAAAAAACAGTCTAACTATAAGAGTAATTAAGCACTGGAAGAGGCTTCTATGGGATGTTGAGGAATCTCCATCATTGGTAGTTTTCAAGAACACGGCTAGGTGTAGTCGGCCCTGCCTCAGCACAGGAGGCTGGTCTACATGACCTCTCAAGGTCCCTTTCAGTCCTATATTTCTATGATAATCCTATCAGTTCTTTAGCAAGTGAGTTTTTCAAAGCTGACAAGACCTGGGTAAAATACAAGCATAAAAAATGTTTTAAACTTTCAGGCTTTTTTTAAAAAAACATATAATTAAAAAAGAACTAAAAGGGCAAAAACAGACTTTTTTCCCTTTGTAGGTCATTTTTAACCTAAAATGCTTCTCCTAAGCATAACTAAAGGAAGAGGCTGCTCTCCTTAGCAAACAAACTCATAATAAACTGCATTTTGCTGGAAATGTTTTTATACAAAATATATTCAGATTAGGCTGATCCTAGCAGAGTGTTCATTTGTGTATTTGGAAGTTTGTATGTATAAATATCTATCTAATCGGAGTAGGGTTAGATGGCACAATGGTAAAAATACCCATACCTGGACTACCCTGCAACTTCTGCCATTACTACCACCAGTGATGCTGTACTGAAGGGTGCTGAGTTATAACTAAGAAGCTTGCTACCAGGGGTGCTGGAACAATTTGTATAGTGGGGGTGCTGAGAGCCATTGAACCAAACTGTAAACCCTGTCTATAATGGAAACCGCTACAAACCAGGGGGTCTATGTTTGCTGGTGTAGGTAAGGCCTTTATGTGTGGAAGTCTGACCTGAGTGCATAAAGACTTTCACAAATGCATTGTCCTGTGTCCATCTTCAGAGGACTGACCTTCCTTTTTCAGGTGCAACTGGAACCTATGAAAACAATGGCTGTGCTTTTGCTCCTGAAATCCAGCTGAGCTGGAAAGTGTGGATATTATTTTTCTGTAGTCTTATTTAATGATTACTCATTTCTGATCAGGAACACATTATAAACTCGTAATAATAATATATCACAAACAAACAAATCTCCCAGAGCACACCAATACTGGTAAAGATAATTTACTCACAATGATTATAATTGCATTTTTAACCTTTGCTCCAAAAGAGGAAATAGAAGACAAATGATAATGTTTTTACTTTGGCACTCAAAAAATCAGATTATTTTTCCTGAACAATAATACCAGGCTTTCAGACCTGCAGCAAACTTCCTTTCTAAGCTGCGGAAAGGGCATGGTATTATAAAATGAATGGATTTGTTTGATAAAGAAATGTTAATGTTGTTTACAATGTAAAGAGAAAAATATCCCATTACTGCAAATGATCTGTGCAAAAACATCTCTTCTGATTTAACAGGAAGCCACCATGCACTGCTCCCTTCTCTCTTCAAGCACACCAGTTCTAGGTCCATTATTTATTCTCTCACCACCTGTTCCTGTTGCACTCAGTGCCCCTCCCCGCTCCAGTTTCAACGGATAAGAGTTTTGGACAGAAACATGAAGGCCATACACTGAATCTTAAGCTTTACAGAGTTGAGTCCCAATTTAATTACTTCACAGGGGGCCCAAATTTTTTTGAAGAGGCCCTGCTCAGCCTTAGATTCTGCCTTCACTTTCTGTGGTATGCATCCAGAGCAACTCCACTGATTCCTACAACTGTTGCCTCCTTTTCAAAGATTACAAAGATTTCAAAGTATTTTTTCCAGATTTACATCTGTGAAACAGAGCAAAATTTGTCCCCAAAGTAATTAGATATTTTTTTTAAAAAAAACACATTGATTGCAGGGGAGCATAGACCTGGAGTAACATATTGGTTCCTCCCCTTAGGCCTTCAGAACTTGTTTTTTAAACTATTTTTAATGTAGACAGCTAAGTAAAAAAAAAAATTCTCAGTATTCATGTGATACAAATTTTAGCTAAGAAATTCCAATGAATAGTACAGTAAAACAATAAGGAACAGAATTATTAGTTCCAAATATGCATATTTAAAAAAATATTTGGAATGCAAAAAGTATTTATTTTGTAGCCTTTTAACTGCGGTTTATAACTTATTGTTTATATTATAGGCATGATTTCTAAACAAGTTAGGTGGGGATTTATATGTGCATCTGAATGCCTAGTTTGTGGTACAGCTCACTGTAAACATGAATTGGTATTTGCGTGTGCCATGGTTAATTATTACTTTTTACATGCACAATTTCCTGATTTGCACACACAGCTGAACTCTTCTGTTTAAAACCTCAGACTCTTTATTCCTGAAAAGAATTATTCTATCCTTATGTTGCCAATATTCTCTATACACTTTATATTCTGGCATATAGAAGCATTGTGTTAGTTTATGTTACTAGTATCTTATTATAATATAAAGTAGCCTATTATAGCCAAAAGAATAAATAATTTACAGAAAAGAGATACTACGGTATGAATGAGCTGCTCTACTGCAAACTTTCTCTGTGCCGGTATCAGACAGCAGTATCACAAGTGTTCACTCAATGGTTAAATTTGGTACAGACAATGTGCATCCCACAGTTTTTAACGTGGTCGTCATTTGACATTCGCTGTCCAAGAAACTCCACAAAATCAAATTAAGAAGCATGGCCAGGGCAGCAGATGTGTGTGAGCCCAGATTCCCCTATTTCTCCTCTTATATTTCTGCCAGCTTTAGTCATGAAAAGGTGACCCAAACATTAAGCAGACATCCCAGCGGCTTTTGAGCGGTTCACAGCACCGTGCTTTGGAGGAAAGTGTGGAAATTGAAGCAGAACCATATTCTGTAGCGTGTGCTGCTCCGGTGTCTCTGCTCAGTGGTAAAGGTGGCACAACTGCTGATGCTTGGCCTAGAGGCTACCCTGGAAACAAGAACCAAAATGTACATGGTTGGTAATTTGAGAAATCCTGCCTATGGCATTTTACATCTGTTTGGCCCACATTTCTTACTTTGATCAACAAGTTGTTATAAATATGAAGCCTAGCAACTGAGAGAAGAATTTTCAGCTTGAGAGGGAATAGGAATAGCATGTTTCAATTTGCTGTAACAACCTTGAGAAGCCAATGACCTCTACAGTGGACTATGGCTTGTGAATAACTAACACTTCTTCTACTGTACTTTCCCATTTTCCTTCCGTAGGTAAACATAGTGGAATGGTGATTGGAATATTTAGCCTTTAAGGAGTGAAATATATTGAGATTTCTATGTCCTAATGTCAACATCTTTCTTGTTGCAGTGGATTTTGTTGGTGACAGAATCATACTAGTGTTTGTAATGATGCTGCATGACCACGTTGGTACAATTAGATGCTGTAGAACTGTGATAAGCTCCCCATGTAATTCAGGAAGAATTCCTGTTCCTCTACCCTATAATTTGTCATTCAAGTTTAAGCTTTTCTGTGTCGCCATTCAGCAGTATGTGCATGCCCCAAGTACAGGATGGAAAATGGGTGTACTCTTCCAGGGCCTGGCTAGTTCAGGAGGCCTACCCAGAGGGCACAAGACCATCACCAGGGGAAAAAAAATTCAGGCTAAATTGTGGATGTCTGAATTTGACTAAATGTTATTTATATAATCTTGGTGAATATGTTTGTAGCTATGTCTCTATGTGGCACCCAGATCTCATGAGATCTTGCAAGATTTACCTGAACCAATCTGAAACAGTGCTAGAATGGAAGCAACATTCAGAACAGTGAGCTGGTCCTCCAGGGTGCCTAGAGGAGCTGAGACCAGATCTCAGGGACAGGGAACAGTACCTCCAGGGTGCCTAGAGGGCATTTGTCACTCTTATATCATTAATATAAGTGCCATATGCTGTGTGTTGCTATAAAACAAGTCAGGCCACCAGAAATGTCAAGATCTTAAAGAAAGGGAAAGAAAATAAGCTAGAGGACACCTGTCAATCCTCCAATTTTTCTAGACAAACAAGACCTCTCAACAGTCTGGCTCAAGAAATGCATAAACTGGGAATCTGGAAGAACAAAAATGGCAAGGTGATGTGATTTCAATACAGGACCTGGAAATCGATGAAGAAAAGCAGCCAGATGAATCATGTGATTCCAATCAAATAACTTCCAGAGATGGTCGAGTAATATAACCACCAGCACCACCAGACTCAAAGGAAGGTTTGCAAGGAGGAGAAAGCAGTACTTACTAATTCATATTTTTGAAAGATCCAGGATTATGGCCTAAACACATTACAGATTATGTTCACCAAAAAGGTGTTCTATCAGGTATACTGAATGTCGAAGAAATGCAGAAGCTAGTGAAGTCAGTGCCAAAGACATTGGTAGCCATAGTTTTCTTGAATCTCGTCTCGAGTGTAAAACAAAAGATTCCAAGAGACTGGCTTGTTTGGAGTGCTACCAACCAAGCACTATACTGCTTTCCATGACAGCTATTTTCTGAAGGGGAAGATAAACAATGCAATATAGTGGCAAAAAGGAAAGGGTTATTCGTTAACTGTGGGGGGGGGGGGATGGCACAAACTATATAATAAACTTACTGAAGATGAAAAGAGCGTAGAACATGAAACCTGCTACTGCCAGTGGAAGGAATTAGATGAGTTGCTGTAAGGTGGACAGAGAGTAGACAGTGACATTCAAACACAAAATTAACAGAAGCTGCAATATGGAGAGCAAAATTGGAAAGAATGTTGGATGTTACCATACATCTTGCTTCCGAGGTTTAGCATTCCAAGAAGATGATAATCTGATGGCTGATCAACATAAATGCAACTTTATTTGAACTCTTGAGTTATGAGCTCATTATGACAGCATAACTCATGACTAATATCAAATGGAAGCAGATAGAGGGTAGAAGTTAGAACAATGGCAGGACAGGCACATTACCTCTCCTGGGAGAGTCAGAACAAGTTATTGAATTATATAGTAAAAGCATGCAGACAGCCTTTCTTGCAGAGAGAGAAAAAATCACCTGTTATTCTATTGTACGTAATGCTACTCCTGATGCCTCTCTCCATGAATGAAATGTGTTGATATTCAGGTTTATAGTTCAGGACCAAGATAGTGGTACATTTAACATTCAAGAAAGATTTCTAGAGTTCGTCAACTTTTTAATAAAAAAGTGGAGAATAGACAGCCAAAATGCTAATTGTCAGCATGAAACACCAAAACATTCTACTTGATGATGGTAGAGGTAAAGGATTTGATCATGATTCTAATATATCAGAATTAAAAGGTTTTCAGGCCTGCGTTATGTCCAAAGATAAACTTGATGTGTATTCTCCTTGCACTTCCCACTCAATCTCATAGGAGTCAATGTTGCAACCACACATACTGAATCAGTAACAGTTTTAGGTTGTGTGTAGCAATTTTTCATATATTTCAGTGCCTATCCTGTGAAGTGGAAGATTATAGTGAATAAGATGCACTGTTCATTCCATTCTCAGTTGGACATATGCTGGAGGGAAGCTGCTAATTCTGTCCATCCAATGACAAAGGATCTTCTAGGTCTTCTGGAAGCACTGGAATCATAGGCACTGTCTTTATGAGTTGCCAGGGGTGCTCGACCCCCCTTCACCAGGCTCTGCCCCCACTCCATCCCTTCTCCCAAGCCCCCGCCCCACCCTGCCTCTTCCCACCCCCATCCTATCTCTTACCATCCCCATTCCACCCCGCTCTGTTCTGACCCCTCCCCCCAAACACACCCAGCCCTTGTTCCTCCCCCTCCCCCACAGTGCCTCCTACACACCGCTGAATAGCTGATCCGTGATGGGCAGGAGATGCTGGGAGGGAGTGGGAGGAGTTGATGCGGGGGGAGGGGGCTGCCGGTGCATGCTGAGCACCCACTATTTTTTTTCTGTGGGTGCTCCATCCCCAGAGCACCCACAAAGTTGGCACCTATGACTGGAATGCACTCTTGAATTAAATTTGACACATGAAACTTGATCAGAAGTGGAAGTATTGAAACAGTACTTCAGCTCATTTTCATGACTTTTGTTGACTAGCTTCTGGTATAAAGTTAGTATTGATGAGAGAAACAAGATTTTACAAGCCTGAGGGATCTCTTGACTCAGACTCAGCTCTCATGGCTGAATTTATTGAAGAATTAAAGCAACTTGGAGACTAGTGGCCCAAAATTCCTTTAGAAGCATGCCTTGTGGCAGAAAGAATATGAATTTTGCCACAATTACCACAGAAGAATGTTAGGAAACAGAAAAGATTTCATGAGACACCTGAGGAATCAGGTTCAATCACCTCTGAAGATGAGACAGTCACTGTTCAGAAGAAAGAAAAGGAGTACTTGTGGCACCTTAGAGACTAACCAATTTGAGCGTAAGCTTTCATGAGCTACAGCTCACTTCATCAGATGCACTCACGAAAGCTTATGCTCAAATAAATTGGTTAGTCTCTAAGGTGCCACAAGTACTCCTTTTCTTTTTGTGAATACAGACTAACACGGCTGCTACTCTGAAAACTATTCAGAAGGAATGTGTTCACTTTGGACAATGTTATCTGTAAGTTGGAACGCTGATTCAAAGCAACCAATGACATTTGCTTATGTTCTGTTCAGTCCTAAAATATATCTCACTGGACCCTGAAGAATTGAAAGAAATATCCACCAAATGGCTATTTCTCAAGTATCATATGGATCTTTGGGAGGCCTTTCCATGTGAAATGTTGCACCTGAAAAAATCTTTAATTTTTTTTTTTTGGAAAAGAACTTGAACTGCTATCACTTATTTTATTTAACGAGATTTACAACAAAAACCTACCAGTAATGTAGAGTGAATTATGCATAGCTCTACAAAATTTTTGCTTATTGCCAGTGACTGTGGCAAAAGCCAAAAGAAGTTTCAGCAAGCTGGCTCCCGTCAAAACCTGCACACAATCTACTATGGCACAAGAATACTTAAGTTATCTTGTTGTTTTGTCCACTGAAAAGAAAAATTGACTTTAGTGAGATCATTTGTAATTTTGCAGTGAAGAAGGACAGAAAAATAAATCTGTAAAGTGCTACGGCCTAGCTATGCCATTTCAGAAACAAAATACAAATGTCTCTTTCTTTAATTCATGTGTCTTTGTGGAATGGGATGGGGCCCCATGTTATGGATTTGCCCTGGATCCAGTAAAATGTTGCCTGGGACTTAAGTTTTCTGAAGATGTGCAGCTTCCTTATGGAAAGACAGTAATCTCTGCACAGCTAAGATTTGTGAGAAATTCTTGTGTGTGAAATGCTGCCCTTGAGCCAAATTCATACTTTATTGCACATTATATTGAGATAGCTGGAAGAAGGAGCATCAGCATGAAAGACACACCTCAGACTGATGTGGCTGATACAGTGCAGTCTTTTTGAAACTTGTATATACATACAGTACTATTGCAAGTTTGACATAACTGACTAAACTTGGTCTCTGTGTCTTCTTCTGGCAGTGCTCAGATTCTGTACTACCCTTCGCAAATAGGTTGTGTATGCTATTGGATAGAATCAAATGGGTGCAAATCTAGAACAGCAAGTGCCTTTAAGTTTAATAACTGTAAATCCTTCATTTCTAGAGTAGGTCTTTTAGCATTTCGTTGGAAGGGACAGTGAGTACTTGTCTTTTCTCCCATGTAAAATGTTCTTATTATAGTGGTTACCCCAACTGCACTGTACACAGCAACCTCAGACATGATAGCATTCACTTCTCACTTGGGTTTAGTTAATGAACCTGAAGATGCTCCAGAGCCTAGGAGAAGGTGACCTGCACAGATGACTGATGTCAACTTTCTCTTTTAGGATTTTCCCTTGGTCATTAAAAATAAATGCACATCTGCTGCATCTGCCCTTAGACCAGGGCTGGTCTGCTTTCAGGGAGCAGCACTGTGGCCACATTCAGGAAAGTCCCCTAAAAAGGGATGTAAAAGGCAGGAAGGCTCCTTATGCCCTCATCTCTGTACACCAATAGAAGGGTGACACACAGTCTGGCTTTATGTATGTCCATGTAGCAAATCTTTGTTTCTTCCAGCATGTGAATAACCACACTTTATTGACAACTCTGACAGCATCTTTCTGTCACCACTTTGAAAGAAAAAAGAAAAGGAGTACTTGTGGCACCTTAGAGACTAACCAATTTATTTGAGCATGAGCTTTTGTGAGCTACAGCTCACTTCATCGGATGTACTCACGAAAGCTTATGCTCAAATAAATTGGTTAGTCTCTAAGGTGCCACAAGTACTCCTTTTGTTTTTGCGAATACAGAGTAACACGGCTGTTACTCTGAAACCTTTGAAAGAAAAGGCGGTCCCACATGTGATCTTCTAATCTGACCTGCATAACACAGACCAATATATGCTGTAGCTCAGCCAGAAGCTCTTTTTGAAAGACACCCAATCTTGACTGAAAGATGTCATATGATGACGAACCCACAATATTCCATAGCTAATTGTTCCAATAATCACCCTCATGTTGAAAACTTGGACTTTATTTCTAGTCTGAATTAGTCTAGCTTCTGCTTCCTACCATTGGCTCTTGTCTGCTAGGTTAAAAAGCCCACTAGTATCAGAAGTCTTCTCCCCGCATAGCTGGAGCCTGTGATCAACTCACCACTTAACCTTCTGTTTGACAAACTATATAGACTTAATCAGCTCAATCTCTCATATGGTTTTCCAGACACTGAATCACTCTCGTGACTCCTTGCTGAGCCCTCTCCAATTTTTCAAAATCCTTTTTAAATGAAGATAGACTAAAGGCCACTGAGAGATCAAGATCCACAGTCAGATATCCTTTATTTAAAATGTTAATGCAAAGCACAGCAATAAGGCATAAAACTAATACAAGTGCTAGAGAAGAGTGCACTACATTGCATTCCCTAAACACTTAGCTCTAATTAATTTGCTAATTTCACAATGTGCTCTCTAATTACACAAGGAAGTGCTAAAGACTTCTGATCATGACTGGATACAACAAGGTCCCTTTCTAGGAGATACATTATTCAAGTCGACTCGGTCACAGTAGCTGCCTAATTTATAAAAAGAAAAGGAGTACTTGTGGCACCTTTTTGCGAATACAGACTAACACGGCTGCTACTCTGAAACCTGTCTAATTTATGTAAGTACAGCCCACATCCAAGCGGACAGGCTATTTGAAAAATTAAACAATTACTCATTCTATGTGCAGTTGGACTCCAAATTAGTCACATATGTCAAAAAACCCAAATACACATAAGGAAGATAGATCACAAATATCTAAAACAAAAATATCTATAGGAGTTAGAAAACAATACATATGTGGGTGCAAGATATAAATTGAAATATTTAAAATGTAAAGCTGAAAAATACTCCCATTGTCAATGCTGAAAATGAGGAGGGAAATGGAGGAACTCCTGGAGTCCTACAGTGCAGGTAAGAGCTGAGGGTATATGGTCAAGTATAAATAATACTAGCTTCCATTTATATAGAGCCTTTCATCCCACGGCGCTTTGCAGATTTAAAAATCTTACGTAAAAACTCATAAATATAGAGCTTATTTCATCTAACACTGAAATGCAGCTACCCTTGGGGTGGAGTGTAGTAACTGTTTAACTGCACAGAAGCACAACAAAATAGTTTATGCAGGAAATTGGAAAGGAGTAGTGGCACTGGTGAATAGGTCTGGTTATCTCACCTTCCCATTGCCTTCCAGCAGTTTTCAAACTGCGATCTGCAAAGACCATCCTGGGGGATATTAAATGCAGAATAAAAAACATGTTTTTAGAGCCAAGAAGTAGAGCAGTTGTTTTCATCTCTTCCATAACAGGACCTCCCACCTGTCTAGCTGGGATCCTCCCCACAACTACACCATCCCATTTAGCAATCTGGGAAGGAGAGGGTGATCATGAGCCTCTGATCCTACTCACAACCCCTGGGATAATGGCACCTGAAGTAGCTGATTGCTGTTTTGGGAAAGGAGATGGTCAGGAAGGGATCTGTTCTTTATGGTCATGTCTGCAGAATGACTGTGTTTTTTCTAATATATTAACTTTATATTGCTATTTCTCTTTCAGTCTTCACAGAAAGTTTTTTGGCCTATTCAAATTAAAATGAAAAACATATTTTTAAAATTCATTAGTGCTGGGTTTCAGCCCTTGCTGGCATAAAGCGGTGCTGGAGCTCCCAGGTCCTCCACTCTCCTGATCACTTTGAGTACAAATTATCATTGATGGATTGACTAATTCTGTCCCTATTCTCTCCACTCTTTAAAGTGCTACATCATAGCTCATGAACTTGATGAACTTGGCAAAGCTCATCAAACTAAGATGAAATTCATTCTTGAACTAGACTTGATGCTCCAGTGAGAGGCATTAGTTAACCGTGCAATTTAAACCAAACCATACAAAAAGAAATGTTACATCTTACAGTTCACACTGTAGTAACAACATGATGACTAAAGGCAGTGTGTTTGGGGGTGAAGACAATAGAGAATTCTGTGGATAATTTATCAGGAATCAAGAATATAGCTAATGGGGAAATTATGAGAGGCATGATGACAATACCACAGAGTTTGTCAATCAGAAAAAATTGACCCCTTGAGCATCTTATCTATCTTCCCTGACATGAGCTAGATTACTCATGCTCAAAACATACCAGGAACTGAGATACACTGGGTCTGATCCTCCAATGCCTCCACCCCATGTAGTCAGTTACAGTTATACCAGGGGTGCAAAATGCAACCAGACCAGAATAGTAGTTTTACACCCACTGTGCACACTTGTAAATGGCTGCATGAAGTGAATTCTGTCTTTACCTAAACTAGTTTAGTTGTGCATACTCTTACATACAGGTGATCAGCTCATGTGATGGGGTAAAACTTAACAGGGTTATATAATGCAATACAACATGCACAACTATACAAAACAATCCCTACCTCTGACAGCAAGGGTGGTGTGCTCTTCAGGGGTCACATGTTTCTTTGCATTTGACATTGGTAATTCCCTGCGCAGTTAGCAAACATGAAGCAATGCAGAGTCAGCCAATCCTGCCCACAACACTGGTGGTGTGGGAGCAGAGAAAAGTGTCATGTGTTCTGGGCTCACACTCATTTACGTGGGGTCTTGACGAGAAGGGTGAAGAAGACACCAAAATCTGATTCACTCACCGAGTTGCAGGACTCTGGAAACAGTAAGTCTAGGTGAAGTCAGGGTGTATCTGCACAAGTCACACATAGGTCCCACCGCGCCAGGAGACCTATGTTGACACCAGGGGGTGCTACTAACCCTGAAATGGATTTTTACTGGCTCCCAGTGGAGCAGATTACTGTCATACCAGTGAAAAAGGTTCACAGTAATTGTCTTCAATACTTAGCAGTTTATTGCGAAGAAATTACACAAGTGGTAAAAGGTTATATTAAGCACATAATCCTATATTAGATATTAAGAGCTATGCATTAAGAGCTATACATTCCTCTTAACGAGTATCTCTTTCACAAACATACACAAACAGGCCCTGAGCTAGCCTCAAACAGTTCCTACTTGGCAAACAGAGAAGGTGGTTACCAAGTTTATAGATGGCTTCTTTCCTCCTGGTCTGTTCTTCTCAGCCCTCTGGTCTGTCTTGGATTCCCCTGAGGCAAGGCCTTGGTTGCCTTGAGACACCTCTGGTTCACAGTCCTACTTGAGCCCATGGAGCAGAGTTTTGGCTGCTCTGTCTAGAAGCGTTGCTTCTTCAAGCATCAATTAATGAATCCCAACCACAATAATTTACTTTGCTTGATTCTTATACTCTTTTTCCTCAAAGGAGTCACGTCTTAAAAGCATGCCCAGTGGGCGTGTGGTTACTAATTTTTACCTGATTAATATTTTAGAAGGGGCTGGGGGAGAGGGTACCGAATGAAGATCACCCCACATTTACTCACTCATCAATCACTCACTCTGGCTCTCTGTGTGGTGCCCTTGCTGTAAGGTCACTACAATCAGGTCAACCTGTGCTCCATGCTGGAACTTTATACATGTGATATTTACTTTTGCATGGGCCATATTTGCCAACCAATAGGTTTAATATCCATCGCACATGCAGACTTTGCCAGTCCTTTATCAAATCTGCTTCTGCTTAAAGGGTCCTCTGCAGCCATTCAGCCATGTTTAAGGCAAGTCAAGTTATGCTGACACCATTCATTCACTATGGCCGCACCAATTTGGCACCATCCCAACAACCTAGAGCTGGCTAGTACAAAAAAATGAGCATTTCCTGCCTGTTAGAGAACAACAACTGGCTGGCCAGGAGAGTCATTGATCCATCCCCTCTCCTGCGAGAAACCTCCACCAGCAGGCCTTCTGTGGAGCTTCTGCTGGAA
Organism: Natator depressus; assembly: GCF_965152275.1. Classification (NCBI taxonomy): domain Eukaryota; kingdom Metazoa; phylum Chordata; order Testudines; family Cheloniidae; genus Natator; species Natator depressus. The sequence continues at coordinate 137,852,638 of NC_134235.1, read as the reverse complement.
TTTACATTGACCATTGAGCCCAGGGAGGTTAATCTGGCACAAAGAAAATAGAGGGCATCATGACAGGGTGTTTAAACCCCACACTAGGGCAGAAGGAATTAAAGAGCAACTGTGGGGCCAGGCAACCCCACCCAGCTGCACCTGCAGAGCATGCTCCAGGAGGAGGAGGGACTTAAAAGGAAGCCAGACAGCTCAGAAGGGGGCTGACAAGGCAGGGAGAAGGATCTGTCTTTGGAGTGCCTGAGAAGGGACACTGCAGCAGCTGCTCTGGGAAAGGTGCCTACCTGCTAGGCCCAGAAAGACTGAAGGTACCATTTGTACCTTTTCTTTAGCACCTTTGCTTTTTCTACAGACTGCAAAGCTTGGACCCGGGGGAGGGGGAGGCGGCTCAGAGAGGGCAGCCTTAAGATGCTCTTGGGTCCTGATCCTTTGGTTAACCCTCACAGGGCTGTGGGCCGGAGCCTGGTAAAGTGGGAGTGCCCAGGCTCCCTGTACCAGCACCCTCCCCTTGTGTTAAGAAAAAACTGACCACTAGGCAATGTTTCCAAAAAGCACCAAGCATCAGGGACACCAAAGTGAAACAGACAAACCAAACACAAAAGCAAAGAGCTAGTGGCAAGGCAATCTGCAGGAATAAAAGCCAATTGAAACAGTGAAATTACAGACTACTGTTGCAAAGTAGTAGGCAAGGAGTAAGCAGGTACAATTCCATTGTACGCTGTTTGTGCCAGAATAGGCCCCCTGGTCTTGGTTTTCTTGTTATTGTGATGGTGAATCTGTGAACACTTCTTGCAAATTTCGCTAGCGCTCAGTCACTTCAGTAGGCAAACAAATGGAACATTATTTTCTCTAAAAACATAATGAGTTGTTTCAGAGTGGTAGCCATGTTAGTCTGTATCAGCAAAAACAAAGAGGAGTCCTTGTGGCACCTTGTTAGAGACTAACAAATTTATTTGGGCATATTAAGGTCAAATACTTGCAGTTAACTCATTCACATACAAAGAAGTCATACTAACCATTGGTCTTCTTACAGCGCTCCTTAGAAGAGTGCTACTGCTGGGTCTGTACTATCTTTTTTTAGCCATATGAAGAGTTCATTCCTTGATTTCAGAGGTGTGGTTCTGGTAATACTGACTTGTACTGTAATTTTCTTTCTCCTCAGTTTTTCTATTCCCTTATCTCAGTTTGGAGTGTTGCAGAGTGGTATTGCTTCCAAGATATATGGGGATCAAACAACATTTTCATTTATTTATTATTACATCAGTCTTCCATGCAGAGTGTAATAGAAATTGCCCCTTTCCCTCTTCAGTATTTGATAAAGTAAAATTATTTCAATTTAATACATTTATTAGCAAGAGGGCTTTTTTTGGAGCAGTAATTATTTTTGAAATGATGCAGGTTTGAAGGGTAATTTAAGGTCAGTTTGATTTACAGCTGACTCCAGTGTAGCATGTCAGTATATTACCTGAAAACATCATTTCATTTACCGAGTGACTTCACTAAGTGTGCGGCAGGAAACAAGATCCTTACATTTTTCATCTATAGTTAATACATGGTTTCCAGCCACAGAAAGGGAGTAGTTGTAATTAAGAGATATCAGTTTGTTGAGTTGGTAGTAAAGCAGTAATACATGAGTTGCTATCGTACCAGCTTTTCCATTTTAAAGCCATGTTTATGAGTTAATCATGAAGAAGCAAGAAAACATTTTAAAAATTGATGTGGGGTGAGCTCTGGCACACAAGGTCGCAGACCAGGAGCATTTGCTATAAAACAGAATAAATGGGAGACTAACCCATTTGTCCTGTTTTATCAGTGTCAAATCACTAAAGTTTTACAGTTTCTGATTTTCCTCTCCTATATTTTGCTATTTATTTTAAATGATATATACGTGAATATCCAGTCCAACTCGCTCTCCCATAACTGGGATGATGGTTCTGCAGGGCCAACAAGAGCATAAAGCCGTAAAAGGTATATATGTAGGTAAAGTAAGCAGACATAAATTCCAGTTGAAGAACCTTTACTTGACTTTCAGATCCCAGAATAAGTTTGCAGGTGGTATATTTTTTCTTTCACTGGGGAAGTTTGCTCTGGAGTCTTAAGAGGCAGTAAATTTGGGACTAGAGTTGTGTGGACGGTGGAAATCCCATTCATTAAAGATTCTGAGATTTAAAAATCTGGCTTCATTCCAAATCAGAATGAAACCTGAAATTTTCAAAATTCTGTGAAGGAAAATTTTGGGAAAAAAATCAGATGAATCAAATGGATGTAGATGTTTTAAAAGTCTTTTATACTATATAATATTTCATAAAATAAAAACATAAAATAGAAATGAAAAGTCCTTTAAAAATGAAAACTCAAAACATTTCATTCAAAAAATGTTGAAACGGGACATCTCAACATTGCCAGTGCTTTTTTTCCCCAGGTTTTTCTCTGAAACAAAATTTTGGTGAAATTGATGTGATTTCGTGAAGCATTTCAATGTAAAGAGAACTATATTCTCCAATGAAAGATGTTATCTGCATATTTTCCAACCATCTCTACTTGTGACCTTACAAAAATATTTTTACAGAGTCACTTTTCAGAGTACCACCACCCATTAAGCTTCCCACAGCTGTACCAGTACATAAAAGGTTATCAAAGAGTGGAAGATGACTGGTAACCTTATGAAGATTGTGTAAGATGTATGGAAGAGTGTAAATAAAGAGGCATGATTTGGTATGGTGCCACAAGGGCATCACGGTGAGCCAATGTACTTAAGTGATGCATTCTTCTCACTCCATACCTTAGACCTGAAGCCCATAATTCTGATCTAAACTAGCATGTCCACCGCACTCACGTTGCCTCAATAAGCATGCACTTAAAATAAGCAGACTCGGGCAAGCAAGCAATAGGAACACATCCAGTTCTACGCTCTGACCCATACAGCACAGCCAGTACACCTTTTTTAGATAGGAGCATGCAGTTGGCTCCCACGACTGCCTTCAGGCCAATACCCGCTCCCCACCTCAGTTCTTCCCTGTTTTCTTCCCAGGCTTCTTAGAGCTGCTTAAAAAATATGTGATTATTTGTGTCTTATTTTTTCATAACAAATGCTTTCATGATTGTTACTTTTTAAAAAAATAAAACAATCCTAAAAGCCCAGCCCACATGGAATGTATGTTATGGTGCAGTAACAAATCAGTGCCGGTATGCATGCACATTACCTTTTCGGTGAGAAAATGGATTTAACTTCTAAGCTTCCAAAACCATGAGGAAAAGTTATGAAAAAATATTTTGCTTCCTTTAACCCTTTGCTGCTCTTTCAGCATTTGCAACCCAGCACTCTTATATAGTTGGCTAGAGATTGGAGCTACAAGGCCAGATTCTAAGCCCAATCTAAACCCCTTTACGGATAAATTACTGAGTAGCAACTAGGACACTAAACCAGTAGAAGTCTAGTAGTTAGGATACAAAAACCTCCTGTTGACAGCTTAGAATAAGGGTGTAAAAGGATGTAGCTGAACTGAGGGAAAGAGTGAAGGCCACCTTTCAAGGTGCATTGCTTTTGTGGGTGTAGAAATCAGTTTGTTGGATTTGAGAGGGAACCACAGATACAAGCTACTCAGCAGTACAAAAGACAAGCACAGTTCATTCAAGGTTGCACAGAATGCATTTTTCTAGATGCTGGATGAAAAAGCAGTGCTATGTGTATAGCATGTGCTGTGGCTGCAGAATGAGCCATTCAGTGGGAGCTTAATGATCTGAATCTGGTAGAATGTGAACTTCACACAGAAATAAATCTGAGGAAACAAAGAGATAGGGATTTTAAAAGCTACCTTTTAGGGGGAAGAAAGAAGTATTGAGCAGTGATTGTGGGTTGTGGCATCTAGTGTTTCGCTGGAGCCTACGTATAGGGATATCCAGGTACTCTACCTAAGTCAAAATCAAATACCAGCCAAGACTCCTTGCATTCAACCCATTTATGAGAGCCATAAACACTGCATTTCTTTTCAACTACTCTGTGTTCCTTTCTTTCTCTCACCGCTGCATGTAGGGAAAGAAATCACATATTGATTTTTTTTCTATGTAATAGCATCATGAACAAAAAGGCAGTGGTGCTGAGGATTCTTCTAGGAAAGAGCAGAGCATCACCAACAATGCATTTTGCTTATAGATTCATAGATATTTAGGTCAGAAGGGACCATTATGATCATCTAGTCTGACCTCCTGCACAACGCAGGCCACAGAATTTCACCCACCACTCCTACAAAAAAACCTCACACCTATATCTGTGCTATTGAAGTCCTCAAATCGTAGTTTAAAGACTTCAAAGAGCAGAGAATCCTCCAGCAAGTGACCCGTGCCCCATGCTACAGAGGAAGGCGAAAAACCTCCAGGGCCTTCCAATCTGCCCTGGAGGAAAATTCCTTCCCGACCCCAAATATGGCGATCAGCTAAACCCTGAGCATATGGGCAAGATTCATCAGCCAGATACTACAGAAAATTCTTTCCCGGGTAACTCGGATCTTACCCCATCTAATAACCCATCACAGGCCATTGGGCCTATTTACCATGAATATTTAATTACCAAAACCATGTTATCCCATCATACCATCTCCTCCATAAACTTATTGTCTGTCTGCCTTTTCTCTTAGTTGACAGACCTATCACTCAGCCAGGTGCTAGTCTGTTTCCAGGAAATACAAAACACTTCAACGAGAAACTGCAGAACTGGAACTAATTTGCAAACTGGACACCATCAAATTAGGCCTGAATAAAGACTGGGAGTGGCTGGGTCACTACAAAAAGTAATTTTCCCTCTGTTGATATTCACACCTTCTTGTCAACTGTTGGGAATAGGCGATGTCCACCTTGATTGAATTGGCCTTGTTAGCACTGACCCCCCACATGGTAAGGCAACTCCCATCTTTTCATGTGCTGTAATATATATATACTGCTTACTGTATTTTTCACTCCATGCATCTGATGAAGTGGGTTTCAGCCCGTGAAAGCTTATGCCCAAATAAATTTATTAGTCTCTAAGGTGCCACAAGGACTCCTCATTGTTTTTATTCTCCTGACTCTTCCTCAGATCACATAGTGAGGGAACACCATTTGTATCTCTACAGAAGTGAAAAGGGAGAATGAATTACTAATGCCATAACTGAATCAGCAGGCTCTTCTACTATCTTTCCTCTTGTCATAAATATAAAGGGAAGGGTAAACACCTTTAAAATCCCTCCTGGCCAGAGGAAAAACCCTTTCATCTGTAAAGGGTTAAGAAGCTAGGATGACCTCACTGGCACCTGACCAAAATGACCAATGAAGAGACAAGATACTTTCAAAGCTGGAGGGGGGGAGAAACAAAGGCTCTCTCTCTGTCTGTGTGTTGTTTTGCCAGGAACAGAAAAGGAATGGAGTCTTAGAACTTAGTAAGTAATCTAACTAGATATGTGTTAGATTCTGTTTTGTTTAAATGGCTGATAAAATAAGCTGTGCTGAATGGAATGTATATTCCTGTTTTTGTGTCTTAAAGTTTTGCCTAGAGGGATTCTCTATGTTTTGAATCTGATTACCCTGTAAGATATTTACCATCCTGATTTTACAGAGGTGATTCTTTTACTTTTTCTTCTATTAAAATTCTTCTTTTAAGAACCTGATTGCTTTTTCATTGTTCTTAAGATCCAAGGGTTTGGGTCTGTGTTCACCTATGCAAATTGGTGAGGATTTTTATCAAGCCTTTCCTAGGAAAGGGAGTGTAGGGTTCGGGGAGGATTTTGGGGGGAAAGACGTTTCCAAGCGGGCTCTTTCCCTGTTATATATTTGTTAGACCCTTGGTGGTGGCAGCAATAAAGTCCAAGGGCAAAAGATAAAATAGTTTATACCTTGGGGAAGTTTTAACCTACGCTGGTAAAAATAAGCTCAGGGGGTTTTCATGCAGGTCCCCACATCTGTACCCTAGAGTTCAGAGTGGGGAAGGAACCTTGACACCTCTTTCCCTGGGTTGCTTCTCAGTACACTTTATGAGGGTATATTATTCTAGGTACTGGTGCTCTATGATGTTACTGTATCTGCTAGCATTAATAACCCAATAAAAACTGTTTCCTAAGTAGAACTGCCCCAAGTTGTGCATCTCTAAAAATTTCTGCATGAGCTCAGGAGGCATTTTACTATAACTCACTGTACCAAGTGCCATTCTAACTTCAGTAGGTTGCTTCTTTCTTGAATAGTTCAGCTTTAAAAAAAGTGTTTGTCCTGTTCAGCTGTCAGACATAACCTCTGGCCTCTCTTCTCTTCAAGCACAATTAGTGATGGTGAGAGCAGATTCTTGCGATTTCCAGTACTAGCTTTTTTTAAGTGAAGTCAGAACTACCCTGAGGATAGCATTCCTCAGAATGTTTTGCTATTTCATATGCTTCTGCCTAGAGTCTTCAGCCAGGCCAGAGTCCCATTAAGATAGGTGCTGTACAAACATAACCAATTTATTTATTATTAACCTATCTATTTAGGTTTTTGCTATGGTATAACAAAAGAACACCCATCCAAAGCTCTGTGCACCCTTGGCAATCTTTTAAAACACAGTAATAAATAAACAGACCCATCATTTACCCCAAGGTCTAAAAACAAGAGCTGGCCAGACATGGGTGGCACATGAACTGCTGGCTGGGGGAGGCTAGCCCCCAGCCCTGCCCCTTCTGCCCGAGGCCCTACTCCTTCCTCACCCCCCCGGCTGGAGCCCAGAGGGCCCCCCCCCCCAATGGCAGCCACCAGCCCTCACCCCAGGCTGGTTCTCCTAGCCCCGGAGTGCCTCCAACCCAGGAATACCAGGAGGGTGGGCAGAATGGCCCCAGCCCTCCTCCCCCGAGGCCTGGCACACTGGGCAGGCAGGTGTTGCAACCCCAATGCCAGCCGCAGCTCTAGCCTGAGCAGGGGCCATGGCACAGCGACAGGGGAAGAGCCAGAAGCAGGAGTGCGGACAGAGCATGTGTTTTCAGGTTTTCAGTTCTTCTCTGTGTGTCTTTTTCTCTCTCTCTCTCTTTCTCTGGTGAGAAATTATCAGACATCCCTGGACTTCAAAAAACCATCTCAGTTAAAATATCCTCCATTTCTTGCAGTGTTGTTGTAGCCGTGTTTGTCCCAGGATATGAGAGACAAGGTGCGTGAGGTAATATCTTTTACTGGACCAACTACTGTTGGTGAAACAGCAGTGCTTAATTTGTAATGAAAGAGGTGCCGGGGCTCAAGCAATTTTTTTTACATTCGTAACTGATGCAGCAAGCCAAGAGAGCCCAAGGCTATGAACTGCCAACCCTAAAGGTTCCGGGGCTCCACCCTAGCAAGCACTGGCATGTCTGTGAAAGAACAAGCTTTTGAGCTACACAAACCTGAAGACCATACAGGCTGGGGACCGACTGGCTAAGCAGCAGTTCTGCAGAAAAGGAACTGGGGATTACAGTGGTCAAGAAGCTGGATATGAGTCAGAAGTGTGCGCTTGTTGCCAGGAAGGCCAACGGCATGTTGGGTTGCATTAGTAGGAGCATTGCCAGCAGATCGAGGGAAGTGATTATTCCCCTCTATTTGGCACTGGGGAGGCCACATCTGAAACATTGCCTCCAGTTTTGGGCTCCCCACTACAGAAAGGATGTGGACAAATTGGAGAGAGTCCAGCAGAGGGCAACGAAAATGATCAGGGGGCTGGGGCACATGACTTACGAGGAGAGGCTGAGGGAACTGGGCTTGTTTAGTCTGCAGAAGAGAAGAGTGAGGGGGGATTTGATAGCAGCCTTCAACTACCTGAAGGGGGGTTCCAAAGAGGATGGAGCTCAGCTGTTCTCAGTGGTGGCAGATGACAGAACAAGGAGCAATGGTCTCAAGTTGCAGTGAGGGAGGTCTAGGTTGGATATTAGGAAAAACTATTTCACTAGGAGGGTGGTGAAGCACTGGAATGGGTTATCTAGGAGGGTGGTGGAATCTCCTTCCTTAGAGGTTTTTAAGGCCCAGCTTGACAAAGCCCTGGCTGGGATGATTTAGTTGTTGTTAGTCCTGCTTTGAGCAGGGGGTTGGACTAGATGACCTCCTGCGGTCTCTTCCAAACCTAATCTTCTATGATTCTGAGTACTCTGTGAAGTTCGAAACCTTGTCTCTTTCACCAGAAGAAGTTGGTCCAATAAAAGATATTACCTCATCTACCTTGTCTATCTCAATTTAGACTTCATAAAAATGGATATAGCTCGATAAAATATTTCAACATCAATGAAACAGCATATTTAGATTTCATCAAAAATGTTCCAACGAGCTCTATTAATAACCCAGCAACAAGACATACAGAGCAAAATTCAATCCATTACCCAGTGGATTCCCACACCACCACTACTAAGTCCTACCCATCATCTTATTTCCTCCTAATGACAGTGCCTGCCTCAGACAGCTCACTGTCTGTCAGAGAGCAGGATGTGGGCAGTCGTCCCTAGTGGCATAGGTGCTGACTTCACCGCTTTTCTCTGGGTGCTCAACCCCCCTCTGCCCCCAGCCCTGCCCCCACTCCACCCCTTCCATGTGGCCCACCCCGCCCCACCTCTTCCCACCCTGGCCCCGCCCCTATTCCAACCCCTTCCCCAAAGTCCCCAACCCAACTCCACCCCCTTCCTGCCCCTATTCCAACCCCCACCCCAGCCCCACCTCTTCCCCGCCTCCCCCCCGCCGGACCCACCACATTCCTGCTCCCCCCCCTCGCTCCCAGCATGCCTCCAAACAGCTGTTTGCTGGCAGCTGGGGG